>NC_072790.1:78823551-79454551 GCF_028583425.1 Eublepharis macularius | reverse complement strand
CCCAATCCAGCCCCCTCCCGATCTCTAGATTTTTGGCCGTGGCCGATCACGATCCACTGAGTCACGATCGCGCGATCGCCATTATTGTGGGTTTTTTTGGATTGTAATGCGGATCGTGCCCATCTCTAGTCACTATTCAAGGCCACCAGTAGGCAAGTCAGAATTTAAAACCAGCTCTCCCTGGTCTTTGGCCCTTTAATCACTACACCATGCTAGTTCTGAAAAGACAGGCTTTCCCATTGTAACATTTTCCTTCTTCCCCTGCCTTTCTTTTCTGTTTCCCCTCCTGCTTGAGGAACAACAAGAGCTACTTTTGTGACAATTCAAGTATCAACCAGATATCATATTCCTTTGTTAACATTTCAGTGACAGTTCTGCAACAAGCATGCATTCCTTAATTCGTACAGAATTGTATGAATTTGTTGACATTTGGAACTGCCATGATCAATCTACTTATCCTTGTGACACTTACTGTCCATGAGAGGAAGGAATAGCTGGAGTGTGAGGAATGGGTTTGGCATTCTACCCCCAGCAGCAGCATTCAGACAATATATTGTCCAGCTCTGGCTGTGCTGCTGGGTACCCTGATGTGGCTACTCTCAGTAGCCTTTTGCCACTCTTTTATTGGCCAGTCCATCAATGAGGACAACCACAGTTTATTTTAAACGACAGCGAAAAAGGCTTTTGAAAGAATCAATTGACTCAAAAGTATGTGACAATTTCTGTTGGTAATATACTGTGACATCTGCTGAGGGCTAGGTCATGTCATACTTCTGTGGCTTCATTCTTGGGTAAAAATCCCCACAGAGTCATTTAGAGTTTAGTTTATTTGTTTATTGCTTGCCCACCACACTGTTTTGACCGGGATAGTCCAGGCAAGTCTGATCTCATCAGATCTTGGAAGTTAAGCAGGGCTGGGCTTGGTTAGTAATTGGATGGGAGACCTCCAACAAAGACCAGGGTTGCAGAGGCAGGCAATAGCAAACCACCTCTGTTAGTCTCTTGCCTAGAAAACCCCAGCAAGAGGGTCACTGTAAGTCACCTATGACTTGATGGCAATCTCTATCACCGAATACAGTTTTGGCTTTCTCTCAGTTGGCCAATAGTCAGAAGGCTGTCAGCTCTTTCTGCCTGCACTCTTTCCCCTGGAGCCTCCTTTTCTATCTCCACCTGTGCATGTTTCCTGGCCCTCCTGTCTAAGCCCTGCCCCACCATAGGGGCAGTGTAGTTCCCATGCAAATTATATTTATTTATTTTTAGAATATTTGTATGCCATCTTTCTACTCAAACAAGACTGCCAAAGCAGCAAACATTAAAAATTTAAAACCTTTCAAAAAGTATAAACACAACACAAATAATAGGGAGAAGGGTCAGTAACTGTTATTGGGCGTATGCCAAACAAAACAAAAAAGTCTTCACCTGCTGATGGAATACAGCAATAGAGGAGGACAGATGAATCTCCTTGGGGAAGGAGTTCCAAAGTTTTGGTGCCATGACCAAGAGGGCTCTTTCTTGGGTGGCTACCTATTTAGCCTCAGATGGTGGGGGCACCCAAAACAGGACTTTGGCTGCCTCCTTTCATTTCCTGAGCCACCCCATGCCTCACCCACCCCACCCCATGCCATGCCTACTGCCTTCCTTCAAGCAAAATGGGTGAGAGCTCTGGGGACGGACAAAGCAGGCGTGGGAGTGGGCGAGGCATGGGGCGGCTCAGGAAATGAAAGGAAGGAGCTCAGCCGCAGCTCCACAACAGCTACTAGCATCTTACGCTGCTGCCTCTTTGCCTGCTTTGGAGGCCGCTGGCAAATCCAGCAGCAGGCTCCAGGAACCCTCTGTCATGTATGCCAGCATTCATGCCATTGTTGTATTCTGCATCCATGCCATTGTTGTATTCTGCATCCATGCCATTGTTGTGTTGGATGCCATTATTGTGTTCTGCAAGCATCCATGCTATTATGGTATTCTGCATTTTATACTGAGAGTGATATAAGCATCCATGCCATCATTGTGTTGTGCATCTTACGCTACATCTTAAACTCATACTGATATAATGCCAAAGTTCAATACTGTATCTTACGCATTTTATATAAGTCTTCTGAAGATTGTTAATACTAATTTCTAGAGGAGCCAGTGGCCTCTTTGTTCTCTCTAAGAAATATGCACTTTTGCTTCTGAGTGGCCTTGGGCCGAAGCTGCAGCTGTGTACTGAAATGTATCTTTTCACAGGAGGGAATGATTCCACTCTGTCCTTTGTCTAGACTAAACTGCTTTGTTCCCATGTAACTTTTGGGTTTTTGCACCTGAATGCAAAGGGGGTGGGAGAACGTCCCCCTATATCAGTAGTCCTATTGTTTGACTAATTACTTCTGTCAACTTCTACCTATGAGTGCATACCTGAACTGAATAGATCTCTAAATAAAATTTCTTCAACCAATGCACCTGATTACTTGCTGTGAGGGACTTGGGGCTCTAACTGCCAGGGACTGACTCCCTAGGACTGACGCCCTCGCAGTCATACTGGTTGCAAGTGCGGAGCAGCAACTGGACAACCACCGGCATCCCACATTCCCCCATTGGCAGTCCTTGGCTGGGCTCTGGCCAGGACTTGCTCTGCCAAATGGAGATAGGGAGGGGCTGGCCGAAGCACCGGTGCCTCCAGATTCCTGCATGGGCAAGAAGAGTGGGGAGGAGGCTGGCAGAGGATCCCAGGGAAGCCCTCCTTTTCCACCGAGCAAGCACCCCTTGCCTTCATGTTTCCCAAAATGGAGCAAATTGCAGCTCTGTGGAGCTGTTTTAAGACTTGGGAAATTATGCATGGCTGAGCAGGCAGACCAGACGCCTACACTTCCTGTTAAAACTTGTGGGAAACTGACAAGTGTCCTCCTCGTGTCAGGCGTCACTTGTAGCTTGGCTGTTAGACCTGAGAGAGGATTATGCAATACAATTGACATATGTCAATTGCCTGGGTCATTTCCTTATTCTAGAGGTTAACCAGGGCATCAACAGGAACACTAAGTGTATCAGCAAGAAAATCCCGTATTGCTGTCTGAAAACCAATTGGATCCATTGAGCTATGGGGGGGGGGGGGCGCGGCGGTTATCTTAATCGATCCCCCTCCTTTGTGGAGTCTTGGTATCTCTGTAAGCCTAAATCCAGCATGTAGTGATCTGTTCATAACAAGGGGACTGTCTTCAATCCCCCCATTCAGATCACATTCCTCCTGCCCACAGCAAAACACCAGATCAACAGTGTGCCTTCCACTGTTTGTGGAGCTTATTATCAGCTGAGACAAGCCCATTGTTGTCACAATGGCGCTGAAATCCCAAGCCAGTCCAGACAGATTAGCATAGATATTTAAGTCCCCCAAGACGACCAGCCTGGGAGTCTTCAACACCACCTCCAAGTCCATCTTCACAACTCCAGATGGGGAAATTGTTGGGCAGCAGGGTGAGCTACACACTCTTAAAACCAACAGCATCCTGAACAGGGTATTAAGCCAGGGGGATAGAATCTTGATAGACTACAGCTGCATCTCCACGCTTGTCAGATCTATGCTGATGTATCACTAAGTATCCTGAAGGTCTCAGTTGGAGAAGGTTAATCCCTTCCCCCTCCCCCGGCCAGGTCTCAGTGATACATGCCAGGTCAGCTCTCTCATCCAGAATTAAATTCCATATGGCTGCTGTTTTGCCTGTAACTGACCTGGCACTTAAAAACAAGATATTATAACCCAGTGGGATGTTGATATGGTCTGCTGTCCCTTCCTCTTGCCTGGCCTGTTCTTCCACCACCAAGGTCTCTGAAAAGCTCTTAAAGCCCACCTCTATAGGAGGGAGATCTCCCTGGACACTTTTCATGGGAGGCCACATTACCAGGGTGCAAGAGAGTGGAGCCCAAAGCTTATGCTAGCTCCAAAGGAGCCATCATGTGATTCCAGTGGTCTCCATAGGCCTCTGCCTACAATTATTTACTTTTACCTTAACCTGCACATCCAAATGTGAGTTCCACTGACATGTAGGTAGAAGCCATCTGAACTAGAATTTATATTTGAATGCAAATTCCATATACAAATTCCATTTACACTTGGCTCAGTTTTATGGGGAGGGGAGCTTGCACCTGCCTATCCTACCACATAATTGAAACTGCTGAGGTCAAAAGCAAGCAGTAGGCCCCTCGATTCCCTTAGTCTTAACTACTAGTTTCCCCCTGTGGGCTCTTCAGCTGTTGTGCTGCCTTGTCACTGAGGGCTCCCTCTTGACCGCAGTGGAGCTGAGTTGCCTCGCTCAGAGTTTGCTCTTATCTTCCTGGAGGGTGGCTCTTAGCAGCAGAACCTGCCTTCCATTTTCTCCTCCCTGGTCGGGTGATGGAGCCGTCCTTCATACCCCTCCCATTTAGGTGATGCTCCTCCTCACCCTGCAGTATCCCTCTCTCATAGTGCCTTGCCTCACCTGGGCTAGGCATTGCAATACTGCCTTTCTCCAAATGGAGCTCGACCTCCTCCTTGGATTCCCTGAACAACTCAGCCCTACCTCCATTTCACTGGCTGTCCCCCATTGCCTTGCCCCTGGGGCGAGCGAGCTCTGGGAGTGGCTCAGCCAGCTGATGGAAAGAGGCTGTGGAGCTGGGGATGAGCTTTGTGCTGTCATTGGGGCTGGCACTGCTTCTCCCTTGCAGGCTCAGGCAAGTGGCATCATTGGGAGGTGCCCCATGTTTTGCAGTGAGGACAGGAGTTGCCTAGGCTCAGTGCTGGGTGCTAGCATTGTCTGCTGCACATGGCAGCCTCTGGAGGCTCTAACTTGCATCCTCCTCTTCCAGGTCAAGTGAGGGTGGGTGTTGGGGTGGCTCCTGGGACAGCTGTAATCAGGGCTCTGTGGGGGGAAGGCGAAGGGGCTAAACAACATTGATGATGAGTCTGAGCCATCCATGGGTGCTGGCTCCAGACACCGACAGTGTTGCTCTTTGACTTGCACCCTCTTGTATGCTGCAAGTGTTCAGTGATAGCATGAAAGGCGGTGCAAATGTATGGCCTTCAGGCTGTTTAAGAGAAAATAATGTTCTCTTTTATAGCTGGGGGTATTTTTTTGCAAGACACTCATTTTATTAAAAGGGAGAGTAATAGTTTCACAATACCCAAATAATAAACACATTATATTTTAAACATAAATTAACATTTATTGGTGATTATTGTATGGGCAATGTAGAGGCGATTATGATATAGGCAATTAAGATGTGGGCAACCTAAGCAGCTCCTCTCAAAGATCTTTCAGCAGTCTTTTCCACATGCCTTATCCAGAAGATCAGATCACTTTTGCAGCATCTACTGAGAGGTCTCTTGCTCCAAATAAGTGGACAGAAGACTGAAAGGATCATTTTGGGTTTAAATAAAAACAGCTGGTTTTGGAGAATGAAGAAATAAGACGAAAGTGGGCAATTGTTCAGAAAAAGACTGCGTTTCAGTTGTCTGGCTGCCCTGCATGCTTGAGCTGTCTGGCACAGGCTGCATTGGGTTATGCATAATACATTCCCCACCTGTCATTTTCCTATGGAAATGAAATGTGCTCCTTGAAAAGGTTCACCCCAGCAAAATGATGCCGAAGCAAGGATTATGAAGTTGGTTACCTTAGAGAAGAAAAATTCTTCTGGAATATGAGTGTACAGAGGAGATGGAAGAATGAGATGTACAAGTATTATTTAGGCACAAAATAATGCACATCTGACAAACAGTTCTGAACATAAATATGCAAAATGTTTATTTTCTGAAATAATATACCGCAGTTATAGACAGATAGAATCTTTCACATTGGTAAGGATCTCAAATGCTGTACAGGGAGTTCCTGCATATGCTGTGGGGCTTTGGAAATAACCCTCCCAATGTTCACCTCTTGGCACTGCTAACATGCTGAACCCAAAACTCTGGGCATCACTGGAAGACATTTCTGATACCACATGAGATGCTGTGCAAGAAACAAAAAAAAACCATGGAAGCCTCAGTGAATGCACTGCACTGCTTAAGTACATGCGCTGGGATGTTTGGGAAATACATGGCTACTTGCTTGTTTCTACAGGCCAAGCTACAAGTGATGAATGACACTTGCCTGGCAAGTGAACAGGGAGGAATACATGTGAGTCTGTTCACTTGCCAGGCAAGTGTCATTCGTCACTTGTAGCTTAGCCCTACCTTTTCACAAATAATTTCTCTCTGAAACATGATAATGAAAGAGGTGGTATTACCCTAATGGAAGGGGTCTCCTTGTGAGTTGGGGGAATTAGCATACAAGGAGAACCAGGATTGTTCTCTTAGAGAACTCTCAAATATGCAGGCAGATGTTCTACAGGAAAGGTTTATTTATTAACAGAGAGGTAAAAGGCACACACAGAGCTAACTAGAAAACGGAGGAAAGTGGGAGAGAGTAGTTGGGATGGGGGGATATGTACTAGTCTAGGGGAGAGAGGACATCTGTAGAGGACAGCTTGAGCAACCAATACTTTGCAGCAGGAAGGAGAAGGCTCAGACACGCATCTGAGGGTGTGCGAGTGGATCCAAGGAAACATACAGCTATAGTGCAGGACAGCCCAATTATACTGTGAAACATACCCTGGAGCAGGATTGTATCTTCTACTCCAAGAACTGTAGCTTAATGGCTGTCTTCAGAGGTGACACAGCAAATAGGGAGAGGCTTGATTGAGTATATCTGGACGGAATTATCGATAAAAAAGGTGATTGATGATGACCCACAATTAGCGGAAGGGAAGGGTTATCGGCACCCTGAATAACTGATTAGGAAGGTGGACGAGGGAAGATTGGAAGGGTGTGAGATTAACTCATGAGACAAAAGAGGTCTTCCAGGAGTTCCTGAGTTAATCTCACTCACACCCTTCCAATCTTCCCTCATCCACCTTTCTAATCAGATTTATTCAGGGTGCTGATAAGACTTCCCTTCTGGTAATCTCAGGTCATCAATCTCCTGGAGAGGTGCAAAGAGATAAGACAAAAAAGATCTTCCAGGAGTTCTTGTCTTTGTACATCGACAGTCTTGCTTCATGACTCACATTCCAGTAATTTTCCAACTCCAGCTGGGTTGGGAACCGTTCTGCCTAGCCAGGCAACATGTTTTATGTTAAGGGCACATGACAAGAAGGGGTTTATGATATTGCTATATTCATAAACTGCCTTTTTAGTGTGAGGGAGGGTTTGGCTGCTAACAGTGGGGGGAAAGCAACTGCAAAAGTTAAAAGTGTCAAAAAGCCGTAAACATACTTCCAGTGAATACCCCGAGCTTGTGTACACCTTTAGTCAGCTCAATATGGAACAGGCGTTTTTCAAAGCACCTATAGCCTAAATTATGGAGATACTGCTTCTAGTTTAAAATATTAGCCAACATCATAATGATTTTTGGCTTTAAGTCTTGACGTTGCTTTAATTGATTTATTGTTAAACTGTACCTCTCCAAAAGTACAATGTTAAAGTTGGTTGTAATTCACCTTGGGGATCTGAAATGATGAAAAGATGTGCTAGAAATATTTTCAGCAATTTTAAAAAAACAGCTCTACATTATATTTAATTCACTTTAGGTTTACAAATGAATAACTGGCTAAAGTGTAATTTGTTTTTCACAGATACATTCTGTTAATGGGTCTTCAGGATCGAAATGAAAAACTTTTCTATAAAGTGCTGACTTCTGACATTGAAACATTTATGCCTATTGTTTACACTCCCACTGTGGGCCTGGCATGCCAACAATATGGTATAGCATTTCGGAGGCCAAGGTATGTAAAGCTATACTACATGTACAAGTAATAGTATCTTTGTTCCCTTTGGCAGGTTTCTACTGAGCTTTTCTCCCTAACATAGTTGAATGTAACCCAAAACTAGAATAATTAGGATAATTCAAACTACATTAAGTACACTTTTAGTCTAACTAAACTGTAATTTGTATTGCATTGCAAAAATAAACAGTTACTTCAGTGCTTTAAACACTGATAAATATTGCAATCTTTCTTGATTGAACTGGACTTGCCCAAAGGACAAAGAATGCATGTTAATAAAAAACGAAGAAAAGATTCTATCCAACTTTGATTTAACAGTTTGGAAAAATAGCAATGGCAAAGGTGATTTAATGTTGGAAAAGAAAAAAAATAGAATTTTGATACGCAAGTCCTCTTTCTCTAAATACATTGGAATAGAACTTTATAAATAACTTTAAGATGTTGCTATTCCCCTTGGTAACATCAGGCAGCCTCTGTCATTCACATTTGGTTCCCCCCCCCAGTTGTTGTAGTTGCCAACTTTTACTTTATTTTATCAGAGCTTTCTCAGAGTATATTTGTATGGTATCTGTACTTACAGTGATTCCCCTGGTTCTCTTTTCAGAGCCATAAACGACATTGTTGAAATGTTTGAGCTACAAAGTTATTAAAATGTTACAAGTGAATATTTTTTAAACTTTAACTTAAAGGAAAAGATCTGCTGCTGGTATAAATCAGTAATTGCCTGTGAAATCAGTGAATCTGCAGTGACTTAAAGCAGCAAGAATTCTAACCTTGGAACATCAGTTACTTAAAAAATAATCATTGTGTATGCATATATTAGGAAAATGTGAGAGCTAATCTATAAAACAACCTTTCTGTTTTGCTACTTATAACTTGCTTCCCAAATCCATTAAATTCTACAGATATCTATTAATTGTGTGCCTTAATTTTTGCTGAGTAAACTTGTGCTCCTGATGATAGGAACTGTATGAAGTTGGATATCTGGGGAAATTGGGAAGGTTTTTTTGAACCCCAGTCTGAACTTGACTTTTAAGCAGCTCGTGCTTCTTGGAAATGAAAGACATGCTATGCTGAGAGGCTCACATGAAACTACATTTCAAAGCCAGGTTTTTTTTTCTAAATGATGTCTAAACATGCAGATAGTTTTTTTAAAAAAAATCAGATTCTGGCTCAGCTGTTGTTGGAAGTACCACCTTTTTAAAATAAAAAGAGTTGTCTTTTCGATTTCTTATTCTTATATACAAAATAGTTGTTATAGCAATCTATCTAATTCTCAACATGTCCCCACCAGTGGATACTTAAATCTGGAGATTGGAACCGTGAACAGACATGCCAGATTTTTTAACAAACCTGAGAAAATCCCCATGTTTGCAGAAAAATCTGAAATATGAAAAAAAAAATTGGGGTTAACCCTCCCTCAAAGACAGAAACACAGGTGGCTTTTAGAAATAGATGTTCTCTGAGATGTCAGTAGCTATTGCGAGGGTTGCTAGGTAACTGCAACAATATTGCCAGCCTCCAAACCTTGTTTTCTGTCATAAAAGTGGGGTAGGGGCACTCATTCCATGACTGTTTTGGACTTGCAGGCCGCCTTCCTGATCCTTTCCCCCCTGGCCCTGGAGGGAGGACACATTGATGTCGGGCCTGGCAGCAACCACTGGATGAGTTGCTACCACATGGCTTGCATGAATCCCTCAAGCCCAGTGGCAACCATCTGGCAACCTACTACTCTTCAAAAACAACAATCCGAAAAAGCCAGTGTGATGTCATAATGAGAGTATCAGATTACAGTCTGGGAGACCCAGGTTCAAGTCCTCACTCTGCCATGAATGGCTGACCTTGGGCCAGTCACTCACTCTCAGTGTAATCTACTTCACAGGGTTATTATGAAGATAAAACAGGGGATGGGGAGAATGTTATAAACTGCTTTTGGTCCCCATTGGGGAAGAAGGCCAGATAGAAACAAATTAAATAATAAAACTGAAGAGTAGGGGGAAGGGAAAGTTGGTGGATAGAAAGGAGAGCAGGAAGTGGGGAAACAAGAGAGGATATGGAGGCTGTCAGAAGAAGTGAAAGGAAGTAGTTAGGGGAAGAGCATAATGGGGAAAGTGAGGTGCAGAGCACAGATGAAAACAAGGGTTCATCTACATAGGGAGACATGGCGGTTTGGTGTAGTGGTTAAGAGCAGTGGGACTCTCATCTGGAGAACTGGGTTTAATTCCCAACTCCTCCTCTTGAAGCCAGCTGGGTGACCTTGGGTCAGTCACAGCTCTTCCAGAGCTCTATTAGCCCCACCCGCATCACAGGGGGATTGTTGTAGGGGTAATAATAACATACTTTGTAAACTGCTCTGAATGGGTGTTAAGTTGTCCTGAAGGGCAGTATATAAATCAAATCTTCTTCTTCTTCTTCTTCTTCTTCTTGTTATTTAAAGAAGCCTACTCTGAACCCAGGAGATTTCAATAACTAATGAGCAGTTTCATTCCTGAGCAAGGTGATTAAACAGGTGAACAACTTCAGAATTTCCTGGCTTAGGCAAATTGTTTAGATCCTCTCCAATCTGGTTTTAGGCATGGTTATAGGACTGAAACAACCTTGGTCTTCCTGGTGGATGGCCTGCACTGGGAGATGGGCAGAGAAAGTGTGATTGTTGATTCTCCTAGACCTCTCAGTGGCGTGGTATCATCGATTACAGTATGTTTCTGGACAACTCTTCTGGACTGGGAGGCACTCTTCTGAGGTGGCTCCAGCAGTGGCATAGCGTTGGTTTGGAGTGCCCAGGGCAATTTCTGGGCTACACACACAGACACGCAAAGTGCGCACGCTCCCGGGACTGCACGATGACATCACTGGAAGTGACGTCATCACACAGGGTGCGGGAACTCTTCCATGATTCAGGCTGCTCGCCTCCTCGTCCCCATCAGGCAGCCTTCCACAGCAGCTGCCCATGCCACCACCTGCTTGACATGCTCCTCAGCTGCAGGATGGCCAGCTCAGTGCCCAGCGAGCCAGCCACCCTGTCAGTGTGGCAGGCGACCAGGGCACCATGGGTAGCCTCTCACAGAGCACAGGCTGTCCTTGGCGCGGTGCCCTGTGATGCCCCCCGCCAAATTATGCACCCAGGGTGACTGCCCCTCTTGCCCCACCACGCTACGCCACTGGGTTCCAGTCCTACCTGGGGGGGGCAAGTTTCAGAAGGTAGTGTTGAGGGACTGCTGCTCAGCCCCTTGGCCTTTGGTCTGTGGGGTCCTGCATGGTTCCGTCTTATCCCCTATGCTCTTAAACATCTACATGAAACCTCTGGGTAAAGTTATCCAGAGATTTGGACTGAGTTATCACCAATATGTGGATGAATCTCCACCCTTTCTCAGTCTTCTACTGATCCCACACAAGCTGTAGAAACTCTGAACTTGTGTTTGAAGGTAGTTTTAGATTGGATGCAGATTAATAATCTGAAGTTTAATGCTGACAAGAAAGAAGTGCTATTGGTGAGAGGAATGTCCAACCTGGGATTAAAGGTGTCACCCATTCTGAATGAAGTTACACCCCCCTTGAAGGAACAGTTTTGTAATATGGGAATGCTCTTGGGCCAAGGCCCACTGCTGGACAAGCATGTGGCAGCTGTGGCTTTTACCACTTTGACTGGTTAGCCAGCTGTGGCCTTTCCTAGGCAGGATTGATCTTGCACTGTGGTGTATGCATTGGTTACCTCTAGATTAGAAAACTGCAATGCACTTTACATAGGGCCGCGCTTGAGAAGTTTTTGGAAACTTCAGTTGGTGCAGAATGCTGCTGCCAGGATGTTGACTAGAGTGGTCTGAGTGGACTATCATTCCAGTCTTGCCCCATCTACACAGGTTCCCAGTTTGTTTCTGGGCAAGATGCTCTATATCATTTGGAACCAACATACCTGAAGGACTGCCTCATCTTTTTTGAGCCTATCCAACCTCTGCAGTTACCTTCAGCGGCCCTGCTTCAAGTACAACTGCTTTCTGACATTAGGTGGGTGGTGACCTGGAAGAGGGCATTCTCAATTGTGGCACCAAAATTCTGAAACTCTCTCCTCAGGAAGATTTATCTGTTCCATTGTTTTGCCATCTTCCTCCACACTTTTTTACCTTGTTATGCATTCCCTCAGTGATCCCTCCTTCCTGCCCAGTGTTTTAATTGTTTTTATTTCTTTGTATGTATTTTAGTTCTGGTTTTAATGATGTGTTTTTGTTCTTTTTGGATGGCTTTAATGGCTTCAAAATGTGATTTCATTTTGTATGTTCTAATTTATTCCCCATCTTGATGGCCTTTGTGAGAACAGAAAGGCAGGACATAAATTTTGTAAAATAAATAAGAAATAATGTTAATTGTGTAGTTAATAGTGGTGTTATAGAACAAAAATCATGAGGTTGCATTCGTACTGCACAATTAAAATATAGGAATTATGTTACTAAACCTCCAGATTTATTGGCATTTTGTGACACCATACAGTCTGTATTCAGTGTTTGCGCCATGAACACAAGACTTAGAAGTTTCATTTTGGTTTTGCTAATGATCCTGTTCAACCAACTAGGTTTAATAATCTCAACTACAATAAGCTCGAAGGCGTGCTCCTAGTATTTCAGGAAAGAGAAAACTGATGTCTCATAGTTGTCATAGTGAAGCAATCTCAGTTCATATTATAGTGTTAAGATTTATCAAGAACATTTTTTGTGAAAGGTGGGGGAAGAAATACCATAATCTTAAAAGTGGAATGCAAGACACTTTTTTCAGTGTTGACATTTTAAAACCACAGTATCAAAAATGACAGAATAGTACTGTAATGTGTCCAGACAGTTTCTGCTGTGTGACTTGGGTATTTCTGATATTAGTACTAGAATCTCAGCAGATTCATAAAGCTTTATAGATCTCTGCATTGGTAACATATCTGATAGATTAATTTCTTCTTTCCCTGCATTTCATTTAAAAAATGATTATGTCAAAAAGCCAGTAATAAAGTTAGGTATTTTTTCATCTGTGCATAATTACAGTTATTGAAACACCACATAACATGCACTGTAGTTGATCTGGCTTTTCCAGATTCAGTAAATAATGAGATATGTTAAATGTAGGTTTAATATTACACAAGACTTCCATTATTTTACCTTCCTATATTCCCAAAGCTGTATTTTTAAAAATATCAGAGTATAAGATATGAGTGAACTTTTCTCATGTTGATGTTGTGGTTCATAGTTAATTTGAGACCTGATATGGATAAAGCATAGGTTTAGGGTCATGAAAAATTTGATAAACAAGAAACAATTTTTACGCTTTCAGGGTGCCATCTTTCTCCACATAGGCATAGTTCCACACACAGAGATGTTCCCATTGGACATAATGGCCCTGTTTCCTCCTCCTTTCTTCAGCTCATGGGTAGAGAGGGGCACGAACAGAAAAAAAACGAACATGATGTTCGTTGTTCGTTGCCATCCACAAACAGGGACTCACGAACAACCACGAACATGGCCCTGTTCACGAACATGTTCATGGTTGGCTGTTTGTGGGGGCCAGCAGGCTCTCCTCCAGCCATCATCCAAGTCAAGATCCCTACCGCACCACTCCCAGAAACCTTACCTGAGCAGGCAGCAGGAAAGGTACCAATAATAACTAATAGCTTGGCCCAGAGCCTGGCAGCAGCCCTGGAACTTGAAGGGGTAGATTCCTATCCCACCACACACAAAGAAAATTCAAGTTCCAATGCACTCTATCAAAATGCCAACAGCAACTCTCTCCCTCTCCATTGTCTGCAAACTAAGCCAGAGCTGGGAGCCCCCCTCTCCCCTGCTTTTTGTCCCCTTGTTGTAACAAATGTGGAGCTCCACACTTGAAAGGAAGACCTGCCTATCAAGCTAAATTGGGCTTAGATTGGGGTTTCCAGGGCAACAGCAGGAGTTCAGACAGAGTTCAGACAATCCTTGCCTAAGTTGCCAAGGAAATTGATTGCAGGTGCCAGACTGTCTGGCTTAATGAACAGCAACGAACAAGGCTTGCAACGACCACCTATTCGTTTAGAATGGGGCCTCACAAACAGCTTGTTCACGAACAGCAGATTGGGCTGTTCGTGGCTTTTTTTTTGTTCATATTGCTGTTCATGTCCATCTCTACTCATGGGTGAGCATTGAAAGGGATAGGAGTTCTGTGCCTTCTTCCTATATAATCATCCAGCCTGTGTCTCCAAAAATCATGCGAGGAAGCCGGCAGCCTTCCGTGAGTATTGCGCTATTTTAAAGATGTGTGAAAATGGCCTTTGTCTGAATCTCCTTAAGCTTTTTGGTTACCAAGTTGCTTTTGAACTTGGTGTGTGAACTGAAACTGAATTGGTAAGTTTAAAAAAAGTTTTAAAAATATGCTGAATACGAACTAGAACTGAATGCAAATTGTTACTCATAAGTCTATAAGTCTATGAATAGGGTTCTTACTACGATTGTGCAGTGCCTAATAACTTTAGGTGCATTGGAGTTGGCAAGATAGATATGCTTAACCCTTCAGACATTATCAAGATATATGTGCCAAACATGTTTTTCCTCTTGGTGCTCTGCTTATTTCTTTAAGAAGGGAAATGTAAGGTCAGAGCCAGTTTAGATTTTAAGTTGTGTGTGCATATATCTTTGATTAAAAAGAAACAGGGATATAAGCGTGCCTGCCTGACTTGAACATACCAGGGCAGATGTTTAAAACTTGTGTGCACTGTAGAGCGAGTGGGATTGTGCCATTGGTATCCAGTTGTAGTCAGCCTTACTTGTGTAAAAGTGTATGTATACAGGTTCTTTCACACAATTATGAAAACGGTACATAGTAAGAGAGATAAAAATCTTCAGATTTTTTCAGTCTTGGATTACTGTTTTGTTTTAATGAGCTGGTTTATTTTTGTGTTATGGTCTGAAAACTACTTTGTTAAATTGTTAAAAGTATCCCTGTTATTATTAAAAGTATTAGTGAACTGAATTTCAGCTTTTTACCTATTGTGTAAGTACCTTAACAATTTTCATTCATGAGACCCAAGCATCTTCTAATAAAATATTAAAATCATCCGTCCCTGTAGCCTGATGGATCCGACTGATTTCCAGATGGCATTAGGCAGTTTTCCTGCTGATACGGTTGGTACTCCTGTTGATGCTCGGGTTGACCTCTGAAATGAGAAAATGACCCAGGCAATTAATACAATCATGCCTGGGCAGCACCTTGGTTTACTGAGGAGTCGCAGATGATGAAAAGACAAGGGAGATGGCTGGAGTGAAAGTGGAGAAAGACTTGGGAAGAATCTGACAACACATAGGCCAGAACTCATTTTAAAGACTATTCCATGGTGGTGATGGCAATGAAGAAACAATATTTTTCTGTACCACCATTACATTTTCACAATTGAACTCTTCCAGGTGCTCTGCAGCCTACTGCAGTCATTTTATTTAACACTTTGTGAATAAAATCTCTTGCATCCGATTTGGACTCTACATTAGCAGTGAAAGAAACAGATAGATCCAAGATGCCAACCTGTTCAGTTGCGTCGGATAGCATTCAGCTTGTCCACTTGGAGGATGTGGACAGGATTCTTGGAAGGTAGAGACCTTTATTGGAGGTACTGGTGGATTTGGTCTGAGAGACAGTACATGCCTCCCTGAGGGAATGGTAGTCACTCTTGCCTTGAAGTAGAGCCAAACCACATGAGATGAATTATCCGTGATTTGCACGTACTTACACATGTTCCCCCCTGTTTTTCTGTTCACTTGCACACCACAGCCACACTGCACTGAACCCGGCTTTAGGTGGCCACAGGTTTCTTCCCTGTTCCTCCATAAAATAGAGATGGCATCTCATGATGCACCTCTTTGTACATGCTCTGACCTTCCCATATAACTGTTAAGGGAGAAGAGTTGTTCACTCCCTTAGACAGCAGGTGGAGCTCTTGCTGATATACAATGCTCCTTTTCCAGAGACGAGGGATGTGCGTGTGGGAGGTTGCTGTTTCTCCTCCCTTTTGCCAAGATCTGGTAGTTTTGTCAGCTGGCTGGACAGGGAGGCTGCTCTTCCTGCCCCCATCACTCGCCTCTGCCAACCAGCCCTGGATGAGGAGGCTCCTCCTCCACCCACCAACTGGAGAAAGCGGCGCAGGGGCAAAAGGTGTCCCTTTCAGTGCCACCTGCAAGGCGTGCTACTGTCAGACCCCCGCTGCTCACCTCTGCTGGTTGGCCTCAGACAAGGAGGCTCCTCCTTTGCCTGTAAGCCGGAGGAAGCGGCATGGGGGTGAAAGGTGCCACTTTCAACACCTCCTGCAAGGCATGTTTCTACTGTCAACCCCCCACCACTTGCCTCCGGAAGTGGAAGCAGACCCAAAACAGCCTCTCTGCAGTGCTGACTTGATGATGGCGACCATGAACGCACCACTACAACTATACGTGTAGCTGAAGATTCTTCGACACGTGCAGTGACCAGATCTGCAGGACATGCGCCCACCTAGGGAAATGGACATGGGCAGATAGGATCAGACATGATTCGTGGCACTTGCTCAGACTCATGTAATTCGTCATGTCTAGTTCTGCTCATAGGCAGTGGTAGTTGCACTCCTAAAGAAATCTGTTCTGGCCCAGGAGAATTGAATGATTGCCATCCAGTCCTAAACGTTCCATGCTTGAGCAAGGTGATGGAACGAGTGGTGGCTGGGCAACTTCAGGGATTCCTGAATGAAGCAGGTTGCTTGGATTCATCCTAGTCTGGTTTATTGCCTTGCTATGGGGCTGAAAACATGCTGAGTTGCCCTGCTGGATGACCTGTACCTGGTGGTGGATAGGGTAACTCAGCATGTTTTCAGCCCCATAGCAAGGCAATAAACCAGACTAGGATGAATCCAATGGTCATCTAATCCAACCCACTGTATGAAATTCTCAGCTATGCCCCCACTCCCCCAGTGACACTTACTCAATGCTCAGAGGAAGGCAAAAAACAAAAAAAGGTTCTCCCCACCACTGCACCTTGTTAATTTGTTTTATTATTTGTATATTGATTTTAGTTTTTGTTTTTATCGATTTTAACTGTTCACCGCCCAGAGCCCCTGGGGATGGGTGGTATATAAATTGAATAAATAAATAAATAAATAAAACTTTAGGATTCCTAGCACATCTGGCCTGGAGGAAAATTCTTTCCTGATCCCAAAGTGGTAACCAGCATTACCCTGGGCGCATAAGAAAGGACTATGAGAGCCAAGCACTGGTTCATCCCTTCCTTCCGTCTTTCTCACCATCTACCCAAGTTCATGACTAAGTTGCCATATCACTGTCTTCCACCCAAGGTGAAGGCTTTTTGTTTTGTTTGGCATGCCCCCAGTTATGGTTATGGGCTCTCCTATCTGGTTGTGGTGTTATGTGTGATTTTGTTGTTACATGTTTTTATTCAACTACTGTATATATACCTTACTTTAAATGCTAATTTAATGTTTTGATGTTTGCCACGTTTGGGACCCAATTTGGGTGGAAAGGCAGCATAGAAATGTTTTAAATAAATATTTACTGTGAGCATGGATCAAAGTATTTTAAAGGTTTATTTTGTTGACTTTTTAATTTGAAAGGCATCTTTGACCTGAATGCTACCTTTGATAGTCACTAAGTAGCTATTACATGATACTGCAACAGGTCAGCTGCCTTAATATTTCTAGTAATTCACAAGTTCAACTATGCAAGCTGTGTTTTCAGCTTACAATGCACTGCCTCTGTTTCTCTGTGTGTGGTCTGTCATATACCCTTCTTGCAGCTGTTGATTTCAGCATCTTGATTGTCAGTAATGCCAGCATTAAAAAAAATAAAATTCTCCAATTACACAAGCTACCTTATTACCTCATGAAATTTCATGAACTCTTTCTCATTGCTGAACCTGATCCTTTGTAGAACAACCACAGTATCTCTCAAGCAACAATTATTGTTTTCCTTCCAATTAAAGTTCTACATGATTCAAGTAAAAAAGATTAAAGTTACTTAAGTCAGCAAAGTGTTACTGAGCACCTGTCAAACAACGTACCCTTTGTGTTTAAAAGTTAATGATTACCCTATCTCACTTTCCAATTTCAGTGGTACAGATGGAAAAAAGGTCTGCTAAGTTTTTTCCAGGAAATTTTATTTTTGCTTATTTCGTTATACCAAAATTTATTCTTAAATGAATATCTTGTTAATTAAGTTTTAAAAGATTCTCCTGGTGGCTTGTTAATAGCATCCTGCTTTGTAAAGGTCATACTAAATGAGTAAAACTACTATAATACTGAATTTCTGCAGGTGGTCTCCTTACATGTGTGGATGAAGACTAGAGGTTAGGGCAAGTTCAGGTATATTTTTTAAAAAAACTTAATTATCTTTGTTTTTGAATGTTGCATTCACATGATGTAATGTATGAGCCCTGAGTTGATGAATATTAGTTTTGGTTATTTCTGTGATCTCATGAAATTTGGCTGTGTCCCAACTCCATGGGAGGCCCCATAACTTATTGGTATAGTAATTCCAGTTAAAAGAGCTGTCGGGACTGGGAAATACCCAGTCCCTAAGGTCTTTCAGAGTAGACACTGCTAGGCTAGGCAGTCTGACTCAGAATATGGTAGCTTCATATGTTCATCAGTTCCAAGAACATAGTTCATGTTTGCTTGCACAGGCACAAACTTGAGTTAAGGGTATATCAATTTAATAGGCAAGTTTAAGTGCTCATGCATTGAGCTACATTTACAAAAAGGTTGCCATGCCATAGAATCTATGAATCATAGAATCATAGGACTGGAAGGTACCTCTCGGGTCATCTAGTCCAACCCCCTGCACAATGCAGGAAATTCACAAATACCTCCCCCAACACACTCAGTGACCCTTACTCCATGCCCAGAAGATGGCAAGACACCATCAGGATCCCTAGCCAAACTGGCCTGGGGAAAATTGCTACCTGACCCCAAGAGGCACCCCCGGTAAACCAATAGATCAGCCGTACCCTAGGCTACCTGAGCCCAAGGCCTTACCCTGGGCATGTAAGAAGGAGCAACGAGAACTAAGCACTGGTGTGATCTTCCTGCCCTCCCGCTCATAATTTGCCTAGATTCACAGCATCTTGGTCTGTCTTTGTTCTTCTTTTTATGTAATTTAGTAAGTACATTGAAAAGTTCTTTTTGAGAGAGGTCAGAAGGAAGAATACTGACACAGTGTCTTCTGGAGTTTTCTGGCCAGGATCAGCTTAGTAGGTCTTGGCCGTATGCTAAGCCTTTTCCTGTTTTCTTTTTTCCTTTTTAAAAATTTCCTAGGAAAATCAGGGCAGAATCTTTAAAAATATGTCTTTGGAATTAAAAAAAAAGTCTTTAATACAAATGACAATAGGTCGAACAGCACTTTTGGGATTCTGGCATAATACAACACAGTCTCTGTGGTTCAATATATCATGAACTTGAATATAACTGGAATGATATGATTTTAATAGAGCAGAAGATTTTTAAAGCTGAGGTTCAGTATTACTTTATGAAGTGATATCTAACAAATGGCTTAAGACAGAGATCCCCATTGGGCGCCATGGTGCCCAATAGGTGTTTTTAGAAAGTGGACAGGGCCTGATGTATCTTTTGTTCAGCGGGGCTACTGATTGACTGTGCAGATTAAAGGATGCCCAATTAGACAGAACTTTTGCCTGAAATGTTAGAATTCCGAGTTATGTATAACCTTACATCTTGACATTCTGTGGTTAGTGCCACTTCCTATGATAGGCACTTTGTGGTTATACCTACCACCCTGTGTCAGAATTCCAAAGATGCTCACATGCTCAAAAAGGATGGGGTCCCTTGGCTTAACACCTCCTGTTTCTTATTTCTACAATTTAGATACATGGTAACTGAGTTATTAAGGAAATCTAAGGAAGGAAGACCCAACCAGAGTTTGGAATTTTGATGTTGTGGTTTTTTTAACAGTGTTATTTCTATGTGTGTTCATAATTAGAATAAAATTTTATCAAAGATTCTTTACGAATGGTTATGAACACATGTATATTGAAAACTTGTATTAGCTGATTTAAGAGAAAAACGTATGAAAACAATGTACTGCTGGTAACTGACACCATATAGATTGTTTTGTATATAACCTGGATACAAGGGCTTATGTTGGAGATGTCAGGCAAACTTATTACGTGCTCTCTGAGTTTGTTCTGTACAACCTTTTGGGCACCAGATACTAGATCCCAAAGGGCCAAATTGGGGGGGGGGGAGTGAGAAATAACAACAACAACATTAGATTTATATACTGCCCTTCAGGACAACTTATTGCCCACTCAGAACAGTTTACGAAGTATGTTATTATCCCCACAACAAACACCCTGTGAGGTAGGTGGGGCTGAGTGAGCTCTGAGAAGCTGGGACTGACCCAAGGTCACCCAGCTGGCTTCAAGTGGAGGAGTGGGGAATCAAACCTGGCTGTCCAGATTAGAGTCCCATGCTCTTAACCTCTACACCAAACTGGCTCTTACATTCTACCCCCTCCTGTCATGCCATAAAACGATACCATTTTTTAGTGAATCCCCTCACAGTGTGAACTGTAGCTCTTCTGTATTGTGCCAGAAAATGACATCGTTCCAGCACGATGTGGAAGCATGTGCACACATCTCCCCCAGGAACTTTTCCTCCCCACCAGTCAGGTGAGTGGAGGTTGGGTCCAGGGGCTTGGGGCAACCCAGTGGGTGGTAGCAGCCTTGGCAACCAATTTTTTTGTATATTTTAGTATAAATGGGCCATGATTTATCATTTGATCCTGTGGTTGTTTTATTATGTTGTTTTAAAGATTGTATATCTGCTTTAGACAGGGAGCTTATAAGGAGCTTGTTAACTGCTGTAAGACAATGCATTAATGGCCTGTTGGAAATCCTCTGTGGTCTCTCATATTATTGATTAGATTATGAAAGTATGGGAAATTGTGCTCATATCTAAATGGACGTATCAAAATAGAATTATAAATCAAGAAGCATGAAACATGTTCATGGAAAAATTGCTTTATTTATATTGTTATGGAATTATTAGGTTAATGGCTCTTTCTTTTGTGTTTTTGAAACTTTATAACAAGTGATTCTTTTACATTTTTAATGATTTTTCTTTAATTATAATTAAAAAATCATGAATTTGAAGTATCTAAAGGTTTGTGATTAAGCCTCTACCTTTTAAAAGTAAGCAAAAATTTTGCTTTCTTAAGTAGTTATTAATGCATACATAGCTATGAGCAATTTACTTTTCCCCAGCACCTGAGGAAAAGCCACATAATTTTGTATTAGTGCTTGTTCTGGTGAATAACATTCTCCCTCTGAGGCGGAGGACATCTTGGGTGTTTCCCACCATCCTATCGGGGAGGCAGGAAGTAGAAATTTCTTCCTCTTCCTCTGGTAGGAGGGACCACCCTCTCTCTCCTCAGTTCTTTCCTGCCTCCGGGGAGAGCAGTTCTAACTTTGGATAGCTCTGCTACCATTCATCTCATTACTTTCACTTACCTTTTTGCCTTCTTTTCCCCTTTACTACTAATTGCTTTTGATTGCTTCCGATTCTCCTTTCTTTCCTTTCCTTCCCCCCCCTCCTTTCATCTGTGAGGGAGAACTGAGGAGGATGGCAGCCAGGGAGTCTTCAGACTCTGAAGACAGTTTCCTGGACAGACCATCAAGCAAGACACAGGAGACCGTCTTACCATCGACAGGGCCGAGTGCAGCTGGCTCCGGCATGCCACTGCGGCCTGCACATGTTCCCGGCGAGGAACGCTCCACTTCGGAGGCCAGACCCCCCAAACGGCTCCGGATGACGAAGAAGGAGCAGGGGAAGGCCACACGCCCCATCCAGCTGGCTGAAGGCTCTGTGGTGTGGCGGAGCCCCTTTTCGGCGGGAAGCTCAGCTGCGGCAGAAGTTTTCCTGCCAGAAGACATCTCCCTGCTTGCCAATCTCCCGGCGGGAGAAATTCAGCCTGAATGCATTCCAGAAGAACAGGGCTTCAGCCGCATGGACCGAGAAGCCTCCATGAGTACCCCCAACAATGCCAATTCTGTTCCTCCAGCAATCTTGGAGGCGATTAGTATGTCCATGAGAAAAAAATTACTGTCACTATGCCAATCTGAGTTTCAACGCGACAGTAGCGAACAGAGCTCCAGGGGGGCAGCCTGTGCCAGCACCAGTCAGGAAACAGGCAACACCTGGCCCACAAAGGCAGCCAGAAAGGCCATAGGCAAACAAGTAGTTAGATCTGCTGACTGGCTGGAAGATAGCTCATCCATCAGTGAGAGCTCTGACGTTGGGGGCTTCCTCTCTGAGGAAGAGGAGGAGGAAGAGACTTCCAAAGTAGAACAGTCTTATAGATTGTTCTCAGCAGAGGACTATCAATACCGCCTGTCTAAGACCTTGGCAGCTCTTGACCTTAGGGAAATCCCAAAAGGGGGGAAGGAGGAGGAGGCGCAAGGTCACAATATTAGACCCAAGGGGAACAGGGAGTTTTTTCCTAGATCGGAAGAAAAAGCTAGAGTCTTCCCTTTCCCCAAGTTCTTTGAGAGACAGTTGAGGGCGACTTCCAGTTTGGGATCCATGGAGGTCTAACACAGCTCTAAGTGCTGAGCTGACCGGGCAGCCGTTTTAACGGCTGGCGAGGCAAATCAAGCTCGCGGCCAACTGTTCTCAGGCAGAGAACAGGCATAGAACGCTCAAGAACCTCAGGGCGCGTTGATCTCGGGTGAGAGGGGTCCTGCGCAACGGACTCTCTCCCGTCCCTTGAGGTCCCACCCGAAGACAGGTCGGCTAAAATCTCTGCGGCAGTCCTGGAGCCAATGCGGTTGGCATAAGACCCCCATGCCCAAGCTTCAACAGGGGCAAGAAGAACTGATGGGATTTTGAGATTGAAACAGCGATTACAACCCGCGAAAAGTGCTGGAGAAGGTAAAGATCACTATCTCTTGAAACGGGACAGATTACTTAAAACAAGTAAGCATTAAAGTAGACTTTTAAACTGCAACAGACGGATTATAAGGAGGGGAGGATCCGGCAAGAACTATATTAGAAAAAGGACTAAATTAAAAGGAGTTATAGAAGAAATTGGACTATTGTTTTGCATACCTGTGGTTGCAAGGAGATATCAGGCTGTGAGAAAGCTTTAACATCGCGAGAACTGTTGGGGGAAGTCGGGAAACAGGAAGTTCGTAACAGTGATAGAGTTGCTGGAGAGAAGCGGCCCTTACCGGAAGACAGGAAGAAGGGAATCGCCATCTTTGAAAGGGGAAGAGCTGCAGCTTCAGCGGAAGAGGAAGTAAGCCATATTGGATTACAAAAACCATAGAGGAACCATAGAGAAAAGACGCCCGACATTTTGGACTCTTTAAACGCTTTTTTCTGCAAAAAGACCGGGACATTTAAAATAAAAGGACACTAAGCCAAGCGCCACCGAGTTAAGGAAGCGAGCGGATTCGTGGGAGCGAGGCAAAGCGAGCCCCACAATGTCGAAAAAAGAGTGGCAATCGGCCATAGAGAACTTGGATAAAAAGCTCTTAGAAGTGATTAAAGAACTCAGGGATATGAAACCTGAGCTGGTGAAAGAGGTTAAAGAGGTTAAAGAGACAGTAAAGAATGAACTGGCAGAAGTGAAGAAGGGAATAGAAACAATACAGAATGACCTGCAGGCGACATAGCAAAGAGTCAATGTAGTGGAAAATGCGGTGGAGAACCTTGCAGACACGCAACGAACAGAGATGAGGGTGATGAGGGGAAGAATGGCAGTTGCGGAGAGCAAGCATATGGAGAAGCAGATGAGATTTCGTGGCTTGCCAGAGGTAGAAGGAAAGACGGCCCAAGAACAGATTACCGAGGTGTTAGCTGAATACCTGGGAAAGGAGGAGGAGGAAACTGTGGCTATCCTAGATGTGGTGTATCGAATAAATTCAAGATTTGCGACCCAGAGGAAATTACCAAGAGACGTGATTGTGCAATTTACGACTAGAAACATAAGAGAAATGATTGTGAGTAAACAATTTCAAGAACCATTGGAGGTTGATGGCAAGACGGTTATTATCATGAAGGAGGTACCCAGATCGTTGTTGCTAGATCGGAAAAAATATATAGCTTTAATCCAGATCCTGAAGGACATGAAAATAAGGTATAGATGGGAACTACCGGAAGGAATATCCTTTGAATTTGGAGGAGTGAAAAAGCGCATCAGATCTGAATTAGAAATGGAAAAGTTTTTGAGGGACAATGAAAAGGACTTACCAGCAACAAGGTTGTGAATATGGAGTGTAAAGTTTTATCTTGGAATGTAAATGGACTTAATTCACCGAATAAGAGAAAAAGTATTTTCCACTGGCTATTAAAACAGAAATGTGATATTGTGTGTTTGCAAGAGACTCATATTAGAAACCAGGATGTAAAATATCTTAAATTGAATAAATTGGGCAATGACTATGTAGCGGCCTCAAAGAAGAAAAAAAGGGGAGTGGTACTGTATATAAAAGAGGAGCTACAGCCAAAACTAGTGATGAGAGATGCGGAAGCCAGATTTTTAGCAGTGGAATGTACATGGAATTTAAAGAGAGTGTTGGTGATTGGAATTTATGCACCTAATGGAGCAAAAGAAAGCTTCTTTGAGGACTTGAGGAAGCAATTAGATGAACTTTCTTATGACCAGATAATTCTTGCAGGAGACTTCAATGGAGTTACAAATGTGGAACTGGATAAAAAATCAACAACTGCACAAAAGAAAAGAGGACTACTACCAAAGACTTTTTTTGTATTAATGCAACAGGAAACCTTGGAAGATGTATGGAGAAGACAGAATCCAAATGGTAGACAATATACATTTTTCTCCGCGAGACATTCTATGTTATCACGAATCGATATGATCTGGGCCTCAAAAGACTTAGCGCTTTGGACTAAGGATGTGGAAACAATGCCCATGGTAGGCTCAGATCATAACCCGATCATGTGGAAGTTTGGAAAAAGAACTAAAAGGAAAGGATGGAGAATAAATGAGGACTTGTTACAAGAGGGAGAAAATATGGAGAGGTTGTTCTTCATACAACACAACATGAATAGAGAAGTACCAACCAATCAGGTTTGGGATACCTACAAAGCTGTAATTAGAGGCATATTAATGGACTTAAACGGAAGAGCCAGGAAAAAAAGAGAGGAGAAGAGACAGGAGATTATGGAGAAAATAAAAGCCAAAGAAATACAATTAAAGAAAAGACCAGGAAAAAGAAAATATATCAGGATATTAAAATCCTTCAAGAACAGCTGATGGCAATGAATAATAAAGAACTGGAATGGAATCTTAAGAGAATGAACCAAAAGTCGTTTGAAGGTGCAAATAAACCTGGGAGATATTTGGCGTGGCAACTGATTAGAGAAAGGAGAAGACAATAAATAAAATATGTGAAGACAACAAAGTACATCTGGAACAGACGGCTATTAGTAGAGCCTTTTACAAATTTTATGCTAAATTGTATAACAAAAAAGAAGTGAACAAAGACTTAATAGCGACATATCTGGGGAAAATGAAGCTCCCAATAATTTCGGAAGGATGGAGAGATAAACTGAATAGTGAAGTAACGGAGGAAGAGATAAAGAAAGCAATACAGTCAACAAATTTGGGAAAGGCGCCAGGACCTGATGGAATTACAGCCAAATTTTATAAGGTACTGGCCAGTGAACTGGTGCCATTTCTAAAAGAAGTGATCAATGGTGTTTTGAATGATCAAAGGATTCCAGAGACTTGGAGTGAAGCCAATATATCATTGATCCCTAAAGAAGGACAGGATTTGACCAATGTCAAAAACTACAGACCTATTTCGTTACTTAATAATGACTATAAAATCTTTGCGAAGATATTGGCGGAAAGAGTAAAGGGATGGCTTTCCGAAGTTATTGAGGAGGAACAAGCTGATTTTTTACCAAACAGACAAATCAGAGATAATTTAAGGACAGTTATAAATGCTATTGAATATTATGACAAGCGTTGAGACAAGGAGGTTGGTTTCTTCTTTGTGGATGCTGAAAAGGCATTTGACAATTTGAACTGGGACTTTATGTTTGCCACCATGGAACAGCTACAAATGGGGGAAAGATTCATAAGAGCAGTGAAAGAAATTTATAGAGACCAGAGTGCAGCAATTGTGGTGAATGACGAGGTGACTAAGAAATTGATTATAGGTAAAGGTACAAGACAAGGTTGCCCGTTGTCTCCACTGTTGTTTATTTTGGTTTTGGAAATATTGATGATACAGATTCGAGAAGATAATGCAATCCGTGGAATAAAAATAAAAGATTTTTCCTATAAGGTTAGAGCATTTGCGGATGACATAATGTTAATTGTGGAAGATCCAATTGAGAATATGCCAAAGGTAATAGAGAAAATTAAGGAATTTGGAGATTTGGCAGGATTCTACGTAAACAAGAAGAAGTCAAAGATATTATGTAAGAATATGACCAAACAAAAACAACATTAATGGAAATAACAGACTGTGAAGTAACAAGTAAGATGAAATATCTGGGAATTGAACTGACTGCAAAGAATATAGATCTATTCAAGAATAACTATGAAAAACTGTGGACTCAGATAGAGCAAGACTTGATTAAATGGAATAGATTGAATTTGTCATGGTTGGGAAGAATTGCAGTAGTGAAGATGAATGTGTTGCCAAGAGTGATGTTTCTGTTACAAACAATACCAATTATCCGGGACTCTAAGCAGTTTGAAAAATGGCAGAGGAAAATATCGGACTTTGTTTGGGCAGGCAAGAAGCCTCGAGTAAAAATGAAAGTATTACAGGATGCAAAAGAGAGAGGTGGAATGCAACTGCCCAATCTAAGACTCTACTATGATGCAATCTGTTTGGTGTGGTTGAAAGACTGGATGACGCTGAAAAATCGCAAATTGCTAGCCTTAGAAGGATATAAAAAAATATCTGGATGGCATGCATATCTGTGGTACGACAAAGTAAAAGCAGACTCTATGTTTTTACACCATTATATTCGGAGAAGCCTCTTCACAATTTGGAAGAAGTATAGAGATTACCTACAGGAAGGAATTCCCTCCTGGGTGGTTCCTTACGAAGTAATAGATCCGAGAACTGTCGATAATGAACAACAACGCTTAACGTACAAGGAGATAATACGAATAGAACTTTCTAAAGTAAGAATAAAGACGCAAGATGAGTTGTCTCCAAGTTACGATTGGTTTCAGTATAGACAGATCAGAGATCTTTACAAATCGGACTGTGCGAAGGGAGGGGTAAGAATGGAGAATTCGGAATTAGAGGAGGTAATTCTACAAGAGGACAAAAAGGAAATTTCTAAGATTTATAAAGTGCTGTTAAAATGGTACACAGAAGATGAGATAGTCAAAGTGCAAATGGTGAAGTGGGCTATAAATTTTAATAAAGAAATAACAATGGAGGCATGGGAATACTTGTGGAAAAACACATTGAAGATTACGACATGTACTAATATTAAGGAGAACGTCTACAAAATGATTTACCGCTGGTACTTGACACCAAAGAAAATTGCGTTAGGGAATTTGAACATGTCTAATAAATGCTGGAAATGTAAAAAGCATGAAGGATCGTTGTATCACATGTGGTGGACTTGTGAGGTAGCTAGGCAGTACTGGGGGGAAATAATAAGAGTGATAAGTGAGATTTTACAATTTCAAGTTAATAAGAACCCAGAACTCCTGCTACTGAACTTGGGAATGGAGGATATTCCGGCACAATACAGGACATTGTTATTTTACATGACAGCAGCGGCTAGACTTTTGTATGCGCAAAAGTGGAAAGTACAAGAAGTGCCAACTATCGAGGACTGGATTTACAAATTGCTGTACATGGCGGAAATGGACAAAATGACAAGGAAACTGAGAGACCTTGATCCAGGACAGTTCAACATGGATTGGGAGAAGCTGAAACAATATTTGGTGAAAAAATGGGAGGTGGGAGGAGAACTGTGGCAGTTTGAAAATTACTGAAATATAACAAAAGAAGGGGGAAGTGACTTTACCGGGGGGAGGAAAGTTAAAGGAGAAATTCTAAGCAATTATATTATCTATTAAATATAGTATTAAGCAATAGAGGTGTTATTATAATAATTATAAAGAATTATAAGGATAGAAATTAATTAGTTCTATTTCTGGCAGATAACTCTTTAATGGAGAAATTATATAATTAAACAGAATGAATATAAGAAAGGTGGAAAGAAATATATAGTAACATACAGAATATGAGTTAAATTGTTTAACCTGTGCCGAATGTATATTGTGTTCATAGAGGTACTCAGAAATATGCAGTGTATGGGTCAAATTGATTGATTATTGTTGGCAGATAACTGTATAATGGAGAAATTATATAATTAAAATATAATGAACATAAGATAGGTAGAAGGAAGTAAAGAGTAACATATAGAGTATAGGTTAGATCGATTAACTTACGTCGAATGTATATTATTTTTATAGAAGTACTTAAAGTTATGTAGAATGTGAGACGAATTGTTTGTCCCATATTGATGAGACTAGAATGTATGAGATAAAATATAGAGTACAAAAAACAGATAAATGATGGTTATTATTAAAGGGTATATGCCAGGAATGTAATGTTTAGCTGATAAGTTAAGTGGGACAGGGAACAGAGATAGCACGGTGTTATAATAGACAAGCTTAGAAGAGAGTGAAAGTATATGATTATTAGAATAAAATAAGTATGAAATGAGTAGGGGGAAAATGGATAAGGGGTTGGAAAACTGTTGGAAGTCAACAAAAGGGGGGGGAAAGGGAGGGGGTTAGAACTTGAATATTTAAAGGAAATGGATTGTAATGAATATAATATTGATTGATTTCTAATCCAATAAAAATTTTTCAAAAAAAAAAAGAGACAGTTGAGGGCAGAATGGGCAAAACCAGCAGCCCCCAAACAATTTTGAAATTCCACAAGAAAGTTGTATGCCTTACCTGATTTTGCATTTGAGTTACTACAGGTACTGGTGGTGGATGCCCCCGTGACGGCACTTCGGTCGCAAGGCCTACTTTCGGAAGATTGACAAGGATCAATAAAAGACGCCCTGGACAAGAAAGGAGATGGGGCTCTTAAGAGAGCACATGAAGCCATGGCTATGGCAGTCAGGGCCTCAGCCATAGCGTCAACTGTTTCCAGGGCCTCGGTGGTGTGGATCCGAAGACTGATAAAGCGCCTTCCAAATAACAGCAAAAGGCTCCTAGAGGGGTCCAACAGAATCCTGAAGGCTAACTTGTTCACGGCAGACGCCACCGTGGATGCAATGACCTTTGTGTCAAGAGCTATGGCTACAACTACATCAGCGAGGCGTCTCTTCTGGCTCCGCGCATGGCAAGCAGATATACAAGCCAAGAGTATACTGATGGCGTATCCCTTCACGGGCAGTAAACTCTTTGGAGAACAGTTGGACAAAATCCTCGTGGAGACCAGAGATAAGAAGAGGGTTCTTCCAAGGTCGTTGAAAAGATCTGAGCAGCGTCCATTCGGCCAGCAGCCCTTCAGGTCTCAACATACCTTGCCTAGAAGCAGACCAGACACCAAACGCAACTGGAACTCGCAAAGGCCCCAAGCATGCAAGGGAACCTTCCAAAGCAGACCTCAAAGACAACAGTTCAACCGCAACAACAGGCACGAGTTGGACGACAAAAGTCAGAAGCCCTGACTCGTGGGAGGCTCCGGTGGGGGGAAGACTATTTCTCTTTCGTCAAACCTGGATGACGCCCGAAACAGACGCCTGGGCAAGAGAAGTAGTTTCCTCTGGCTACTTAATAGAATTTCATTCAACACCACCGGAGCGTTTCCTAATATCCCCACTGAAGAAAAACCCAATCAGACAAGACATTACTCACAGGGCCATACATCACCTATTGGAGATACAGGCGGTCGAACCAGTCCCCGCTGCTGAGGAACGGAGAGGCGTATATTCCATCTTCTTCACGGTGCTGAAGAGGAACGGGGATTGGAGAGCCATCCTGGATTTAAAATCTGTCAATTGGTTCATAAAGCTTCGCCATTTCCACATGGAGATGCTTCGTTCCTTAGCAGAGGCACTGCAGGAGGGAGAGTTCTTAACATCCATAGATCTCACCGAGGCATACCTCCATGTTCCAGTAGCTCATGCACGCAGAAGATTCTTGAGGTTCTGCGTAGGAGATTTACACCTACAATTCAGAGCTCTACCCTTTGGTCTGGCCACGGCTCCGAGAGTCTTTTCCAAGCTCCTCATAGTTCTGATTGTCAGACTCAGGGAACGGGGCTTCCATCTCCACCCCTACCTCGATGACATCTTAATAAGGTCCAAGTCGAAAGAGTCTTCCATCCAAGACACCAATCACATCCTACAGTGTCTGACGGAGAACAGCTTCCTGATAAACACGTCTAAGTGTTCTCTGCAACCAACACAGAGCTTGGAGCACTTGGGACTGATCATAGACACGTGGGTGGGACGATTCTTCTTACCCAAGGAGAAGATTGCCAAGACCATTCAGCTGACACGGACTGTTATCCAACAGGCATCATCCCCCCTGATGCAACTGTAAAGACTTCAAGGACTTCTCGTGGCAGACGCGGAAGCCATTCAATGGGGTCCTCTTCACAGCCGGTCTCTTCAATCCTTTTTGAGACCCTTCCAGGGACAGATCGCACAATGAAAGATCTTGAAGATGCAGCTTCCCAGACGAGTCAAAGAAAGCCTGAGATAGTGGACAAGGGAATCCAACTTGAGCCAAGGCAAGAGTTTTCTCACCCCGACTTACAAACAACTCTTCACGGATGCAAGTCTCCACGGTTGGGGAGCCACCCTCAAGGGCCTACCGATCCAAGGAACATGGTCCTCGGCCGAGCAGACATTACCAATCAACGTCCTGGAAATGAGGGCCATCTATTTGGCCCTTATAGCATTCAACAACCAAGTCCTTCATTCACACATCCTTATCTGGACGGACAACATAGCCGCGAAGGTGTACATCAACCGACAGGAGGGACGAGATCCTCCAGACTCCAGAAAGAAGCGTCCAGGATCCTGAACTGGGCGGAGGAATATCTTTTATCGATCAGAGCGGAGCATGTCAGAGGTGTCCTGAACGTGCAAGCCGACTGGCTGAGTCGAGAGCAACTTCATCCAGGGGAGTGGTCTCTCAACAGAGAGGTTTTTCAACTTATCACAACACACTTCGGTACCCAGGATGTAGACTTATTTGCCACGCACCTGAATCGCCAGGTACCGAGATTCTTCTCCAGGTGTTACCATCCGGAGGCGGAGGGCATAGACGCACTGACTTCACCGTGGCCACGGTGTCTACTATACGCCTTCCCTCCGCTGCCTACTCTACCCAAGCTTCCGAGGCGAATAAGAGAACAGAGAGCAAGGGTGATACTGATACCTCCATGGTGGCCAAGGAGACCCTGGTTCTCTTCCATTCGACTTCTGTCCAGTGTACCTCCAATGCACTTCCCGCTACAGCCGGACATTCTACAACAGGGTCCAATCTGGCACCCCCATCCAGAGTGGATGTCTCTAACAGGGTGGAAATTGAACTGGTACACCTAACAGTGATGGGTTACTCCCCCCAGATAGTCCAGACCATCTTGGCGGCACGTAAGGCATTGACTGTACATATATACAACACAAATTGGAAGGCCTTCACGTGCTGGTGTAGGCGTAAGAAGTTGGATCCAATGAAACCGGCTCTGAAGAACATCCTCGGTTTCTTACAAGAGGGTCTAGACAATGGACTGAGGCCAGCTACACTCAAGAGACAGGTAGCGGCTATCATCTCAGTCACACCCAAGGTGGGCGGACAAGTGTTATCATCTCACCCACATGTGCGTGAGTTTCTCAGGGGAGCGACACTCTTAAAACCTCCCACGATGCACAGGTTTCTGACGTTGCGGCTGAGCGTTGTATTGAAAGCTCTTACAAGAACTCCCTTTGAACCAATTAGGGATGTGGCCATGAAATGGCTCAAACTAAAGACTATTTTTCTTGTGGCAATCACATCAGCACGCTGTGTATTGGAACTGAGCGCTCTGTCCACACGTGCCGACTTGTGCATTTTCCACGCAGATAAGGTGGTGTTAAGGACTGATCCATCGTTCCTTCCAAAAGTCACCTCAACGTTTCATCGTTCTCAAGAAATTAATTTACCTTCGTTCTGTCCAAACCCGAGGCATCCTCAAGAATGGGTTTGGCATACACTTGACGTGCAGAGAGTCCTCAAGGCATACATGTTCAGAACTGAAAGCATCCGACAAATGGAGTCTCTCTTCATAAATATTACCCCACCGAGACTGGGCCAGCGCATGTCATCATCTGCAGTATCCCGTGACATTAAGTCATACATAGAGGAAGCATACAGATCTCAAAAGCTGAACGTTCCGACAGGGATTACGGCGCACTCTGCGAGGAGCGCGGAGACCAATGCGGCTCTGCGAAAGAATGCTCCACTTGAGGAAATATGCAGAGCCGCCACCTGGTCTTCTCTTTCTACGTTCGTTAGACACTACCGTCTACGCACCTATTCTTCGGCCTCGGCTGCCTTCGGAAGAAGAGTGCAACAGCATGTAGTGGAGGACGAAGATCTTGTCCCGCCCGAGAACTAGGGCACTGCTTGGGGAGCACCCAAGATATCCTCCACCTCAGAGGGAGAACGGACCTTTGGACACTCACCGTGAAGGGTCCTTCTCCTCTGACGGCAGGAGGACATCTTTCCCTCCCAAGATCTTCAGGGACAGTAGGGATCTATTTCTCTCCTGAATCTTTACTGTCCTTCCGTATTTTTTTCTTTGTGTCTTCTAACCATTTATGCTCTTGTTTTTTACATATTTTTGAGAGTATTTCGAGGCAGACGTTAACGAGTTTTTTCCGAGATGCTGGATTAATACTGCTGAAGGGAGTCACCCGAACTGAGGAGAGAGAGGGTGGTCCCACCTACCAGAGGAAGAGGAAGAAAATTCTACTTCCTGCCTCCCCGATAGGATGGTGGGAAACACCCAAGATGTTCTCCTGCCGTCAGAGGAGAAGGACCCTTCACGGTGAGTGTCCAAAGGTCCGTTTCCATCCTAAGCAGAGTTACACCTTTCTAAGCCCATTGACTTGAATGGACTTTAAAAGGTGTAATACCGTTTAGGATGGCACTGCAGTTGATCTGATTTGCATCTCTTGTTGTGTGAGTAATGTCTCATTATCTGTATGTGTTTGATTTTATGGTTCCAGCAACTGTTTTAGAGCCACTTGCTGGAACCAAGGGTCTACTATTACCCTCTTAGCCACTGGAGAAAAGTCTGGCTCTATCTAATGTTTGGATTTTACCGTTCAAGTTTTATTTGTTGTTTGTACATGACTACCAGCAAAGACATGGCTCTGGGTGCTTGGCTAATAGAATATGGCCAGCAGTAAAGCTATGATACTTTTGTGGTCTACAACAAACTGAAAGGTGGAGTATTCCACTCATGCTGCTCCTGGAACCTGGCTATTTCTTTGTTGGTAGGATGCCAACTTAGTGGCGATTTAGGGGTGTAACCTGGGGTTGGTGGGGCTTGGAAGGGGCCTCAGAAAGATATAATGCCAATGTGGGGATTCAAGGGACTGCCTTGCAGTGGCTTGTCTCTTTTCTCCATGGTTGGGGACAGAGAGTGGCGCTGGGGGAGAGGTTATCAGCATGTCAATTTTTGGTGTGCAGCGTCCCCCAGGGGGTGTTACTCTCCCTATTGTTGTTTAATCTCTACATGCGCCCTCTCACCCAGCTGGAACAGAGTCTCGGACTGGGTTGCCATCAATATGTGGATGACACCCAGTTGTATCTGTTGATGGACGGACGGCCTGGCTCTGCTCCCGAGGTCCTAAGTAGAGCATTGGGGGTTGTGTCTGGATGGGTGAAGCAGAGCAAACTGAAGTTGAACCCTATGAAGAAGGAGGTCCTGTACCTGGGCCATGGGGGGATAGATATGGGGATTCAGCTCCTGGCCTTTGAGGGGGCACGACGTGTCTGTTTCATCTGTCAGGAGCCTTGGTGTGACACTGGACTCCTCTTTGTCAATGGAGGCCCAGGTCAAGGCAGCTGCCAGAACTGCCTTTTTCCATTTTCAGCAGGCCAGGCAGCTTGCCCCCTATCTCTCTACCCATGACCTAATGACAGTGATCCATGCAACGGTCACATCCAGATTAGATTACTGTAACTTGCTCTACACAGGACTTCCCTTTGGCCTGACCTGGAAAGTGCAGTGGGTCCAAAATGCTGCTGCTTGTGTCCTGATAGGAATTTCTTTCAGGGCACATGTGACTCCAACTCTGCAGCAGCTGCATTGGCTCCCCATGGAATTCCGGATCATGTTCAAGGTTCTGGTTGTGACCTATAAAGCCCTAAATGGACTGGGATCAGCATACCTGAGGGACTGCCTCTCCCCATATGTACCTCAGAGAGCTCTTAGATCTGCAAGTAAACACCTACTGGTGGTCCCTGGCCCCAGGTAGGCTCAGCTGGCCTTGACCAGGGCCAGGGCATTTTCTGTCCTGGCCCCAACCTGGTGGAACCCTGTCGGAAGACACTCGGGCCTGCCAAGATCTTGTAACTTTTCGGTGGACCTGTAAGACAGAGATGTTCCACCAGGCATATGGTTGAGGCCAACACTGGATCCATCTAATTAGCCTCCCTGCCGGTCTCCTGTCATTGGGGGGGAGCATATGGTCCATCTGCCTCCCCATGCTTCAGGAGTTAGAGGTTCACCAACCCACACCTCCACCCTTTTCTTCCCTTGTGTATGGTGGGCAGGGGAAGGGGAAAGGGTGCCCCATCTGGAATGTGGATATCCATGTTTGCACTGAGATGCTATTTAATTGTTTTTGTCTATTGTACCTTATTTATGATTGTAACCTGCCCTGAGCCTACTTGTGGGGAGGGCAAGCTAAAAATCCAATAAATAAATAAATATAATGCCACAGAGTCAAGCTTGCAAAACAGCTATTTTCTCCAGAAGAACAGATCCGTCATATGGAGATCAGATGTAATTCTGGGAGCTCTCTAGGCCTCACCTGGAGGTTAGTAACCCTACTTGTTGGATATGTTACAGCATAACTGTTTATGTGAAGTATGCCAGATTTCTATTTTTGTAGGCATCTGAGTATAATAGATTATGTTCCTGAAGTGAGCTGTGACTGGAGTTACCAGGTCCCCTTAGCCTCTAGGCGGTAGGTGGAGGGACCTGGCACTTTCCTCCTCACTGGGCCCATGATGCTGTTTGCACTTGTGCAAAGCGCATGTGCTCCTGTGGCTGCGTGATCACATCACTATTATGCAGGCACCAGGGAAACAAAATTGTATAAACTAGGGTTACCATTCCCCTGCCAGGGGCGGGGGATCCCCTGCTCCCACCCTTCTGCCCCCATGGCCACTTACTTGGGTGGTAGGGTGCACACTCCACTGGAGTGCACCCCCGGGGTGCACCCTGAGCTGAGCTGCGCTCCCAGAGCCGAACTGCACACCCTGTGCGCCCCAAGCTGAGCTGAGCCAAGCCGTGTGGCTCAGCTTGGGGCATGCGGTGCAGCTTGGTTCAGGGCACGTGGCGAAGCTCGGCCCGGGGCGCATGGCTTTGGGTACAGCAGGAAAGCAGGGGGCATGCTCCTATGCCGTGACAGCAGGCAGCAGCAAGAGCAGGCCGCTCTTGTCACCACTGCTGCTGCCAACGCCAGCTCTTGCCTCTTGCTGCCATGGCCCCTGAGAGCGAGCGGGCGGGCAGGCGGGAGGTGGTGACAGCGGTGGTGGTGGTGAGCTGCAGCAGCAAGAGCTGGTGGCAGCAACAAGGCCCCCCTTTGACCCGGGGCGCCCTTTGACCCCACGTGATGACATCACTTACGGAAGTGATGTCATCGTGCGAGCTGGGAGCATGCACGTGCGCTGTGCACGCATGCAGAGAGAGGAAGCCAGGGTAAGTGCTGGCTCCAAATCCCCCATCAGGAGACTACAGGGACCTGGGGATCCCCTGTTGAGGGACTCCAGGTCCTTGGCAAGTATAGTATAAACAGTTACTCCACTGTCATATGTAATATATAACAATACAAAATACAGTGTTAAGCATATGCATATATATTAAAGTGCTCAAGTGCTCTTACAGCAATAGTAAACCATAAACAATAAAAGATGTATAAATATTCCCCTAAGGGAATTACCATAATTCAATCATCTCTGCATACATCATCTTGATGGCAAACATCAATTAAACAATTATTGCCTATGTTATATAATAAATACAAACTTATGGTTGTTGTGGGTTTTCTGGGCTGTATTGCCGTGGTCTTGGCATTGTAGTTCCTGACGTTTCGCCAGCAGCTGTGGCTGGCATCTTCAGAGGTGTAGCACCAAAAGACAGAGATCTCTCAGTGTCACAGTGTGGAAAAGATGTTGGCAGGTCATTTATATCTACTCAGGAGGCGTGGGGTTGAGCTGAGTCATCCTGTAAGAGTTTCCCAGGGTGTGGAATGCTAATGGCGGGAGGCTTCACTGTATCCTGAGGAGGTTCTTTTGTATATGGATTGGTGCTTGATGTGCTAATCTTCTCTGCAGGGCTATTGTCGAGTATAGAGTGTTTTGTTCGCCTGGTGTTTTTCAGAACTGGAAACCATGCTCTGTTCATTCTTGAGGTTTCCTCTTTCCTGTTGAAGTTTTGCTTATGCTTGTGAATTTCAATGGCTTCCCTGTGTAGTCTGACAAAGTAGTTGGAAGTGTTGTCCAGTATTTTGGTGTCCTGGAATAAGATACTGTGCCCTGTTTGAGTTAGGCTATGTTCAGCCACTGCTGATTTTTCAGGTTGTCCAAGTCTGCAATGTCTTTCATGGTCTTTTATTCTTGTCTGGATGCTACGCTTTGTAGCCCTGCAGAGAAGATTAGCACATCAAGCACCAATCCATATGCAAAAGAACCTCCTCAGGATACAGTGAAGCCTCCCGCCATTAGCAATCCACACCCTGGGAAACTCTTACAGGATGACTCAGCTCAACCCCACCCCTCCTGAGTAGATATAAATGACCTGCCAACATCTTCTCCACACTGTGACACTGAGAGATCTCTGTCTTTTGGTGCTACACCCCTGAAGATGCCAGCCACAGCTGCTGGCGAAACGTCAGGAACTACAATGCCAAGATCACGGCAATACAGCCCGGAAAACCCACAACAACCATCGTTCTCCGGCCGTGAAAGCCTTCGACAATACATAAATACAAACTTTCTGCACCATTTTCTTATGAGTAGATTCAGCTAAATAAAAGACTGAAAATCTAAATTCCATTTCATTTCTGTGTTTTTCAAAAAAGTGATGGGCCAATGGCGCCTCAAAATTCTGCCCCGTTTTACTACAATGGAAAGTCTGTTGGATCTTTAAGCTGGACACTCTGATCTCTAGGCTGGATTCTCTGAGATGGATCTATCATGTTATCTTTAAGTGATGTGAGTCTGTTACACTTGTTTCTATTAGTATTCTATGTGCCTTTAAATTTTATAAGAGCGGTTCTGTGGTTTGTGTATTTAAGGCTTGTAGGCAGGATTGATGAGCTCATGGAAGCCACAATATGGGCACTATGAGAGATAGCAGCATTAGTACATATGAGAAACTGAGAGATAGTAGCATTTGTAGATGCAGTAAGTAGTCTTTTTTATTATCCCATATTGTTTTATTTAACATAACATGGCTGTTATAACAGGTAGTGGCATATATCTTGTTGATTCTTTGCTAGGTAATTGGGTTACACCTATCCCTGCCCCTTGAGAAAGAGTGGACTGAAACAAGCCTAGTTATTACTGGCAGCTCGTCGGGCTGGAGGGGTAGTAGGACCATCATCCATACCCCAGGATTATGTGTAATAACTTATGAAAAGGAAAGAGAATTTAATTTATTATTTACTTTAGTTTTAGTTGCCTTTATACACAATACTTACCTGTGAACTGATATTGGTACGGGTCCTACAGTTTCTGCAGTGTGCAGGAGCAGCACCAGGGTTTTTGGCGCCTGCGGCTGGCTGGAGGGCCGGGCGCGTGCGCACACACACACGCGCATGCACCAGCCTGCGTGATGACGTCACGTGTGGGTGGCCTCCCAGCTCTCCTGCTCGGTTGCCCTGTGCTGCCCCAGACGCCTGCCTGTGGCTGCTGCGCCCGGCCGGGGGCGTGTGCTGCCGGTGGTGGTGGTGGGGCAGGGTGGGGCAGGAGGGCTGGGAGGCTGCAGCTCCGTGGCACACTCTCCCGCCTCCAACACCTCCTCTGGCACCCCCTCCGGCGCCTGGCGCCCTGAGGCAACCACCTACCTGTCCTCAATGGGTGCGCTGGCCCTGGCAGCGTGGGTGTCTTCAGCTTGGATATTGGACAGACAGCTAGCCCTACTGGACAGTCCTTGCACTGTGTTAACTTAACACTTATATATTGTACAGCAAACTATACAGTACTGGTTCTTCATACTGTACTCTCACGTTACCACCTTGGTGCTGCATGGAGTGATAAAACAGTGAATTGCCTTTGTTACTGGTATTTCTTTTTTAATATATAGCCTATTTGACTATATCTTGGTGTCATCATTGTATTTATTGTGTTTATTCAGCTCTGTATTTATTGTTATTTATTGTATGTTTATATTTATTATTATATAACATAGGGAGTAATTGTTTAATTAATATATGTCACTGTGGCTGAGATGATTGAATTATGGTCATTCCCTTAGGGGAATATTTAGACATCTTTTTATTGTGTATTGCTGTAAGAGCGCTTGAGCACTTTAATATATATGCACATGCTTAACACTGTATTTTGTATTGTTATATATTACATATGAGAGTGGAGTAACTGTTCATACAATTTAATATCCATGGTGAGGTGATTCCTCTTGTATATGTTCTATTGGTTTACCAGCGTGCCTCTTGCTCATTAGTCTTCATTGGTTAATAACCCATTCAGGTTTCCTGTTTGAGACAGTTCCTATGTGTGTGCTGTTGAATGAACTAATTAAAGATCAAAATCAAAGATGGACTTGTTAGGTTGGCATGGCATCTCTATATACTATAAGTATAGGTATTGCTGCTGTTTGTGTGTGCTGTAACTCAAGGTGGCAGAATATAGGAAGAAATGGGTTAGCCAGGATTTTGATCAGAAACTTAAAAAAAGGGGAGGTGGGGAACCCCTGTAAAATAATAGCTCTTTTAGCTACTTTTTAAAGGCTGTATATTTAGGTATGGGAATATTCAATGGAAATTTTAGTTAGGATGCCAAAAACAACTTCTTTGCACAGTCTATGGAACACCCAGGTGTTTCAGGTTTATTAGCAAGTTCAATGTGTAGAAAATGAGGGGAAATCATGGCCAAGTATTCCATCACAAAGTGCTGGAAAGTGCAGAAAACTGAGAAGGCTGAAATGATAGGACTGCATTTCTTTTCTTTCTTTTTTTTTAAAGAATTTTTTATTGGATGGGTTTACAAACATACATATAAAAATCATTATCATTATTCACCCCATTGCATTTTCCCCATCCCCCCCCCCCTTTTCTGGTGACTCCCAGCAGTTTTCCATACCCAACTTAATCTAAAAAGTATATCATATAACTTCTTAAGGTCTATAATAATAATGTAATAATGTAATATATATCTATATTATACCTATCAAATCTCTTTAATAATCTTAACAATCTACACTAACTATATTGCTTATCTTAGTTAAAAATATAAAAATTATATAAGCAATAATAGGTACATATACTAACTAAAAAAAACCTACATATATATATGTAACATACTATTCCTTACATACCAATTAACTATATTATCTATATTTCACATATACTCCCTATAACCTTATTACTCATAATTATACTCCCCTGTAAATATACTATACTAATCCAATAAAATACAGTAAAATATGCCCCTTTTTAACCTTAAGTAAGTTTCTATCTCCCCTACTTCTCCAAAGACCACAGTTTCCCCTTCATGTCCCACTTTTTCTCCACATATTTCTTAAATTTTTCCCAGCTTAATGTATAGTCCAATTCTTCTTGTTCTTTCAATTTCCTTGTTAATTTGTCCATTTCTGCCATATTCAAGACTTTCAAAATCCAGTCTTCCATAGATGGTATCTCCTGAGTCTTCCACATCTGTGCGTAACACATTCTTGCCGCCGTAATCATATAAAACACCATAACTCTGTCCATTTTATCAAAATCTTCTAGGTTCATACATAATAACAGCAATTCCGGGGTTTTATTTATATTCCTTTGTAAAATATCTGACATAACTTTAACTATATCCCCCAGAACTGCTTAGCCTTATCACAAGTCCACCACATATGATAGAATGAACCTTCATGCTGTTTACATTTCCAACATTTATCAGACATCTGGCTATTACCATTGGCCAACTTCTTCGGTGTTAAATACCATCTATACAACATTTTGTATACATTTTCACGCACAGTGGTACATGCTGAAATCTTAACTACATTTTTCCATACCTTTTCCCAAGCTTCCATTGAAATTTCCTTATTACAGTTTATTGCCCATTTGACCATCTGAACTTTAACAACTTCCTCCTCTGTAAACCATTTCAGTAATATCTTATATATTTTAGAAATTATTTTCTTCCCCCCCTGAAGCAAACAATTCTCAATTTCAGAGTTTTGTAGTCTAAAACCATTTTTCCTTTTGTCTTTCTCATATAGGTCTTTTATCTGCATATATTGAAACCATCCATATTGGAATGGCAATTCTTCATTACCTTTAAGCATATAGTTATTCTGTTGTATCTCAAGAATTTCTTTATATGTCAACCAGTCTTCCCCTGCATATTCTGTTCTTGGATTTACTACTTCCGCAGGGATAATCCACATTGGTATAGTCTCTTCTATATATTTCTTATATTTAGTCCATACAGCAAACAAGCTTCTTCTTACATAATGATGTAAAAGCATAGAATCTGCTTTTACTTTGTCATACCATAGATATGCATGCCATCCAAAGAGTTTATTATATCCTTCCAGTGCTAACAACTTCAAATTCTTCAATGTCATCCATTCCTTTATCCAGTCCAGACATATCGCTTCATGGTATAATTTAAAATTTGGTAATTGTAGTCCTCCTCTATCTTTCGCATCGTAGAGTACTTTCATTTTAACTCTGGGTTTCTTTCCAGCCCAAACAAAGTTTAACATCGTTCTCTGCCACTTCTCAAATTGTTTACTATCTTTAACAATAGGTATTGTCTGTAGTAGAAACATCATTCTTGGAAGAACATTCATCTTAATTACTGCAATACGACCTAACCATGACAAGTTCATTTTATTCCATCTAATCATATCTTTATCTATTTGTTGCCATAACTTGTCATAGTTATTCTTATATAAGTCAATATTCTTCACTGTCACTTCCACTCCCAAGTACTTAACCTTGTTCACTACTTCACATTCCACCTTGTCCATCAACTCCTTTTGTTGTTTAGTCATATTTTTGCACAATATTTTGGACTTCAGCTTATTAATTACAAAACCCGCTACATCTCCAAAATCCTTCATTTTCTTCATCAATTTTGGCATGCACTCTATTGGATCTTCCACTATCACCATTATGTCATCAGCAAAAGCTCTTACTTTGTATTCAAATCCTTTAGTCCTCAATCCTCTTATTGAATTGTCTTCTCTTTTATTTGCCTAAGTAAAATCTCCAGTACCATTACAAACAGAAGTGGGGAGAGTGGACACCCTTGTCTTGTTCCTTTTCTTATTTCCAACTTTTTGGTTACATCCGAGTTAACAATTATATTTGCAGATTGGTTTTTATATATTGCCTTTATTGCTTGTATAAATTTCTCTCCCAACTGCATCTTCTCCATTGTTGCAAACATAAAATCCCAGTTCAAATTGTCAAACACTTTCTCCGCATCCACAAAGAAGAAACCAACCTGCTTCCCTGGATTTTTATCATAGTACTCAATAGCATTCATCAACACTCGTAAGTTATCTTTTATTTGTCTTTCCGGTAAAAAGCCGGCTTGATCTTCATCAATAAATTCCACTAGCCAAGTCTTAAGTCTTTCCGCTAGTATCTTTGCAAATATTTTATAGTCATTATTAGTTAGAGATATTGGTCTATAATTCTTAACATTACTTAAGTCTAATGTCTCCTTCGGTATCAATGTAATATTAGCCTCATTCCATGTATTTGGCATCTCGACCCCTTCCAATATTCCATTCATCATTTTTTGCATCAGTTGTTTCAAGTCCTCTGCCATCACTTTGTAAAATTTTGCAGTAATTCCATCTGGTCCCGGAGCTTTACCAACTGTAGTAGCTTGTTTTGCTTGTAACACTTCCATTATTGATATCTCAGCACTATGCTTCTCTTTCAACTTCTCCGGTACCTTTGGTAAGTCAATCCTGTCAAAGTAGTCTCTTATCTTTTCATGATCCACTATTTTTTTCTGATATAACTTGGCATAATATTTGTAGAATGCTCTCTCAATCAATCCTTGATCATATAATTCCTTTCCCTCTTCTGTAATCTTATTACTCTTTTCTCTCTCTTTTTCTTTAATTGCCACGCCAAATATCTCCCTGGTTTATTAGCTCCTTCAAATGATCTTTGCTTCATTTTCTTCAACTCCCACTCCAATTCTTTATTTTCCATGGCTCTAATCTGATCTTGCAGTAACTTTATTTCATACAGCAATTTCTTTTTACCTGGTCTCTTTTTCATTTGCTGTTCAACTTGAATAATTTTTTCCTGTATCTCTTTTAATTTCGCTTCTTTTTTCCTCCTCTCTCTGCCATTTAAGTCCATCAAAACACCTCTAATTACAGCTTTATATGTGTCCCAGACCATATGCGTTGGCACCTCTTTATCCACGTTAGACTGAATAAAAAACTTCGTTTCGCTTCTCAACACCTCAACATATTCTGGGTCACTCAGAAGATCCTCATTAATTCTCCATCTCCATTTCTTGTGTTTCATTCCAAATCTCCACATCACTGGATTATGATCCGAGCTAACTTTTGGTAATATATCAGTCTCTTTTGTAAACACTACCAGTTCTTTAGACGCCCAGATCATATCTATTCTCGAAAAAGATTGGTGTCTAGATGAAAAAAAAGTATACTGCTTCAATTTAGAATTATATTTTCTCCAAACATCTTCTAAATTTTCTTGTTCCTGAATTTCAAAAAAAGACTTTGGTAATTTCCCCGTCCTTACTTTACTTGTTTATAGACTTTTATCCAATTGCAAATCTACCACTCCATTAAAGTCTCCAGCTATAATTACCTGGTCATAAGTCCACTGCTCTATTTGTTCTTGTAAATCCTTGAAAAATATATCTTTGGAGCCATTTGGCGCATATAGTCCAAGTACCATAGTTTTCTTTGCATTACATAAACATTCCACAGCCAGGTATCTTCCATTTTTATCAGACACAGTTAATTTAGGTTGTAGTTCTTCTTTTATATATATAACAATTCCCCTCTTTTTTTTGCTTTGTTGCCGAAACAAATTGTTTTCCTAACTTTTTGTTAATCAGATATTTAACATCTTGATCCCTAATATGAGTTTCTTGTAGACAAATCAAATTACTTCTTTATTTAGCTAACCAATGTAACACAGCTTTACGTTTAGAGGGTGAATTAAGTCCATTAACATTCCATGAAATTAATTTGTACTCCATAATTATAATCTGGATGAGCTAGGAAAGTCTTTTCTATTTTCCATCAGAAAGACATCCATTGCATATTTCGATTTGATCACTTGTCTCCCTGATTGAAATTCAAAAGTCACTCCTTCCGGTAGCTCCAATCTATATCTAATTTCCGCTGCCCTTAGCTTTTGTGTTAAGTCTCTATACTTTTTCCGATCCTGGAGTACTTTACGTGGTACTTCTTTCATAATTCGAATCCGTGTCCCGGCTACCTTCAATGGAGTTTCAAAATGTCTTCTAATAATTTCCTCCTTCATTCTCCTTGTGGTCAATTGGACAATAATATCTCTCGGTAAGTTCTTTTGTTCCGCATATTTTGAATTGACTCTATATGCGATATCCAAATGGGTCATCATTTCCTCCTCTGTTTGCCCCCAAAATTTTGCCAATATTTCAGCTACTTGTTTAAGGGCAGATCCATCCATTTTTTCTGGAACTGCCCTCATGCGAATCTGTCTGTCCATTGCTTTGCATTCCATCATCACTATTCTTTCGCCCATACCCATAGTCTCATTTTGTATAGCCTCTGTTTTTTTCTCCCCATCCTGCACCAACTGCTGCGTTTCTTGCACCTTTTGTTGGGTATTCTGTAAATCTGTTTTTATTGCCTCCATCTCCTTTTTAACTTCCATAATTTCCGATTTGATTGCTTCTTTCATTTCCGTCATTAAATTTTGCTGTAATTTTTGTATCATCTCCCAAATCTCTTTATTTCCATCTGTTATTTTCTTATCCAAATTTTCAATAGCAGCCTGCCAGTCCTTTTTTTTTTTTTGGAGGCCATCGGACTTGCCCTTAATTCAGAGCCTCTCACCTGCCGAGACCCTTCACTCTCAGGGCTAAAAGTGTTCTTGCCGGATTTCTGACTAAAACCCGGGGGCTGTGGGCGATCTGAAGGCCCCCCAGCCCAAAAAACAGCACCTCGGATGATCCGGAGCTCCGAATCACGTCGGTCTCTCCATTACCCCGAACCAGAAGTCAGGACTGCATTTCTACATGTAATAGGGAAAGCAACTTCAAAGAATTTGCAAGGACCAAGCCTAGAGAAATCACTGGAATTAGTGCTTGATATAGGCTGTCCAGTACAGAGGACCCTGTGTTGTGAAAAGTTTAATGATAGCAGTATGACTTTTTAAATTTATTTTGCTGCCATTTCCCCAAATTATTACATAAAAATATAGAGTATCCTAGGGATGGTTGTCTGATATTTTGAATTGATAGTGTCGCTGAAAATAGAATATAAGTTCTAAGAAAGCAAATGAAAATACAGTGTTTCTTATATTGCAAAAAGCCCTGGATGATTGTTGTCTCAAAAATACATTTTGTGTTTATTTTTTTTAAGTGTTCTAGGTGACAAAAGGAACTGTTTGAACATTCATTCAGATTAGGCTTTTCAGTTGCCTGCTAGTGGCGGACAATCGCTGAGGGGTTTGCCCCATTGCCCATCGATGGCAGGCAATGGGAGGAGCCACTGGTCGGCAATCTGGGAAAATACACACTGGGTGCACTGCCAGTAGGGTGCAAGAATATCACTTCCTGAAGTGACATCGTCATTCCAGCCACAGACATGCTCCTGCATTTCATTGGGGCCAATTTTGGCCCCAGTCAGACCAGGATAAGTCCTGTATGAAGTGTGGGACCACCCCCATGGCCAGCATGATGACTTCACTTCCCAGAGCATGAGTATGAAAACAAACATGCAGAAGGCATGAGTTAAGTGCCAGGTCCCACCTCCAGACCTGGAGAGTATAGGGTCCTGGCTAGAGATGGGCACGATCCAAAAAAAATTAATGATTCAGCTGATCGTGGATCGGCGCCTGCAATGATCCCGAATTAATGATCCACACTGATCATCTCCCATTCCCGAACCGTGGATCATGGATCATGGAGGCCAAAGCGGGGCACGCAGCAGCCCTGGCACCAGAGGAGATAGATCCACTAAAGTCAAGCACAATTGTACTCTCTCTCTCTCTCTCTCTCTCTCTCTCCAAAGGCTGGCAAGTAGCAAGCAAGAGCTCTGTCCCACTCCACTGCTCGCAGAAAGTGAAACCCAGCCTGGGAGCCCATGGCCTGGGTCCCATTCAGCAACACAGGAGGTCTGTGTTTGGCCATCAGAGCTGCCTATCAGGGTTTGCAGGAATAAGATTGGAGTGCCCCGGCTACAGAACACCCCTTCCCCCTCCCTCTCCTGGGTGTCTTCTCCCAACTGGTGACTGCTTTGCTGCTCCATGGCTGGAAGGAATCCCTGCTGATCAAGGAAGGCTGGGCTTCCATTTGGGTTTCCAGGGCGACAGAAGGAGGGCAAACAGAGCTCAGGCATTCCCCTGGCTCCGTTGCCAGAGGAATAGATTGCTGGCGCCTGAGTGTCTGGATCCCCTGTCCGAGCCCGATCGCCCCAATCCAGGCCCCTCCTGATCGCTGGATCATTGGCCGTGGTCGATCACGATCCGCTGGGTCACGATCACACGATCGCCATTATCGTGGGTTTTTTTCAATCACAATATGGATCATGCCCATCTCTAGTCCTGGCAACTGTAATTCAGATGCAGGCCAATATAGCTTATGGCCCAGTCTTTGAACACCTGTATAAACACCCTAGTATCAGAATGCTGGGGTACTATCCTTTTTGTTCCACTATTTTGTATAAACACTGAGAAAGGCAACACAACTTTTTATGCTGTTATGTAACACAGTATAGGATTTATTAGGCAAGAACAAAAACATGGGAGTAAATATTGTCAAATATTGTCAGGTCTTCTGCTGTAGTGGGAGATCACCCTTGTCATCCAGTAGGCCAGTGGGTGGCAGGATAAAGCCATTTGGTCAATGACATGACTAGGGTTGCCAGTCCCCCGCTGGAGGCAGGGAATCCCCAGCTCCCACACTCCTCCCCCTGCCCCACCTACCTGGCTGGCGGGGGAGGCATGGGCCTTTCAGGGATGCACTCCGAGGTGGCACGGTACACTCCCACAGGCCCAATCTGGCTTGATCTGGGCTCAATTGGGATGGACTGGGCCATTGCAGCGTGGGGGACACTCCCACACTCAACAGTAGCCCAATGAGGGCTGATTTGGGCTTGAATTGGGCCAATTTGGGCCTGAATCAGCCTGGATTTGGTCAGATCAGGCCACCGTGGAGCACGGGAGCACTGCTGCTCTCCACAGCAGCCTGATTCCGGCCCAATACATGCTGATTCAGGCCTGATTCAAACTGATTCAGCCTGGATCGGGCTGCTCCGGAATGTGGGAGCTGGTCACGTAAGTGGCATTCAGGGTGAAAGGTGGGAGCGGGGGATTCCCTGCCCCCACCGGGGGAATGGGATCCCTACCTGTGGCCTGGCTGATTCTGCAACCTCACCTTCCACCGGTAGGCTGAAAGGAAAATGTAGGAAGGGTTTTGAACAATTTATGTCTGTATTTATTTCCATACCTGATTTTTGCAGCATAAAGTATCAGCTGCTACTTTTAATATAGCGCCTCACAATTCCTCACTCTTGCACAGGGATATAAATTACCTGTTAGAATCTGATGCTGATATGGCTGGACACTTTAATAAGAGTCATACAGAGCTCTCTTAAGCAGAACTACTTTGGTGTTTTGACAACTGTGTTCCTTAAATGTGGGCTTGTGTTTGAGACTACTCTAGTCCATTCCAGGATCTGGTGTAGGCAGGGACAGGGGAAGGAAGGAAGCTGTAACTGCACCTAGAGAGAAGGAAGGAATGAGACTGATTAAAACTGTGCCTCTATTAGAAACAATGTTGCCTCATCATTCTTTAGTATTAAGGATACAAGGCTACTCAAAACCCTATTCAGGTCTCTTCAATGGTTCTTACTTCTAGGAAAGTGTTCTTAGGAATGCACTTATAATGTATTGTTCCATTTTATACATTCATTATTTTTATTTATTTTGGAGGTTTACATGTCACCTTTCCAGAGAACTTGCTTGAGACAGTTTACAAAATAAAACAAACTAATTAAAATTTTTTAATGCAGCTGCCTAGACTACAAGGACAATGACTACTAACACCTTGTTTTCAGAATCATTTACTATTCCATTCTAAACTAGGATAGAAACGTTTGTACTGAAGTTCTGATTGCCAGACTTAAAACACACACACACACCCCAATTTTGACAGCTGTTGGGAAATCAGACATCCCAGATGATTTGTGGAAAGTTTTACCCTGGGTTGGTCTTTAAAGCATCTGTAGTTTCCTTGCTAACAAATAACCCGTTTAAAGGAGCCCTTTCAGACAGGGAGGTTTTTTCCAACATATGCAAATGTAAACTGCAAATTTTTAAAAAATGTTCCTAGTTTTTAAAATGTACAGGTGGTAATGGTTTTATAAGAATTTATTTCTCATTTTCCACTGTCTGCTTTTATCCTGAATTTAGTTTCTAATCAATCATTTTGATCCAGCCATAAAAAATTCCTAAGGCGATCAGTGCTTCCTCATCTCTGAACCCCTCATAACTGATTTCAAGGGAGGCAGTGTTGCTGTCATGTACCCCTTCTGTATGGATCCTGTAGAAAGACATTGCCAGTGTGGATTGCAACCTGACCATTTACAAGCAGTTTCTGTGACAGAACAGGAAGCCATGGATCAGTCCTCAGAAATCCAAGCAAGTGACTAACATCACTTTGATAGTAAATGCACATAAGATAGGGCTGCTAGGGTGCAATCTTAGGGATATTTAAAAGGAACATTCCATTTAATTCAATGGGATTAATTTCTGAAATAAAATACTTAAGACTGAGCTACAAAAGGACTTAAGAGCATCCTCTGTAACTAGCTAGGATGTATCAGTGATTTCTAACGATCCTGATGTTCCATTGTGTGAAAAGTTGGAACTACCTTTAAGAACAGGGTGCCCTCATGACCCGAAGATAACTTTGGTAATAGTCTGAGCACCATGACAGAAGAATTTGTAATATAGAAATAGGCCTTTTCTGCACAGGTGGTGATTTACTCCTCTCTTTTTGAGTATTCACTCCTCAAGGATCGAATTTGTTTTGGCCATCTACCATTCCACATGCCGCTTTTAATCTCAGTATAGGTACTGCCTTTTTTGTCCACACCACCATGAAAATGAGGGCTATGTGGTGAGGTGTGGACATCATCGTTTTGCGTCACTGTTAGCATCACTAGTGCTGTCACATCACCACCACCCCTTTGTAAAAATGTCTGTGTATGCCAAGTTGCATTACTATGTTATGATGTTATGACAAAGGCACTCAGCACTAAGGCATTAGCACTGGGGGAAAAAACAAAAGCAAAAGAAAAACAAAAGCAAAGGAAACCCAACATGGTGCATATGCAACGTTAGCGCAGAGGAACCCCAAACACAGAACCTTTCACTCAAAAAGCATATCCATGTAACCACAACATAACTTTGTAATGCAGTTGTTATTGTATTGTGACGTTGTAATGTCATTATACTTGTTTTTTAAAAAATCTCCAATATATAACAGCCATATTTCGTGTAGAAATTTTTGTTTAGGATTATGACTCACCCCCTTGCAGTCCAAACCGGAGAACCGAGCAAAAGAAAGCCTGTCTTGGGAAAGATGGGGGTGAGGGGAAGGAGGAGCTGAGAAGAGGATGGAGAGAATAATGAGTGAGGTGGCCTGCAGAGCTGGGGAGGGGGGAGGTCATAGCAGAGGGCAGAAAAAACAAAAGGAAAATTCTGCACTATTGAAAAAGCAGACTCAAGACCATATTGAGAAAGAAACATTGAGGAATATGTGCAGACTGAAAATTCGAAGAGAAACCTTGAAAAAACCATATTGAAATCTGAAGGGGGAGTTCAGCATGTGGAATTCAGAAGAAAACACCAGTGGTACAGGGCCAGAACCAGCAAAACTTGTTCATGCAGAAAAGGCCATAGTCAGCACTACCAAAGATTTGGCTGACCACCAGTGAAGCAAGAAAAAATGAATTCTGAATTAATGCTTGGGGAAAATAAATGTCATTTCCATTGTTGTTGCATCATTTTGAAAATGGCTCAGAATCTTACATTAGTCAGCCAATAAACTATAGTATAAGGGACCAAACAAAAAAGCTCACTCTATAATTTTCAGGCAAAAGTGTATTTACTATTATTAGAACTATAACTTGAGATCCAAGACTAAAATACACGTGGTAGCTTTTGGCCCAAGCACTGCTTCACATCATCACCTCATGTCAGTAATATCAACCTTGGATGTGAGACAAACAGACAAGCACTCCGTGCTTAATTAATTTTGTATAATGCTTCTGAACTGTGGTATGCAACACCATTATAGGGAGGGCTAGAACAGCCTATTCCTTTTTGTTTGTGTCTCAGCAGCAATAAGCATTATAGACTAACTGAGGAAGCATTTAAACTCTTAACAGCAATATTTAAAGGCTCAGTGTGTTGCAAACTGTAGAGTTTAGTACTGGAAAGGATACAGAAACCAGCAGAAATAATCTTAACTGGGCTAGCATTTCAGTGCTTGATAGGCTCAGAAAACTTAAAGGGTATGAAAATATAAGCACCCAGATGCAGACAAAAAGTGAAGGGTGACTGGGGTCATTTAGAGGAAACCAAAAAACCACCCTCAGAAGGAGAGTCAGGGGCCACACTGGACCATACTGTCTTAAGCCAGTGGTGAAAAAACGTTTACCTGTAAGGAATACTGATGCTTGCTTTCCTAGAAAGGAGGATTGAGGCTATTAAAAGACACAAGAACCTGTGCTGTTGACAGGATTTGGAGTATGGCCTAGAATATTAAGGTCTTTCTCTGCTACAGAGCCTCACTGGAAATCATCCAACTTGCTGAGAACCTGGGGCAGCCCCTGGAGATAGAGTCTGAAAATGTGCTGACAGCTGAATCTAGAATTTTGTGTACTGCTGAAGGCTTTAAGTGGATAATCTTGGAAGCCAGGGGGCACTATCAGAAGGCTAAATGGGGAGGTTGGAAAGATCCTACAGGCAAATGAGAATGTAGACATGGAATAGCAGAAAGTAATTTTTTTGTAGAAAATAACTCATAAAAAGTATCCCTTTGAACTCACACTCTGTTCTGGTTGGAAATTTGGAGCATCAGTATGGACAACAAACTATCGGAAGCAGGTTATATGGCAAACAAAATATTCTTCTATCATAATGGTAATTAAAATAATGTACGTTTAGTAATTTAGAATGCAGTCAGTCCTTGGTTGTTGTTTTTTTAACCTCTTGCATGTTTCAGATTTTGGAGTACACAAACGTGTTTAATCTGAATCACCTTACAAAACCTCCATCAGAGGTTTTGTTCTCTGAGTCAGAGCCTGTAACCTGGAGAAAATGTTCTGTCTCCCTAGTAAGACTGTAGCCTTAACTCTGTTTCCTCCTGTCCCAAATCCTCAGTTTTTACAATCTGCTTCTGGCCTGAGGACATTATGGGGATCTTCTTAGGATTCTAGATGTTTCATATTCTAGTTTTTTGTGCTGTTTTATACTCTTGGTTTTTGTTTACCCAGGTTTATGATTTTATCTTTTGCTTTGTGTGCCACCTTCAGCAGGTCTTTGTAAATGTTTTAAATAAAGTAATGTATTAATGATAATGGGGCCAACAACTGAATTGATGGAACAAAAATGTAAATCACTATGCATATTTAAAAGTGCTGCAGAAAAAAAGTTGTAAAGACCCTATCCTACATTTGTACTCGCTCTGTCAAATGATTCTCAGAATAGGGTAACTATCATAATCTGAGACAATAATGTATTGTTGCAGTCATGCCTGTTGTGTCAGCATCAGGCCAAACATATAAAATTGGAGTATATAATTAGCTTTTCTCTGCATTTGCATCCTTATTTCAGAGTATAGTGTAATAAAATAACTAAACCAACAGTTTAGTAGTGCCCAGTGTCGTGTGATCATCTGGTGATATTAGTAAAAGATTTCATGGTCTAGGCTCTCCACATAATTTCTGTTATATATCATGCATTTATAAAGAGAACAGGAAGAAAGCCATTACAGTAGAATATATTAGGAGTTGATTTTGTTGTTAATTTCCCTGTTGGATACAGTACATGGTAATTTAATTATGATTTAATGAAATACATTAGTGAATTATTGATGTAATAGAGGTCTGTCAAAAAGGTGGCATGGAAATCTTAAAGAAAACTGAATGAAATCCTAAGGTAACATTTGAAAGCATTAAACATCTGGATTTAGGTTCAATGCCAATTAAAAATAAAATTTAACAAATTGAAATAATATTCATATATAGTCATGATTTACCAGATAATTGATCAAATGATCTGTATACTTTGTATCATTTCTGGTATATTAAGAATATTTGGTTTTCTAAATGTAACAAAGACCATGCCTACCATTATGTCAATGTATTGACATAGCAAAATAAACAAAAACAAACAAAAACTGTTCTTTGCTAGATTGCCATAAGCAGTGAACCAGTTCTCATCCATTAGAATGTCAGTGTAGCATCCGGGAGATCCAGGTTTGAATTCCACTTTGCCATGTAAGCTTGCTGGGTGACCTTGGGCCAGTCAATCTCTCTCAACCTAACAACTATTTCACATGGTGATTCCTGTGCAGATAAAATGGTTGAGGGGGAGAATGATGTTGCAACATTCTTTGGGTCCCCAGTATTTACACATACATACATACATACATACATACATACATACATACATACATACATACATACATACATACATACATACATACATACATACATACATACATACATACATACATACATGCATGGGAGGAAAGGCAGCATGGTATAGCCCTATCTCATCAGATCTAGGAAGCTAAACAGAGTCAGATCTAGGAAGCTAAACAGAGTCAGTATGTGGATGCAAGACCACCAAGGAAGACTCTGCAGCAGAAGGCAATGGCAAACCACCTCTTCTACCCACTTGCCTTGAAAGCCCCTTGCTGGGGTCGCCATAAGTTAGTTGTGACTTGATGGCACTTTATACACAAACATACATATATGCATATAAATTAGACTGGACAAATGCCTGTTTTTGGAAAACTGGAAAATAGTTCCCTTTTCTCCAAGCCCATTCCACCTTATTGCTTTCCTAGTGATCTTGGCAGATCACAGCAATTCCCTGCAGGCTCTGCAGACTCACCTCCCATGAAGGTATAAGCCATATCTCCCGCCCCTCATGCCAAACTTACCTAGCAGTGGCAGTTATCACGGCAGCCTCTCTAAAATATCACTGTTGCCCCCTAACAGCAACCACCCTCTTTCCAGGGACCTTTGGATATACAGTTCAGAGAAAGCCTAAGGGCCAAGCTACAAGTGATGAATGACACAGGTTGGGCACTTGTCAGCTTCCCTCAAGTTTTGATGGGAAATGTAGGCATCCTGGTCTTGCAGCTGGGCTCTCCAACTGCTGTCCAATAGACTTTTCAACTGTCACTTGTCCAACATTCCGCCAAGCTGCCTACATTTCCCATCAAAACTTGAGGGAAGCTGACAAGTGTCCAACCTGTGTCATTCGTCACTTGTACTTTGGCCCTCAGAACTCAGAAAGGGCACCTGATGTTCTAGAAAATATATGTGTGTCACTGCTGCAGAGCTTAAGCACAATTATGTGAGCTGTATTGGTGGCCCTGATTAGGGCAGAAAGGTGGGATATAAATTTTGTAAATGAATAATATCTCTGGTAGAGATATTCTGGGACTTGCTCAGAAGCCTGGTTAATGTCGTGAACAGAGAAGAGTGTTGGGGAACAGCCTCATGGAGCTGCTGTTTGCTCTGTCGGGGAAAACTCATATCAGAATCCGTATGTTTCCCCAACAGGGCAAATAGTAGCTCCGCAAGACAGTTTTTGGATGGAAAAATTATTAGGGCAAATCTTCAACTGTCCTTTCCTTGTACTGTGGCCCACCTGCTGTTTAAAGGGGGAAATACTGACAGTTTATGCTGGAACTCTTTGCATAAAATCTGATTTGTCTCTAAAATGTTAGGATGTTGAGAACACATATGAAACATAGAAATGCTGGAAGCAGGGGGACTTAACAGTGGGCACCTCATTCCCCCCTGTATCTCTTCTTTCCCTCCCCTGAACACCCCTGGCCTCTTCCATTTATTTCCCACTCACCTAACCTAACCTTTATATGCCTCCCTTAGTCTTCAGTGATTCCTCTTTCCTCCCCCTGGTGTGGTTGTGGAGAGTGTCCTCAAGTCAGAGTTGACTTATGGCAACCTCTAGTGGTGTTTTCATAGCAAGAGACTAGCAGAGGTGGTTTGCCATTGCCTGCCTCTGCAACTCTGGTCTTTGTTGGAGGTCTCCCATCCAATTACTAACCAAGGTTGACCCTGCTTAGCTTCTGAGTTCTGATGAGATTAGGCTCACCTGGACTATCCAGGTCAGGGCTCCTCCCCCAGTAGCCACTCCTTTTGTTTCTTTTCCTCTCACCTTTTTCTATTCTCCCACCTTCAGGTTCTCCTTTTTCTCTCCCCTTTCCCTTCTTCCTTCCTTCATTTACTTTTTTCCATCTTTCCCCCATCTTTGACTGACAGAAACCAAGATTTGAAAGGCTTGATAGTATTGTTTTGGTTATTTAGTACCCCCCAAATTATTACTGAGATCTCAGAAGATAATCTCATGAGATCAGAGTGGACATTAATCTTTTAAAGCTACAGGTGTCGCTTCTATTATTTTGGTATTTTAACACACACCGCCATGATGTTTCACCCCCATATGTCCTTGGTCCCAGTGTGTGTATTTTTAAATCCAAGTCCTAGTGCCTTGTTCAGAATTATTTTCTCTCTCTTATTCTTCCATCATGCCTAGATCCAGCACAGTTCATGGAAAGTGCTCCTATTTGCTCTTTTATGTTGTTTTATCTTTTTATATAAACCAAAACAGTTGTGCTGAAAAACAGTATATAAATATAGCAAATGAATATTTAAAAGGCCAATTTAAATAATTTTATTTTTTCACAGGGGACTTTTCATTACTCCCCATGATCGAGGACATGTTGCAACGTTGCTTAAATCCTGGCCTGCCCCTGTCATCAAGGTAAGTGGTTTTTTACTCGCAATACCTATTTGTTGTCATGGCTGTCTGGCTTCGCTAAAGCCAAATATCAAAGGGCTATTTTGAATTAAGATTTGCTTATGGGCACAACAATGTATGTTAGTTGAGCTACATCAATAGAATAAACTATATTGTACTGTTATTGACAGCAGTTTGAGGGATCATATACCACAAACTCCTAATAGATGGAAAATCAGAGATACATGCAAACTTACAATCCCTTCCTGTTAACATGCTAATTATTAAATATCAGGGAACATTCAGAGAGGTGATTCCACACCTGTAGTGTGATGCAGAACAGCCTAGCAAGAACTGTGCTACATGTTTCCGCTGAGGATGTTTGCAGAAAGGTATAAAATAAGAATAAAATATTTTAAAATAAAATCAAAGATGTCATTGTTTGTCTTGTGCCAGTAATTTTCTCATTTTGTTCTTAATTATAAAAGATACTTCAGACATTTCAGCAGTATCTGCTGAGACACATTCCTCATTGCTCAAAACATTATTTTTTTGTTTGCCATTTATAAGTTCATCCAGTTCTGAACATGTTATACTTGGCTGTTGGTTGAATCCTACAAGGTGCTATGTCAGAAAATAACTAGCTGTGATCGGCCAGTATCACCATACTGCTGCTCCCTAGAATGAGATATGGCACTAAGGAAGGCCTTGTGTGGCGCATAATGCTGGGGCGGAGGGGAGAACAGAGTGCATAGAGGGGGAGTGATTATGGACATGAGCTGCTGTGGACAGGCAGTTTGGCTGCCGCTATGCCAATAACATCAGTACAATCCAACATTCTTATCTTAATATGTGGACGTAAATTAGGATTGCAGTATGAAATGTAGTATAAAAAATGGGCATGTCCTACTATATGCTGTAAGCATGCGACAACTATTTTCTTTGGCTTGTTCCTTGCTGAGCACTGTTATATCTATGCATATCTATAGGATAATGAATTGGAGGGAAAAATTCTCTTTAGAGGTTCTGTACAAATTTTTCATCAGAATAGTGTCTACTGCAAATACATCAGGAATGATAACACTGATAAGCAATGATTATTTGGTAGTGCTGTGAATTTTCTTGGCTATCTTTGAGTTCTTGGATTCAAGGCCAGCTGCAGTAATTACATATTTTAACAAATATATATATTAATGCTTTTATAGTATATTATATACATTTAACTCTTATAACATCATACAACTATAGCACAGGTGGAGGTGTGGGGCAGCATATCTGCTATCCACATTAGATCCTGGACAGCTGGATCTTCCACACTCAAAGTCCTTCAGCTTGCATCAGTCTGTCTATTTCTCTCTCTCTCTCTTTCCATCACTAACTGCCTGTTTCTGTACATGCACACCTGTCCCCCTGCCTTCAGCGAGAGGGATCACTTCCTCAAATTTTGCTGGCTACTTCAGCAGAGCCCTCAGTGGGGCATCTCTTAACAATGAGTATCCATTTAGAAACATTCACAGTATTCATGTTACTTGATTATTCTTTGGGTGTAGACTTTATCTCCAGTCCCCTTAGGCCAATGCTTGGAACCCTGGGGTAGGCCAGAGAGCCCCTTGCTGCTGGGTCATGAGCTCCTTCAGGGCTGCCATTTTGTGGCTGCCTTTTGGAAGAACTTGCTGCTAAGGGTACCTTGCTTCCTGTTTCTCTTTGTGTGCATGCATAGAAGTATGGCAGGCAAGGTCACTCAAGGAAGAGGATTCCTTCACGGCTCTAAGCTTGTCTTATTCCTTACTACATTATACCTTCTGGTACTTGGCTTGTACTTCATGCCTCCGGCTGAACTGGCCTGCTGCCCACAGTCCTAGCCTTGACATTAGTGGGGTCCTCTTCCTGTCATGTGACTTTGGTGTTGGATTTCTTCCTAACTAAGGCTTTTGGGGTGGCCATTTGGATCTCTGGAGTTGACAGCTCTGTTTCTCAACATGCTTTTATATTTATTTACTGTACAACAAAATGTAAAGTTACTATGTCTCCATAATTGTTTTTATTTTATATGCCACCATTCAGCCATAGACTTTCTGAGTGGCACTCTGTGAATATAAAACGTCAACAATACATAAAAAGTCATAAAATTAATCAAATTCTAAACCAGCCTGTCATAATACCTAGGTAATTCTGCTGTTTTGTAGCAGTAATTTTATTTGGTGGAAGGCAGTGTGGATCAAGTTTATGCTACAGGAACATAAAACTTGATTCTTCACTAACTTGTTAAATTCAAATGGAGGGTCATACTTTCCCTTTTGAGCCTAAATAAACTTATTAATAAGGTTAAAAGTTCATATCTCACATATGACAGAACAGTCTCATATTGTTTCCAATCAACAATACTGTATATTAAATGGGAATGGATATTGTAGCTGATACGTGTTTTGTGATGCTGGGTGACCATCTCTACTACAGGGGAATGTTCTCTTTTCTCAAGGGACTGGATATTATTTCAGGTGTGCTACATTATTATGAAGGCATGCACACAATGGTCCATTGCTATGCTTATGCCAGAGAATCCATAACACATCCTTCCATAATCTGTCCTCTTAGAGCTGATTGTGACAACGACCAGTGATTTTTGCCCCTCCCCCAAGGGATCAAAGTTTCTTTGTTGAGGCAGGACGAAATAGGACTGGGTGTTGTAATCTTAGCTGAATACAGCACTGAATATCAAATTTAAATAACAATTTATCAGCTAATTTTGAAACCACTAGCAGAGAGAAAAGCCAGGTAAAAATAAATGGAAGCTTTAATATGACAGAATAGTAATATAGTGAAAGTAGAATTTCAAAAATATCCAATTTACTAAAAGAAAGACTTTGGCTTCTCAAGTCTTGATGTGCTAGGTCTCCTTCTGCTTAAAATGGGTCAGCCACCTGTTGTGATAAATGCTCTTTATTTACTTATTTATTTAATTGAAATATGTATATACTTTCCTTTCTACTAGCATCTCAGGAGGACTCAAGACAGGTAATAACAATGTAAAAACAGTTTATCAAACAAAAAGTTTAAAAGTCTAAAATCATTGTATGCCACTCAGCCACCTATGGGGATCCCCCCGCCCCCTCCACAGTTTCAGGCTGCCCTCAGAGCTCTCCAGAATACCTCTGTTTTGCAGCCTCTCTAGAAAGTCAGGAGCCCCCCCCCCCACCTCTTCATGGACCATTTTCCAGAGGCACAAGGTAGCTGTTGAAGAGCCCAGAATTGTGCTGAATGTATGGGGATGGGGGTAGTCACAGTAGGCTCTGCTGGAAAGAACAAAGCTGCTAATGAGAATATGTGGGGAGATGGCAATCTTTCAAGTATGTGAACCCCAGGTCATGAACGGCTTTAACAGTGTGCACCAGAACCTTGACCTGGAGACTCATTGGCAACCAGTGAAGGGACTTCAGAACAGAATAACATGGTTCCACTGGCTACCTTCAGATAACAAATAGACTGCTGCATTTTGTACCAGCTGCAGTTTCTAGATTGTTAAGGGCAGCCTCATGTAGACCGTGTTACAGTAATCTGTTCCCAAAGTTACTGAAATTTGGATCAGTGTGACAAGATCAGGCACCTGCAAATAAGGAACCACCTTCCTTACCAGATGTAGCTGGAAAAAAGCGTTTTCAACAGGAGGCCAGGATCCAGTAAGGTTCCCAACATCTTAACACAGTCTTTCAGTGACACCTGTGCACCTTTGATGGTAGGATGCAAAATCCAGGTTAAAGCTGTGGCCCTTCCAACCAGTATCACTTGCATCTAATCTGGATGCAGCTTCATCTTGTTCCCTGACAGCCACTTGACCATCTTGTTCAGACACTGGCCAAGGCAGAAATAGCAGCTGCTGTTGGCTGCTTATTTGAAGTAATATATAGCTGGATGTCAGCATGGCCTGTCAGACAGCAGTCTACTTGTTTGCATGATTAATTAACACGGCTTGGCTGAGATTTAAGCTCTTTTAATTGTTTGCACCATCTTGTGCTGTTTTCAGTTTGAACTAGGAGTCTTGTAAGTCTTTAACTTGGTACCAAGATTCTTGTTTATCAACAAATATTCAACATATTTTCAATTGGAAAATATGAGTTACTAGGTCGACACAATGTCATTTCTCTGCAGGACAACATATTATTAAAATAAATTGTGTTGGTTCAAGCATTTAGGATCAGGGCTCTAGGTTTCTATTCTGTTTCACTCCTAGAGGCTGATCTAATAAAACAACTCACAATAAAATGATTCATGATCCCAGTGAATATTGCAGCATAATAATAAAAGAGAAATGTAATTCTTTACTACTGTATTTTTTAAAAAGTAGAAAGTTTGGTTTAAAATCGGCATTAAAAGAGCTTAGAATATGTTGACAATCTTACCGTGTTTATGATACTTTTCCTCTAGGCTATTGTGGTGACTGATGGAGAACGTATTCTTGGCCTTGGGGACCTTGGTTGTTATGGAATGGGCATCCCAGTGGGTAAACTAGCACTTTACACAGCATGCGGAGGAATGAAGCCCCAGGAGTGTCTGCCAGTTATGCTTGATGTGGGAACTGACAATGAGGTAAATGCTGTGCCATGCTGTTACGATCATTTGATATATTTAAAGGGAGAAACATACAAAAAGCTGCAATATTATTTGCCTGTTGAACTAAAATGTTTAACATTGTCTCCAAGAAAAAAATGTAGTGTTATGATGGTAGTTCCAATAGATCAGTTTTAGTAACTCTTTGTCTTGCAGGAAAGTTGCATCTCTTCCTGTTAATACTGTGGTGGTACACAGGGCTTTTTTTCTGGGAAAAGAGGTGGTGGAACTCAGTAGGTTGCCCTCATCAAAAATGGTCACATGACTGGTGGCCCCGCCCCCTGATCTCCAGACAGAGGGGAGTTTAGATTGCCCTCTGCACCACTTAGTGGTCCACCGCGTTCCAGCTGAAAAAAAACCCTGGTGGTATAAGTACAGAGAGAAAGCCAAATGTGTGAAGCACAGCTGAACATAAAGAATGCTCCTTTGATACAATTGTTAGGGTACAACAAGACCTCTGATGGGCTTTTGTTGTATTTTGTAAAGGTTAAAAAGCAGCCACAAGATGTTTTGGTCACTTTCTTCCCATCCTATTTTACTAATAGAAACCAGCCTTTTCTACTTATCTGAGCAGCTATGAACCATGGTATGGGAAAAAAGACAAGTATTGCACCTTTTCCCTACTAGGGTGAATAGCTGCATCCTTGTGTGTGTTTGATTCTATTGGGAAAAATACATGAGGGAAAAAGTAGCCACCACAGGCTGAGGTCCCAATCTAGAGGGAAGAACAATAGAAACATGTCGCAGAGTATATTCCATATGTTTGTGTTTTTTCTTAGCAGAGCACAGGAGTGGGCTCCTATAATGACAATACATTTTATGATCATTACTTGTATTATCAATGTAAGCCTGATATTGTATTAGGAAAGATTCTGTATTATTATTGCTTAAGAATTTACAGCTTCATTAAAGGGGCTCCAACATTAAAGTCTGTATAAAATAAAACTATTTTAAAAATAATATATTTCATAAAATAAATATGAAACATCTTGGCTGATTAATAGTAGGAATTCCTGAGCACATGACAGTTCCCCTCTCAACTATGAAGTGAGGAATGGTGTACATTACTGCAGTACAAACCTTGTGGAAATGATTTGTATAAGGTTATTTGAATATACTGAGCTGCACAGGGAGAATTTATTGAAATAGGAATTGATGAAAGAATTTTGGATGGTTTAAAACCACGTAGTGATAAAAAGAATGCAAGAGCATCAAATACTTTTGTAAGCAGATCTGCCCATTTACTGGCATTGTTCCAGAAAATTAGAAGCAGTGCACAATTATATACAGTGTGGGGTATCAGCCAGCAAAACAGAGACAACCCTGGAATTCATTGTGAAAGAGAGAGAACCGGTCAGTAGGGTATGTTTGCCTGCTATAAGCTGAAGCAGACGCTGTCAGAAGAGGGTAAATCTATTAAGGCTAGTTGGGAATTTCCTGGTGGAAACTATTTTAATCAACAGACAGGGTTGCATTGAATCTGGTATGCTATGATCTTTTTATATGGTCAGATGGGACTATATAGAAGACCATGATGGGAGCTGTTTTAGTTTTTGGACAAAGGACTGCAAGCTCTTTAAAGGTGCATTCACACAGCCCTATCATGGGGGTCAGATTATATTTTAGTAGTTCTTCCCAGACCATTCACAATTTGGCACGCTTTCTCTGCCATTATTCTCTTAGAACAAAATTCCCACAGAGGAGGTTCTTTCCAGGAATGGATATGCTATAATACTTTTACTTTGTTTCTACCCCCATCTTGGTGTGGAGCGGTTGAAAAAGGAGTGTCATTTTGACTTTTTTTGCTTTGTGCAAAAATATTTAAGACAATCACTGTTTCAATCCTGCATTTTGGCTTCTGTCTTAAGGCACAAAAAAGAGCTCCCAAAAGCAAGTCAGTCCACTTAGTTGTTGTAGCCCCAAACCAAGAAGCAAGTGTGTATCTCTTTCCTTCCTTATGATGATTGGGAGTAGAAAAGTAAGCACAAGGAACTGCAGGGCTTTTGAAAGCTCTAATCTTCTCCTCCCTCACACTTTCTTGTAAGAAAGATTAAAAATGGAGGTAGGTACCAGTAAAACAGTGTTTAACAGCCTTCAGCTATTATGTTACAATCTGTTTTTCACCTTTTTGACCCCTCATTCCATAGAAAACGAGTTGTTGAAGTTTAAACAGATACTGAAGCATGGAATATTTGTTTCTATGACATTTCATGCTGATAGCACAGTCTCAAGGAAGAAGCGATATTGCAGTGTATGTTGCATCTTTCTTGGTCCCTTTTAAGTAGAATGATGTCTTGACCATATAACCAGCTTTCATTCAAATATCTTGCTCTTTAAGCATTGCCTTATATTTTACCCCTCACCCTTTTGAGAATGAGTGTGGGGGTCAAACTGGTATTCAGATATGAAACATAAAATTGTGCAATGAATATGCGTACTGAACTTGATATCTTAGTGGTCAGTGGAGTTATGGTATTGCAAAAATTTTTTATCATTAAATAAATTGTATAATAGTATTTCCTGTCAAAATAGCCACATAACCTGAAAGAGAGAAAGGTTCTTTATAAACAATTCTTTCCATCTGTTGTATAATTAGATGTTATAATTAGAGATGGGCATGAACAGAAAAAAATCCGAACATGATGTTCGTTGTTCATTGCCATCCATGAACAGGGACTCACGAACAACCACGAACATGGCCCTTTTCACGAACATGTTCGTGGTTGGCTGTTCATGAGGGCCAGCAGACTCTCCCCCAGCCATCATCCAAGTCAAGATCCCTACCGCACCACTCCCAGAAACCTAACCTGAGCAGGCATCAGGAAAGGTACCAATAATAAATAATAGCTTGGCCCAGAGCCTGGCAGCAGCCCTGGAACTTGAAGGGGTAGATCCCCTATCCTACCACACACAAAGAAAATTCAAGCTCCAATGCACTCTCTCTATCAAAATGCCAACAGCAACTCTCTCCCTCTCCACTGTCTGCAAAGTCAGAGCTGGGAGCCCCCCTCCCCCCTGGTCTTTGCTCCCTTGTTGTAACAAATGTGGAGCTCCACACTTGAAAGGAAGACCTGCCTGTCAAGCTAAATTGGGCTTAGATTGGGGTTTCCAGGGCAACAGTAGGAGTTCAGACAAAGTTCAGACAATCCCTGCCTAAATTGCCAAGGGAATTGATTGCAGGTTCCAGACTGTCTGGCTTGACGAACAGCAGGATGAACAGCAATGAACGAGGCTTGCAACGACCACCTGTTCGTTTAGAATGGGGCCTCAAGAACAGCTTGTTTGCGAACAGCAGATTGGGCTGTTCGTGGCTTTTTTTTGTTCCTATTGCTGTTCGTGCCCGTCTCTAGTTATAATATATCAACTCATTTAACATCTATACTCTTTTGTAAAGCAGTAAGTCTGAGCATACTTATTTTTTTTTACTATATTAACCCAGCGCTGTATCCTAGGAAATGTGTCCTGTTCCCAGTATCCAAAGATCATTCTGGTTACTGTGATTAAATTCAACATATTGACCTGAAATCTTTTGGACACATAATTTAACAGGGTCCCCAATCTGAATGGAACCTTGTAATCTGTGTGCTGCTTTAACAAGTGTACTATTATTCCAGAATTTGCCACCACATGTGTAAAATGTCTACATGGGGATAGTTACAATACGACAATATCCCCATGGAGGTATTTTAATCAAACTCCATGGTGTAAGATACCAGAAGTAAACTATCTTATTTTCTTTAAATTAATGATAGACTGAGAAATAAGATCCATGAATGTGTATCAATATATCTTATTCTCAATGTGGCCAAATCTGTGGATACCTAAATCTGGGGATGGGAACCATGAACAGAAAAGACAGATTTTCTGTAGACCTGAAAAACTCCCCAGGTTTGCAGAAAAATCTGAAAGAAAAAACATGGGAGTTGGAGGACAGCAGGAAAAGGGGAGAGGCTATAAGCTGCCAAGGAAGGGAAAGAGGAAACAGTGGGGAAGAGGAAATGAGAATGCCCCTGCAAACCCTTGTGTGTTCCATGCTTGCGAATACATTTTTAAAAAAACAAATGCCCTCAGTGGCCATTGCTAGGCAACCATAGAGTATTGCCAGCCTTCAAGCTTTGATTCTGTCAAAGGCTAGGGGAGGGTTAAAGAGCTCTTTCCAGGGCAGTTTTGGCCTTTGAGGGCTGATTTCATGGAGCCAGGCCCTCCAGCAACCACCATGCTGCCCAACAATTTGCATGACTTGCCGAGGCCCAGCTGCTTGCTACCATTCAACAGCAGCCACCTCTTGACGGCCAGTGTGGTGTAGTGGGTAACATTTCAGACTAAGATCGCTATTCTGCAGTGAAAGCTCACTGAGTGACCTTGAGCCAGTTGCACATACTCAACCTAACTTTCCTCACTGGATTGTTGTGAGGATAAAATGGAGGAGAGGAGAATGGTGTAAGCTGCTTTAGGTACCAATTGTGGGAAAAGGCAGACTATAAATGAAATAATAATTACTGATAAAGATGGGGGGGTGCAAATAAAAGGTAGTTTTTTGGTGAGTGTGAAGGAGAGAAAGTGAAGAAATGTGGATTGCCGGGTGAAGGAGGGAAAGAGGAAAGGGAAGGGGATACTGTAGGAAATGAGGTGCCTCCCTACAAGTAGAGTTGCCAATTCTGTTGGGAAATTCCTGGAGATTTGGGAGTACATCCAGGGAAGGGACCTCAGCAGGGTATAATGCCATACAGTTTACCCTCCAAAGCAGCTGTTTTCTCCAGGATGACTGATCTCTGTAATCTGGAGATCAGTTTTAATTCTATGAATTCTCCAGGCCCCACCTTGAGACTGGCAACCCTACCTGCAATGCCTTGTAGGTTCCCATCTGCACAACTGGGCCATCATTTTCCTGGGTAGAGGCTGCCAGGGGAGAGAAACAGGGAAAGGAGATAGATAAAGATAGGTTGTCTGGTGGGTGAAAAGGAGAGCAGGAAAAACAAAGAAGCTATGGGTTGTCCGGGAAGGGAAAGAGGAAATAGTGAAGGAGAGGAAATGCTGCTGCAAGTCCTTGCATATTCCATGCCCCCCCTCTCTCTGTGTATTCTCCCATTGGTCCAGGAGTGGGTCAGTCAGACTCGTGGGAAGTAGCTCCTCCTCTGGTGCAGGGTCGGATTGGCTTTGCAATTCCAGGTAGGAGGGGCTCTTCCCTGGACCTCCAGTTTTTTCCGGCCCTGCTCTTGCAGGGTTGTGTTTTGGCTTGCTCGTATAGAGCACAGCAATTTCAAAAAAAAAAAAAGAGAAGAAGAAGAAGAAGACGACGACGACGATGGAGGGGACGGAGGGGCAAGGGAAAAGGGAAGGGAATCTCCCTCCTAACTTGCGCTCTCCCCCCCCCCCCCGATCGAGCCGCAGGGAGCGGCTAGAAAATGGCGCCAAAAGTGGTGCGCGAAAAAAAGCCGCGGGCGCACGGACGCTGCAGGAGGCCGGGGAAACTGCAAACGGCCGCGGCGACGGTGTTGGCCAGCGCGTCCAGCAGCGTTTTTTTGCTGGCTCGGCCCGGAAAGCAACCTTGGGTCTCCAGGTGCACGGGCGGCGGCGCTGACAGAGGCACTCCCAGGACTTCGGGTTCTCCCCTAGGCGGGAAGATTTTGGCGGGAATGGCCACCAAGGCAGGGCAGAGCGAAGAGGGGACAGCAGAGGGACCCTTAAGCAGCTTGGAGTCTCCTAGCTCACCCTTTTCCCCTCAATCAGAGCAAGGTCCCAGTGGAATGAACCAGGAGAGCAATATGGATCTGAAAGACCAGGAGACGAAAGCAAGTATGCTAACCTGGATGAGGGGTGAAATGAGAAAGGAACTCAGAGCAGTAGTGCAGGAGTTCAGGGCTCAGCACGTCTCAGAGTCATCTAAAGGGAGCCAGAGGCACCTTTCCCACAAGGGCAAGAGACATGCGAAGCCCGCTTCCCTTCACAGGTCCATGAGGAGGAGGAAGGAGAAGGAATGGACAGAGGAATCATCCAGCCAGTCTGGAGACATTGATTCAGGCTCTGAAGCATCGGGTCTAGAAACAAACTCCGAAGAAGAACTATCAGAGGAAGAGGAAGACCCTATGACCTCTACACAGCTCAGGCTGTTCCCACAGGATCTATACTCTAGATTATTGCCAAAGGTCCTGAGGACGCTGGAAATCACCCAGAAGGAAGTGGGGAAAGAGGATACAGACCAATCCTACCCACAGGGCAGTGAAAAGGTTCTCCCCAAAGTAGGACAGCCGCAGACGGGGGTGCCATTGCCAGCTATGTTTCACAGCATCCTTAAGGCAGAATGGGATAACCCAGCTAAACCAAAGGCCTTACAGTCAGTGTTCAATAAATTCTATAGACTGGGACCAGATGCAACAAGAAAGATCAAGTTACCTGCAGTGGACGACCCGATCTCCAGCCTGGCCACCACATCAGTACTACCTATGGATGCAGAGGGCATGCCTAAAGATCCATCCGATAAAAAGATTGAGCAGGCACTACGCAGGAACTTCGAGGCGTCTGCAGCATCATTGAGAGCCTCCGCCACGGGTTCACTGTTTGCCAGAGCAGCGTTCACTTGGGCGTCAGAACTAGCGGATGCAGGCAAGGAGATACCACGGAAATTCAGGAATGTGGTCAAGAAATTAGCCCTGTCCACGGCCTTCATGGCAGATTCCTCAATGGACTCTTTCCAGATGACCTCGAGGGCCATGGGCTTCAACGTGACAGCAAGACACAACACGTGGCTCAGGAACTGGGACGTGGACCCACCGGCACGCAACAAAGTGGCGGCGATACCCTTCTCAGGGACAAAGTTGTTTGGAGAGGCACTGGATAAATTTCTAGTGGAAGACACTGAGAAGAAAAAGGTCCTGCCCTCCAAGAAACGCGATTTCAAGGGCAAGAGCAAGCAGGCTTTTCGAGACCCCAAGCGTTCCTTTCGATCCAGTGGTGACAGAACATTCAAAGGCCGGTGGCAAACAAAACCAAGGAGTGACAACAAACACTTCGGTTTCAGAAGACAGAGCCAACAGTCAAAGGGCCAGAAGAAAGGAAATCAGGCATGACTATCTGGAGGGGAAAGAGTCCATCCCAATTGGGGGAAGATTGCAACACTTTGCAGTTCAATGGACAAGATCAATATCAGACAAGTGGGTACTGGAAACAGTATCCAAGGGATACACTTTGGAGTTCGAAAGACAACCGCCCTCGAGACTACTTACGTTGCCGAGACATCAAATGGAATCGAAACATCTCAAGATTCTCGGAGCCATTCGACATCTAGTAGAGATAAGAGCAATAGAGCCAGTCCCGAAACACCTATGGAATCGGGGTGTCTATTTGGTATTCTTTATCGTACCAAAGAAAAACGGAGAGGTAAGAGCTATACTGGACTTACGATGGCTCAACCGGTACATAAAGTGCCGCAAGTTCAAGATGGAAACCCTGAAGACAACAGTAGGAGCTATCCGGAAGGAGGACTTCCTGACCTCGATTGATCTTTCAGAGGCATACCTTCACATGCCGATACGACAGTCTCACCGCAAATACCTCAGATTCGCATACAATGGAGACCATTACCAATACAGGGCGCTACCGTTCGGGTTGAAGTCTTCGCCGAGGGTGTTCACCAAGGTGTTGGTGACATTGGTAGCAGTGCTCCGGGTCCAAGGGATTGCCCTGTCTCCATACCTGGACGACCTGCTGATAAAGGCTCCCTCATTACCTGCGGGAAGGACAGCGACACAGGAAACGACCCGGTGCCTTCAGGAGCATGGGTTTGTGATCAACTGGAAGAAAAGTTGCATCATCCCTACACAAAGAATCAATCACCTGGGAGTGTTCATAGATACAACAAGGGACAGAGCCTTCTTGTCCGAAGAGAGACAACAAAAGATTTCCACGATGATAAAGGCGATACAAAGCAGAAAGAAAGTGGAAGTTATGTTTCTAGCGAAACTGCTCGGCATGATGGTGTCATGCCAGGACATTGTGAGCTGGTCTCGCTTCCACACTCGCCCGCTCCAAACCTTTCTACGTCCTTTCCAGAAAGTCATAACTCACAAACAAAGGAAGTGGGTGACGATAACAGAGTCCCTCAGGGTGGAGCTGAATTGGTGGACGGAGCCTGCCAGGTTCAGCGACGGCGTGCCGCTCAGAGAACCAAAGAGATCCATCGTGACTACAGATGCGAGTCTGTCGGGATGGGGCGCTTATATGACAGGCAGGATGTGCCAGGGTACCTGGACAAAGGAAGAAAGGAACCAAAGCATAAACTTGTTAGAGCTGAGAGCCATCAAGTACGGACTATGGGAGTTGCAGGAGGATCTGCTACATCAACATGTGCTGATAAGAACGGACAACATGACGGAAAAGGCCTACATAAACAGGCAAGGAGGGACCAGGTCTCCAAGATTGAGCAGAGAGACAGAGGAGATTTTCCAATGGGTGGAGTCGCATCTCCTGTCCATAAAGGCAGTGCACCTAGCGGGGAAACAGAACATAGTGGCAGACTGGCTGAGCCGAAATTCAGTGGACCAAGCAGAGTGGAGACTGCACGATCAAGTATTCAGACAGATATGCTGGAGATGGGGGACGCCGGAAGTGGATCTATTCGTGACGGCATCAAACAGGCAGGTCACAAAGTTCTTCGCCAGGTGGGAGGAAAAGGCAGCCATCGGAACCGATGCCTTAAGCGAGGACTGGCCTCGTGCCCTGCTTTATGCTTTTCCACCGGTCAGCATTCTCAGCAGAGTGGTACAGAAGATCATGGAACAAGAGGCGGAGGTGATCTTGGTGGCCCCTTACTGGCCACGGAGACCGTGGTTTCAAGAGGTCATGAGACTATCGACGACAGACCCATGGGAACTGCCCCACAGGTCGGACCTGCTGAAACAAGGAGATATACTACACCCAGACCCGACGTCATTAAGACTGACAGCTTGGCGGTTGAGTTCGACCAACTGAAGAGGTGTGGCTACGCCGAGGAGGTGATAAAGACCATGTTGGCCTCCAGGAAGGACTCAACTAACAAGAGCTATGACAGGACTTGGCAGGTGTTCTCCAGTTGGTGCATGGAACGGAAACGTACTGCTCTGACTGTGTCCATCAAGGACATTTTGCTTTTCTTACAAGAGGGGTTGGATAAGGGACTAAGCACTAGTACCCTAAAGAGACAACTGGCAGCCATCTCAGCTGTGAGGGGATCTAGGAAAGGGGGCTCCCTCAATAAACACCCTCACATAAGACGTTTTATACGGGGAACTATGCTCTTAAATCCTCCACAAGTACATAGGTTCCCTACCTGGAATCTGAATGTAGTGCTTTCTGCACTTACGAAGGAACCGTTTGAGCCCATGGCGCTCTGTCCCCTTAGAGAGCTCACTCTAAAGACCATTTTTCTAGTGGGACTAACGTCCGCTAGAAGGGTATCGGAGATACGGGCACTGTCTGTGAATAGGGAACTTTGTATTTTCCATGCTGACAGGGTAGTCCTGAGGCCCGATCCAACCTTTATTCCAAAGGTGAACTCCGAGTTTCACAGGGGTGAGGACATAGTGTTGCCTTCTTTTTGTCCTAATCCTACTCATAGCAAGGAGAGGGAGTGGCATAAATTGGATGTTCGGAGGGCCCTGAGCTATTACATTGACAGAACTAAGACTAGCCGTAAGGTGGAGAAATTGTTCGTCTCCTTTAGGAAGAGTTCTTTAGGGGAACAAGTGTCGACTGCAACCCTGAGTAGATGGATTCGGGACTGTATTGTTCTGGCCTATAGGACAAGTAAGAGGTCCCCTCCTGAGGGGATTACTGCCCATTCAGTAAGGGGAGCTGCTGCGTCAGCGGCATATAGGGCTTTTCCAACACTGGAAAAGATATGCAAGGCGGCTACCTAGAAATCGGTGCACACTTTCGCCAAACACTACAAGGTAGATCAGCTGGCCTCCGCAGAAGCGGCCTTTGGGAGGAGAGTGCTACAGCACGTCCTGGAGGCCTAGAGTAGGAAATTACCCACCCGGTAGTTCACTGCTGGACATATGTCCCACGAGTCTGACTGACCCACTCCTGGACCAATGGGAGAATGGAAGATTTGTGTTCACTCACCGTGAAGCTTCCTTTCTCCGTGGTCCAGGAGTGGGTCAGTCAATACCCACCCAGTAGTTGTTAGATTGGGAGGGGGTATCCTAACGGATGTAGTTGGATAGCTTGGTTAGGAAGTTTTTGTCAAGTTTATACATGTTATCAGTATGCTATGAACAGGTTACAAGATGGAAGGTGGCTTCTGTGGTGTACTGCATGGAGATAATGGGCTTGGAAAAGAACTGGAGGTCCAGAGAAGAGCCCCTCCTACCTGGAATTGCAAAGCCAATCCGACCCTGCACCAGAGGAGGAGCTACTTCCCACGAGTCTGACTGACCCACTCCTGGACCACGGAGAAAGGAAGCTTCACGGTGAGTGAACACAAATCTTCCATTTCCAAACCTTGCTTAATATGTCATAGCCTCAGCAATACAAACAAATAAGCTTAAAAATATAGTGCCAAGTATATCCAGAGGCCTCACTTTGCTTTGTTGACACTTAGGCCTTGTGTCTTTCAGCTAATAGGCTGTTGTGAGGACCATAGTCAACTATGTCAGTTGAAGAAGCTTAGACTAGAGGTATTTATATTGAAGAGATCTGCATGAATGAATGGCATTAAGTTATTTTATCTGCTTTACATTTGGGCTAGGTTAAGGACTGGTTAGGTAGAAACATGTACCTTTCTGTTCTTTAGAAAAAACAGCTATAGGAATAGGGAATTTGGAGCAGAGAAGTGGCAGGGAAGAAAGGAGATGCTTAATATTTTCTCAGTTTGTCATCCCTTAAATTTGTTTCCTCCTTCCTAGTTCAAGATGCACATTTGCCTGTGATTGAACTCTGGAAAGGGGAATATAGTGTGGTGATACGGAGCAGCAAACCATCAAGTAATGACTGAGTTAACTATCCCATTCTTCTCTCAGTTCCAAATCTCGCCTCCCCATTGCACTTTTGCTTTTTCTAAAAAAAGCATTGGTGTTTTGAGATAGTACTGTTTGGTCCCTTTTCTTCAGCAGTCTGTGGAGTTGATAAATCTACTTGGTGAACTGTCATTTCTAGGTGCCTGTTATTTTCTTTAAAAGTTGTGCTTAACATATTACTTGAGGTGATTCTCACATCTTTTTGGAGATGTTAATTAGATACATATTTTGTGCCACATTGGCCCACATTGGTATTGCACACTGAACTGAGCTCGTAAAACCAAGAGAGAATCTTTCCAGAAAAATAGTTTTGAAAAGATATAAAGTTACAAAGAGTGTGATCCAAGTGTGAGACGGTACTGAGTGCTATAACACATGGACACATCAGTCCACATATCAGCTGCAACATGTTTTATTACACATTTGTGCAGCAGGGAAATCTAGACTCGAAATGATTTCCTGCTGTGTTTTGAATTTGTAAAAAGTGTTTGTTTTCCTCTTGGCACACAGTTTCTTCCATTGTATTTATTTGTTATTTGTACAAGTTGATATTTATTAAGTCTCTACAGGTGCTTATCCCATGCTATGAAGTGAGACAAATGAAATTTATATTAATACACATTCCTTAGGCCTAGGCTTTTCTGTTGTGGTATTGGCACCCAAATACTTGTGATCTGATAGCCATACACAACGGTGAAAAAATAACATTTTGAAACAAAAGGTGGTGCACCTATGGATGGATGCACTGTTCTCTAAGCATTTATTTCTGTGTGCCATAAGTCTTCAGATAGGCCTGTTAATTAGTTCAAACCCAACACCTTAGCTTGACTAAGTTATTGGATGCCACTGCCTGACAAATGGCAGAAGACTGCAATCGTATGAAGTGTCACTGGACTATTTCCATACCCAAATGCTATAAATTTCTGAGGGTGGGGAGTAGGAACCCATTCAAAATGAAGAACCAGACACAGACAACTTCTGTTTTTTCTGCATTCACCAGTGTACCACTTTAGTGATCTTCTGCAAATTTCATTGTTAGTCATTGCTGCTTCTTTCTTTTTTTTAAATAAAAGTCGAATGCTGCACCCTCCATACAACTACCAAAACACATAAAAAGGGGAAAAAAATTATCTGGTAATTCTGATTAACCCACAGAGTTCAATATGCAACAAATACTTTTCAGTTCATATAAATATATTTCTTTTATTTATTTATTTAAATATTTATGTCCTGCCTTTCCTTTTGGCTCAAAACAGCTAGCAAGTCATAAATAAAACATTTCAAATTAAATCCAATCCAATCAATTATCAGTTTACCAGTTCTTTCTCTCTTCTAGTGAAACCCGCATGCATTGGTTTCACTATAAAGAATGCATTGTATGTTGCTTTAATTAATTAATTATGTCATTTATAGTCCTCCTTTCTAACTGAGACTCAAGGCTGATTACATAGTGCGAGATTAGTACAATCAGTATCAAGGACATTTCAATAAACAATGCCATAGGGTAAATAAATTTACAAAGACAAAACATTAGTCAGAATCCAATACAGAATTGAAGAAATGCTGAAACAGAGCTTAAGTAATTCTGACATTAGACGACATATAACTACTCAGTAGGTAGTTATATCTGTTAAAGTGACAGATAAGACATAAGGCAACATAGTGGTGAAGTCTATGATCCCTAACTCATTAGTGAAGCATCTGAGACCCCCTCCTTACCACCCCCTCCCTACAATAAGCCCTCCTATCTGAGTAGAAATCCCTTTCGAATAATTCAATTTTGCATTGTTTGCGGAATGCCAGGAGAGTGGGGGCTCTCCTGACATCCTCAGACAGGCCGTTCCACTGGGCAGGGACCACCACAGAGAATGCATGCATACGGGCAGGTGTTGATTTTGCTTGTGTGCAGGTTGGCACCTGCAGGAGATCATGCTCAGATGAGTGAAGCTGCCATGGAGGAACATAAGGAGAGAGGTGGTCCTGTAGGTATGCTGGACCAAGGCCACGAAGAACTTTGTATGTGATAGCCAATACCTTGAATGGAGCATGGTAACTGATAGGTAGACAATAGAGTGACTGCAGAATTCATGCTCCTGCTCGCTCCTGATAACAGCCAAGCTGTGGGTTATAGCCTGCATTTCTTGCTGAGACTCAAAGGAGATTATAGAATTTAAAAAATGCAGTCACACATTGTAAGGCATCCAATGAATAATGCAATAGAGTTAGGATTGCAAAATTGGAAGACAATGCAAATAATGTGGATTACAGAATAGAAGAAAGAAACCCAATGCAATTATACATCATAAAACATTCAGTGCAACAGGACAAATCAGAAAACAATGCAAAAAACAAGCCTCTCAAGGCAAAGCATTCTATAAACAATGAAGACAGTGCAGTTATAAAGGCAGTAAAGCAAGTTGATACCTAGAATAATCATGGCAGTACAATCCTGTTACATTATAAAGGTGCCTTCCTGGGCTAACTATGGGATCATATTCTCCCTCAGGAAATCTTCCTCTTTATATGATACAGCAAATTAAGAAAGCCTAAGGGCTGCTGTGGGTTTGAGCAAAGTAAGCTTCCTCATGAAGCCTGGCCAGTTGGAGGGGAAAGGGGAATATTTATAGTGAGAGATCCCTCAGCATCAGCCTTCTTTTGCCCTAGAGATGCTCGCCCTTCAAAAAGAGCAGTAAAGGATTAGATGTTTGCTTTGGGACTGAGCTGGGTTAGTCTCCAATTGTCTCTGAGGAAGAGCTTTTTTTTGCCTGCTTTGCATTGTTCATGGGGGGCTGGATGCTTATATTGGGCTGATCCCAAGAGATTGATTAGGCTCTAGCTAAAGGTTATGGCAGGATTAGCACTGGTTATGCACTGGAGGTATGTCCCTGAACTATCTGAGAATAGGTAGCGGTACCTAGACCAGTCACTCATGACTGACTGGACTCAGAAAGCTGAGGAAGGAACTTCCTTGGTCTTGAGCATCATCCTTTGACCCGTTATATTGATTGATGGGGGGCGGGGGTAGTGTGATGGGCAGCATATGTTGGCATGGCTTCTGTTCAGGCAAGGAAAAGTGAAAACTATCCATTCTGCCAGGCTGAGATTTATTTATTTATTTATTTATTTATTTATTTGATTTTTTATCCCTCCCACCCCGCAAATGGGCTCAGCGTGGGGTACAATAAAATGCTCAATGAGCATTTAAAATATCTATACATATATAAATAGATTTTAAAATGCAGAATACATCAATACCTAAAACAGAATATTACATGGTGGCCCCCTCCAGTTTCCCCAATCCGAATATAAACAAACCAAGAGGGGTCATAGTTTGATAGAATTCTGGTGACAGCGCTTATAGGGGGTAGATGACTTTGTTCCTCCGCCTGGCAGGAGACCGGTAGGGAGACTCCTAAGCAATCAGAAAGTCAAAGAATGGCCTCAACCATATGCCTGGTGGAACAACTCCTGTCTTACAGGCTCGCCAATATGACATAAGGTCTTGATGGACCTCCAACAGAGAGTTCCACCAGGTTGAGGCCAGGACTGAAAAAGCCAGTCAAGGCCAGCCTCCCTGGACCAGGGACCACCAACAAGTTCTTATTTGCCGATCTTAATGTTCTCTGGGGTACATATGGAGAGAGACGGACCCGCAGGTATGCTGGTCCCAGTCCAATTAGGGCTTTAAAGGTTAAAACCAAAACCTTGAACTTAATCCAGAACTCCATGGCGAGCCTTCTTGCAGCAGCTGCACTGGCTCGCCATGGAGATCCGGATTAAGTTCGGAACATATGTGCCCTGTATGCTGTGCCCATCCCAAGTGACACCCTCTGTCCCTGATTGTGGAGAAAAGAGGCAAGCCACTGCAAGGCAGTCCCTCAGATCCCCACCTCGGCGAGGTGGTGGGTCAACAGTTCATAGTCGACTGTGTCAAACACTGCTGAATGGTCCAACAAAATCAGCAGCGCCAACCCGCCTCGATCCAGATGTCTGCAAAACTCATCCGTCAGGGTGACCAGTACTGTCTCCATCATGTGTCCTGGGTTGAAGCCTGACTGGAATGGGTCCAGGATGGAAGAATCCTTCAGGACGACCTGCAGCTGTTCTGCCACCGCCCGCTCAATCACCTTCCCCAGAAACGGGAAGTTCGAGACTGGTCGGTAATTGAACAGATTGGAGGGGTCCAAAGATGGGTTTTTTCAGGAGAGGCCTCACTACCCTAGCGCAGGAGCACTCCTGGTGCCTGTACAATGATGTCACTCTTGGAAGTGATATCATAGCACTGTGCTGGGAATGTGCATACTTTGCGTGCACACAAGAAAATTCAGATGAGTACTGGGTCCCTGTTCCTCCTTTCCTCCGCTAGGAGAGTAAGGGGACCTGGCAACCTTAGTTATACTAGTTATGGTAGTTTAAAAAACTATTATTGTGGAAGTTTCCTGAAACACAACAGTGTATTACATTAAGGCTCATACAGATGTATTTGCCCATAGGAACCAGTGCTATGTTTTTCTATTGTGGGATAAACTGTGCTTCACCATGTATTTGCACTACCTGGGTCCAAATCCAGAGCTGATTTCACCTCTTCCCTCCATGTTTCTGGCAGACTTTCAGCTGCTAATTAAAATCTTTTTCAATCACCTTGCTTGCTCATTTTGTTAAATATCTGTTTTGTATCTTTCTCAAGAAGTGGATCTTTTTATAAAGCTTGAAAGATTGTTTGAGGACGATGGACTCACCACTCAGGCTGTATACACCTGCACATACCCTTATTGCCCCAACATAGGATTCAACAAAAACTAGGTTTTATTAAAAAATAGCACAACTATTTAGCTTTCCCACCCTTTAGTGCAGGTTCCTTAAAAGGTATCACAATGGGGTTGCCAATTTAGGCATTCCCCAATGAACTATAGTGATTAGAGTTTCGGAGTAGGATCTGGGACATCTGGGTTTGAATCACTACTACTGCTGAAGCTCACTGGATGACTTTCATCCAGTCACACACTCTCAGCCTAAGCTATCTCTCAGGGCTGTGGTGAAGATAATGTGGAGGCAAGGATAATGATGTAAGCTGTTTTGGGTCACCACTGCGGACAAAGGTCATATTTAAATGAAGTAAATTAGTAAATATAGATGAGGGGGGGCAGATAAAATGTTGGGTTTGAAGGAGAGAAAGACATACTGAAGGGTGAGCATATAGAGGCTGCCAGGAGAAGGGAAATAGGAAATAATGTGGGGAATGGGATACAGGAAAAAGTGAAGCACCCCCTGCCAGTGCTTGCAGGTTTTCTACCATCCAACTGGGCCTAGCTCAGCCAGCACAAAACAACTTGGCCATGGGGCATAGGCTGTCAGCTGAGGAGGGGAGAGAGAAAGATCAGGGCAGACAAAGGTGGGTGAGAAGGAGAGAAGGAACAAGGAAAAGGGGGAAAGGCTATGGGGGTAGGGAAGGGAAAGAGGACATGGTGGGGAAGGGGAAAATGAGGTCCCCCCCCGCATGTTTTTGCAAGTCCCCCACTTGTTGCTTCATATTTATAAAATGACAGAACAGGGACAGAAATTTGTAGAAATTTCCAGATTTTCCTCTTGTATTTTCTGTATTATGACAACATTATTTGTTGTGGCAAAGTGGACCTTTGGCTGATTTTCTTATACTGATAATTTGGTAACAGGAAATTTTCAGTAAAAGATCATTAACAAATTCTTGTGTTTGTTAATCTCTTAGTGTTAAAATGGCATTTGCAGGGGGGAAGCGCATGCCGACTTTCTAACTGTACTGTACTAAATGGTTATTTCTGTCTTTTAGCTCAAGGGGTATCAGGAATTTAGAAGTTTAGTGATAAATCTAGATTAAACAATTTAAGAATATATCTATTCCATGTTAACTCTAGCATAACAGCCAGTCTTTTTATTAGCAAAACTGTAGCACTGAAAACTGTCTTTGACCAAGTTCTGGTTTGCTTTTTTTTAAAAAAAGCATCAAAGTCGACTCTATGAATTCATAGCTTTCAGCTACTTAACTACTGTAAGTTAGAGTGTGCTGTTGCTAAAGCATATGAAAAGGAATCAAACAGAAAAGGGTAAATAACTGAAACTGCAGATCTCTGGATGAGAGAATCAAATAGTAGCTGAACTTGCCAATGAAAGCAACTTTAACCTAAAGCAATTTATGTTTTCAGTGGATAGAATTTACATAGGCCTTTGTTGATTACTGGGCACAGAACTCCTTTTTTAAAATGTGAGAATGATAGAGAGACCCCCTTCTCCCTCCACACAAAGACATACTATGGAGACTTCTCTGCAGTTGAGGGCATCCATGTGATTGGCTGCTTACTGATGTTACAGCCCCTGCATGGGGCCACACTATCTATTTCTGGTGGTGTCAGATCTGAAGCTGCCTAAATGTTTAGAAACAATGACAGCTTGGAGAAGGGCAAGGCAAGGAGAGAGAGGGTCAGTTAGCCTGATAGGAGTCTTAGGTGGTGTACGTGTGGGAGAGAGAGTAGTAAAGCACTACCTAGGCAAAAGGTCCCAGGTTCAGGCCCTGGCATCTCTAGTTTAAGTGATCTCAAATGCAATAATTGAGAAGGATCTTTCTCTGTCTAAGGCCTTGGAGAACTTCTGCCAGTCAAAGTAGATAGTACTAAGTTCAGTGTAATGATCTGACTTAGCTTCATGTTTATTTCACGTCCAGGTCACTTTTCCCCATACGAAGGGTGTTATGTGTGCATTGAAGTAAGTATAGTGGGGACCAGTAGGGCCAGGCAACAGTGTCTCAGTTCAGGCTTCTTCGTTGTCATTTTTCTGTGAAGTCCCACACTAGGGACTGTGCCTGTGCAGGCCAGCCATAGAGAGGTTTTTCTAGCTTTCAGGAGCATCTTACAGGAGGTGCTCAATCTCTACAGAAGTTTTTCCTACCAAAATGCAGGTTGTGAGGCAGAGAGCCCCCCACTTCCTTCAGTTCTTCTTTTGCTACCAACAAGAGAGGTTCCTCCTTGCTTCTTCTCCGATTCTTCTTGGTTCCTGGATCCTTTTTTTTTTTTTGCTTCATTATGTCTCAAAAGTAATTCTTCAAGAAGTGTTTGTAATGCAAAACAAAAATGCCTCACAGTGACAAACACAATCTTTGTCTGCTTTGTCTTGGCGAGGCTTACAATGTGTTGGGGTGTAGGCACTGCCAAAGATTCATGCCAAAATCCAGGAATGACAGAGCTTCACGGCTTCAAGCAGCACTATGGGAAAAAGTACACTCTGGCTCAGACAAACCGGCCATGAAATCATCTGCCATGAACTAGCCACCAGCCCACACTGAACCATCGTCTTCAGTTCTGAGGGCCAGATCTTTGGATCTGACTAAGCACTAACCAATAGTGACAGCTCTTTCGTAAGATTCCTGCTCAACTACTAGTGACTCTCTACTCGGTCATACACCTGAGCGCTGAAAGCAACATTCCCCAGATCTGACCAATCCACCTGCCAAGAAGGCGAAAAGTAGGCCTAAGCAGCAGCTGCCACACAGGGTAAGTGTGACTGCTCCCTGACCTTGCCTCCATCCATAATTGTAGAGGAGGGAGTCATCGACCCACCTCAGATTCCCTCACCACATCGCACTCCCTTTCTACATGAGGATGATGAGGACCCATTCAAGGACTTTCAGCCCCAAGTTTAGCTGTGGATCTGGCATCGGTTCTGATGACCTCTCAGGTCCTTTCCCAATACCCGAGCCTACAATAGTTGGCTCCTGCTTCTTTGCCTCCACAGACTGTGTCCACACCACCAGCCTCACAGTTGTTTCTGTCCTTGGCCCATGGTTCCAATGCTGGCACCTGCCAATAACTGGCAAGATTTTCTGAACTGGCTACAATCTGCTCCCGCATTCCTTCAGTTCCAGGGTATCCAGTTGGTCCCATTCCAACAGTGCCAGCTCTGCCTCCGGTTCCAACCTCCTTGGTTCCGACTACTACCATCCCCGGAGTTCCACTGGCTCCGCACCATCAGTTCAGATCTCATTCACCTACCTTTTTGGAGAGGAGGAGGAGAACATTGTCATATGTTCCAATGTCACTTCAGAATTGGCATCTGACCTGTCTCTGGAGGAGATTGTGGGTAACGCTGCATCATCTTCCCCAAATGAGGACTATCACCTATTCTTGGAGCAGACTGTGCTCATAGACAGGGCACTCAAATTGGACATTTTGGCATTCACTCCTAAACCAAAGAGTAAGGTACTACAGGCCTTATATTCAAACTTTGCACGTTGCAGATTGCTCAGCCAGATCTATGGTGTCTGCCATTTTTATGAGGCTTCATGCCTGGTTATGTTTGACAGCACTCCCTCAGGACAAAAAGAATAGAGGTGAGAACTTTTCTTTTGAGGGCACTTTACTGTTTTCTGAAAAAAACAACAGACAACTCGTTGACCCAAATGAAAAAGAACCACCAGACTGCAAAGTCTCTGGATGTTATTGCCCCTCCCAACCACAACCGACCAGATCTAGATGCCAGGGTTCTCAAGGTTATCATCATTGTCCCGGAAGATATCCCTACAAGCAGATTTATACTCAGAGGTCCTACCCATCAGCTCAGCACCATACAACTAAGTGTCAAGGCCCAGAACAAAAATAACCCAACCACTTTCTCCAAAGCCCACTCCTCAAGGACACAAATTGTTGTTCTGACTAACTGGAGTTGAGTCGGATTCTTCTATGTTCTTTTGGGACAGATTGTGTCCCTTTGCTCCAATATGGGACTCTATCACTGAGGACTGAATCCTTTTTTTGTGTGTGATAATGCAGTAAAGGCTTTGTCATACAGCAGTTATGGGGAATGGGGATTGCAGGTTGATTGAAGCTTATTGCTCTGCCCCACCTCTACTCAGAGGAAACCACAGTCACTATGGTCACCCTGTAGGGCATGCCACAGCGACAGCCTTCACTGCTAGTGGAGGACCCCCCCCCCAACAAAGAGCCATCCAACACAGCTGGCAGACATGTGAGACAGGTGCCCGGGAGCCCTCTGGCAGAGCTGGCTCCTGATACCTTGAGGCAGGCTGAGGGGGAAGGAGGCACCTGAGGATGAAGTCAGCTAGGAATACTGGCTGTCAACCTGGTCAACTGGAGAGGTGAGAATGGGGTGTGTGCACACCCAGATATGCAGGGGCATAGTAATGGAAAGGAGGAGCCCTCTGAGTGATGCTTGTTAACTGAGCATTCTAGATAATCAGTTGCTGCCTGACAAAGTTTTTACTCTAGATAGATAATTTTATGTCCATACCAGAAGTCTCTTTTGTGACTTGTTTGTGGCAATCCCTGAAGCATCTGGCTGGCTGCTGTTGGAAACAAGTTACTGGACTAGATAGATTTTTTTCTGTGATCCAGCATCTTAGGATCCAATATCTTAAACTCTATCAAAAAACAATTCAATTTACTTCTGTGAACAAGAATAACAGCTAACATTGTGTAATAATGTATTTTGGGGGATGGATACAGTTTAAGTTTATTATAGAACAAAGTAAAATCATTAAATCTGAATTTAATGTATCCTGAATTTTCTAAGCTAGCTGTTCCTGTACATGAGTAACAAAAATATTTCTATAAAGGCCAGGACTAGTGTGGTAGTTTTTAAATGCTATATTTTGTTTCAAAACCACACTTCCTGTTTAATTTTGCCAAATGTGTTTCATCCTGAATCTAACTTTTGGTAACTCAATTTTCCCACATGTTTCTTGATCTGCTTTTCAAATCTCTTCTTTCCTTTGCTGCTGCTTCTTTTAACTTACGCATGGAAGATATGCATTTCCATTCTTTCTATGTGTTCCTTGAATTTACGTGCATATTTAAAAAGATGTTATCATTTTCAACTGGTGAACCTTTTGCTGTGTTGTAGAAAGAGATAAAACATGGTTTGGTGCAGTAGCTAGAGGATTGTTAGGAAGTGAGAAACTCAGTTTCAGTTTCAGTGAGACATAAACCGTTCAGTTCACGTTCAGTTTCTCAGTGAGATGTAAACTGTGGTCTTTCACTCTAGGGTTGTTCTTTGAGGAGAATAAATAGTACTAGTTATTAATAAATCACATCAGGCTGTTTTGATTTTCATTGATCAAAGCTTTCCTTACATACAAATGTGTTTTGTGATATCACTGTCCATTTTCTAGAAACAAAAATGCTCAGCTAAACCACATAAAGTTCTTTTTTAAATCATGGGAAAATGAAAACAAAAAAGTGAGACATGAAATGAAAAATAATTTAAGAGTTTTAAAATCTCTTTGAAGGTGATTAATTAGAGCCTAGGAAGTTTTGTGTGTGTATGCCTAGATGGTTTATCGAACCTTTAACCTGAGTAGCAAATTCTTATCAAGAATCTGGTCAGATGGGCAAGTAGGGCAGTCTTGGTGTATCTATATGGAGTACTCAGTGAGCTGGTGACATCATCAGCATGTGCTGGTATCCTGGCAACATGCACAGATTGATCTTGATGGCCTCTCTGACAAGCCTGCCCTCAATGAGCCATCAAACAATGGTGGGAAAGGCCCAAACTGCTGGGGGAGGGTGGAGTATAAGTCTGAGTGAAGTATGTGTGCATGGGAGCACCTAGTGCTGCTGTACAGGATTGTTTGGTTACAAAATTTATTCTCTACCTTTTTGCCCTTGTCAGGGCCACCAAAGTGATTAATAGATAAAAAATAATAATACATCTTACCTAAAAAAGCAAATGAAAAAACAGAGGTTGTGCATAGCTAGTATTGGACCTCTTCACAGTCCCCTGTGGATGACCACAAAAAATAACCCTAATGGATAAAAATCAAGATGGGTAGCCATGTTAGTCTGTCTATAGCAGTAGAAAAGAGCAAGAATCTAGTAGCATTTAAGTTCATACCCTACCACAAATTTTGTTAGTCTTATAGGTGCTGCTGGACTCTTGCTCTTTTCTACTGCTGCAGACAGACTAACATGGCTACCGATCTTGATCTTTACTAATGTATTTGTTTGGGAATACCCATTCAGTCCATTGAAAGCCGCAGACTTTATAATGGGAATAGCCAACCTTTTTGAGCCTGTGGGCACATCTGGAATTCTGACACAATGTGGTGGACACAGCAACAATATGGCTGCTACAAAATGGATGCTGCAGGAGATGGAGCCAGCCACAAAATGTCTGCTACTGCTTATCTTCAGTCATACAGGGAATATCCTTGTGCTATGCAGTTTCTGCCAAAGCAATGTTTTAAAAAATCGATACAGCCAATGAATACTCCATTGGCCAATCAGAAGCCCTGCTTTGCAAAAGCCCCAGCTGGCCCCATCTACTTACTGAAAATACTTGACGGGCGCCAGAAAAGGTATTGGCTGGCACAATCGTGCCTATGGGTACCACGTTGGGGACCCTTGCTGTATTGAAACCTGGGAGCTCTTCCATATGCATACTTCATTCTGTGTGCTCTTTTACAAATGCATGATACATTGTATCACTGGCATATGAATATAAATGAAATATGCATGCTCAAATGAGTCAGGACTTCACTTGAAATGTGCCTATTCTGATGAGTTGGACAACTATTTGGGATTACTATTTAGGTTAGTTTATTCAATTTCTAGCCCACCCTCCCTGTAAGCAAGCTCAGGGAGAGTTACAACAACGATAATCACAAAAATACAGAAAATAAACATATATAAATCAAAATCAATAAATATACAATATAAAATATAAGTTAAACAATACTAGTCTAAAGTATCGCATCTGGCATGCAAATCAAAAAATGCACTTGAAGCACTGTGGTAGCTATCAGCCAAGTTTTAAAGCAGCAGAAGATAGAACAGAACCAGAACAAGAGAGGTAGATAGGACAATTCACCATCACCTCAGCCAGAGCCATAGGCCTGGCAGAACATCTTTGTTTTACAGGCCCAGCAGAACTGCAACAGATCCTGCAGGGCCCAAATCTCAACAGGAAGAATGTTCCACCAGGCCGGCGCCAGATCCAAGAAGGCTGTGGCTCTGGTCAAGGCCAGGCAAACATCCTTAGGGCAGGGATCACCAAAAGAAGTTGATTAGCTGAGCATAAAGTTCTCTGAGGGACATATGGAGAGAGATGGTTCTGTAGCTATGTTGGTCCCAGTCTGCTAAGGACTTTAAATGTCAGAACCAAGACCTTGAACTGGATTTCAACTGGGAGCCAATGCAGCTGGCACAGCACCTGATGTATATACATTCTAAATGGTGACCACCATAAGGACATGTGCCACTGCAATTTCTGGGTCAGTCTCAATGGTAGCCCTGCAAAGAGCAAGTTGCAGAAGTCCAGCCCGAAGGTAACCATGGCATGGATCACTGTAGCTAGATCACAGGAGGAGAGATGGGGGCAAGTTGCCTTACCTGGTGGAGATGGAAAAACACAGATCTGGCAACTGCTGTGACCTGGGCTTCCATTGAAAGTAAGGCATCCAGAGTCATACCCAGACTCATCATCATTGACACAGGTGTCAGTAGTGCCCCATCAAGAGTTGGGAGCTGAATTCCCAATCCCATCAACCCATTGTCCAGATGCAGGATCTCCATTTTAACCATACAGCCAAAGCATCTAAAGCCCTGGCCAAGACATCTGGCATGATGTCAGGCTGGCCGTCCATCATCAAATATAGCTGGATGTTATCAGCATAGTGGTGACAACCCGACCCGAAACTTTGGGCCATCTGGGCAAAGGGGTGCATATAGATATTAAACATTAGAGGATTGCTCCCTGAGGGAAAGCCACATACCAAGGGATAGTGGGGTGACGTCTACTCCCCAAGTGCCACCCTCTGTCCCCAACTATGGAGGAAGGAGACTAGCCACTGCAAGGCAGCCCCACGTATCCCCATGTCAGTGAGGTGGTGAGTCAAAAGATCATAATCAACCATGTCAAATGCTGCCATTAGATCCAATAACAACAGCAGCACCAACCTGCCTCGATCCAGCTGTCAACAAAGATCATCCGTGAGGGCTCAATAGAACTTTAACCCTAGATTTGGCTATCATCTTGTGAATAGTGATATACAATTGACTGTGTGGGTGTATGCTTACATGTAGAGGTTTGGGAGATATGCCTGAGCCGAACCACAGCTTTGAAATGGGTGTTGGACTGAAAATTAGCTTCAGCACTATGCCGAAACATATTGGCAGCTTTCATGAGAACACTCAAAGGGAACTTGTGTTCTCGGGTTTTCCACAGAAACAACAAGAGTACTCATGTTGCTTAAATTACTTTGGCAATACTTTACAGGCAACATTCAGTAAATATTGGAAGTCGGCATTACTAAACTGAAGTCCAAATACTTATCAAAAGTACTTATACCTGGCCGGAGCCACAGTTGGACCGTAAATTGTCCATCCTAAAAAGCATTGTTTATACAAAGTTAGGATTTGGGCCACTAAAATAAATGGAACTGCTATTAATTTAATCTTTAACTTTCAAATCTGAAACCAGCAAGGGGTCATTTTGTAGAAAAAGAGCTGGAGGAACTCATTAGCATAGCTCATCAGCATAGCTCATTAACATATGCCACACCCCTTGACATCACCGGAAGTGTGTCATTGGCATAACTGATTTGCATATTTCACACCCCCTGACATCACCTATCCTGGCTGTTTTGGACCCAATCCTGGTCATTCAGGGCCGAAATTGGGCCCAAAATGCAAAAGGGGTTGAAAATGGCTGAATAGGGGCATGAAATGGTCAGGATCGGGCTGCTGCTGAGTGGGAGAGTGATCCACCACCCATCAGAGGCCCAATCTGGGCCGTTTCAGCCCCAATCCAGGCTGAAACGGGCCCAAAATGGCCGAGAGGTACGCGGGGCCACCTGACGTGACCTTTTTGGGGAACTGCCGGAACTGCATTCCTGCTCGTTCCCCCTCGAAATGAGCCCTGGAAACCAAAATGTGTTAGCACTTTAGAATGACTAGAATGAATACATTTCCTAAATGTTTCACATGAAATAAGTAGATCTTGGCTATATACTTTTTTCCTTTAGCAAAGAGAATGCTAGAGAAGTTGGATGAGTACTGGGTAAGAAAGGTACTCTTTAAGCCTTAGGCTGAAATCATATCCTAAAATCCCAAGGAGAACAGAGAAGAAGTATTGCTCAGTGCTGTTGTCCAGCATACTTAGTCTTGGGCCATTTCACACACCTTAAAGAGACGGCACTCAAATGGAATGCTGTCGACATCTCCGTTTGCAAAACGGATGCAGGCCATTTGGCTTCCATTTTTTTCAGTGCCTTTTCTGGGAAAATGGAAAGTGCATTTTCAAAAATGGCACCGAAAAGACAGAAGCCAAACAGCTTACAACCGTTTTGCAAACAGAAACGTCTGGATTCATGAGGAAAAGCCATCAGCGTTTGGTGAGTGGGCATGTGGAAATGGCCTTGGTCTTGCCCCGTGACTTATGTGCACCTGGCACTCACATTCCAGTCATCTGTTGTGTATTCTTTCTGTTCCTCTCCTGCTTATATCATCAAGACATCTGAGTATTTGAGAGCAAAAGAAATATGTGCAGCAGGAAGTTGTTGGGAAAGGAAAGTAGTGGGTGAGCATAGTTTTCCTACAGCTTTTTAAAAATTACAGCTAATGGTAGAAACTGAGGATTTGGGCCACTAAAATGTGGTTGAAATCTGCTAATCAATCCAGAGTAATTTAGTAAGCACCAGCAATTACGTTCAATTCTGAAAAGAAAGGTTTTAAGTGGGAGGAGAACATAGAACTACCTGTAATGCAGAATTTCACCATAATAGTTCAGCTGATATATTTGCTCGCCAAATCAAGGTGAGCCATGGTGCTATGGATAATACACCTCCTATTTCCTTGGACACTAGTATGACACAAAATGTTAAAAAATCCTACCCCCACATAATTTACTCAAGTATTCAACACTAGTTACTTCTAGTTTGATGGATAAGTCAAATTTCAAATTTCAGCAATCTGCCTTATTGTACAGTTTACTGAATGTCCCAGCCGTTGATTGTACTATGTAATCTGCCTTGGGTATCAATGAGAAAGATGAACTATAAATAACATTAATGAATTAAATAAGTCAGAATGATGATAGACTTTTAGGAGTAGTGAGATTCCAAGTTCTATTTATTTAATCACATTTCTAGACTGCCCTCCCCGTCAGATGGGCTCAGGGTGGTTTAACAACAGTTCTAATTGCTTTTAGACAAGCTACTCTACAGTAAGAATCTGGGACGCAAAATTTCGCTTGTTGCTGCTGCGCAATCAGTAGGAACTGGCCAAAGTGAAAGGTACCAATTTGCTACTAGCAGTATTCAAAATGAGTTTTTATACATAAGAATGTTAGAATGTTACTCACTGAAACCTCTCAGCTGCCATCTCTAAATTTTCCAGCAAAGTGATACTTTCTCATCTGCCATCTTTAATGCACATCTAATTAAAGCATATAGAATGAAAAAAGAGTATGACACAATTTAAAATATCATTTTAAGTACAGCAAATGTGTCACATGACTGTTGACTGCCTTTTTACTGTTCTGATTGGGCCTGAAGCTGGTGGCACAATTGCACGATTGTGGTTGTTCTATTAGGAAACTTCCCTGGCCAAACAAGAAACAACATTTTTAAAAAAATGATGCTTCATATTAGCAGTTGGTACAAGAGATGGGCAGAAACCAGGAAAATTCCAAACTGTGCAGTTCGTGGTTTGTTGCATTTCACGAACCACGAACTTTCATGAACTTGCCCCAGTTCGCAAACTGGTTCGTTCAGTTCTTGAAAACATCACTTCTGGGTCAGCAGAAGGTCTGCAGAGAGCCCCCCCATTGCCTAGGAAAATGATTAATTAATGCCAGGCTGTCTGCAGTGACGAACCAAAATACAAACCAAATAAACTGGGCTAAAATACACCATGGTTTGTGAGAAATTAGCTCCCATGAAATGCTGGTTCGTAACGAACTTTGGTTTGTATTTCGGTTTGTGTCCACCTCTGGTCGGCACTAAAGCTCTGTTACTGGTTCTTAATTGGGATCTCCCGTCCTACAATACACCTCTTAAAATCAGCCTTAATGGGTCAAAACAAAATATGGCAGGAAAGAACTATATATGCATATGGAAAGAACTGATCTTTGTAACTTGCTATGTTTTATGCATATTTTACTGTTGTACTCATGAGTATTGAATTTTTGGGTAGTTTGACCTACATTAAGACAGCCTAACTCCTACTCTGGGAATCATAATTTTGAGGAATATGAGATGCTGAGGAAAGCTAGCAAATGATCTTTCTAATGTTCTTAGCATGACATCTTTGCATCAGAGTTCATGGATTCTTGTAAACTCATGAAATATCACTCCTCCTTAAATTCCCAGAGATGATTTTAAACTTTATTATGAAGAGACAATGGATTTACTCTCAAATACTGGTGGCTGCTGAAACACTCTCAGCTATCCTGTTCCTCAGAACTGCTTTTTACAAATAGCACAGACAGTATGAGTTCAGAGGGGGAAGAATATTTTGACAATACTTGGCTCTGGTTACAACTACCAAGATTTGCTGGCCAAACCATTTGCATGTTTCAGTTCACAGCACCATATATTTTCAGTTATTCAGCTTTAAACAATAGCAACAGATAGAGGGCCTTTGTTTCAGCCAGCAAAAGTCTAATTCTGAAAAACGAGCTGCTGCTGGCTGTAACTCTTGACAAGCACATTTATTAGAGACAAATCATGGACGGGTCACAGATGAAAAACCTTTCACATGAGCCAGACATCCTGCACTGATGACAGAGTGCAAACTAGTTAAGAAAAAGGAAGAATGGTATGCTTCTTACTAACATATATACTTGTGCGTGAGTGGGTGTATCAATTTTACTGTATATTATAATGGTGTGTTTGGTAGGTGGTTGAAGTGCTAACAATGCACAAAGGTGGGTTTTCTCCTGCATGTTTCCTGCCTTACCCTTCATATATAGCGCCTACTGGCAAGGGGTACTGCAAAATGCCATATAACTAGTATTTAACAACAGTTAAACATTTGTATGTTACAAAATTGCAAAAGATGTCAGAGGAAGCTATGTAAAGGAACCCATCTGAAATTAAACATAGCCCTAGTGTTGTCAAAAGGGGTGTCTAGGACAGGATAGCAATGTTGCCACCTCCCTTTTTCTTTCCTTGCTGCCCTCTCACCTCAGAAGCCAGAGGAGTTAATGAGGAGTTCTTTGCTTCCCCCTTATTTTTGAACTGCTCTCTCCCCAGATATAATCCTTAAATTATATGTATAAAAATATTATACGTAATATTATCTATACACACCTAAGGACCCACACGTACTTGCAGAGAAATCTCATTGTCCCCTCCCCCACTATTTCCTCTCTCCCTTCCCTGAAAGCCCTCTAGCCCCTCCCCCTTTCCCACTTCCTTCTGTCTTTCCCGCCCACCAGCCAACCTACCTTTATCTGCTCCCCTGTTTTCAGCTTTCTCAACTTCCTTCCCCCTGGCAGCCTCTACCCAGGGAAACTCGTGCCCAGTGTATAGTGTCAGCCATTGAGCTGAGCCCGGTTGTGTGGTGTGGTGTGGTGCTGGCTGCTGGCTGCTGGGCTCAGTCACACAGTGGAGAACCATAAGGACTTGCAAGAGGCATCTCATATTTCCCTGAACCACCTTGCCCATACTATATCTTCTTTCTTTCCTCCTGGCAGTCTCCATATCTTCACATCCCCCTGCTTCTTATCTCCTTCCAGCCACTCAGACACCAACCTACATAATTTCTTCTGGAGCCTCTCCAGGGCTCCCTTGGCGCCTGAGGCCAGTGCTTGCCAGGCTCATGCTGCCAACAACTTCCTGTGGGCCTGGCTGAGATGGAGCTTCCTGGGCAATGGCAGGAGAAGTATGAGTCAGCTGGGTGGCTGGAGGCTGTTGCCCATGGTTGTGCCAGAGTTAAAAAATGATTTTACTACACATGCAATTTTACTTCTTCATCTCTTAACAGTCAAGAAGATTTAGCTTCAAGAGAAATAAATCCTGCTTGAACAGAGGAAGAATAAATTTAACTTTCCAATCTAAAAACTCAGGATGCTCCAAAAGATTATCATTTATAGTATCAATTCAGTTAGTACCGCATCCACGGAGTCTGTTAGAGTGTGGAATACCACAAAACCTTCTCAACAACGATGCTGACGGCAAGGGATTCAAATATGCAAGCATAAATGTATCTTTACTTTGAGAGAGTTAACTCAAATAGTTTAGCATTTATCAGAGGAGGGATACCAACTGAATGAGAAGAACATACTCTGAGAGCTCTAACCAATGTGCTGACATAATTAAGATCTCTCAAACATCTTTTGATTACTTACTCAGTTCACTGCTACTCTGCCAATATATTTCCCATTTTGAAGGGTAGTGAGAACTCTGTAGTAAAATGTGTATCTTCACTGCCCCCTCCTTTCCCTTGACTGCAGATATAAATTCTAACTTAAAACTGGAAACTGGGGTGGGTCCAGCCATCCTCCAATGAGCCTTCCTCCAGCCTAAGGAGCCTTTCTTCAGTGGAAGAACCACTTCAGTTGAAGGGAGGCTTCAAGACTTTGCTCAGTGGCATGGGATGACACAGGGGGGACTCCACCCCAATGGCTTCAGTCCTAAGCAGCACAGGCAGAGTTGTGCCAGAGGAGGAGGGCAACATCTGGGCTTCCCCCTTTCACTGCAGCCTTCTTTGCCTATTGAACTCATACTCATTTGGAATAGTGAGCTCAGTGGAGGGTGGAAATTGGGAATGTGCAGCAGGAGGAGGGAATCAGCAAAAAAAGGGCCTTCCTCTTCTCCATAAATGGAAAAGCCATTCCAGGGGAAGAGCTACTGCTGTTCGGTCAGAATAGCACCATAAAGTCCAAGCCTTAGCATGGAAAAGAGCTAAAAATTTTGGGCTAAGTCAACCAGGGGCCCCAAAGACTGTATTCTAGACTGTATTCTACGAGTCTTCCTTTTTTCTATCACTGTCCTTGGGTGGGTTGATTCTGATGGTGGAAATGGGCAGAAGGAAAGGATTAACCCTTCCACAAACCATTACACCATTTGTTGAGGACATCATAGGGAAAAGTGGCAACAACCAGATTTCCTCCATTGTACCTTGAACTGACGTCATTCATAACTTTTGGTAGATTTTGTGTTTTCTGTTAGCAGCTATGTTCCTGAGAATATGATGGTAAAGAAATGGTCATTGCATCACATGCTGTTCATATTTTAGGTTATATATCTCATTTTGTATGGGCTGTAACTTGCCCAGTTTTATAGGGTTTTAAAAACATATATATATTATAAAAAAAAAATCTGGAAACTACCGTTTAACATTTCTTGACAGTTGTTAAATTAAGGTAATGAAAAATGAAATCATGAGATTTGTGCTTTGTTCTGTGTAATTTTATAGAACAAAATATGGTTTGAAACACAGTACAAAACTTACAGTGTGAAACTACTGTATTCTGCTGTGGTATGTTTTCTATCCAGAAATGTATTTTTGAATGAAAGAACAACTTGATGTTACTTGAAAATTAATATGAATTTGGACTTAAAACGTTATGTATTACAAGGCACGATTTAAACAATTAATATGAAATTCTGGTCCAAGTCATGTGTAAAATGTAATCAGTACTAGAGGTGGGCACGATCCAAAAAAAATTACCAATCAAGCTGATTGGGGATGCTGGCAATGACCCCAAATCACCGATCCACACCGATCATCTCCTGTTTCCGATCCGTGGATTGGATCGGGGAGGCCAAAGCGGAGGGGCGCCCCGCTGTTCCCAGCTATGTGGGAAGGTGGGTGGTGGCGGCGACCACCAGGCCCGGCGGGCCCAGGGAGGGGACATTCACACACACACACACACACACACACACACACACACACACACACACACACACACACACACTTAGAGCTGAGGGGGAAAAAAGTTTTTAACCCGGCGACGAGCCGCCTCCCCTCAGGGAGGGGACGTTCACACACACTTGGAGCAGAGGGGGGAGAAAGTTTTTAACCTGGCGACGAGCCGCCTCCTCTCAGGGAGGGGACGTTCACAAGCACACACACACACACACACACAGAGCAGAGGGGGGGAAAGTTTTTAACCCATCCCTGCCTCTCCAAATAGAGAGAGAGACACACCGTCAACATGTTTCAGCCAGCTTTTAAAAAAAAAGCAGGGACAGAATCCTCCATTCCTCCCCACCCGATTTTAAAAGCAAGCAGCCAGTCTTCCAAAAGCATATTTTAAACATACACACAGAGCCGTGAATGAGGTTTTCCCACAAAATACAGTGTTTTAAAAGCAGGTTAAAAACAGAGAGTGACAGACAGAAAAACAGCCATTCCTCTTACAAAGCCCCGTTTTTTTTAAAAGCAAAAAAAGTTTGGAGTGTCCAGGGCTACAGAACACCCCCTTCCCCCTCCCTCCCCTGGGTCTCTTCTCCCAACTGGTGAGTGCGTTGCTGCTCCATGGTTGGAAGGAAGCCCTGCTAATCAAGGAAAGCTGGGCTTCCATTCAGGTTTCCAGGGCGACAGAAGGAGGGCAAACACAGCTCAGGCATTCCCCTGGCTCCGTTGCCCCGGGAATAGATTACTGGCGCCTGATTGTCTGCATCCCCGATCAGATCCCGATGGCCCAAATCAAGCCCCGATGAAGGCCCCCCCCCAAACACTGGATCAGTCGCCGTGGATGACACCGATCCCCCGGGTCCTGATCGCGCGAATGCCATTATCGTGGGAATTTTTCTATCGTAATGCCGATCTTGCCCATCTAATCAGTACTTTGTGCTTAAAGCTTGAATATAGCAGGCTACATTCTTGCCAGTTCAAGGTGCTCAAAATTCCACAGTAGGTGGGTTAGAGAAATGGTCAGCTTTTGCCCCAGACCCATTGTTGGGTTTATATGTGGCACAAGGGGTAAATGCAGCAGGCCGTATTCACCCCCTGAGTCCAAGGCTCTCCAACCACTTTGAGGAAAGGTTGTCCTCTCTTAGACTCTGAATTCATGCCATGTGCTTATTTTAACCTAGTTCTGTCTTGGCTCACCTATATACTCTGCTCTGCTGCCAAAACAGAAAAATGTTATCGCCACTCTTTGGGATTCTTTTTGCTGAACAAGCATGTTGTAAAGCATCAAACTATTGCTTAGTTTTTCCTATGGCAGGGATACTTGTTTAAAAAATGGCATATTGCATATATGGGAATCTGTAAATTATAAGTATGCTATGAAGTTTGACATTTGAAATTCAGAACCAGTGTTTATTTTTAAAAATTGTTGCTGTTTACTGCATCTTATTTTTCCTCCTCTATCACTACTGAAACATCCTTTTACAGCCTTCAACACCTTATAATTTTATGAATTCAACTTTTTCATTTAGGAATGAATGGAGAGGGGAGGAAATGCCCCCTAAGAGTATATCTTTAATGTTTTCATTTTTCTTTCTCAGTCTTTATGTACAAATGGATAAGCAAATAAAATATTTACTGTAATGCTGTTTGTATTCAAGGATTGCGTTATCATTTATTTTGTTGGCATATCTGCATTACAAATTTATATTTCTATTTTATGAGCTTACCTGTTTTATGAGCTTACCTTCTTGGAAGAATCCTATGAATTGTAGTTTGATGAGGGTGTTGAAAATTCTCTGGTAGAGAATCCCAGTTGCCTCACATGTAAGTACAGTTTCCATTTTATCCTGATTGGAATGAATAACTATAAACTAGTTAAAATCTCTACGTATGTACTGGTCACCTCATTTAGAGTGAGACAAAATGATAACATGCTCAATTTATCTTACTTTATACTTTCCCCCATTTAACAGGTTTTGCTAAAAGATCCTTTGTATATTGGATTGAGACATAAACGAATCAGAGGCCAAACTTACGATGACCTTCTAGATGAATTTATGCAAGCTGTGACTAACCGGTAACTGCTTATATTTGTATTTACACTGTATAATGACACTGAATCTTACTTTTCTCAGGAACAAAAGTGTAGCAGCTAAGAGGAGATATATTTTGCTTTTTTTGGTTCTTTAAAACTTTATAACACACAGTTGATACATGGAGCTTATTTATTTATAGAGTTATGATGTTGTGAATGTACTCGTATAGAATAGCAACAAGATGTCCCTGGAAACATGACTATTATTATATTAAGAAAATCACAGTTGAAAATACTTAATTTATATTGAAGGAAAGAATTGGATCAGGCGGCCATTATGGTAAATTCCATTGCTAAATTCTCGGAAACTTCCTTATTATATGCAGTGACCCGACAAAGGTCATTTCCACACATCCTAATGTCATGCAGCACTCATGGAAGGAGGGCATCTTCATGGTGCGATTTCTGATGTCATCGCACCGAGAAGATTTCCTTGTTCCGTGAATGTTGCGCAATGTTAGGATGTGTGGAAACAACCTCAGTAAATACGAACTATTCCATATGTTGCAAAATTCATGTATAGTAATCACTGTTTGTATAGGAATTGTGGGAAAATCCATGTGGTACTCTTAATAGGCAATGAGCAGTAAGTGCATATGAACTCCCAGCCCCAAATCCCCAACCTTGTAATCATCACATGTTATTATCTCTTTATAGGTTCCACGTAAATCTTTATACATAAGCCTTTCCTAATAACCAGTTTATAAAGCATATTCTGACTAGAAATGCTGAGCATTTGAAAGTGAACCTGGCAATCAAATGTACCCAGTTTGACATTTACCGTCAGACTGTGAGCTGATCAAAGATATATTCTGCTTGCGTCAAGCAACAGTTTGCAGCTGCCTGTAGGTCAGAAGCCAAATCACAGATGATTGATAGATCAGCTGGGAGTTAGGTTCTGATCTCGTAGCACTTCCCTCTGTCTAGCCCTTGTTGTGCTGGGACACAAGACAGCTTTGGTGGAAAAAGAAGGCAACCCACAGTCGATGAGGTATCATCTGAGAATGAGCTTCTCACTCCCCTTAGAAAAATCACTACACACTGAAGAACAGAAGCTGACTCCCACCTGATCTCTCATAAGCTGGGAGTCGGCTTCTAATGGCTGCACATAGCCTGTGCCTGCAAACCAACGTGAGCAAGTTGCAGACAGCTGAACTGCCTGATTAATGCTTTGCTGGTTGCCACTGGCAACAGCATGGGAGTGGAACTGGCAGGTACTCAAACACCCCTAATCCTCACACATTTTAAATTATTGTTTACAAGTATAGGCTAACATAATGAACATGAACCCTCTTTTTTAAATTAAAGAAGTTACACGTTGCCTCTTTAATAACATAGATCTCATAGCTGCCATGCAGGATCCATACAACTGCTTAGAACCACATGGAAAGGTGGGGTATAAATAAAATCTAGAATGGAAACTAGAGTGGAATGCTAGGAGTCTCAGGATCAGGGTTGATATGCTGGGTTAGGATCAGAACATAAACAAAATAGGCATGTGAATACATCACAATCTGTAGATTTTGCAAGATTCTTCCCATCCCCCCCAATCTTGTCAGATGTTTTATTAATTAAAAAAACCCTTTTCATTGCATTGAGATGCTTGGATATTTGATACTCAAGAATTGAACAGGTTGTTCACCTCTGCTTGCAGGATCCTTTCTCAGAGGAAAATGGAAAAAACTTATTTATCCATATTTATTAAACTGAAAGGCAAGTGTATAGTGCAACTTTAGGGTTTTCATTTTTTTGAAAAATAAATGTATTTTGCAGTAAAAGAGGTAAAGGTAGTCCCCTGTGCAAGCACAGAGTCATTACTGACTCATGGGAGGACGTCGCATCATGACATTTTCTTGGCAGACTTTTTACGGGGTGGTTTGCCATTGCCTTCCCCAGTCATCTACACTTTACCCCCAGGAAACTGGGTACTCATTTTACCTCGGAAGGATGGAAGGCTGAGTCAACCTTGAGCTGGCTACCTGAACCCGGCTTCTGCCAGGATCAAACTCAGGTTGTGAGCAGAGCTTGGGCTGCAGTACTGCAGCTTACCACTCTGCGCCACGGGGGACACAGTAGTATCTTGTAGTAGTTAAATAAAAATGTATAGATTTCAGAATGATGGTTCAACATTTCATTACAGAATCACAGGACTTGCCATTAATTTATTCATTTGGTGTAGTCTTTTCTTTTGGCAAGGAAATGTATTGGGAAGAAATAAGATACATGTGACTCTTACTGGAAATCATTAAGGAATGGCTGGGCTGCACAGCAATTTCAATAGCAACTAGATAAATAATATTAAATACTAGAGATAGTCAGATCTGAGACCCATTCTGGATTCACAGCTACCACTGGCTCCACATTCTAATGTTTGTTCTTGGAAATTCTCCTGGAAGTCATTATGGTGATCATATCACATTGTGGGAAGAGCGTAGACTTTTGTTGACATGCAGATTCATGGGTATTGAGAAACATTGTAAATGGGTCGAAATTATGCAGAGGGTGGAAGTTCAAATATGACATCGGATCCAATAATTCAGTTGTGCAAGGACCACAGATCTTTCCTGTTTCCCCCTGGCATTCCCTTCGTACTTTGGAAAAATAGATTCCCAGTGTCATGGCACATGCCTGAAGTAATAGCCCACATGTTGGCTTCCATCTAAACATTAAGCAACCAAATGGATGGTAACTGTTCTTGATGGCAGTGCCAAAAAAGTCAGGCATGTTCCTCGCTGCCCGTTGGCTGGAATATTTTTTGAAATAACTGTTTATCTTTTTTGTTTCAACAAATTATTCACTGTATGAAACTGAAATCACCTCATGATGACTTTACTAGATCAAAGGTAGTGTGAGAACTTGGCCTTATTTAAGGAGAAAGTTGTGGTCAGATTAACACTAACAGTTTTACATTATAAAATGTTTAGTTGTCTTATGAATTGAATATGATCAGTGGTGCTAAAGATTTTGTTTATAAAGTTTGCTCTCCATTAGAGCATCTGCAACATATCACTTTATTATTTCTGACTTTCAGAACTGAAGGTTTTAATTTGTGTTCTCAGAATCTGAAAAGATTTATTTGTTGTTTTAATCTGTATGTATCCTTCAGCAACTGAGGAAGGCGTTTATCAAAAAAGCATGACAAAGAACATACAGTGTAGTTTGCAAAATGGCTAGTATAGCAAGAAATACGAACATATTTCCTAGTATGTCGAACATCCATAAGCTGTGCATTTTGGAATAAAAAGTCAAGCCATTGTATATGGTTTGGTCTTTAACAATTTTAGATGTACTTTTTGGTTCATAACATGTTTTTAAGAGAGTGGTTTTTAAAATGCAGAGTGAAATAGTTGTTGACAAAGAGTTGAAAGTCTGGGTGGCTTTATATATTTTCCCAATAATAGAGAGAAACAGAAGACAGTATGGAAGTGCGGCTTCTGTATATTTAAGAGTTGTATGGAAGAGTAATTTTGGGCAGGAATGTCCTGTATGCAAGGATGAAGAGTCTCAGTTCTTTTGAGAGGGGACTTAGAGTGGTAGATGGTATTGCCATATCTCATGGAAGAAAAAAGCCAAAGCAGAAAATGGGTTGGAACTGAAAGTGCTACTGGTATGACAGTACTTATGCCAAAACACATTAGGAGCTGTTCCGCCAGGCGTATGGCTGATGCTGGGTCGGACCCCTGCTGGCCGAATAGGGTAGAACAGAGCCCTCCCTATCAAAACATCCAACTCCAAAGAAACTTTACTGACCGTGGAAATGGTTTAACTGAATTAATTTAGTGCTGTGCTGTATTTGTATTTTAAATATTTATATTGTATTTATTGTGTTTTAACTGAAAAATTTTAATATGCATAAATGTAATCCGCCTTGAGCCTGCTAATGTGGGGAGGGTGGAATAGAAATTGAAATAAATAAATGGATGGATGGATGAATAATTTATCTTACCAACTTTGTAATGATCTCTTTATGCTTTGTGGATAGGGTGTTTATTTTTTTGCTGTTTATGTCCATTAGCTTGTTTTTACTTGCTTCTTTAATTGTTTAATTATAAGCAACCTTGAGCAGGTCTCTGAAAAGGCAGCACATAAATAAATAAATAAATAAATAAATAAATAAATGCCAATGAAGCAGCACATTGGAAATTGAAATATAAAGTATTTCAATTTCAATATAAAATATATATTTCAATATAAAATATAAAAATATAAAAAATTTTGGTATGTGAAGGGTAATTTTTGCCTCCTCCCATTGCAGACCTCGCACTGGCTCCACCCCTCAAATCTCCAGGAATTTCCTAAAGAAGTTGCCAACCATAGTTTTCTTCCATATTTTGTCCTTGAGTCGAATGGGGGAAGGGCTACAATGTGAAGTATGAAAGTTGCATTCCACAGACTCCATTCTGCTTGCAGTACTTTATTTATTTGTTTATTTATTTGTTTATTTATTTACTTATTTATTTATGTCATTTATAATGCATACTTTAGATCCAGCTCATTACTTTTTACACATTATAGTTTGTTTAAATACATGGTAATATAAAATAGGTCATCTCTATAAGCAAGTTAGGAAAGGAAGTATATACAAGACTGATTTAAATCCAGTCTTGTGACAGATCTAGCAGTGATGCTGAGATTTTCTTCTAATAGGTGTGCTGAAGAATTACTTGGCTGAGAAAAGACAGCCATTTCTGAAATGCAAGGAGATTTTAATTACTTGATTGAATTATTCCCTGGTAGTACTAGGTTCAGTAACATTCATGACATTTCTTTGAAAACCACACTTTAGTCTCTGCTTCTGAATTTATAATTGCTCTGATTTTCTAAACAACTGTAAAGAAAATTAAATCTGAAGTGTGGGAAAATGAACTGTGGTCATGTTTGCTGCGCTATATAGATTTGCTTAATTGGTACTTTATTTGTAAGGTTGCCAGACTGCAGCTGGTAATCCCCAGGAGGAATTGGGGGTGGCCACTTGTGTTTGCCATGACATCACTTCTGGTAAATACCAGAAATGATGACTTTAGGTTCTCTAGGATTTACAAAAACTCTATGGTTTTATTGTAGCATTTTTGTAAAATGCTAGAGTTTGTCATGTCCAGTTTTTAGCAGAAGTGATGTAAGAGCACCAGCGTGAGGCTGGCATGACTTCCTCCCCCGTTTCCTTCCACTGGCGCTTCAGGTGTCAGCAGGCAACAAGCTTAGATGATGGGAAGCCTCCCTATTTATTTAACATCCACTATGAAGCTTTTTCTTAATTCAGCTCTATAAGGCCCTTATGCTGTATCTCAGGGCTCATTTGAAGGGGGAACACGCAGAAATGCAGTTCTGGAAGCTCCCCAAAGAAGTCACATGTCAGGTGGCCCTGCCCACCTGACTCAGCCATTTCATCCTGGATTGCGGCCGAAACGGCCCGGATCAGGCCTTTGGACAGGTGGTGGATCACTCTCCTGTTCAGCAGCAGCCCGATCCTGACCATTTTGGGCCCCTTTTCGGCCATTTTCAGCCTCTTTTTGCCATTTTGGACCCAATTTCAGTCCTGAATTGCCAGGATTAGGTCCAAAACAGCCAGGATAGGTGATGCCAGGGGGTGTGGCATATGCAAATCAGTTATGCTAATGTCACATTTCCAGTGATGTCAATGGGTATGGCATATGCTAACGAGTTATGCTAGTTCCTCTAGCTATTTTCCTACAAAATGACCCCTGCTGTATCTACCCATTATTGTTAATAAATCATAAGTAAAGCCTTCTGATTTCTTAATAATAAAGTGATTCGAATGAAAAGATGTACATTTCTGAATCAAAAGTTCTCCTAAATGTTCAAATCACAGAATTACATGGACAAGGTACAGCTGTAACTCTTTTATCATGAATGAACTACAAGATTCCCATCTTAACTGGGATTTGAAATCCAGCTTCGAAGCAGTTTTCCAAATTCAAAACTTTTGGTTAGAGGTGGGCACGGACCAGGAAAAACCCATAGGCCGTTGGGCTGTGGTCCGTTGTGTTTCATGGACCACAGATCATGAACTTTTCACGGACCTGTGCCAGTTTGTGGGTCAGGGCCTGCCCATCAGCTGGAGCAAGGGGGATTTAAATGTTAAAGTGCTCTTGGCACCATTTACAAGTGGTGTGGGGAAGCTTTAACTCCCCCCCTCAATATCTGGATTCACAGATGATGGACCAACAGACTAGCTGAAAAGTTGTGAGGTCTGTGGAAAATGGGCGTCCCACAACCCGCCGGTTTGTGAACCCTGAACTGGGCTGGTCTGTGTCAAATTTTGGTCCATTTTCCGGTTTGTGCCCACATCTACTTTTGGTGTAGATGAAATGCTGAAGGCTGACTAGGAAAGTCACAAGGTAGAGGGGTGGGGAGGGATTATAGAAGCCCAGGTAGTACTTCTCAGCAGGTAAGGGCATAACTTTGGCATTGGGTCAAGTGAAAATGTGTCATCTTCCTTCAGCAGTTTCATGAGGAGCTTACTGATAACTTAGTGATATGGTTAACTTGAAAAATAAAAATATTCTTTTCAAAAACTGATGAAAGTGGCTAGAGAGTCACTGTGGAGTAATGATCAGAGTTTTGGAATAGGACCAAAAGGCTCAGATTGAGATCCCGACTAGACATGGGCACGATCGGAATTACGGACTGAAAATTGCCCCAATTTTGGCGTTTGTGCCATCGGGACCGGGCTGATCAGTTCCGTCCACGGCTCCCGGTTCAGCGCTTGGGTGGGGCACTCTGTCGGGTCTCGATCGGATCAATCGGTTTATGTTCGGGATTGCAGTCTGCAGACAGTCTGGTGCCAGCCATCTGTTCCCGAGGGAACGGAGCCCTGTGGAAACGGAGCCTGGGGAATGCCGGAGCTGTTTGCCCTCCTTCTGTCACCCTGGAAACGCGAATGGAAGCCCAGCTTTCCTTGATCAGCAGGGCTTCCTTCCAACCACGGAGCAGCCAGAAAAGCGCATGCCCGTCTCGTCCATTTGGGAGAAGAGAGGGGAGGGCAGGGGAAGGGGGTGTTCTTCTGTAGCCATGGGCACTCAAATCTCATCCCTGCAAAGCCTGAGAGGCAGCTCTTACAGCCAAACACAGCCCTCCTGCGTAGCAGACCCAGGCTTTATAAATAGCCATGTGCTGTGCACTTTCTGCTCGCAGGTGGAGTGGGACAGAGGTGAGCTCTCGCTTGCCGCTTTTGGAGAGAGAAAGTGCAAGAGAGAGAGAGAGGGAGCTTTAGCTTTGGGCTTCAGCAGATAGGGAATTAGGGGATAGGGAGCTATCTCCTCTGGTTCCCCCCCCCCCCGTGACAGTACCGGCACACTCCCGTGGGGACAGACCCCCCACCCCCTTAGGGGAGGCGGCTCACCATCGCCTCCACGGGCCTGCCGGGCCCGGCGGCCACCATCCTCCTCACCCACCATTCCTTTAGCGCTGGAAACCGCGGGGCGCCCTCCCGCATCGGCCTTCCCGATTCCCGATTCCCGATTCTGTATCGGAAATGGGACTTGATCGGTGAGGTTCGGGTACCTGAGTTCAGCGCCGTCGCGGAATCACAATCAGCTAAATCGGGATTATTTTTTGGATTGTGGCCTTGTCTAATCCCAACTCAGCCATAAAGTTCACTGGGCTGAGAATGTAGAGACTGGCTTGAGGTCTTACAACCTACTGCACAGGCTGTTCTTAGTGTGAAATTGCTGTAAATGAACATAAAAACTAGACAGTAACATAGCTGACTTGAATTCTTATTTTAAAATACTTTTGAGATGATGATGATGAAGATACATTTTGTATTGATTTCCATTTTTTCCTTTGTAATCCAAGATTCCATTTAGCAATTAGAGTAATTTCCACTGCTATTATTTCATTGGCCCTACCAGAGGGAAATTCAATTATAATTTTGTGTCCCACACAGTATTACTTTGCCATTGCTGTGCACAAGAGAGAAGTATCATATTTAGTTAAAAATGGCACTTACTTAGATTTTGGTCTTTGGAAATAACCACAGACTAAATTGCCTACATTTATTTCATCACTGGTGGATTATAACTTCAAATTTATTCACTCTTTCCTTTGCCAGTTTTATCATACTTTTAGTGGCAATTGAGAAGCAAGTGCTGCCTACTAGTTCTAAAAAACCATCTAGACAGCTTTCAGTAAGAAAGCAAGCAATTATGACTAGAGGGCATATGGAAGTACTTGGCACAAAGTAAATCAATCTGGAAAAATAAAAATATTCTTTTCAAAAACAGATGAAAGAGGCTAGAGAGCCACTGTGGAGTAACGATCAGAGTTTTGGAACAGGACCAAAAGGCTCAAATTGAGATCCCGACTCTGCCACAAAGCTGGCTGAGCTGAGAAAATAGAGACTGGCTTGAGGTCTTACAACCTGCTGCACAGGGCTGTTCTTAGGAGATAACTATATCTGCTGCCCAAAACGTCTTGGGATCAGGGAGGATTTGAAAACACTAGAAAATATAAACTGTACCCTAACAGTGATTAGAAAATTTGCCTGTGATTAGAAAATGCCTTTGTTAGTGTTGTATCTTAGCAGTCCGCACAACACAACTGATGGCAGTGATCCTTTTTTAGACTAACACAGGCCCTGCCGGTAGTCTGTAGCGCTGGTGTGGGCCCTACTGGTGGATGACTGTAGCTTTATTTTATATACATTAACCAAGTAAGTGATAAGTGATCACCTTTTGCAGCTTGGTTTATGCTCCATTCTGCATGTAATTCCTGATCTGTGTGGTTTGGAAGTGCTGGCACTGAATATGAGCCAAAAGAGTCCATAGGTCCATTTCATAATCCAAAGAGTCCATAGTTTAACTCTTTAAAGGTACGTTTATATGTATGCTGTATTAGCTATTATCCCTGACTTGGATGGCTCAGGTTAGCCCACTCTTGTTAGATCTTGGAAGCTAAGCAGGGTTGACCCTGGTTAGTACTTGGGTGGGAGGTCACCAAGGGCTGCTACATAGAATTAGGCAATGTCAAGCCACCTGTTAGTCTCTTACTTGAAAACTCTCTGAGGTTGCCATAAATTGGTTGCAAAATGACAGCACTTTACATATATTATCTATAAGCCAAGTCCCACAAATCCTAATGACATGAAAATCCAAATTTAGAAGCTTCATTGGCTTGCTGGAATTAGTACCTGTGACTGGCTTGCTGTAGGCCACTTTTGCTGTTTCCTAATACTCCCTTGCTTCCCTAGATAATACTCTTTATTTTTGCATCCCCTTTGATTGCGTCTGATCAGCAAGAGTGTGCATATTCAGCATATGATACAGAATGGTGATTGCTTGAAATGTAACTGCTTCCTTAAATGACTGGCAGTTTTTATAAAAACGCCAAGCATGGATCTGCCTTTGTATGGTTGTCTTTCAAGAAGCCAGGATGTTATTATTTGAAAATGTTTTTGGGGGACCTAATTTAGTGCTGAAAATGGGGGGGGGGAGTTTCCCAACTTGCGCTTGGCTGCTTCCACACATCCTTAATGAGACGACCTGCCAACGGCAGGTTATCTCACTCATTACACATTGTTTCCCAAGTGTGAGTGGGTCATGATGATCCTGATTTTAAAGCATTTTTTGTGAGACCTGTTTTGGTCTGTGTTTATTTTTGATGCAAGTTTTCTGAGCAATTATCCTACTGTATCAATGTATGCAGAGGCTTTTTTGCGCTTTAGAAGAGCCCTCCCACAAATCTCCAACACTTCCTCTTGCCATTACCCCTCCTTTAAACATCACACATGTGTCTGGCTCTCATGTGCAATTGTATAATCCCCCTTTTAAACTTTTTTTTAACGGCTCTTGTGCTATTATGATATCCACGTATACAAAGGGAATCATTCTGTAGTGCTTGTTACATTGGATCACTCAGCAATTGAGAACGGAATGCTACATTGGATCACTCAGCAATTGAGAATAGAATGCCATTTCTGATTTTATTTTACACTAGTAATAAGGCCCATTGTTTGGGAAAATACAGTGGACCCTAGCAGCACTCCCCCCCCCCAGCAGCGTCAGTTGACGGGGGGGAGGTCGGGGAAAATATCACAGGCTCCCTGTTCCTCTGGTCCCTCAGCCACCATTCAGCTTGTGCGCAGCCCTCCCAAGGTTCTTCCGAGATGGTGGGGAGCCCCACCCCCAGCTGCTGTGGGACCTTGGGAGGGCCTCACCACCACGCTGAGCTTTTCTGGGCCTCTGGAAGCCCCGAGGAGGCAGCAGGGAGGCAAACTGTTTTGCCCTCGACTCACTTCTTATCCCTGCGTACTGCGCCTGCATGGGGATAAAGAGTGAGTAGTTGGGAACACAGTTTGCCTTTTATATAGAAGGATATAGAATCGCGTGATCGCACTACTCTATTCTTCCCATATTTATGAAACACTTGCATTTAAAACTTTGAGTGGGAAATCAGCTGTAGAGAACGAAGTACTATGCATGCCCAGTTTCTACAGAAGCTGCAAGACGGAACAATGGTATAGTGCAATCCTGCATGCGCTTAAAAAAAAAATGGAAAGTTGGGCGGGAATGTGCCAATGTCATTTGTGACAAGACGCAGATAAAGAACGTGCTTTTTGTTCTGGGACCTTTTTTTCATGACAAATACCAACAAACACGCATGAGGATGTTGCATGTGAAAGGTGAGTTCTTGAAGCGGATCGGGAAGATGTGGCTTTGGGACAGGAAAAACCAAAAAAAATTGGAACACGTGGAAGTGGCCCTTGTCACAAAAGAAATGACTCTTTGCTTTACGCAGGTTCTGCCAGGCAAGTCCATCCATGCAAGAATATGTGTTAGCACAAGATTTTTTAAAATCAAGCTTAATTGTTGACAGGGCTGTTCTTTACAATATATAAGATGATTTAAGGCTGTTTCCTCACAGCAGTGTTTCAGAGCTCCCAAGTCATTTTACAGAGCAACATCATGCTGGCAATAGCTTAGCATCTTCTGGTCTTAAGCCAAACTGACTACTCAGCATTGAACTTTTTTTTTAAAGAGCTTGCCAGGAGACCACAGAAGCTGTAAATTATGGATGGAAAATATTTTTAAAAGACAGTATTTTCAGACTAAATTTACCAACTGCAGCTGGTTTGCTATATTTTCCAAATCAGATTTTAAAATATGATCCAGCTGCTTTCATTTTGCAATTAGCTGACATACTGACGTTATGTCAAAAGCCTTAAACTGACTTCCTAACTTATTATACGTTAGGGACATGAGGCATTAGTCTGGAGTCAGTGGTAAACTATAGTTTACATTGTTTTTGTAATGGAAAATAAATAAGTGTTCTGATGCAAAAATGATGATACCTTATCATAAAGGTGCTCATTTGGGTTTAGTGTAATCCCAGTAAAGAAATGTTGCATTGCAATTCCCACTTCCCGTTTTCATAAATGCCTTACTAGATTAGCTGTGCCATTCCTTTCAGTGGCTTGTCTTATTTTTTAGTGGCTTGGGATGGTTATGGCTTATATACCCTTTGATCATGACTTTTACATGGAGCATCTAATATGGAAGATGTTTTTAGTTGACTTACCAAAGAAACAAAGAACTGTGGGTCTTGCAAGAGACTTAGGATCATTTAGTCTGACTCGTGGCTTTGAGTCAGGAGGACTCAGGAGGACCCTTTGTGCCTTTGTGTTCATAGAAGAGAAATTATGTAATAGGACAATACAAACTGGATTCAGCCTTCTTCTCAGTAAGCCAAAAGCAGGATGTAGGGGCCCGTAGGTGGGGCCCATGGAAGCAAGGAGTAAGTTATGAACGACGAAGTGGTTTAGCCATTGATCCTTCACACCTTCTGATCATTAGTGTTCTGCATAAGACTGATCTTTATTTGAGCTGTTCAGAATAATTCCTGTGGAAAGTGTGGTAGGCTTCTTAAACCCTAAGAGTTTGTAATCAAGTAATCCAAAAGCCATCAAAATAAATAAATATGTATATGTATGTTATTAACATTCTAACATTCACATTATTCTGCAAAAATAGCCAATGAATAGTTACCTTTCGAATCGTATTTTTCTTTAATCAGCCTCCAATATTATAATAAACCAGCATAATTTAAAATCCAGTTCAAGATTATTCTGCACTGAATGCTGTTTACTTCTTTTCTAATAATGGAATTAGATTTTTTCTTCTTCTATATGCAACACATAACAGCAAAAATGTGTAATAAGGTGTATAAAGAGTAATTATAATGCCTCAAGGGCATGAGAAAGTACTTTCCCCTAAATTGTGTTGGGATTTCCAAGGGGTGAACTTTATTTTGGCTTTGAAATTAATTTGTTTCCATTAACATTCACCTTTAGTCTAATGTGAAAGAGAAACATAAAAATCAGCCAGTGTACCTCCTAAATCAACTTTACTTTCCACCTTAGTTCTGTAACAGTGGCTTTATACATAACCTCTAACTTGTTCTTTCATTTGCAAGGCGATATCAGGAAGGGACAAATGTTGGCTTTCACTTAAATAAGAAGAAAATAAGCCAATCAAGTTTGAAACATGATTGCTGTTTAATTTCCAAGCTCAGGAAGTAGCTGGTGAAGGAAGCAGCTTTCTTTTAATTTATTCAGTTCCCTGGCAAGTATTTGCTACAAATTCAAATTCAGTTTAGCTAATGAGCTCTACATCTCATTATAATATAGCCTAGCATTGTATCTTGAAACTGGGACCAGTAAGATACATGCAGGGCCAGATCGAGGGGGGGCAGGGGGGTAGTTGCCCCTGGCACTGCCAAAGAGGGGGCGCCAGGCACAGCTGCCAGCCGCCGGGAGTGCACCGGCGGCAGTGTGAGTGGCTGAGCGGCTGCCCTCACCATTCACCTGCCCAGCAGGACAGGGAGCACGTGACAAGCTGGCCGCCCCCTTAGCTGGGCAGGCGAATGGCATGGAGGGCTGGGAGGCCGCCCGCGCCACTCGCCTGCCCCGCTGAGGGGGCGGCTGGCTTGCCGCATGCTCTCTGTCCTGCTGGGCAGGCGAATGGCGCAGGCAGCCTCCCAGCCCTCTGTGCCGCTTGCTTGCCCAGCAGGACAGGGAGTGCACAGCAAGCTGGGCAAGCAAGCTGGGCTTCTCTAACTTCTCAGGTTCTTCGAGATCTTCTATCTTCTTGTATTAAACCATATAATTTAACCAATTATCAGACAGGTATATATACAGAGACTGGAAAAAACTGAGCAGGTCTAAGGAAGCCCAAGTTATGGGCTGGGAAAGAAGACCAAAAAAAGAAATTCTGCCCCGCCCATAGACCTGTGATGTGGGAGCACATACCTAATTGCTACCCATATCCTCCAATTCCTTGCATACAAAAAATTCAAGTTTGTTACATATTCAACTTAGTAATTGAAACATCTCCAGACTTTTCAGAGTTTAGAACTTAGAGTCCCTCTATTTCTATTTCTCCATCTTCTGCTTCTTCAGTAAAAAACATTTGTTGCTTTTAGCTGAAGTCAATGGAGATTGAGTCTTTTTTCAGCTTTAGTTCCCACTTGCTCTAAAGTAGAGAGACCCAGTGCAGATAATAAAGTTGCTCCAGAAACATGGTAATATGCAGTATATTGAGCTTGGTTATACTCCACAAACTTTTTGCCAGAGCGTGGCCAATGATATTTAGCCCCAGCTGCCTTCAGTTTGGAAATAGTGGTTTTTAAGGTTCTATGAATCTTGAGCATTTCTGAAGGGAGGTCAGGAAAGATACCTTACTTCATCTTCGTTCTTCTGTGCCTCCACACATGGGGACTGCGCAGGTGCAGGCCAGCCGCCGGAGAATTTTCTAGAGCTTCCATGGCTCCGAAGGGGCCGTTTGTCGCGCGCCTCAGCGACCGTCTTCCCGCCCAAACGGTCACGTGATCCTCCAGCGACCAACGGCCCCTTCCCTCAGTTCTCTTCTTGCCGCCGCTTGGAGAGAACGTGTGAGCTTCGCTCTGTGCTTGTGCTTCGTGCTTTTCTGACTGATTAATCTTGGCTTTTGGACTTCGGACTTCGGATCTCGACTATTCTATCGGATCTCCCTCTGGACTTTGACAAAATACTCGGTAATTTGACTCGGACTGTTTTTTGACCCTTCTTTCGCGTGCCCCTGAAGATGGCCTCAACGGCTCTCTTCAAGCATTGCCTCCAATGCCACACCAAGATGGCCAAAACCGATGGCCATGAACTGTGCCTGTTTTGTTTGGGGGAGACCCATAACGTGTCGGCCTGCAAGATCTGCCAGGGCTTCACCAACAAGGCCCGGCAGGATCGGAGGGCCCGACTGAATTCATCTCTGTGGCAGTCGGTCATGTCCGAGGGGACCCCGTTACCTAAGGCCGGCCCTAGCCCCTCTGCCGAAAGGCGCTCAAGAGCTGGCTCTGTGGCCTCCGCGAGGTCGGGGTCGAAATCGCGTCCCCCGAGTACCTCGGCGTCGAGAGCGGCCTCCCCAGCGCAGGGACCGGTGCGGCCGCCCCGTAGCGCATCTTCCACCAGGTCGGATCCGAGACCGACATCGGAACCGAGGATCCTGGTACCGAGTCCTCGGTCGGAACCGACGACCGGATCGATCCCTGTTAAATCTAAGAGATCGAAACCGAGGTCCCCTTCGAAGGCGAGGAGCGCGTCGGTCCCGAGGTCTTCTTCGGAACCGGCAAAGAAGAAGAAGAAGACCAAACATCATCGGTCGCCGCACCCCGCTCCCCAGGAGGAGGTCATTGTGCTTCCTCACACGCCTTCCCCTCATCTGGGTTCCCCCGAACCGGAGGAACTCTCCGTGCCGGTGCCGGATCCGATGGCCTTTGAGACGGTGCCCGCAGAGTTCTCATCGGGGCCGGAGCCGAGCCCGCGCCGTCGGAGCCGACCATCTCCTGCCCTTCGGTCGCCGAGATTGGAACCGAGCCCATCTCCTCATCGGGGCCGTCCATCTCCTGCCCGTCCATCTCCACCTGCTGCCGGTCGTGAGCGACGTCGGTCCGGGGACAGTGTCCGGTCTGTCCGGTCCGCTGCGTCCCAACATCGTCAAGCCTCCTTCCTTCCCTCGCCATACCATTGCCAGTGGGAAGGGGCACCTGCCGGTTTCTCCGTGTCGGAACCGAGGCCTTCGACGTCGAAGCAAGCGTGGTTTCCCCCTCCGACCCAGGGTGAGGAATCCCAGCTCGGTTCCGAGGAGGGCGATGTGGAGAGCCTCGGCGACTACCAATCGGAGTCCTGGTCCAAGCCATCGCCGGCTGACGATCTGGTGCCATCTACGGGCTCCCCATTCGAGGACCTCCACATCTACTCCGACCAGATGGCAAGGATGGCTCAGGCCCTCGAGATGGACATCTCTTCGGCAGTCCCCCAGACCAAGGACAAGCTCCTCAAGCGGATCTACGGGGATAATCCGGCGTCTATTGGCTTCCCCATGCTCGAGGGTATTGAGGAGATCGTGGAGAAGGTGTGGAAGGTGCCCTGTGACCAGCCTCCAACATCTAAGAGGATTGAGCAGCTTTACAAAATCAAGCAGGGCACCTGGCCGGCGTTGGTGAAGCACCCTCCACCTTCCTCCTTGGTCACGGAGGAATTCAACCCCCGACGGTCGGGTCACTCCTCGGTGCCTGCCGATAAAGAGGGCAAGAAGCTGGATGCCATGGGCAGGCGCCAGTACATTGTCGCTTCGCTGGGTCTGAGGATCGCCAACTACCAGACCATCATGGCTGGTTACCAGCTCTACCTCTGGGAGAAGTTGGCATCCTACACTCGAGACCTCCCACCTGAGCAGAAGGCTGTCGTCTCCCTGTTGCAGACAGAGGCTGTCAGGCTGTCTAAGCAGCAGATGAATGCTGGGAGCCACGCTGCTGACACTGCTGCTCGGGGAATGGCTTCGGCGGTGGTCCTCAGGCGCCACTCCTGGTTGCGGTCGACGGCCCTGTCCCAAGAGGTGCGTTCCAGGGTGGAGAGCATGCCCTTTGAAGGGGACTTGCTGTTCTCCAAATCGACCGACGAGACCCTGAAGAAAAAGAAGGAGGACCGGCAGACGGCGCGGTCCTTGGGTCTGGCTCCTGCGGACAAGCCCGCCTCCAGGCCACGGTACGCTCCCCGGTCCGGCCCTTACCACTACCAGGGCAGATACCAACAGCAGCGGCCGGGTTACCAGCAGTATCCTGCCTACCAGCAGCGGCCTTACCCTCCCGCACAGCAGCAAAGGAGGCGTCGGCCCTTCAAGCCTCGTCCGGCACAACAACCGGCCCAGCAGAGAGATCAGCAGGGCGCCGGGAGGCAGTACTGACGGGTCACGCCAGCCGTATCCCCGAACTTTTCGGACAGACTGAGTCCACTCCTCCCTGAGTGGGAGTCAATAACATCTGACTCATGGGTCTTAACAATTGTTGAAATGGGATACGGGCTGGAGTTCGTTGAGCTGCCTAGGTGCGGTTCACCCCTGACGGCTGTCAATAACACTATGGCCGAGCTGGATGCGGAGATCGTGTCGCTCTTGGCCAAGGGTGCTGTGGAAGAATTGCCCTATGAGGACTCCGTAAAGGGTTTCTTCTCTAGGTTCTTCCTGGTCCCTAAGAAGGATGGGGGCTTACGTCCCATTTTAGATCTGAGGGGCCTTAATGCCTTCCTCAAGGTGACCAAATTCAAAATGGTTACGTTGGCGGCTGTGATCGCCTTGCTGAAACAGGGGGATTGGTTTGCGGTTCTTGACTTAAAGGACGCATATTTTCACGTGGGGATACGGGAGGAGCACAGGAAATACCTGAGCTTTGTTTACCGGCAAAGGGTTTTCCGGTATAAGGTGCTCCCCTTTGGCCTGTCCACTGCCCCACGAGTGTTCACGAAATGTGTGGCCCCTGTGGTTTCCTTCCTATGGGAAGAAGGCTGTACCATCTTTCCGTACCTCGATGACTGGCTCATCGTGGCTGAATCGGAGTTTAGGCTGGTGCAGGACATTGACTTGGTGCTTAGCACTTGCCAACGCCTGGGGCTCCTGGTGAACTTTGAGAAATCCAAACTGGTGCCCAACTGCAAGGTGTCCTACATTGGTGCACTGTTAGACTCTGTGGAGGGCAAGGCCCTGCTCCCCTTGGAGAGGGCTCGGTCCCTAAGGAGTCTAGTGTCCATGTTCAAGAGGAACCGGTTCCAGTCTGTGCGCACTATCCAGTGCTTACTAGGGCATATGGCAGCGGCCACCTCTGTGGTGCCCTTTGCTAGGCTGCGTATGCGCCCGCTCCAGAACTGGTTTGTGCGGAGGTACGATGCTTTGCTGCACCCTCCGTCCCTCAAATTCTCTATCCCGAGGGTCATCCTCTCCTCCTTGGACTGGTGGCTGTCTGATGACAACTTGTTTAGAGGGACCCCCTTTGGGTATCAGCACCATGACGTCACGGTTACCACTGATGCCTCTCTGTTGGGATGGGGGGCTTACTGTGGTGATGTGTCTGTACAAGATGTCTGGTCTGAGAGGGAAAAGACCCTCCATATCAATGTGCTTGAACTAAGGGCCATTCGTTTCGCACTTGTGTCTCTTACAGCACTGCTGAGAAATCGTCAGGTGTTGGTGCAGACGGACAACACGACTGCCATGTACTACGTGAATCAGCAGGGGGGCACAGTGTCCATGGCCCTGTGCCGGGAAGCCACGCTCACTTGGCAGTGGGCTATCAGGAACGGCGTGTCGCTCCGTGCTATACACGTGGCTGGGTCAGACAATGCCCGGGCAGATGCCCTCAGCAGGGTCCCTTTGCTGGACCACGAGTGGGAACTGAACGTAGAGTGTGTTGGGCCGATCTTTCAGATGTGGGGTCATCCAGTGATAGACGTGTTCGCCACTGCGGCGACCACCAAGGCCCACACGTTCTGTTCCAGGGCAGGGAGCGACCCCCTCTCTATTGGGGATGCCTTCCAGTTTACGTGAACGCAGGGCTTGCACTACATGTTTCCTCCATTCCCCTTGATTCCCAGGGTCCTGTGCAAGATAGAGGAGGACAGGACGGACTGCATCCTGGTGGCCCCCTTTTGGCCACGGCAGGTTTGGTTCCCGAAGCTCCTGCGGATGTCCCAACGGACATATGTGAGTCTGCCCCCTCGGCAGGACCTTCTCCTGAACGGGAGCCTGGTCCACCACGATCCCAGGAAGCTGCACCTGACGGCTTGGCGGATCGTTCCTCCCCTGTAGGCTTTACTGACGAGGTACAGAGAGTCCTCCTGAATGCTCGTCGGCCATCCAGTAGGCGCGCTTATGCGGCCAAGTGGCGCAGGTTTGAACTTTGGGCACTTGCTAAAGGAGTGGTGCCTGACAGCAGTCCCTTGGGGGTTGTATTCGAGTATTTGTGCCACTTGCGTGGCCTGGGCTTGAAGGTTTCCTCCCTCAAGGTCCACCTGGCAGCGATATCAGCTGCTCACACCCGAGTTGAGGGTGCTACGGTGTTTTCTCACCCACACTCCCGCCAGTTCCTTAAGGGCATGTATAATCTTTACCCACCTGTGTCGGCACCAGTGCCTCAGTGGTCGCTGTCCTTGGTACTCTCACGTCTCATGTTGCCTCCGTTTGAACCTATGGCTACCTGCCCCGTGGATGTGCTATCCTACAAGGTAGCATTCTTGGTGGCCGTGACGTCGGCCAGAAGGGTCAGTGAGCTGTCTGCACTGCGGTCTGACCCTCCCTTTCTTGTGTTTCATCCCAACAAGGTGGTCCTGCGTCCCTGCCTCGGGTTTCTGCCCAAGGTGGTGTCCGCCTTCCACCTCTTGCAGGATATTTCACTGCCTGCATTCTTTCCTCGACCTTCCTCTAAAGGGGAAAAGGCCCTCCATTCCCTAGACTTGAAGAGGGCCCTAGCCTATTACCTGGATAGGACGAAGGGATTCCGCTCCAGTCCTCACCTGTTTGTATGTTTTGGGGCCAAGGACAAGGGTAACAGGGCTTCCTCACAGACCCTGTCTAGGTGGATTGTGGCGGCCATTAGCAAGGCCTATTCCCTGGCAGGGGTGGCTTGCCCGCTTCATGTCAGAGCCCACTCCACGCGGTCCCAAGCATCCTCTTCGGCACTCCTCAGGGGGGTGCCCCTGGTAAACATTTGTAAAGCAGCCACATGGTCCTCTGCAGACACCTTTGTCAGGCATTACGCCATTGATGTCAATGCGGAGCAGGATGTATCTGTGGCCAAGGCTGTCCTACACTCCCTTTTTTCCTGAGGGAGTCTGGGGAAGACTTTCTTGGCGTACCTGCTAGGTACCCTTGAGTGACAGGGTGTATATATGTGTATTTGGGTGTATATATGTGTAAATATTGAGTACTGATGTATCACTGCACAGTTTACATAGATGTATATATGCATCTCTATTTGATGTTGTTCTTGTTCTCTATTTGATGTTGTTCTTGTTTGTTCAATAAACACCCCACCTTCCTTATTGTGTGAAGCTTGGTACACTCCCATGTGTGGAGGCACAGAAGAACGAAGAACGAAGATGAAAACAGGGTTAACATACCTGTAACTTATGTTCATCGAGTTCTTCTGTGCTGACACACAACCCTCCCTCCTACCCCGCTGTGAATTCCAATGCACAAAGATGTGGTGGCTGTAACTGAATCTGATGTGTTTTACGGTGTTACGGCTAAGTGTGTTGGTCTAGCGGCGGCAAAGGAGAACTGAGGGAAGGGGCCGTTGGTCGCTGGAGGATCACGTGACCGTTTGGGCGGGAAGACGGTCGCTGAGGCGCGCGACAAACGGCCCCTTCGGAGCCATGGAAGCTCTAGAAAATTCTCCGGCGGCTGGCCTGCGCCTGCGCAGTCCCCATGTGTGTCAGCACAGAAGAACTCGATGAACATAAGTTACAGGTATGTTAACCCTGTTTTTCTTGGAATTCTAAGCTGTTCTGCTGGCGTGCTCCTCCTGGTCTGGTACTCAGTAAACTCCAGCACTATATCTCTACTGAGAGAGGCTGCCTCAGAAATATTTGTTGTTTTGCCGACTTGGTAGATTCTCACAGTTAAAGGCATCACCCCCTCCTCCGGTTTTAGCGAAGTAGCTAACCAGGACACCATAAAAATAGTGAGTTCCGTTGCTGATGAAAACCCACGAAATTTTAAATTTTTATCTCTTAAATGAGAATCCAGTATCATGATTTTTTCTCTGGACCAGCCATCTTGAGTATTCCAATCTTTTTTTCCAAGCTGGCAACTTTCTTTAAAGCTTCTTCTGCTTTTTGAGCAGTTTGCTTATGCTGAGTCTCCAGTTCATTCAGACTGAGCTAAAGGGGTTATCATGTCCATCATATCTTGTTTTAATTCTTAACACTGTTTCTCCAAGGCTTCTAATAAGAATGTTGTTGTAGGAGCGAGCCTGCATTGTTTATATCTCCGTGGCTCGATGAGGCTATGGAGGTGCTGGCTGCTTCTGCTGAAGCAAAAAAGTCCTCCAACGAAGAAGCTCGCCTGACATTCTTTTTAGTTTCTGTTTAGCCTTCGAAGCCTTGTGTGGCATTTTCCAAGGTAATTTGTTTCAAATTAATAAGTTAAAGTTATTTTAAGAGTGAGAGACGTGGGAGCAACAGATAATGGCTTCTGCACGGCTCACCATCAAAGCCACACCCCCAATTGCGTGATAGTTGTGATCAGTAAATTGCCCCGGCAGCTCCAAATACAACATGAGATGATAAAAACAAAAACAACTGAGTGTGAGCTCAACTAGTTTTGCTTATTTATTTAAATTCATTTAAATGGCTGATCTACAGTGCTACTTATTTAAGTAACATAACCATTTTTTAAAAAAAAACCCAAATTTTTATTTAGTTATGCTTAATAAACAGTTACAATATTAAAGGAAAGTTGTTATACATTGGTATCTAATAAATTTTCTGTTATATATATTAATGATGGTTTACATACCATGATAACAATAAATTTTCTTACAAATAAATGTTTCATCTTTGGATTTCAAATAGAGGTTAATATACTTAAATGATATCTTAAAACCTGGCATTATTATTGAAAATTCTTTATATATACATAAACGATTGTATTTTTTTTTCATAATAATCAGATTATTGTTAAAGATAATATTTGAAATAGGTTCTATTATAGTAATGATTAAATAGGTGTTATTATAAAGTCAAACCTTTTATGAACCAATTACAGATATTAATAAAAAGAAAAAACGACTTATGGTGACCCCAGCAAGGGGTATTGAAGGTGAGAAGCAGGGGGGGCTGGCCATCGAGTCTTTGCTGGGGTCCCCCATCCAAGGACTACTCAGTTAACTTCCAAGATCTGATGAGACTGGGCTATACCTTACCATTCCAAATCCCCATTTCTTCCCCTTACTTCAGTGTAACCCAGAACCTGCATATGAAGGCTTTATATGCCATTCAAGATTTATATACATGCTGTTGGAGAGAGGGTTTTTTTGTCTGATGTTGTTGTGGTCTTTAACATTTCTTGGTGTGTTATCACAACAATGTCTGTCTCTCTAGCGCCCCCCCCATCCTAGTTAATACCTCAAGATGGGATACAGTATGTTACAGTAGGCCCTGGAAACTGATTTGGTTCGGTCTCGTACCCTGTGACCCAACATTAAAAAATGGCGAGTGTGCAAAATGAGCGTCAAAACATTTGCACTTAATTTAAATCTTTTGTTTTTAGTCCTCAATTGAATTGACCCCAGAATGATGCAGAAGTTTAAAAAAAGAACATAATTAGCTGAATATGAAGGACTCAGCGAGATGTTATCTTTTTAGCTTATTTTAGAGCATAGTGATTAATACACTCACATATAAGAGAGAGACAGAGACCAGACTTCTTTCCATTGACATCTGCTAATAATTTAAATACTGCAGAATATCGCACAAAAAATGTATGGTGGTTCTGACTCAGATTGTAGCCACATACCCTGCTGTCCTAAGCATTGCTCCTACGCTGTTATTAATTCTGTTTATATCATTCCAGTCAGTGTCTTGTATTCAGTTGATAAGTGATTGTATTCATAAAAGCTACCAACAGAAAACATTTAATTATTAAATGAAAACTTTGGAGAATTTCTAAAGTTTGATTTATAGTAATTTTAAAATATAACTTCACTAGCTGTCTTAAAAAATTCACATAGCTTTGTGTGTGAGAATGAGAGATGTCTTACACTATTTCACATGTTGTGTTCCCCACCCCACATGATAGTGATAATCTGTCATCCTACCTATCTAGTGTCGGGTCTCTTTATCTTTATTTAGCTGCTGTTTGTCTCTCAGCTAAAACTACTGCTGGACAATGTTCAGTCACATTTGCCTGTATGGTTAAAGATGAAACTGAGAGCCAAGCTACAAGTGACGCCTTACACAGGTTGAACACTTGTCAGCTTACCTCAAGTTTTGATGGGAAATGTAGGCGTCCTGGTTTTACAGCTTGACTGTCCATTACAGCTGCAAGACCATGATGCCTACATTTCCCATCAAAACTTGAAGGAAGCTGACAAGTGTCCAACCTGTGTCAGGCGTCACTTGTAGTTTGGCTCTGAGCCTGTATTGAGAAGAGCTCTTGCAGGCTCAAACTATCTGCGTTCCAGCAAGACAGAAATGTGGTAGAGGATCTAAGAAGCTCATGTGGATGAACAGAGAGCTCCTGTGGCGAGCTAAGGAGGAAAAAATACATGTTCAAGAAATGGAAGGAAATGCATCCAAAGAAGTTCTAGGGGTTGCTTGGTACTGTAGGCCAGCTAATGGACACGCCAAAGCTCAGAAAGAGGTGAGACTGGCTGGGGGAGGCGGTGGGGGGGCGGCATAACAAAAAGACGTTCTTCGCGTATGTGAAGAGCAGCAAATGGAAGGTGAAGGGGGCGATACGCCAATTGCTGGGTGAAAATAGAGTAACTCTGAGAAGATAGAGAGAAGAAGAGAGAAAGGCTCAATGCCTACTTTGCCTCAGTTTTCTCCCTGAAGGAGAGAACAAGCCCACCCAGAGATGGCAGTTGGCAAGGCATGGCTTCGGGGCTGCTAGTTGATATGGGCTGAGAAATTGTCGAGAAGTGCATTGCTGCACTGGATGTGTACAAATCCCGTGGGCCAGGTGGGGTGCACCCAAGAGTGCTTAAAGGCTTTTCAAAAGAGCTTGCAGAACCTTTGTTGATCATCTTCTAGGCCTCTTGGAGGACAGGTGATGTGTCGGAAGACTGGAAGATTGTCATCCCAATCTTCAAGAAAGGGAAAAAGGACATTCCTGGGAACGACAGGCTAGTCAGCCTGACCTCTGTCCCAGGGAAGATCCTGGATCAGATATTAAAGACATCAGTCTGCAAGCATCTTATGGACAACATGGTTATACGAGAAAGTCAGTACGAAGTTGTCCCCAACAAGTCCTGCCAAACTAACTTCATCTCCTTCTGTGCCCGAGTGACAGGCTTACTAGCTCATGGGAATACTGTCAATGCAGTTTATCTGGATTTCAGTCAAGCTTTTGACAGGGTTCCTCTTGTTCTGATGGGTAGACTGGGGATTGAACTCTAAATGTACCCGAGGAGTAGTTGTCAATGGCATCACGTCTGATTGGAGGGAGGTGGCCAGTGGAGTGCCACAGGGCTTGGTTCTGGGCCTACTGCTTTTCAATATTTTTATAAATGATCTGAATGCAGATGGCACCAAATTGAGAGGAGTAGCAAACACCCTTGAAGATAGGGATAGAATTCAACGAGATTTGAACATACTGGAAAAGTGGGCAAATTTGAATAAGATGTGATTTAACATAGATAAGTGCTGGGTTCTCCACCTGGGTAACAAAAATGCAAAGCATGCACACTGGATGAGGAATACACTTCTGGGTAGCAGTTTGTGTGAACATGATCTTGAGATACAGATGGATGGGAAAGTAAATACGAGCAGTCAGTGTGATGCAGCAGCAAAAAAGGCAAATGCAATCTAGGGGTATATCAACAAAGGCATAACATCCAAATCACAAAATGTCATTGTCCCACTATAAACTGTTTTGGTCAAGCCTCACCTGGGCTGAATCCACATGTCCCAGCATAGTGCTAAACTATCGGAATGATAGCATCTTCCCGGTGTGACTTCTGATGTCATCGCGCCACGATTCTGCTCTCATGGCGCAATGATGTCAGAAATTGTACCAGGAAGACGCTATCATTCCAACAGTTTAGTGCTATGCTGGGATGTGTGGATTCAACCCTGGAGCAGTTCTGGAGGCCTGACTTCAAAAAGGTTGTGGACAAACTGGAACGGTTGCAGAGGAGAACAACCAGGGTGATCAGGGAGGGTCCTGGAGACCAAGCCCTACGAGGAAAAACTGAGAGACTTGGGAATGTTCAGTTTGGAGAAGAGGAGGTTGAAGGGAGATATGATTGCTCTCTTTAAGTATTTAAAAGGCTGTCACTTAGAGGAGAGAAGGGAGCTGTTCCTTTTGGCAACAGGGGATAGGACTTGAAACAATGGGTTTAAACTACAGGAGGGAAGGTATTGGCTGGACATTAAGAAAAGATTCTTTATGTTAAGAATAATCCAGGAGTGGAATTGGCTGCCTAGGGAGGTGGTGGGTTCCCCCTCATTGGTAGTCTTCTAGGACCGGCTGGACGAATACTTGTCAGGGATGCTTTAGGCTGTTCCTACATTGGGCAGGAGGTTGGCCTAGATGGTCTGTAAGACCCCTTCCAACTCTATGATTCTATGATTCTGTGTTTACTTTTCTTCATTATATGTTTGTCTTTCAGATCAACCATTAACAACATGTAAATTAACTAAGCAACAGTAATATTAAGGCAAATTTCTAATGAAATGGGGAAGTTGTAGCATCTGCCAAGACCAAAGGCTGATTTTAGATGTCCCTGAAGTGCTGTCCTTTGAGAAGTATTGCCTCCTCTTATCACACAGTAATGGAATTTTAGGCAAAATTATACATTTCAAACTATTCTAGACAAAGTTATACAGCTATAAAGAGAGGCAAGATGGCAACATTCATAAAAGTAGGGAAGCCAGTTCAAAATGTTTAAAACATGGAATTGACAACATTGCTTTTATTCTGTGGACTTAACCAGGTTGTTGTATCTTGATGTTACTTAAAGATTTTGGGTTTTGAAATAAGGAATGCCTATTACATTCCATGAAACAGAAGGGCAAACTCTTTTTAAAAAATTCTTTTAAAAAGAAGAGTCTGACACAAAAAAGGCTGTTCATTTCTGGATGGCTATCCATGTGTCTCAAAACCTACAGAAAGTTTGTCTAGTACAAGATGTTGCATGGCCAGTTTTGCATCCTTTGAGGAATAGAGGTTTGATTGTGACATGAACTAGAGCCCACTTAATCAGATATAAGAAGTGTTATGTTCAGTTGACAGGAACACACACGCTCTGCAGACAACAAGAAAGAAGAGGTTCAAGCACTATTATAAAGAGAGTACATAAGGCCCAGTGTTCCAGAACATAGGTGTGTTAGATTGCAGAGTACAGATGAAAACAAGGGTTGCATCTACACAGGGAAACATGACTGTTTGGTGTAGTGGTTAAGAGTGGCAGAACTCTAATCTGGAGAACTGAGTTTGATTCCCCACTCCTCCACTTGAAGCCAGCTACGTGACCTTGGGTCAGCCACAGCTTCTCAGAGCTCTCTCAGCCCCACCCACCTAATAAGGTAATACACTTTGTAAACAGCTATGAGTGGATGTTAAGTTGTCCTAAAAGATGGTATATAAATCAAATGTTGTTGTTATTGTTATTGAAAGTGAGGTGGGAATAGGGAGAAACAGCATCCACATGCCCTGTTCAGATGTTATGGGAAATTTGGTGTCTCTCTCCACACACCTCCCATGGCCCAGACCTCCCTTTCCTGATTGCGCCATGTTGTAATGCTACAGTGTGGAGGCTCTTCCTATAAACACTCCGTTATTTCCCCTTTGAGCTGAAGAAAATGAGGTGTTTATTTTCTCTGGCTCAAAAGAGAATGAAAAAGGAGCTAGATAATCAGACTTAGATGCTCTTGTTTGTTGCTGAAACTTCATTCTGCCATGCGAGGAAAAATCCAAGCGCAGAAGCAACAAAGAGAAATCAGAGTGCATATGATACTGTCAAGGCAGGTGAGGACCATTTCAAAATGGTGATGATAGGATGGATATGAATGGAGTACCTAAACCTGTAAAGAGGACAGTTGCTTTCTGTAGTGAGTTAACCACTCCGTGCCTCTGCCGATTCCAAGAGTGAAAGTGTCAAATCTTCATATTTATTTAGTTTGTTTATAGCCTGCCTTTGTCACTGAGATTCAAGTCGGATTACAGAGAAAGAGAAAAAAATGTAATTGTACAGTATAGGACATGGAATGAACAATACAGTAAGGAGTACAATATTGAATGCAATTCAACGTGACCTCCTGAGCTGTTCGTTATACTACAGTTCTAATCCCTTTATAAAAATGCCCTTCTGAACATTTCTGTTTTACACATTCTGCAGAATGGGTGGGTGCGTGGGTGGGTGGGTGGAGGGGAACTTCCTGATCTCCCCAGGTAGGCTGCTGCACAAAGTGGGTGTCACAAGAGAGAATGCACATTGTTGATCTTACCCATTTGCAGGGGAACACCCTTATTTTGCTCAGAGCCAAACTACATGAGATGAAGTACTTGTGCACGACACACGAACGCACTTACATGTGTTTCCTTGTTGCTTTCCTTTACACTTGCCAGCGCAGCCAGAATGTACTCGATCCCTGTGCTCGGACTGGCACGGGTTTCTTTCCAATTCCTCCCAGATGAGGTCCCATGATGCACCTTCTCTTTGTGCATGCTCAAACTTTCCTCTGTATCTTTTCTGAGAGGGATACTTGTTTACTCCATTGTACATATCTGGGGGGGGGGGAATGCTGGGTTTCTGGGGGGGGATAAAAATGGGGGTTCCACACCTCTGCTGAGATTGTGCAGCTTGGCCTGCAAGGAAGGGGGGCATCTATGCAAAGGGAGGTGGGCAATCCCCATGTCGGAAGCCACGGCAGTGTTTCTTGCTATCAGCTAGAATCAACTCTTTCCTGCCTGTTTGTCCCCAGCCACCTCTGATCTCCATTATTCCCTATGGGGAAAACTATGTGGGTATCCAGGGAGATGGGGGTGGCATTTTGCAAAATAAATCTACAAATTTTTCAGGGGACCTGCTGCTAACTGTCCTCTATTCCAAGTTTCAGAGAGATTGGAGAGCCATTTTATGGGTCCCCTCAAAGAAGGTGCACCCAGCCACCCCATTTGTTCTTATTGCAGTGAGAAACTGACAGCAACTGCAGAAACACATAGATCATGGCTTCCCCCCCGGTCCAATCTCCCTGAAACTTTGGGAGTCTTTAGAGGACAGTTAGGAGTAGGTCCCATGAAAATTCTGTGGACTTTGCTTGCAAAATGCCACCCCAGCACACTAGATAGCTCCCCCAGTTTTCCCTAGAGGGAGTAGTAAAGATTGGAGGTGACTGGGGGCACCTTTTCTGGGGGCCCATAAAATGGCCCCCTGAAATGGCCCCCTGAAGTTCATGAAACTTGAGGAGTCTTTAGAGAACAGTTAGAAGTAGGTCCCCAGAAAATTTGGTAAAATCTGGTCCCGAAATTCCCCCCAGACCCGTCGGAAAGCCCTGAATTGCCTTTCCCATTGGAAACATTGGTCAATTTTGCCCAAATTTGCTCTGTATTGCTGAGCTGAACTGAAGAATGAATACCCCCCCTCCATCCTTTTCAGGTTCATGTATCAGGCATGTTTCTGAACTTTTGATCAGATGCTTAATCGTATTGCCATGATCTTTATTCCCATCTCCACCTTATCCCGATCAAAGACACTGCATGGATAGGAGAAGGAGGAAGTTAAGGGGGAAGCAGGGTGCAGGAGGGAGGCATAGGGAGGCAGTGGCATCAACTAGAAAATGGGAGAATTTAAAACTTGCCAGATTAAAAGCAAAACAGTTTGGGTGTAAGCCAAATCTAAGGGCAAAAAGAGGGGAGAGGGAAGCGGAAGCTGCTGAAAATAGACACTCTGCAATGGCAACTCGCTGATTATGACTATGGACACTTGCAACTGTGACTACACCGGTTACCCAACATGTGCATGGGCTAGAGCTACAGGACACATGTTCACCTGCGGTAAAATGGACACTGGCAGGTAGGAACAGACATAATTCTTGACACTTGCATAGCCTTGTGTAATTTGTCTCACCTAGTTCAGTTTTCATGTGGCAGAGCATGGTAGGAGAGGTATGTGAAGAGCTTTGTAGGAGACAACCAGGGCCTTGAATTGAAATGATGGTATAAGAATATGCTGGAAAAGTTCACATCTGCACTGCAAAAATCAACTACCTGTTTTTTTCTTCAGATGAGTGTCTAAAATAGAAGATCTTCCTGCAGCAGCCTCTGACCACTGCCGGTACTCAGTAGGATGGCAGGGTAAAAATGCCCTGAAAATCACTGGAATGAACCTGAAAATGATGCTATTGTATTAATGTGATGTTCTAGGATTCATAAGAAACTCTATGGCTCCACCATTGCATTGAAGCAATGGTTTCACCTCCAGATTTTTGCCCTAGAAGTAACTTCACTATTTGATGCTGTCGCCCTGGTCTCTTGTTGGGTCTCAGCCATTGACTATCAATCCTAGTCTAAAACATGAAGGCAGATTTGGAATGTTAGAAATATCCATGGAATAAAAGAACCAGTTTTTGCACAAATTTTGGAAGTAGAGCTGGGTGCATAGTGAGACTACCATAAGACTACTTTGTCACAAGCCCAAGTTGGTTTAAATGCTCAAACCATCTCCCCTGTTAAATTATGATGAATACAGGATTTAAAAAAAAAATGAAATCTGTATTTTGTTATAACTGAATGTCTTTTAGGTCCTTGGTGTGGTAGTCTATTTATTTCTAGTTTGCCAGGAGTTTACAGAATTGTGGTAACATTTAGTAATTATTATTACTTTCATTTAATGCCATAAATGGATGTTTAAATGCTTTTTGAACACAAGCACAACAGTTTTAGCAATATAAAATTGGCCATTTTCCTAGTTTCGTGTTTAAAAGTAATAAAAACGTGAGATATTGAATGGAGCTGCATGTCAGTAAAATTGTTCTACCTGAACAATACTGGATAACTTTCACATCTACTAGACTGAATGTACTTCCAAGATCTCATTAAATCAGTCCCCAGAGAGAAAACTTTCTGAGCAGATAGCTATAGTTAATTCACATCTTTCCAGATCACTGTAGGGAGAAGGCATTTTAATCAAGGTATGTTTCCTTAACAATGTCTCTAATGGTTTGAAGCTGTATTTAGAACAGTGGTACATTTAAAAAAGGAGACTATTAAAATTAACTAAAATATCCTTTTTGTTTTGGCTCTGAAAGTAGAGGAAATTAGGAGCAGTCTTTTCTTTTTGGTACTAATCAAAACATCTGAAGAAAATAAAATCACAACATACCGGTAATGGTAAGATGGTAAAGCTCTTCTGAAACTGAATAAAGTATTGGATATAATAATATTATGAGTTTTGTACTAAATTATATAATCTAATTAGTTCAATAATAGGTTTTACTGATTGTTACTCTAGGAAAATCTTGATTTGTGTATACTTACTCCTTTAGAAACAAAGGATATCAAAAGGCATCAATGGAAAAAAGATAGATTTTAAAAACAGAAAGACTCCATTTCCAGAAGTTTATGAAAATTAAATTCCTTAAACATCTTAAAATAACAGAGCATTTCCAGAGATTTATTTTGTTTTACAAGACTAAAACACTTCCCCCTGATTTTATAGTATAAAAAGAGAAAATAGGTATAATTTCTGTAGACTTGCCATGTCTCCTGCTATGGCACTATGCTAGGAGACCTCCCAGCAAACCATGATGTTGCTGGTGGGACAAAAGGGCAGCAAATGCAGGGGATGACATCACTTCTGGTTTCTGCTATGATGTCTGATTTTTCTTTATTTTTTTGTCATGATGTGTGTGGGGCGGTACTCTAGGATTGCAAAAAATTCTGTGGTTTAAAACTTAAAAGAGTTTTTCAAATCCTAGACCCCACCCTGATGTCATGATGTTACTTCTGGTTTTTGCCAGAAGTGACATTTGTGCTTGTGTGATGCCAGTCCTGCCCCCAAATGATCTTGGGGGTTCCAGGCTGTGGCCTGGCAACACTAAAGTAGGATTCCCAGGTGCCCGCTGGTGGCAGGCAAACTCCCGGGGATTTGCCCCCTCATCCGCCAATCGCCCAGCAATTGGTGGGAGGGGGCAAGCTCCCAGAGGTTTCCCGCCACCAGCAGGCACCTCAAGGATGTGAGCTGCACACGCACTCTTAACTGACACAGTGACATCACTTCCAGAAGTGATGTCATTACGTCGGCTGCAGGAGCATTCCCACACTTTGGGGCCAATTTGGGCTGAATTGTCCCATGCGGAGCGTGGGAGCACTCGCACGGCCAGCGCAATGACATCACTACCAGAAGCGACATCATTGTATCAGCCTCAGGGGATCTTCTTGAGCAGCATGAGGTAAGTGCCAGCTCTCCCTTCCTCCCAGTGGGCGATGTGAGGGACCTGGCAACCCTAGTCTGGGGAGAGTGCGGTTTGAGGAGGTGAGGGAGCTCAGTGGAGATGTGATACCACAAAGTCTACCCTCTGAAGTTACTATTTCCTCCAGAGGAAATGATCTCTGCAGTCTGAAGATCAGTTTTATCATTAGAGAGCACCAGCATCAACTTGTTGGTTGGTATTCGTATCAGTGAGAAGGAAAATGACGTGTCATATTGGGTAAGCAAGACTTGGGCAGCTATTAAGGGAGATGGTGTATCCTCCTGTTCAGTGGATTTATGGAATGTGTTTTAAATTAAACTGTGGTTATCTCCCTTCCTATGTGATGAAATTGGAAGGGAGTGAGAATTAATGCAAGAGAGGAAGAGGAAGCACGTACACCTGAGGGGCTTCACCTCCGCTGTCGTCCTAGAGGCAACCAAAAGCTATCCATAGTTCCCACCTGCAGGCCATCTGTGGTTATTGAGGAAAAGGGAAGGATGCTGTTGTTCCCTCACCCAAGGACAAGTAGTCCTAGGGTTGCCATGTTCCTACAGGGGATGGGGATGGGGGCAGAGGGAATACTTACCTTGTGTGCATGCTCCGGAACACCCCATGTCATGCCAGTAATAACGTCAATCCTGATGCAGTGTTGAGGTAATGGGTCATGCTGGGAGCCAATTGAATGAAAATTGGTCCCAAATGCTAAATTTGGGGCTGATTTTCATTCAATTGGCCCTCAGCATGACCCAGTACTTCTGTATTGCACCAGGAATGATGTTATTCCTGATAAGATGTGTGCACATGTGTGGGTGCTCCAGAATATGTGGGAGCACGCTTTGCTCCCAACATGGTGTTTTTGCACCTTTCTTGGTGGGGGAAGAGGCTGAGTGGGGGAATCTCCCACCCACACTGGGAGAATGGCATGCTTAAGTCCTTCTCTTGGCCTTCCCATGTGTCAGCCAATTACCTAATCTAACTGCAGAATCTTGCGCAAGCATTATTAGGTTCCTGGTGACTCCTCTCCCTTGAGTGTCATACATTTTAGTTATAAACTGAAGTACCTGTGACAACATCTAAGAAATATTTCATGTATTAAAAGCAGGAGGAAGTGAGTTTTGATTTACTAATCCACGCTTTAAAAAATTCTTAACATTTGGAGTCTTCAAGATATATTTGGGTTAGGTCCAAAATGATACCCTGAAGAAACATATTTTTATCCTGCTATGGTAGTCTCAAGGGCTTATTTTCAGAAGAAATGCATACTCATAAATTAAAACATGATACTTTTCAAAATAAGGCCATTAATCAGCATTAATCTAAAACAATAAACACTTTATATAGGTTAAGCCTATTTTGTTTTAAAATCAATAATTTTGAGGGACTTTATTTCTAAATGAAGGACAATATTTTGTGAAGCAAACATAGAACATGATATTTAAATAACTATTTGATCCATAGTAACTTACATAACTTCATTTACATACTGAACATCCGCCAATGTTTTCAAGTACTGGAAATGCCATATCAGAATGGTAAATAAGAAACTGAAACAAAAGTCCAATGGCACAACATTGATTTCCATTAAGGCTGCTAGGCCTTCTACTAGAGATGCCATCCCCCTGGTGGGGGAGGGGTCTCTCACCCCAACTTTTGCCCCCCTGGCTGCGCTCACTTGACTGGCAGGGGGGAAATGGGAGGAAGGTAGGCTGGGAGCCACTGGAGCATGTGGTGAAGTGGCATGCATGCGTGAGCTCCTAAGGTCCTGATGACTCAGTTCCGTTGGAAAACTGGAAGCTATGGGGTCTCAGCCCTAAACACTATGTTTGGGGTCAGTTTTGGTCATGTTGAGACTCCATAGCTTCTTGTTTTCAATTGGAAGTGATGTTATTGGGGCATCCAGAGGGTGTATGAGCTTAGCATGTGCACAAGGATCCTGGGCCAGAGCTCCATGCCTGCTTTGTGACCCCCCTAAACCCTGCTTCTGAGGTAAGGGAGGCTAGCAACCCTACCTCCTGCTATGGTGGGAAGGCTCCTACTAGCAGCCCTTGTAGCAGTGGGACAATTTTTTTTAAATTGTTGGTGCCTGTGCCACAATTTCACTTCCAGGGAAAAAAACAGAAGTGATGGAAGGTAGCTCTAGGAATCATCAGAAACGCTATGGTTTTCTTACAGTGTCATGATGCTGTTTCCCTACCCCCTTGTCCCTATCCTCAAAGCTCCTACTGGTTGCCCACCATGGAATGGCAACACTAATTTCAATATGAGCCTTCATCAGATATGTGACCAATATATCTAAACAATATATGTATACTTAGAAACAACTCCCATTGTGTGAAAAAATACAACAGGATCTAGAAAACTGATTTGGCGTGTTCCCTCTTGGCAGCAAGCGGGTGCTTTGCAGTGGCCTGGAGGCTAGAATGGGAGGGCACTGAGGGGAGGCATGGGGAGGAGTGCTTAGGTGGGCCCCCTCCCACCAGCAAGTGAGTGCTTTGCAGCGGGCTTTAGGCCAGAGTCGTCAGCAATGCTCCTGTGTGAGGATAAAAAGTGAGTCGTTGCCAATACAGCTTGCCTTTTTATATAGTAGGATATGTGAACAATATCTGAATTTCATGTATCTGAAGAAGTATGCTGTGACTCATGAAAGCTCATTTTGAAATAAATGTTAGTCTCTAATATGCAACTGGACTTCTGTTTTGCCACAGCTAAGTAATATGGCTATCCTTTGCTGTTAAGAAACTATAGAATTATAGTTAAACTGAACTGCTTTTTCTAATTTAAAGTAATATTCTTAATTTAGGAGGCCATTTTAAGCCTGTGTAGATTAATCTCTTGTATTTGAAAGCATTTCATTCCAGTCTACAGTTTCCTATTTGGGTTTGCATGGATTCATAACTAATTTTGGCAGTCTTGTGCCTAAATCTGCCAAGTCTAGTCTAACTCCTCTGTGCCAAGAAACAGAATAGCCCATCTGTGAAGTTTGCTGGCCAAGCATGACACAAGAAGGAAAATCCATTGGTTGATAAACACAGCTTTCTCCAGTGAAAGATCTTTTTATTATTTTTTTATTTTTTATTTTTTCAATTTATATACCGCCCATCCCCAGGGGCTCTGGGCAGTGAACAGTTAAAATCGATAAAAACAAAAACTAAAATCAATATACAAATAATAAAACAAATTAACAAGGTGCAGTGGTGGGGAGAACCTTCCCCACCCCAAAGGTGGGAGGCTGACATGGCATTTAATTGTGGTGTGATAGTTTTTATTAAGCACTTCTGCTTATTCACTGTTGATCATTGTCTATCAAGGTCAGCCTTGCCTACTCTGATGGCCAATGACTTTCTGGGTTCTTCAAAAGGCGAGGTTTGCCTTATTTCCAGCTTCTTCATTGGTGGGATTTGAACCAAGTCTTGCATGAATGCCTTTCCCAGTGAGGTGTTGGCAGATAACAAGAATGTCTTCTGTGAGTGTTCTGTTTTGTGTTTTTCTGTTACTGTCCTGGCGGCTTTGTCCCTTTGCCTTGCAAAAAGCTCAGGAGTCAGGACATTCTTTCTCACCATTGCCTGGGAGAGAGAGTGGCATTTCCAAGTGAGCTGTGATATGATTGGAATGGCCATGATATCTTCCTTTGTGTATCTGCCTGTTAAAAGGGAATTTGAACCTCATAGTTTCCTACTGGGCACAGTTTTCCCTACAGTAGAAGATGCTGGGTTTTTGATATTCCTTCCCTTGTTGTGTTCCTGTGTGGGAAGAGGAGACACAAGGTGACGGTAAAGCATTCTGACATATGTTGGTTGGCTTCCATATATGGCTGAAATGGGGCATCAGCACCATGGTTGTTGGTAATATCAATATGAATTTTAGAGTAGTTGCTGTCTTTTCCATTCCTTGGGGCAGGGTCAAGTTTGTCTTTTTCCCCCTTTCTCTGCTTTGAGAATATAGGATCCTGGCTAGCTGTGCTGGCACCATACCAGAATGAGTGATCCCCTGGCATCCCAGTCATAGGATTGAGCGTAACTGTAGTTTCTTAGATGCTGTTAAGAGTGAGGAGTTTACAGCTGGATGATAATACAAAGCAAATTATATCGACATTATAGAATTCTTGGAGCGGAATGGTTTATGTTCAATGACATGAATCCAATTTCAACATTCAGTTTTTTTTAAAAAAAGGAGTGTTCCATACTTTCATTTCCAGCTGTTTTTTAACTTTCTAGTACCCTATTGTATCCTGCTAAATCTGAGTCAGCTAGCAGAAATTCCATTAATTATGGACTCTAGCTGAATATATACTTGGCAGTGTAGTATGTGAAATCCTAGAAAAAGATTTAGCCAAATGACTAGAGTTGCCAAACTTCCCTTTAACTAGGAGGTAGCATTGATCAGATAGTCACAGTTTTAAAAGGAGATCTCTTCAGAATTATAGTGTGATAGTGGCATGCTCCATTTAGGTAGCCTTGTTTTTCTTTTCTAATAATTTGGACAAATTGTTTAAGCATAAATGTTTCAAGCAGGCAGTTATAAAAATGTCAGTTTCATGGAGGATAGATCTATCAGTGGCTACTAGCCATAGCAACTAAAAGGAACCTCCATGACTTCTTTGTTATACTCAGCTGATCCACGATTGTAACAAATAAACAGAAATGGAAAGGGAACCTCCACATTCAAATGCAGTAAAACTCTACATACCAGTGCTAGGAGGTAGTGCCATGAAAAAGCTGTGCCTTGTTTGTTGGTCATGTATAAAACAGTATGCTGGACTAAATGGACCATTGGTCTCATTCAGCAAAGCCCTTTGCATGTTCTTATTATCTTTTTAGAATCAATTGTTAGTAAAGGAATCTAATAAATACGAATTTAATAGATTTCTGTCATGTCTTGAACATCATTATAGAGCTGAGAGCTAGGCGATTTCCACACAGTTGGTCGTTCCCACCCTTTTCTCGCTTATTGTGTGTGCTTTGCTGAGTCACTCCAAAAACTCAGCCTCCACACACACACTCCCCCAAAGCGCTTTACCTTGTGCTTTGAGGTTGCAGGACAGCCTCCACAGTTCTTAGAAAAAGCAGTTTGGGAGGGGTGGTCAGACACTTTTGTTGTTGTCGCCTGCCTCCCTTTCAATTTTTTTTTTTACTCTGCACATGTGCAATCACATGCTGAGACCTTCAGGGGAGGAGCTGGGCTGTGATTGGAGGATTCCTCAGAGCACTTTAACCATTCACAGAAGAAGTGCTCCGTCAACCCTTGGCAAAAGAAAGTACTAGGGAAATACAATCCCTGAAAAAATGGTAGGAAAACAGCCTGCAAATGTTTTGCAAACTGAGATGTGTGGAACCCTGGGGAAAAGCTGCCAGAGTTCTGTGGTGTGCTCAGCCTATAAGGATGTGTGGAAATGGCCCTAGTGTAGTACTGAGTTGAACTAACAATGGTTTGTCAGAACTAGAAACTATGGATAGATATCACTATAGATTGTGGTTTGCTGCACAAGATGATATACTGAAGGGCAGATGGAGAGGACTGTATGAGTTGAAAGCTCAGTCGGGTTGGTAAACTAAGATTTCATGTTGCATGTGAAACTTTAAACTTTCATAGAACTCTTTTACTTTTGCCACAAAAGATAAGCATTGCTCTAGGAGGCAAGAGCCAAAGGATTTTTCATGTGTGCAGCGTAAATCATCTATTAGTCTCTCTCTGATACTTCTGTCAACATATCACTGTTTTAAGTATGGAATGGAACGTGGGAAAGAAACATTTGCAATTGAAATGTATGGTTTTGCCAGTCTTTGCAGGGGCCACTTTAGTTAGTAAAATGATGCAGGCCCCAGTCTAAGTTATTTCTCCATAGGGAAAAATATGCAACATAAATGAGTATCAAATTAATAGAAATAAGGTTAGTTTAGCGATCTTCAAATAGATCTAGCTGTCAGTGATCCATGATTACTTTTCCTTCATGCAAGAACAGATAAATGATTTTCTTGGAATACAACAAGAGATAAGGCAAGAGAGCCTTTGAAAAAGCAACATTAAAAAAAACTTATTTCATACAGGAAACTTATTCTTAATTCCTTTAAATTTAGATTGCCTTATGTCCTGAAATGTGAGAAGATTAAACTATCTGATAGATGTTTTCTTTATCCAGTTAAACATCGAAACACACTTGACCTTAGTAATTCCTTGTGGCAAGGAATTTAACAAACTTTTATATGAAACACTTCTCAGCTTCCTTGAATTCCTTCTTGTGTTCTGCTTTGCAATACTCCTGCCCCAATCCATAGGTCTTCCTCATAGTGATGGGAAAGAACTGCCTGGGCTGTATGCCCCCCTACCCCCGCCATCCTTAACTGGAGAGGATGACACAGACTGTGAGCACAGTAAAATGCTTTGTAAATGCTCTCTGCTTGCACAAGCAAAAAGCACTTCCATTCGCACAGGATGGGAGGCTCTGCTATTTTCTCCAAATTTTGACCTTTCTAGCTGCGTTCCCCTTGCTTCACCCCATATAGGTTTGCCAACGTTAGTAGGGAAACTCCTGGAGATTTGAGGGTGGAGCCTGGGGAAGGCAGGGTTTGTGGAACGGAGAGCTCTCAGCAGGGTATAATGCCATAAATTCTACCCTCCAGATCTGCTATTTTCTCTAGGGAAACTGACCTCTGTGGCCTGGAGATCAGTTGTAATTCCGCGAGATCACCAGCCACTACCTGAAGGTTGGCAACACTAATCTCATGCTCCCATGCCGTCCCCAAGGGTTTCCAATCTGAAGAATAGCTTTTGGGGAGTGTAGTGTTCTATACGAAGAAGATGGAAGCAGATGGACATTTGCTCTTCATTCTGCCATATTATTGCTGCATATGTGGAGCTGTAAATTGAGAATCTTTCTGAATGGCTGATGGATGTAGAGGATTTCACTTCCCCTGGACTACTTTTATGAATGCAGGAGTGGGGAGAACCATGGTCACTGCTTCTATGAGAAAACTGTTGCTTATTGGATGAGAGACAGTTTATCTATCTTCTGTGCATCATATGTTAATCTGCTTAACCCTACTCATTTTACAACATATAGTTCTAGACTTGCTCCCTATGGTTTCCACAGATGTTAATGTTGAGGATGACAGTAACTTTGGTTTTTAATTTTAACTGTTTCTGATATGCTTTTTAACCATACGGAAGTTTAAATACTTTGGGGATGAACATAATAGCCAAGTTACCATGAAAATCCAAGAGAAGATGACACATTGCATTTCAGTTGAAAATATCTCTGCTTTGATTGCATGTCGATGTCATTCTTCCAGTTTTTGGGGCTAGAGCCAATGCTTATTTTTGCAAGTGGAAGGTATCTTCCATTAGTGGAGAGATTTTTACTAATTCATTTCGCCACTGAAGACCCCACATCTTACTTAGCACTCTTAGAGCTTTCCTGATTTCTAGGGGCAGTTTTGGGGGCTCAGTGAGCTGCAGTTGGGGAAAGGGGGAACTTCCTATATATGGTACTTTGCATGTAACTTTTTATTCTTTGTATAATCTTTTTTTCTTAACTGATCACCCCAGGTCTGTCTGCTGCCATGTCTTAATTTTGTGGAGAGTTTTGTAGTACTGTCAGCAAGACTTTCTCATGTATGAATGGAAAAATGCATAGCATACAGAGGAAGACAAGTATCTTGTGTAATATATATGTCATTGTTTCATTAAATATATTTATTATTTTGTACCCTTAGGTATGGCAGAAACTGCCTCATTCAGTTTGAGGATTTTGCTAATACAAATGCATTCCGTCTCTTGGATAAGTACCGCAACAAATACTGCACTTTCAATGATGACATTCAGGGTAAGGAAATATACCTAAAGTGCTCCTTAGAGAGAACATACTGACACTTTAATTATTATGTTGTAAGTAAAGACAAAAATTAGATTTCCCATGAAGCTATTCAGCAATGCTTGAGGAACTACATGGAAGGGTCCAAATGATATCATGGGGTCTGAGCATCAGATCTTTGCTTGGTTTTATGATAGTCGCAACTTCCTGGAATGTTGGCTTAATACCACTGTGAAGTCAATGCAAAACATTTTCTGTTATGTTTCATGCTAAGACAGTGTTGGTGCAGCAAATGTTAGGATTTTCTTGTTAATCATGCATTTTATTATATAAAGCTATACTTGCATAAAAATTTTGTTTGGAATTTGCCCAATGTTGTTTAAAATGTATTTTATTTATTTATTTATTTTAGTTTGTAGTTCATTTGTAGTCCATCTTTCTCACTAAGACTGAAGGCGGATTACAAATATGATAGAACTATTCAGTCAGTTAGTAAGCCAGTTACAAAATAAGATGACATCCACTGAATGATGACAACATTTGTATCGTAACCGCAAAGATTCCTAGTAAAACAAAACTGTTCAATCAGTTCATCATATTCCAAAATATGATAACATTTGAGTCTAACACCAAGATTCCTAGTAAAACAACATAATGCAAAAACTGATTTGAATTAAGGGGAGAAAGGGCTGCTTAATCAGTTGCTCACGTAAATGGTTTTCTGATGTGGACGTTGGGGATCTCTTGATTAAAATAACCTAATAACTGGTTTCCTCTTGGCCAACCAGTACTGCCTACCTTTCATCTTCCTTCACTCTCCATTTTACACGGCATTATCTGCCTCATTTCCTGCTGGGCCCCACTCTCTTCACTGGTGTCCTTCCAAACCACCAACCAAGCATCAGTGCCATTAGCGGCTGCTGCCCACTGCCAAGAGACAACCACTTGCCTACCTTCCTGTTGGTGTATCAGAGTTACTATTGCATTGAGTCCCAGCAAGAAAAGCCAACTATAAATGAAAATAATAAATAATAATAAATAATAAAAATAATAATAAATAATAAAATAAATACTCAGAGGGAGAGTGAGGAGGGGTGAGAGGGGGCTACTTCCTTTCCAGGCTTCCACTTGCTAAGGATAGTGAGTCAGCAGTCGGCTGGTGAATATGGAAAGTGACAGCCAATACCTATCATGGAACAGAGGAGGAAGTCTGCCACTGCTTGTCCACAACAGATGTAAAAGAAGGGGAAGCAGCTACTGCTGATGACAAGAACAGGGTGGGGCCCAGTCCTCTGCAGGAATCAAACCTCACTGCTGCAGTGGAGGATGTGGGCAATGACCATTGCTTAGGACTGTGCAGTGAGAGGAATGGTGTGATGGATTTCATGTTTTAAAAATCCTGAAAATGCTGTATACACAGCAACACAACTATTAAAGGTTAATCCCTCACAGAATCAGAAAGCTGTGACTGACAAGCTACTCCAAGGTATTTGATTGGGTAACATGGGCTGTAAAAAAAAGGGGGTGTATAAAACCCTCCCTGTGAAGGCTGTCCACCATCTTGTTTTAAATGTGTTGTTTTTAATGAATATGAATTTTTAATTGTATTTTAATTGTATTTTAATATGTTGGTATCCGCCCTGAGCCCGCTTGCGGGGAGGGCGGAATACAAATTTGAAATAAAATAAATAAATAAATAAATAAAAATAAAGAGGAGGGTCTTTTTTCAGACCTAGCAGAGAGTGGCATTGAGTGTAGAGAGACTGAGTTGAAGGGAGAGAGCAGTTTTAACAACGACAGGAGAATGGGGAAAGTGGCAAGGTGGTTTTGAAAATGAGTACAAACTTCCAAACAGGCCAAGGAACAGGGAATAGATCTTCTAAGGAGAGGAAATGTTTCCCTACCCAGTCAAATAGGGAGGTAGCTCTGGAGAGTGTATTGCTCCCTGGTTGCTTGTGGTTGGAATCTACCTGTGGAGGTTCAGTTAAAAATGGAAGGAAAGCACTAGTATGTGAAGAGAAGGGGATTGATATTTGGATCCATATTTATATAGAATTATCTTATAAATTTTCATCCCCTGATTTTACCTGACCTTTCCCTTCTAAAGTAAATAAACTAGTTAGTTATTTTTGAATTTTAAAAATGCCTTTGGTGCCATTTCTGCTGAGGAAACATCTTCTTGGGGTTTGGCAAGAAGATGAGTGAACATCTCCTTGAGGTTTGGTAGTGGGCCCTCATGGGGCCTTAGGTTACCATCACCTACCTGAGGATGCTGATCCCTGGCACCAACCTAGATGAGAGTGATTTGTAGTGACACAGGAAAAGAGGAAAATGGACTTGCAAGTAGCTTTTTAGAAAGAGTTCCCGAGGAGCTTTAAATATCCAAATGCAGTGGGAGTTCTAAAAAAACTAGCTTTAATTTAATGACTAATGACAGATACGCAGCTTCAGATGTTTTTGACAATGCTGTTTGACAAACAATGGGGGATTAGAGCACTTTCTGAAAATCAAGCCACTTTAAATGATGTACTCAAGCACAAAATATGGGAGAAAGGACCATCAATAATTTTTGGCAGCTCTACATCTCCCTGGCGTATGGTAAACAGGAGCCCTCGTGTGAAGCTGCATGGGAAAAGTTGCCCCATGGTGCAGCCGGAGAATGTGTGTGTGATCAGCTGTCCCCAGGGAGGTAAGCTTATGGGTCTTGTGGGTGGAAAAGGTGCATATGATGATTTTCCTGTCCACATCTTAAAAGCATGGGAACTCACCAGGGAAGTGGCTCCCACATGACTACAGTATTTGTGAAGAAAGCCAGAAATATGGATGAAGGCCAAATTACATGTGATGTTGGAGAGAAGTAATTTGATCTCCCAACTTTTTGATCATAAATTTAAAACAGAGGAAGGAGGATCCAACTTTGATCTGAACAGTGGTGCTGAGGAAGAGCTGTGTAACTGTTTCCCCACTGCGCCGTTTCCCCAATCTAAATCACCATCACCCCTGAAGTTGCTTTTAGCCCCTTCAAGGGCTATTTTGCCTTGTCTGACAGATAATTTACAGTACCATTCTAAGCAGATCTATTTAGAATCCTGCTCAATTCTATTCAAAGGGACTTACTCCCAGGAAAGCATTCCTGAGGTTGCACCATTAGTTTACAAAGTGATTACGAGCTGTGCCTGATTGTGGCAGTTAAATGGTTGAAAGTGAACAAACTGAAATGAAACCCGAGGAAGACAGAAGTGATGCTGGTTAGGAAGATGGAGACCTTGAAGGACATTGTGCTTCCTGCTTTCAGTGGAGTTCAGTTGTTCCTTGCTGACTTGCTTAATATCCTAAGGGTTCTATTGGATCCAGCATTACTGCAGGTAAATGCAGCTGCAAAAACACTTTCTTCCAATTCACTCTATCCTGGAAAATGGCCTTGACATGGCGGATCCATCCACCTAGATCTAAGCCATGGTAATGTCAGGACTAGACTACTGCAATGCACTCTATATAAGTCTCCCTTCGAAGTAAACTTGAAGATTCTGTCCAATTTAGAATGTTCCACCTCAGTTATTGCTCCTTAGTGATAGCTGATGTTGCTAATCTACTCCTTCTGTTATTCATTATGCACTGAATGAGAGTGTCTGCTTGTTTCTGGCAAAGCTATATGATGGAACTTTAAAGGCATGAATAATTTTAAGTTTATGTCCTATTATTAGTCTGTTTTTTACATGCTTTCTAGAACTACAGGCTATAAATCTCATTTCTTCTTCTAAAAGGACAACAGCCAGCTGAATAGAGAGATTGTTCTTTTATTTACTGACTCTCATAATGCTTGTTGAAAAGCTTTTCTTTCAAGAGATCCATGAGATTTGATTTTCAGAAATGAACTTGAAAAGAAAGCTTTTTTATGTTTATATTAATGAAAAATTACTTACTTTGGATAGCATAATTAAGTTATCTGTATTCTTTATTAGACATGGGCACGATTTGAAATACAAATCAAATTTCATGATGAATCGGGCCGATTCGTGTTTTGCAAAACATGTTTTGTGGGGCTGCAGTTTTCACGAAATTCACGACTTTTTGGCCCAATTTGTTCAATTTGTGAATGATTCATGATGCCATTCAGGCTGGCAATCGATCCATTGATTCCCTAGGCAACATAAGCCTGGAATGTCTGCAGACCTTTTGTTGCCATTGGAAACCCCAATCTTAGTCCACATAACCTTGATAGGCAGCTCTCCTTGCCAACTGGAGAGCTTCCATTCTGCCATATACAGCGAGGAGCACGGGGGTTAATCCCCTAGGCAACTGAGGAGATGGGCCTTCTGTAGCCATGAAAACACCAATCTCATCCCTCCAAACCCTGTTAACCAGGTCTGTCTGCCAACCACAGACCTTCTGTTCACCTCTCTCTGCCTCATGCTTTTAGTTCCAGTAGACAGAAAGAGAGGGAGGATCTGTTGCTGGGATTTGGAGTGAGAGAGGGTGGAGTTGGGAGCTATTGGCTGGATTTGCTGCTGCTTCAAAAGAGACTGAAAAACCTCATTATTTTCCTCACTTGTCCTTGCTGAGAAGGTCTTTGGGTGAGGATGTTTTTTTTCCTCCACCCCACCCTAGTCTCAGGCCTTTGCCTGGCTCTGGGGCCTGGCTTGACTGAGGCCTCCCTTATATTTTCTTTGCTTGTCTTTGTTTCTTCTTAATTCTTTCTCTGCTCTTTTAAGGGCTCACACTCTTATTGTTTCCTTTGGGGTTTTTTTTGTGCACCTCTCCCGCCTGGGCAGGTGACTGTGTGGTGGTTTTGGGGCCCTCCCCACAAGCCCAGTCTCAGGGCCACTGCCTTGCTCTGGGGCCCAGCTTTGTGCATTCCAGTCAACGTTTTGCAATCTTGGCCAAACTGGGAGGGTGGGTGGAAGAGAGCCTGCTGAAGTCTCCCTGCAAGTTTGGCATCTCTGGATACGAAGGGGGCCATTGAAGTGCCCCAGGTTCTGACGAATCAAGAAACTAACTAATCGTATCGCAAAATGGGACAATTTTGTGGAAGTTTGTTTTCATGATTCGTGGAACACGATGAAATGCGAAACTCTCATTTCATTTTTCCTCCATTTTGTGCCCATCTTTATTCTTTATATCCAAGTGAACGTTTTATTGTACATGATAAATTCTTTGGTTTGTTTGCTGAATTTGTTTTCCATTTCCCAGACCCTTGTGTCATAATTCATTTTCCGTAATTCCTACTTTGGTCTTTCAGAACCTGGAAATTGTTCACCTACTTCATTGACAATAATAGTCACTTGTGGTAATGGTATCTGTAATAGCTATAGGGTGATCGTATCATAAGATAGTAACAGTGAAACAGTAAAAGCCAGTGGGTTGCAATTGTTAAAAGTATTTCTTCCTAGAGCACCTCTCATTGATTTCTCTTTAGCTTTTTTAGAACAAGTGGTCAGAGGATTCCAGCTGCGTGGGAATTGCTCTCCAATAATAAAAAGTAGCTCTTTCATCTACCAAATATGAGGGTCTCTCTCTAATGTTGACAAATGGATCATAAGACCTTTCTATACTTTTTTCTTTTTCCCCTGAACAGAAGATGGAAGGGGGTGATTGAATGCAAAGAAGCCATGTGGGGTATCCAATTACTTTTGTTTGAGAGAGATTATTTTAAGGGTATTTGTCTTCAATTACAAATTCTTTCATCCTTTAATTCTTCTCAGAATAGTGTGTTCCCCATTTTTACAGTAAGATTTGGTTTTTCAGTGAAACTAAAGTTATTTTATGGGTTTGATCATACTGAAGCTATTCCTTGAATAGTTTCCAGTTATATTTCCAGTATATTTACACCCCCCCCCCCTAGCATTCTTTATATTCCATTACATCCACAAAGGTAATATTTTCCTACACAGTAGGCACTGAATCAACACTTCAATGCCAATACAGTAATTCCATCGCCTTTGTAAGACTTCTGCATGCATACATACCCTAAGGAAACCTCTTCTGATTTCAACAGATGTGCTATTGAAATCTATTAAACAGGTCTTTTAAAACAAAAATAATATAGAACATACAGTTTCAGATTGTTGTTACACTGAAGGAATAGTAATGTATTTAGATGAACATCAAAGCAAAATCAGAATTTTAAGCATTTATAGTTTTTTAAAGTTATAGTTAAAATATTGAATGTTCTTGAATTTAGCTCTAGCAAGTTTTAGCATAATGTCCTTCTCCTGTTTTTGTTTTAATTCTTTTAAAACTCATGCAATATGGAAAGCCCATTTTGCCATAAAGCATTAGAATGCCCTGATAGCTGATAAGTACATAAAATGTGGGCTCCAGAGGAGTTCTTGGGCAGGCAGAGCCTTTTGTTTTCCTTAGATAGGTTTCTGATACCCGCAGAGACTGGTTTCCAACCGCCCTCCACTAGAATGCTGCATCCCATACAATTTCCAAAAGTTCACTGGGTGCCAAGCTACAAGTGACGAATGACACTTGCCTGGCAAGTGAACAGACTCACGTGTATTCCTCCCTGTTCACTTGCCCTCTCAAGTGGAGCGCAAGTGGAGGGCAAGCGAACAGGGAGGAATACACGTGAGTCTGTTCACTTGCCAGGCAAGTGTCATTTGTCACTTGTAGCTTGGCTCTCACCCTCAGAGGGGGCTTCGAGGAGGGTGCAGGCTGCTGCAGTAAGAAGGAGGAGACGTGAAAGCTCTACTGCATGAGCAGTGCTGTGCTTTGGATCACTCCCCCCTGTACATTTCTTTAAATGATGGGGAGTGATGGGCTATGTGTGGGCTGTTTTTAAATTTATTTTTTTACTAGTGCAGGATAAGCTCTTATGTATTGTGGTTCAGCAGCAGAGTAAAATTGAGCTATTAAAGACAGTCAAAAATAAAATTTACACAGGAATGGAGTGGAATAAAAGTTCTGGTTCATCTCTTCTAATGTCACAAAGGTATTTCAGTATTCATCAAAATTCTTTTTGTATTTCAGGAACTGCTTCTGTGGCTGTTGCAGGTCTCCTTGCAGCTCTCCGCATCACTGGCAGCAAACTTTCAGATCACAAAATACTGTTCCAGGGAGCAGGAGAGGTACAGCATTGAAATACATCTGTTATATACTTTCCTTCCTCTTATTTTATTTTTGAATAAAAATAATATTTGAAAAATAACACACACACATACACCTGTGTGTATTATTATACATGGCCTGTATGCGGAGTCCGTTTACACTGTCTATAAATTCCCTAATGCGTTACCAGCAAAATTTGATTCTAGTAGTGCCTCATAGACCAGTATGATTTTCAGAGTATAAACTTTCAAGAATCAAAGCCCCCTTTGTTGGATATATGACGAAGGGAACTTTGACTCTCGAAAGCTGATACCCTTAACATCTTGTTGGTCTTTGAGGTGCCAGTGGTCTCAGATCTTGCTGTTCTGCTACAGACCAATACAGCTACCCATCGGAAACTATCCTTATGCATTAAGTACTGGCAAACTGTTCATTTGTTTACTGTATCCCCATCTTTTCTCCAAGGATCTCTGGTGATGTCTGGGGAAAAAAATTAGACTGAGTGAAAGTGACTGGTCACCCAGTAAGCTTCCTAGCCCATATTGGGATTCAGATTTTGGTCTTTCTGTTCATGACCAACACTTCATAAACATTCTACCACTCTTACTGTCTAGTAGGAAATCTTTATTTTCAGAAAAAAATAGTTTACATTTTAAACTAAAGCTACTTAACTCTTGCTGTTTCTTATTACACTGTATCCCAGTATAACTTCCCCCTACCACCATAAAATTTCATGACATGAGCCTGATACAATAGCGGGGAGAAAAGGAATTGCTGTAATAGCTTATTCATAGAAGCTGAGAACAAGTCAGAGGGCATGGGGCACTTATGGGACATGATTGATTTGTACTGCAGAAGGCAGATATTCACACTTACTAAGTAAATAAAATAAATCTTGTTTTTCTTTCTTTTCCTGCCTAGGGGAAACGAGGGTCTGTTTGCACTTCTGGGTAGCACCTATCCAGTTCTTGCTTCTGTAGGCAAGGCTAGAGTGGAAATCAGTCCATTGTATCTGCTTTCACACATGCTGAATAAAGCATTTTCAATCCACGTTCACTGCACTTTATCAGTCATTTGCAAGTGGATTTCCTATTTCTCAGTTGCAAAGTACATTAAAAGTGGATTGAAAATGCATTATTCAGCATGTGTGAAAGCACCAATTCTTCATTTCTGGATTGTGTGTCCATGAGGCAAGGGGCAAATGTCAATTTTGTGGGGGACATATGTAATTCCAAATTCCTTTGCTACAACTGTAACCATACAACTGTAACCATGTATGTAAAATATACTGGGTGCAATCCTGGATGTCAGGTAAACTAATGTCCCTGTCCCTCCTTTATAAACAGTCTTGGTGGAGACATCTGCGGATCAACATTTGCTAAAGCATAGACTCTGAGGGGTTTTTAATGTTAAAAATTATGAGAGAGATCAAAAATTGATGCGTCTCTTCCTTTGAACTATATTGTAATATAATCATATATATGCCGTGTTTTCAATAGATAGCCAGGAAGGTTTCTGCTCTCCTAATTGTTTATGTCTACTTCAGTTGTGGCTTCTAATGTAGCTTTTGGTGCCTGCTATTTACATTTAATATCACCACTTTAGGATTGGGGGAGGTGTTGTTGAGAGGGCCAATGTCATGTAACAATCACTCCAGAATATGTACTTGAAAAGAGTCAATTTCCTTATCCAGGTCTCACTCAGCCCCTTATGCGCTGGGGACATAACTCCTCACTATCCCTGAAGTCAAGCCGAAAGGCATAGAATCAGTTCCTATGTGGTCGTTTGCATCTCTCATGTTTGGTCCACATGGCCCCAGGGTTTTTTTTAAGACCGCATCGTGCCAAAATGAGTCAGGATCATGAGCACTTGTGTTGTCACCGATGTATCAGAATGCCACCCCTTCCTTCCTTTTTTTGTGCATGTGCTGAATTGATGCATCGCAGGAGCGCTAGATCAACCGATTTCCTGGATTTTAGCCTCACCACCCCTCCAGTCTTGCCTTTGTTGATCCTGATTGGCTGATTCACCTGTGCTTTTCTCCTTTTAAGGAACTCCACATGTGATTGGCTCTGAGAATTGTCTGTTGGCTAGCCAAACAATGGAAACAATAAAGGAAGCGGGGGGAAAGATTTATGCATGAACTTGAATCTCTTGCACGAACAAGGAAATGTTCTTTCTCAGAAACAAATAGAAATAATATTTTTAAAAAATGAATTTTACTTTGAAGTGATCATCTCATTGGCACAGTGATGCAGCAATACATTGCTGGCAAAGCTCCGTTCCTGCCTCCTTCTCTGTTGACCCCCAAGCACCTATTTCTTCACCTTGGGATAAAAAGAGAATCTAAAACTCGATATTAAAATCTTTATTTCTGAAACCCAGATATTTAGCTCTCTAATATTTCCACCCATGCCAAAGCAAAAAGAATAAAAAGGGAACTTCCCCCCTGCGTGCTTTTGTTGTGCTGAAGTCGGCTTCTCTGTGTGTTGGCCAATCACTACACAGAGGCAGGAGTAGGCAGAATGATACGAAAGCTTTATTGCAACAGAAGAACAGAGCTCTCAAAAGCAAGTCACCATGCTCCTCTGATTTGATCAGAATGTTCACTGCTTTTATAATGCTACTACAGCAAGGCATACGTGTCTTCTTTGGCTGGACATAATGCTCCAAACCCATGAGTCCCCCTTTTGCTATTTATACCTCCCCTTGTCCAGCTGGTGGGTTTTGTCACATCTTGTCGCAAAGTTCATCACAAACCCTTAGCTAAAGCAAGGTGTTTGTTACTACATATTACTGTTAACAATGTTGCAAAGCAAAGCTGATTGCTATCACGTACCATAAATTGTTGCTGCAAAAGTAACTGTAATTATTGTTACAAGGATGACTGCTGCTACAAAGTATCAGCTGGTGGTGATGAGCTATCAAGTCTAGAGATGGGCACGGAACGAAAAAAAGAACCATGTGATTCGTGGTTCGTAGCATTCCATGGAACCTTGAACCACAAACTTCCGACCTTTTCCCAGTTCGTGGTTCATTGTTCCGTGGCATTTCAGCTGCCCTGCACCAGCTGCTGAAGCCGGTGCAGGGCATTTGAAACAGACAGCCCCTTCTGCTGCCTGGGCAGCAGGAGAAGGGGGCTATTAGTTTCACAGACCCCATGCCGGTTTCAGCCAATGGGCTGAACCCAGCACAGGGTCTGTGAAACTGACAGCCTCTTTTCCTGCTTCCCAGGCTGTCAGTTTTTCAGACCCCACGTTGGAACTAGTGCAGGGTCTGTGACACTGACAGCCTGGGCAGTAGGAAGAGAGGCTGTCAGTGTCACAGCCCCTGCGCCGATTCCAGCACGGGACCTGTGAAACTGACAGGCCATTTCTCCTGCTGCCCAAGCAGTCCGTTTCACAGACCCCGCATGTTCCAATGCGGGGTCTGTGAAACTGACAAACTGACATCCCGGGCAGCAGAAGAAAGAGGCTGTCAGTTTCACAGACCCCACGCTGGTTTCAGCCCATCAACTGAACCCGGCCACTGAACAGCTGGAAAAATTCGTTTGTTCTGTAAACATGCGTTCCCATGGAACGCGTGTTTCAGTGCAAATGAACCAGCCATTCAGTACGGAATTTTGTTCCGTGGTTCGTTTTGTGCACATCTCCAATCAAATCTATCACTTTCAATCCAGTGATTCATCGATCATGTGCTAATTTTTTTTTTAAAAAAGGAAAGAGGGAGGGGGAATTGAAGGGAAAGAGAGGAAGTGGCTGGATAGATGCAAGTAGGCAATCACACTGAAGTGGACTGGTAGGGGTCAGGAGAGCGGGGAAGAGGGTAGAACACCCCAAAACAGAATAAAGAATGTGCATGGGATAACAGCAGACCACAAAGCAGATTTTTTAAAAAGTTGTGGTATAAGCACTCCCAGGAAAGCCACAGAAAAGCCGCATAGTGGTTGGAGTGGCTACTAACAGTGGCAAATCTGATACAGATGGTCAGGAAAAAAACACTGTGATATGGGAACTGAATTGGCTAAATAGATCTGTGCAGACTTGGCTATTGTCAGATAATCACTTTCTAGCAACAAAGGGCATGTTTCTGATAGGTGCCCTGTTCACAGGCTCAGAGGTGCTGGAAATGTTGTCTCTAAGCTAAGTAAATTCACATGTGGCACATTTTAAGTGGTGCTTTGGGCTTTTGCAATTAATTTTCATATGTTTCTTAGAAAGAACTCAGTGGTTGCAATTTGGGGTTGAAGTAGGAGAGGTTAAGAGTATGAACCAGGAATTCCCTAACTGAAACCTCATGAGCTGTCTGGCTTTAGGCTAACCACTGTCTTCTCAGCCCCTGTCTCTCCCTCCTCCCATTCTGTGGTATGGGTAAAATAGTACTGACCTATGTTAAGCAGAGAAGAAGAGCCCTGTCAGATCAGGCCAAGGATTCACCTCAGTAAGCATCCTGTTTCACACAGTGGCTAACCGATCTGAACGTTCTGGAAAATCCACATGCAGAACATGAAGGCAACAGCTTTCACTTACATCACTTGAAGTAGTTCCGTTTTTCTATACTGTCTTGCCTAGGCATGCACATGTATACTAATTCAGGGCTGGGATTGGTTCTTAACAGTTTTCCGTGTTTCCATGGATCCAGCTATGCATTTTACATGCCCTACTCCTCTTAGATACCTGAGGTGCACCTTTGGTAGTTCTGGTGCCACTGCCTGGAGACTTCTACTGTTTATCTGATAGACTGTTCTAGGCCTTGCAGAGTCCATAAACCTTTTAACATGGGTCTATGCAGAAAAATCTGCTAGGTTAAATGACAGACTACAGAAAACAGAAGAAAAATACAGTTTCTTGCTGCCTAAACACACAATCCTCAGATATTTCCCCACCCGATCACCTGGGATGGGAAAAGGTGACAAAAATGTATTTGATGTATTGTCGAAGGCTTTCACAGCCCGGAAAACCCACAACAACCAAAAATGTATTTCTTTCTGACTCTCATTCCTAGGAGCTCTCAGGTACAGGAAATTCCCTTTTTCAACCAGTCAGAAAGTATAGTGTGTATTCAAAATGCCTGCCAAAGGAGACTTTGACCAATAAACTTTTTCTTTAGTATTCTAGCGTGTTTTATACATGGTCCAAAAACAATATAGTGCGCTAAGTAAGAGCAGGGTACAAAGAGGAAAAAATAGATATCAAACTATGGAAATTCTCCATCAACCCCCCACCCCCAGTTGGATAGTTGACAGTATGGCTTCAAAACTCTAAAAAGTACTGCATTCTATGTCTTGTTAATAGCATTTAGCATAATCATTAAAACTATCCGATAGGACCAGGCAGGAAAGCTGGCTCCAGTGCTAAGCTGTAATAGATGAAAGGCCCTCAGTTGTTGACTGGCTATCTTTAATCCTACTTAACCCTACTGAAAAGACAAAAGTATAAATTACAGGGGAAATCCATGATTGGATCTCTCAATGTTTTCTTTTTTTAAAATTAAATGCAATTTTGGGGGGCGCTACCAATTATTTCAAATAAGAGCTGCAGGAGGAAGGCAATGTTGATTAGGAAACTGGTGCTGGAGATAGGGTTACCCCTTAACACGCACACTTTTGTGAACAAATTGGTAGCCCCTGCTACTGCATTTCATTTTTAAAAAGCAAACAGTGGGGGAGCCAATCACAGAGCTTCCACCCACTTTGACCCTATTGTCTGACTCTATGACTACTAGTTCAGCCAACAGCTTCTTTGGCTGCAGCTACTGGGAGCATTTCCCAAGTATTACAGGCAAGTTCACTGCAAAAGAATTGGTGTATGTGTTCCATGTCTGTCTTGAGACTCAAAGTTGAAAACTACAAATTTGTACAAGAGTAATAGAATTTTGCATCAAAAGACTCCAAATGAAGCCATAGGGAAAACTTCAACATCAGCTTTTGTTTTAAGGTCATATAAGAAATATAAAAAGAGAATCATGACAGATGCTTTTGGAACTGATACACTATTGTGCTTTGGCTGGCCAAAGGAGTCCTTATACATTTGAATGGAAATTCACACTGAACTTCGGCTAAAACCATTTCTTTATGCAGCAAATTCTGCCATAAGCTAGAGTGGCAGAAGAACAAAGGGGACAAATTGTGGCTTAGTGTACTCGTTCATTATGGAGCTCCATCCAATACTGACTCTTTGATATATTTTCAAATATATCTTTGCCACAAAGATACGTTTCTTTCATTTACATTTCATGTTTTTAGGTAAATACATAGTGCAAATTTAAATGCACACACGCAGGAAACGTATAGTGTGAATTTGGCCCTTATTGTAGTAGATATTTCAATTCAATTCAATTCAAATACCTTTAATGGCATACAAAGATCTAAGACAGCAAACAGGTCCCTATAAAATTACATAAAATATCAGAAGTCAAAGGGGACAAATTGTGGCTTAGTGTACTCGTTCATTATGGAGCTCCATCCAATACTGACTCTTTGATATATTTTCAAATATATCTTTGCCACAAAGATATGTTTCTTTCATTTACATTTCATGTTTTTAGGTAAATACATAGTGCAAATTTAAATGCACACACGCAGGAAACGTATAGTGTGAATTTGGCCCTTATTGTAGTAGATATTTCAATTCAATTCAATTCAAATACCTTTAATGGCATACAAAGATCTAATACAGCAAACAGGTCCCTATAAAATTACATAAAATATCAGAAGTCAATATATATATATATATATATATATATATATATATATATATATATATATATATATATATATATATATATATATATATATATATATATATATATATATATACACATACACAAAACTTGTATGAATCTTAAGCACACCCACTAAAAACTCTGCAACCACTTTAGAAATCGCTGTATCATTATCCTTTAACAGAAAACAACAAAAAGATAGATTGTTCTGGTGTTCAATACGTTTTGGCAACCTCTCAAACAGCATTATCTGCAACTTATCATATAAATGGCATTCCAAATTTATATACTGGATGGTATCTGGGCAGTTGGCTCCACACAAACAATGTCTTTCTTTTAAATTTTTTTTTTAAAAAAAACATTTTTTAAATTAAATTATGCTTAATGAACAGTTACAAATGTAATAAAGGTAGATATTATACAATGATATCAAATAAGTATTCTATTACAGATGTTAAAGATAGCATACAATGATATTATTAGTTTTCTTTCCAATGTTTACTACCTATAAAAAATAGTTAAATAAATGAGTAAATTTTTTTCTTAAGCATTATCCAAAGGCCTGACATTATTATTGAAAAATCTTTATAATGATATAAGGCTCTATTTCTATATTGATGATACTCAGTATATTGGTAAAGATAATATATAAAAATAGATTCTTTTAAAAAGGTGATTAAATAAGGATTGTCATAGTGCCAGTCTTCAGTAGATTGGTTACCGAAAATGATACATAAAAAGGAAAACAATCATTTGTCACCGTTATTCAAACACTTATTAACCTGCTTAACTAATGCCTCCTTCCCTTCCCAAAAGAAAAATATTGATATGTAGCTTTTATTAGAACTTTTATTAACTAAGATAATTCCTTCCTTCATTCCCCCTCCCACACTTAACCCTAATCCCCCTCTTTTTCAATGATATTAATACCTAGATCGGTTAAATAATGAATATTTTACATACTGATAAATAAACTATGGTCTAAATTATGCTAAACAGTTCCCTGTAGCCCAAGAGATACACCATATAGACTATTGGTATCTAAATATATACCAAACTTAAAGAACTGTAAAAAAAATAAATGGGAGCCCTATATGAGCTCTGCTCCCCCCCATACCTCTACTCCTATATGATTTTTAAAGATTATATGGTCATAACATATTTACATGATATTAAATTTTGCATTTAACTTGCATTTGTTACATCACATTTTGTTACATCAAATTTTATTTGCTCTTGACTTGCTGGCTGCATCTCACTGGAATCCCGCTTCCCCTGTGTGTTGGCAAGAGATTGGGTTCTTTTCTGTATGGTGCTGTTGCAGTTCTTAGGAAACTCAATACCGAGGTTTTGCAAAAGTAATCTTCCAGATTCCTGGTCTGTAACTTGATAAGTAAAGTCCTGTGTTTTAACATGAAGTTTTGTATAGTTGGTCCATTTATATTTTATCTGAGCTTTCCTCAATGCTTCAGTTATTGATCTAAGTTCTCTTCTTTTGTTTAAAACTGAAGATGGCAAGTCTGTAAGTATTGAGATAGGTGTTCCTTTATAAGGGATTGAGCCTTTCTTCCTTGCTATTTCCAGGATTTTTCTCCGTGTTTCCCCGCCTGGAATTGTAGCTAAGATATCTCTAGGCTTCTTAGATTCTGGATTTTTTTGGGTTCCCACTCAGAAAGCTTTGGTAATCAAAGGGTTCGCACCTTTTTAAAGTTGTAAGTGTTGTGCTAACCATGACGCAAGAAAAGAAGGCAGATCAACATTTAAAGTTGCTTGCTCTTCAAAATTTCTAAACTTCAGATTTGACTTTTTTGCTGTTATCTCCATATGCACAATTTTTTCTTGTTGTTGCTTGTTCTCTTGTTGTAACCCAGATAGTTCAGACTGTAATGATGTGCTTAATGCTAGTGCTTGTCCAGCAATCTGTGCTGTTTTATCTAAAGCTGATTTTACTTCTGTTAGCTGATGTATCAATGGTTGAAGCAAAGTTGACATTTTGTTCACTATTTTTTGTTCCATATGGGCCAGAAATTCAATAAGCGTGGGATCAGCAAGGGTAGTTAAATTGCTCCTACCTCTGCTGCTTTCGTCCGCCATTTTGATTGCAGCACAGTTTTCCTCTGCTGCCTGCTGCGAGTTTGGGAAGAAGTCTTGCAGTCTTTTTGAGACGTTTAACTTTCCTTTTTTCTTCCCCATGCCTTGTTTGCCCATATTCTTCTCTTATTTTGATTTTTAGTTTTGTTATGATGATGTACAATGAGGAATTGGGGGGGGGGAGGGACAGAGCTCTCTTCTCAAGCAACCTTCTCCTTCAGAGCCGGTGCCACGCCCCTCCCAATGTCTTTCTGAAAAGGGGACTCGCTGGTATCTCCCCTGAAGGACATTGGAGGGAAAGGGATTTAGTCTGGCCAACATAAAGGCCCTACGACAGCCTGGGGTCTCAAGATCATAAAAGTACTGCGGAATTCTGCCAACATATGTAGTCAATCCTAATGCAGCTGAGGAGCAAACAAAAGGTTGGGCTGGAAATAACTTCTGTTACTCCCAATCTAGTAGACGGTAGTAGATATTAATATAGCTCATGGCCCATACTCTCAGTAATCAAAATAAAAACAGTTTGAAATACAACTGTACAATTAAAGACCCAAAATTAAACCAATCAGCAGCATAAAATCCATTTATCCAGAGCTCCAAATTAAATAGTGCAGCATAATCTAAAAATAGTAGTATTTCTTAACGGCCAGGACCAAAACAATACCTCCTCTCCTCTAGATAAGAAAAGCATAACACAGTGAGCAAGCCTGCTTTTTTGGTCCTTGGTCAATCTGACTGAGTTGGTCAATTGAATATTTTAGAGAGGCTTGGGATAAGCTTTTTGAAATACTATCCTTATCTTTGGGATTCTGACAGGATATCAATGTATAGTTGCATCATATGAAAACATCGCACAGCAGAAGTCCTGAGCAGCATTGGGTCTAAGGGAAGAGTAGAAGCGATCACCAAATTAGCTATAATAACGAGACCTGGTGCAATATTGCCTTATAAAAATCCCATTACCCCCCATGCAACTAGATAAACCTTTGTTTGGAGAGGGGTGGTGGGAGAGAAATTTGATTTACACAACTGTATATATGTAATACCATTGTATCTGGGAAGATCCCAGGGACTGTGCTGATGCACTAGGAAACCCCTTGTGCAAACATCTCTGCTTTCATGTTGTTCTAGCCCTTTTTAGTACAGTACCATAGTCCATGTTACTTTTAAGTAGTTTATCATTGTGGGTGAGTCATTGTTTTTGGTTAGCAGGCTGTCTTGCTTACAGACAAATGGACTCACAATCTAGCTGTATCTGAAAAAGTGAGCTGTGACTCACAAAAGCTCATATCCTACCACAAATTTTGTTAGTCTTATAGGTACTACTGGTGCCACCGGATTTTTCTGTTTTCTACTGCTACAGACAAACTAACATGGCTAACCATCTTAATACTTTTATAATTATTTCATATTATCTCTAACATCTGCAGCAATAATCTATAATTATGGTTGATATCAAAAGGGAGATGGAGAATAAACCTTATTATTTGACTTCTTTATTTACTCATTCCTTTATTTTTCTCCTCATAAAGGCAGCTCTGGGGATAGCCAATCTTGCTGTTATGGCCATGGAAAAGGAAGGGACATCAAAAGAAGAAGCCATCAAAAAGATATGGATGGTAGATTCCAAAGGATTAATAGTAAAGGTAATGCAGCTTTAGCCGTACTCTAACAATACATATTTAATGCGTTCAGTTTATTGTGTAATGAAGACTGAAACAAAATATATTGGTTGCATTCTTGCATCCAATATGCTTCGGACACTCTGATCTTCATTTTATCATAATTCGATGTGTAAAGATTTGGATACCAGTAAAGCTGTCATTAGGATAGGTGGTTGATGGTAGCAAATGATATCCTAATTCCATTTAGAAATAGTGGTTCTGTTGCAGAAATTCATTGCTAGCACTTTTTACATTATTTTAAAAAATCGATTATTTAAAATGAAGAATACACAATTAGTGATGGAAAACTAGATGTCTTCTATGGTTTTCTCCATAGGGTAAATAGTGGCTCTAGGAAGGGGTGGAGATTTAAAAAGAAAACAGCATGAAGGGGAGGGGTTCAACCTTCACTCTAGTGCTGCAACCAGACCTCTGCCCCCACCCTGGTTATTAGCATTTTAAACTATAGCAGGAGAGCTGATCACAAATCTCCCATCATTATGTCAAGTTTGGCCAGAAAATAAATGCTTAAAGATATGCAAGTGTGTTAAACACTACACATTATTTTTAAGCTATTTATAAAAAAGGAAAAGAAATACTGATATAAAACTAATTTCCTGATGATTTCCTTCATGTATATCAGATTGCTCTATGCACGTCAGCTATATTATTACATTATTCTATTGCACAGTGCCAAAGAGGAGACCATGCTGTGGTTTGCCATGATATCAGTGGTGGTTAGAAATTCAAAGTTGCTAAGAAATTTTTTCAGTCATTCTTACCTCATTTCTTCCATAGGCCAGAATCAGGAAAGAAAAGTATACATTTCAAGTGCCAAAATAAAGAAAACTGTATGTTTTTAAAAGATGGTAATTTCTTTAATAGCATTGAACTACTTAAAATGAACCCCCCGCCCACACACACCAAATAGGGTAATTAATTTCACCCTTAACATACTGCTTGCATTCAGAATTTTTATGAGTTTTAGTGATCTGGAAGAAAAATTTAGATTCGTTAATGGATCCTCACACTTTGTTAAGCACCATTCATGTAATCTGTTGGCTTTTTCCAGTGACCCATATGTAGAGTATGCAATATGTAGAGATAACAGCTGTTGAGTGAGGCATGAGGTGTTGAGTGAGGCACGAGGTGGGGTATATTTTCATACAGTACTATCAAGTTGGAGGCTACCAAAGAACCATGACTGAATATTAACATGATGGTTCATGTAGTTATAATGAATTTGCTTTACAACTTTAAAGTTGTGGCTAATTTGACAGTGTTCTGTATGAACTGATTTTTTACTCCTGTATCTCTGGAAATGGTTAGACCTCCACGTGGCCATCCATTCACATCCAGGGAGAAGAGTTATTCTAAGTTCATGATTGAACATAATGATGTTTGTATTTTTTCTATTACAAATGTGATGAATTATTAATAACTACCCTGTGATATCTGTGCTTCCTACAGTGAAGCAAATAGTTTCATTGGGAAGTAGTTTAGATAACAAGAACAGGTTAACTGTTTCTTCCACAACTGTTGTTAAGGTCAAATAGAAAAATTAGGAAATAAAATCACAAATCTCTCTGCCTCATCTAGTTTGGCTCATAGTCTCACATAGGGTTGCCAGCTCTGGGTTGGAAAATTCCTGGAAATTTGGGAAGGAAGAGGTTTGAGAAGGGAAGGAACCTCAGTGGGGTATAATGCCATAGAGTCTACCCTCCGAAGCTGCCGTTTCCTCCAGAGGAACTGATATTTGCAATCTGGAGATCTCTAGGAGGTTGACAACCCAACTTTCACAATAACCCTCTGAGGTTAATTAGGTCAAGCTTGTGACTTGCACAAGGCAACACATAAGACAGGCCTTTCCAGTCCAAATTCTGAATTTTATCTGCTGAATCATACAAGATGTTCAGGATTGTGTTCTATGAATGTAAGAGAGGGGTACAAACTATAGACTTATACACAGTCCTTCAGTGCAAAAACCAAGGCTTAAGGGCCTTATCAAGCCCTTTGGAACCCAGTGGAAGAATGTTGTTTTTGAAGAGTATGAATCAAGGCACCATGGCTTGGGAATTTGGTTGTCAAGAGGGTAATTGCAAAATAGTGAAACATGAAAAGAGACAAAGAATGCATAATATATCTAATTCTTAATGTGGCCCCATTTGTGGATACTTAAATCTGGAGACTGCGGCTATAAACAGACAAGGGAGATCCTTCCACAAACCTGAGAAAAGCTCCAGGTTTGCAGAAAAATCTGAATCTTAAAAAACAAACAAACCTAGGAGTTAATGTTCCCTCCCAGAATAACAGAAACAGTGTCTATAGTTTTAAGAAACAAATGTCCTTAATGGCTGTTGCTAGGCGACCACAACAGTATTTGTCAGCCTTCTCATTTTGCTTTCTCTCAGCAAAAGGCAGGGGCAGGGCCCTTTCTAGGACAGTCATTGCCTTAGAAGAAAGACTCAACAGGCCTCATCAGCAAACACCAGCAACTTTATACCATGCAACTTGCCTAACTTGGCCAGGTTTGGCTGCATCCTACTATTCAACAGCAGCCAGCAATGGAAGCCAATGTGGTAGAGTGGGTAGAGTTTCAGCCTATAATCTGAGAGACTCAGGTTCATATCCCACTTGGAATGGAAACTTTCTGGATGACCTTGGACCAATCACACACTCTCACCCTAACCTACCTCACAGAATTGCTGTGAGGATAAAATTATATAAGTTGCTTTGGGTCCTCATTGTGGAGAAAGGTGAGCTATAAATAAAGTAAATAAATATAAACATAGCTAAAGAAGGGGGTAAATAAAAGTTTGGCTGGCTGAGAGGTGGGAAAGAGAGGAGTAAACAATGCAAGGATTAAGGGGGCTGCCAGGGGAAGGGAAAGGAAAGTGGAAAGAGTGTGGGAATGAGAGTACAAGGGAGAGTTACCCCCCCCCCCCAAAGTCCTTGCAAGTTCTTCACTACACAGCTGGGCCTGCCCCAGACCTGTGATTAGCATTGGGCAACTTGGCCAGAGTTTTCCTTGGGAGAAGGTGGTAGTGGGAGAGGGCAGAAAGCTAGAGGGGATAATAATGGTTGTTGTGGGTTTTCCGGGCTGTATTGCCGTGGTCTTGGCATCAGTAATTCCTTTGAATTACCAAGGAAAAACAGTCTCCTACAGGAAAAGTGTTTTTGCCATATATCAAAGGAATTACTGATCAGATGGGAAAGCTTATGAAAAAGCATAACCTTCAAGCAGTATTCAGACCCACCCGAAAAATACAACAGATGCTACGATCAGCAAAAGACAGTAGAGACCCCCTCACCTCTGCAGGAGTATACCGTATACCCTGCAGCTGTGGACAAGTTTACATCGGGACCACAAAGTGTAGCATCCAGACAAGAATAAAAGAAAATGAAAGACACTGCAGACTTGGACAACCTGAAAAATCAGCAGTGGCTGAACATAGCCTAACTCAAACAGGGCACAGTATCTTATTCCAGGACACCAAAATACTGGACAACACTTCCAACTACTTTGTCAGACTGCACAGGGAAGCCATTGAAATTCACAAGCATAAGCAAAACTTCAACAGGAAAGAAGAAACCTTAAGAATGAACAGAGCATGGTTTCCAGTTCTGAAAAACACCAGGCTAACAAAACACTCTATACTTGACAATAGCCTTGCAGAGAAGATTAGCACATCAAGCACCAATCCATATGCAAAAGAACCTCCTCAGGATACAGTGAAGCCTCCCACCATTAGCATTCCACACCCTGGGAAACTCTTACAGGATGACTCAGCTCAACCCCACCCCTCCTGAGTAGATACAAATGACCTGCCAACATCTTTTCCACACTGTGACACTGAGAAATCTCTGTCTTTTGGTGCTACACCTCTGAAGATGCCAGCCACAGCTGCTGGCGAAACGTCAGGAACTACAATGCCAAGACCACGGCAATACAGCCCGGAAAACCCACAACAACCATCGTTCTCCGGCCATGAAAGCCTTCGACAATACGATGATAATAATAATAACATTCGATTTATATACCGCCCTTCAGGACAACTTAATACCCACTCAGAGCGGTTTACAATGTATGTTATCATTATCCCCACAACAAAACACCCTGTGAGGTGGGTGGGGCTGAGAGAGCTCCAGAGAACTGTAACTAGCCCAAGGTCACCCAGCTGGCTTCAAGTGGAGGAGTGGGGAATCGAACCCGGCTCTCCAGATTAGAGTCCCGCACTCTTAACCACTACACCAAACTGGCTCTCAGTAGGTGTAGACTGGCTGGTGGGTTGGAAGGAGAGAAGGAAGCAGGAAAAGGGGAGAAGCTGTGGGGGTTTCAAAGAAGGGAAAAAGAAAATAATAGGGGAGGGAGGTAAGGGGAAAAAGAGCTGCCCCTACAAGTCCTTGTGGGACCTCTGCTTCTATGGGTAAAATATATTAGGATTTTAGGAATCTTTTGCTATCACAAAAGCAAACAATAGATGTGAAAACTATAAAACATGATTTTTTCCAAGTTTGCTTTAATTCGTTTTTCATTGCTGTGGAGGTTTTACAGTAGTTTTATGTTTTTCCTTAGACTTAAAATCTCAGTGACACCTGCTAGAGTATTTAAAAACACCAATTTTCTTAACCCAATCACTTTTAGTTGGAAGTTTTTAGTTTAGTCAATGTAAGCATGCCAAAAAGTAGTCGAGAGAGACTGCATATAGTTGTTTCATTTGGGCCACAGAAAATCCCAGCACAAGGTTATCACATCATTTCTGTGGTAACAATCTTAAGAAACTGCTTAAAATCCATTTTAGTTCATGAGGACATATTCCCATCTATCTGAAAACCCAGTAATTCAGTCTCTAAAGAAATCTGTAGAAGAAGGGGATAAATCAAGGGTGAGTCAAGAGAAGCTGGAAAGCTGTAGCATATAACATCATATTTATTGCTATCCACGTGACAGACCCACACAGCATCTTGCGGTCTCCTTGGAACTGGTTGCTGCTGCTGTTGATATATTGCATTCTGTTATATAAATACCAAGACTTGTGGTTACTCTTCAGAAATGAAAAAGGCACAGAACAAATGCAGTGAGGTAACCTTTACCACTGCACAGTTGGCAACTTACGTATATGTATGATGTTCATAGATTTTTAAAAAGTATTTGCATCAGACCTGTTTTTAAAAGCTCATCTCTTAATAGAATTAAACCAATTCATATACATAATACTATATAGTGTGGCTGCCTGGAGAGGAAATGCAGTGTATCCACACAACACACCTACACATACCCTTTCTCAGTTAAGAGTTTTTGGTATTATGCATTTTGAACCATGCTCCCATGTGCCATTGCATATTTCCTGGGCATGATTTCTTTTTGTCAAATCAGACGAGATACTAGAATATCCATGAATTCCCTAAGCTATTATTTGTTGAAGGTGGGGCATGTAAGACAGGACCCTTCAAAATGGCTGCAGAAAAAGTTGGTGGAGCAGCAACTTATTAGTCCTAAAGATCCTCTCTGCAGATTGGGGAACCCTTGTGAACAAAATGCACCATGTTACTGAGTGTGTAGGTTCAGTGAGAAGGCAAGTGGGATGAAATTGCCTTCCTCTTTTGCTGGTTGCCCAGGGGTTGCTATTTGACCATATATGCTGGAGATCTCATCACTGACCTGACACGTTGTCTTATTTGAATCATAATGGAAACAACAACGGAGGGGCACTGTGGAGTAAACTAGCCGAAAATGCAAAGACCAACCACGGACACAGTAGTAAATGTTCTTAAAGTGCACTGTGCATAGAATAGATTCCAATTAATTTAATCTTAAATAAGCTGCATTACCAACACTTAAAGTGCAAGGTGCCTCCAAACAGTTAGAATAAGTTACAAACATAATCAAAATCAACTACAGAGTAACAGTTGTACCATGTTCACATCCAAGAATCTCAATAGCAAACACATTAAAGTCCACAACGTCTTTCTTCTTTGTGTTCGCAACTGAGACTTGGAATTGAGGTAAGTATGGTGATATTGATGTCTTCTTGCTTGTCCTTTTCCAGGCGTAATTTCAAAAACCACAAGTGGTCAGCGCAGTTGCCGTCTCCTGGGCGGGAGACGGCACTTTGCACTTTAAGTGTTGGTGTTGCAGCTTATTTAAGATTAAATTAATTGGAATTTATTCTATGCACGGTGCACTTTAAGAACGTTTACTACTGTGTCCTCAGTTGGTCTTTGCATTTTTGAATCATAATGGAGCAAGTTTTTCTGGCTTCGTACCTTACAGAAATCAAAAACGACATAGCAATTTGTTGGGTTAAGTATGAAGCCTTGGATTTCTCACTTTTGAAAACAGAGGAAACGTAAGTGCCCTTGGCCCTCCCCCACAGCTGTAGCCACTGTTGGAGCTGATCCCAATTCCTGAGGTGCTGAATGTTACCCCATGAGTCAGAGTTTTCCAAAGGAACCTGGCTATTTTCCAGTCTGTGGGAGGAAATGCAAAGAAGCAGCACAGCTAGTAGGGAGGATAAAGGGAATCTTGTTCTGCAAAAAGGATAGCAAACAGCATGCCCTCCAGTACAGGGCCATTCTTGTATCACTCCAGTTATCGTATACTTTCTCCACCCGTCTCCCCTTGCATGTTGCTGAAGTCTATACTTTCAGTGTTATCTACTGCATTACTTTAGACTGCAATATTTTGTCCTCTACTGTTTTAAAAACCAAGAGGAAAGATACATTAGACAACATATGGGTAAAGATATATTAGACAACATATCTGTCCTACAGTAAAGTATCAAGTTCGAAATATAGCTCATCTGCTTCAGTATTTTCAACTGCTTCATCCACTCAGAGTCCCTCATCAGGAAGAAAAATGGGTTTGTTTTTTTTTAAAAAAACTATGTAAGGCAGCCAGCTGTACACTGCTCATTTGCATCCATTTAAAGACAAGATACACTTGCTCACTCAGAGATCTAACTTGGAAAGGATGAGGGAAGGGTATAACTGGAGCAACTTACACTAACAAAATTTTACTAAGCTTCTGTCTTGCAAACCTTACATATTTGGGAAGTCTACTGGATTTTCACCTAACAAGAATTGAAGGGAGTTTTCCAGAAGCTGAGAGGAGAAGTTGCGTCTTTTCATCCTCAAATATCTTGAATGTTTTTTTTAGAGGATGATGCTTATTAAATCCTTTCTGATTGATTGCCTATAATTGGCTTAAGTCAAATATATTCTTGAAGGACATGCTTTATGTATTTGACTTGTGGCAGACACAATCCAATTGGTTAACTTGGGGTAAAACAAGGTAAGGTAGACTTACATGTTTTTGAAGAAAAGTTGAGTCTTTTCAGAATGAATGAAAATCTATATTTTTAATGTAGACGTTCTTTTTAAACTTAGGGTCGTGCTTCACTAACTTCTGAGAAGGAACGATTTGCCCAGCAACATGATGAGATGAAAAATCTAGAAGATATTGTCAGAAATCTAAAGCCAACTGCACTTATAGGTAAAATTTACAGCTGCATCTGTTTATCCAGATAGGCTTTACTATTTAATTTTATTATCTGATGTATATGCTGAGGATAGATATTCATTGTGCCAAAAATGGGTTTCAAGTGTGAACAGTAATTTTCTGGCTATAAACAAAAACCTCAAGAAGATACAATAGCCATTTTAAAATAGTCAAATCCAGGAGATATATGTGAACTACCACTTTTATTGAAGAATAAGGGGGACACAGTGTTTGAAAGAAATCTTAAATTTGGGTCGAGCTGGATATACTTTTGTTAATCATGGTTGATCCCTGTCTCCTCAACTGGCTACAATATAATCAGCTATATATGCAGTATATATATACAATATAATCAGTTCTGTATCCTTTGATTCCTGCTTCAAATTCTCTAAAAAACAACAAGAAATGTAAATGTGCATATTATGCAGTGATATAGTTTGGTAACTCAACAAAACATAAGAAATACTATATGACAAAAAGTGCTGAATTGAACAGAATATTATTTCTTTAAATGCCATTTTTAAAATCTAAATATGTAGTAAACACTAGAACTACTGATCAGATCTGAGATCATTTTTCCTGTTTGGATTAATTGTTTAAACCCTCTCCATGCATAGTTAAAATTTTCCCAAGGTTTTTCATTAAACTAAGTCTCAGCAAATGCCATATATGGAATCTTGCTAGACACTACTCATGAAGAGGATTTGTTATCATTGGAATAAGAACAGAAACAATTACTTTAATAAGGCAATAAAAATAGCCATAAAGCATCAATGAAATTAAGTTTTCTAATTTATTTTACGGAAAGAGCTGCTTGTCTTACTGTTAACTGTCTAGAAGCGAAATTCACGCAAACAGTTGAAAGAGCAAGTGAGACACTATCTTTTGTTTGGACCAGCTAAAATACAGATGGCAGCCTTTGAACATCCTTTGTGAGGCACGTGAGGTTGGAGCAAAAGTTAAAAGAAAACTCTGTGTTCAAGCTGGTGGCAGTTTCATTGGATCTTTAGAACTCAAGCTTCTCTTCAAAATTATACCTTTATTTAATTTGAGTGAGAACTATTTAATTCGAGTGAGCAGAAGTTTTAAAAGGGTCCACTGGAAATGTCTCCTGTACCTGCTTCACTGGAAAGGATGAACATGGCAGAAAAGTAGCACTATCAGTGCACCATGTGCAAGAGAAGCCCTGGAGGACTTTGGTAAAGTTTAACTTGTACAGTTTTTTGCATGTTCCATTCTAAGTACATAGATGCTGACAAAAGTTATTAACTTTTATGCTTCTTATATTTCAACACTATGATGGAGATGGTGGTTGACATATTTAAGAGCCTGAATTCTAAATCAACTGTTCTAAATTCAGTATGCTAGAAATCTCCCCCTCCCCCTGCCCAAACCAGGGTTGCCAGGCCCCCTCCTGTTTCCCACTGCCACTTGAAGTGGTGACAAGAGAGGATTTTTTAAAAATTGTTATTGGGCTGACAGCATGATGTCATTTCCAGGGAAAATCTGGAAGTGCTCACAGTCCTCTCTAAGAATCACTGGAATCTCTGTGGGTTTAACATAGAGTTTCCAGCAATTCTTAGAGAGTCATGACATTATGTCCGGGTTTTCCAAGAAGTGATGTCACACCATCACTGAAAGCTCCCCTTCCCCCAGTCTCCCATTGGTTGCTAGGCTGAGTCTGGCAACACTACCCTAAACATTTCCTATACCACATAAGAAACAGAATGCACCTCTTTTGACTGGTCACTATGATAGCTTCCATCTGTTAAATTTTGAAATTGTGTTACTGCTTTTTATGAAACATCACAATTGAAGGGGAGAAAATTCCGAGCACTGGTTGCCATTTATAGAAATCTGTCCTTCATGAAGGCAACCACAAAGTAGCACAGGCACCATGAACAACTAACTAAACAAAGAAAAAAAATATCTAAATAAAGAAATAAACAATATTAAATGATGTCTTCAGTCTCATATAGTCATTGAACCATATAACAGGACATTTGTACAACGACATGGGGAAATGCAGCTTTCTTTAAACTGATGTGTGGTGTATGAGACAGCTCTGTTCCTTTAATCTAGGCCAGTGTTTTAGACTGTCTGACCCACTCCAGGACTTAATGTGGGCAAGAACAGAGAAAAAGGAAGTCGCTGTTACTGCCACTCCACACAGAGAAAGAACCTGATTAAACTGTGCTCTTGTTTAAATGATATAGCACCACTGCTATGATGTAGCACCAGTTTTTATATTCTTAGTTTGGAACTACGTCTTGTCAAAAATGGCAGCCCATATAAGGGTTCCCCTATCTCCTTTCTGCTGTACTGTACTTTTTTACTTACCTGTGTTGTGACCTTGTCATCTTATGTGTTTACCCACCTCTGTTCCGTGTATTTGGCTGGGTGTGAGTGAGAACTATTTTTTAGGCAGCATTGCCATCTCACCTGTAATGTGTAGGGCTTCCCTAAATGTACCTTACTACAGCTAGTTATATATTTGCACTAGACTTACTCCTATCAATGTGTTATGCCTTCTAAAGTTTGAGCTGGATAAAAGAAATGGTGAAATATAATGGAACAATTACAATAAAAATAATATTGACATTGTTCTGTGACCTATTTTGCACTACAGCATTTAGACAAAATATCTGGGTAAGGTAAAAGATTTCATTTCCCATATCAGTCAGTTATACTTGTGGTTTTCTTAGGAGTTGCTGCCATTGGTGGAGCATTTACAAAAAAGATTCTCAAGGACATGGCTTCCTTCAATGAGCGGCCAATTATCTTTGCTCTTAGTAACCCAACTGACAAAGCAGAATGTTCTGCTGAGGACTGCTATAATCTAACTGAGGTAAGGGATGAAAATTAATGTATCTTGCTTTTTATTTCAGCAGTCAGGTAGAATAATCAAGTATTGCATTTATAATTTTTAAAAGGACATCTGTAAGTTCACGTGCTTTTCAGTTACGATTTCAAAAAATGAACTTATTTGTGATGGCCTTAAATGTAGTCATTGCAGATTACCAATATTTTAGTTGGGGAGGGGGGACGCTTGGCAATTGTTACCTCAATTATCCTCACAAAACTCATTTAGAATGTAACCCAAAACAGCCATTAAAGTCATAGCAAAAAAGGGATTTGAACTTCTCACATCCAGTTACAACATTCCTTGAACCCGTAGAACTCATTATCTCTTAACCCCACCTGAAAAGCAAGGATGTTATCTTTCAGTACAAAATGGATGCAATAGAAGTAGATGATATGAGTCACTTGCCAGGAGTCTATGTCTTTTTCTATAGAAAGAGGGCACTGTAAGATGATTTGAAGAGTTTATTGAAAACTATAGGATTTTGGAAGAGGAAGTCTGAAGCAAGAAGTAGAAGGGCAGCTAAAGGGTAGGAGGTTGTGTACACCAGATTTATAGGAAATTACCAGGAGTATCAGGAGAAACAGAAGACTGCTAATGACAGTAAAGTCCAGGATGTTGTATATATGAGGGGGAAGTTAAGTAGGGACATAATAGGGATGATGAACAGAGTGGATTGCCTATAATTTTCTAGTGTTGCTACACTTAAGCTCAAACTTTAAGTGTGGTTTTTGTTGGATCATTTTGTGGAAAAAGACACTAGGAAGAGTAGGTTTTTTTTTAAAAATAGCTAAACCCCCGTATCTATATATCTTCTAATGCTGACCAGACATAGCTGTATAGGTAAATAGCAATAGCATTACTATGTATGGATGTGAGAGTTGGACACTAAAGAAAACTAATTCGAAGAAAGTTGATTCATTTGAAATGTGGGGCTGCAGGAGAGTTTTACGAGATGGCCAAAAAGACAAATAAGTGAGTGCTAGATCATGGAAGCTAAAAGACTATACTGAGGCTATCATACTTTGGTCACATCATGAGAAAACAAGGCTCATGGGGAAAGATGATAATGCTAGGAAAGGTGGAAAGCAGTAAGAAAAGAGAAAAACCCAAAATGAGATGGTTGGACTCAATAAAGGAAGCCACATCTTCCAGTTTGCAAGATCTGAGCAAGGTGGTTAATGATAGGACATTTTGTAGATCTTTCATTCATAAGTCAGAGGCAACTTGATGGCACATCACATACATGCACACACAGATGGGTAAATAATAATCAGTATGAGTCTTTATTGGTACACGTTCCTAGTTTTAGAGAATAATCCTAGGCAGGCACACTCAGATGTAAGTGCCATTTATTCATTGAGACTTATTCCCAGGAAAGTGGTTTTAGGATTGCAACCTTAATATTAGTAGAATTATTTATAATTGCTGATAGATATGAAAATTATAATTAATTTAAAAGGGAAAATATTAATGTTTATGTTCAACTGGCATTTGTTTGAAGCAAATGGCAGGAATTAAAAGCCATACGATAAAAAGCTCAGAAACTACTGCCTGTGAATTGCAGACTGTTTACTTTATCTGATGGTTCGCACATGGTCTCTTGAATTTTTCTCATGATACAGTATAGTTTTATAAATTTAAAAATAGAAACAAAAATTTAGCATGTCCTGTTTGCCTTCTGAAAAATCCACAATGGAGTGCAATGCAGAAGTGAAACAGGAATGCAAATATTTTGAAAGTATGGTTATAATGGGAGTTACATCTGGTAACCAGAGCTAAAAATATAATGAAATATCTGCTTGCCCATCAAAATGTATGAAGTAAGCCATTATAATTGTGCATGACACCAAGTTAAAGTATATTCATTTGAATAACTGGAGGGTTGATGTTTGTGTATTATACATGTGCATATTTGCAGTTCTCTACATGAAACAAGGTTCCTTTCTATTAAAATAAAAATAACTAGCAAACTGTATAGGTTTTGCTCCAACACAGGCACTTCCTAATATTTTAATTATTAGTTACACTGAAATCTCAACAAGTCAGCTTAATCAAGCAAGAGTACTGGATTTATATTTTTCTATCCCAATTTATACTCCAGCAAGCGTAAATGATTGCCAAGACATAAATAGTGCTAGACACTTTGGACAATACCTTTGCAAACCCTACTGACTGTCTCTAGTGGAAGAGGAATTCTTTTCTATGCATAAGGCTAACAGGAGACTGTCAGGTCCATTTGTGGGTTTATTTGTGTGCTCATAGCGGAAGCTGGTTCTCATTGAAGGTGTATAGATTCCAATCTTTCCCAAAAGAGAAGAGAACTTTCTTATTATCACGCCTAATAGGATATTGGATAAAAACTAGCAAGTTCCATGATAAAAATCTCTATGGAAAATAGATCAGAACTTGTGGTTTCACACTCTTTTCCCTCTGGGAATATCTGGAATTTTACTTGATAATGCTTATTTCACAGCATTTGGTTGAATATTACAATATTTGTCACATGACTTTGTCTCTTCCAGTCATTCCAGTGTGTATTCTCTTTCTGAAAGTACTGCATTTTAGATTTAGTTGCATGATCTAATTATCCATTCTGTTGATAGCATTTTCAAGACTTTCCCCCTCTTCTGTTTCAGGGCCGCGCCATTTTTGCAAGTGGAAGCCCTTTTAATCCTGTCACTCTTCCAGATGGGCGCAAGTTTTTTCCTGGACAGGGTAACAATGTCTATGTGTTCCCAGGAGTTGCACTTGGAGTTATTTCATGTGGATTGAGGCATATAAGCGAAGACATTTTCCTCACTACTGCAGAGGTAGTAGTTGTTCTTTGTATACCTAAATGAATATAACCTATGCTCAGTAGGGATGACATACAATAAACACAGGGATTCCTCAGCCTGGCTGAAAGCCATTCCTGACAGACCATTATGTAGCAATGGCTGAACTATAATCTTGCAGTTATCCCAAATTAGAATAGCGAGTTAAGCAGACATCTTGGTTATTGTTCTGATAGAGACAGGTTTTTTTCTGAGGATTTGGGAGGTCAAGGAAACTCACTTGAGGCAAGATACTTTGGCAAGATTAAAGAGACTTTTAATTGAGGGAGGGAAACAGGCATACAGCACTCCTTTGCCACAGAGTAAACCAAACAGCAATCCCTTAACTTGGGGGAAACAAAAAAATCCCTTAACTCACAGCACCCAGCATGTCCCTGGGTAGCTCCAGTGCAGGCAGGAAGGTTCCAACGCAGGTTTCTTCCTCTTGATGTTACATACCAGGTGCAGCTTCTAAGACCTGCAGCATCTGGCAATCTGTTAGGTCATGCTGGCCTGGGGCTACTACCTGTATCTGGTGCTCTAACTCTTCCTAGAAGGCTACAAGAAGGAGATAATCCTGCATCGATTTATGGCTATGGGTATACTTGAAGCCAGAATTGGATCACAGAACACCGTTCTCTAATCCTCCTCGGGGGTTATTCTGCAATGGCACTATAGTTATATTAAAGCATCAGCTCCCATTCTTGTGATTGTGAGAAGTATATGGCTTTGTTCTTTCCAACTTACATCTTAAAAACCAACCCAGGGTTATGCAATGCAATTTATCAAAGTCAAGCTTATTCCATTAGAATAACTAATTCAGCACTCAACCATTATGGGATTAAGTGCCATCAAAAGTGCTGACAAGTGCATTCTTTTGTTGAGGAACTGCTTAAGCTTCTTGGAAAGTCTGTCCAGGACCTGTCCTGAAATTTTGTAGGATTGAATGGTTATCTCCCACCACACATGGTCCCAATGTGAGTTGGAGCCCTAGGTAGCTTCTATATCACTTTAAGAACAGTAGGAAGATCTGTCTATGGATCTCCTAGCATCATATATCGTTTGGCCCTGAAACAGATACATTTGGGGAACAGTCAGAGCATTAAAATAGTAGAACAAGAAATCTGATTGTGTTAAACCAGCCATCAGAAGGACTAGTATAAACCTATGGTTAATATTGGACTTCGATTTACTGTGCATCTTGCTATTACCTATAATGTACACTAGTGGCCAAAATTGTGGAAACGTTTTGGAGAAAGTGTATTTTTGAGGTTTGATGGCTTATAACACCACTTTTTTTGGGAGTAATACCATAAAATTATATATCAATGGAAAGATAATTTAATCAAGAATGTAATGCAATAACTTTTATGAAGGAATTTTTTTAGAACAGTAGTTATAAAGAAGAAAATTGAAACACATAAAAAATTAGTTATACAACAATTCTCACCATGTCAGTTAATACTTAGTTGGGTAACCTTTTGCTTTAATTACGGCCTTACAACGCCTTCCCATGGAGTGAACTAAGTTTTTTAGTTCTGCAGCTGTTATAATGTGAAACCACGATTGAGTTATTGCTTCTATTAATTGCGGTTTATTGCTGGGTTGCTTCTCACTAACCAGTTTCTTTTAGTCGTCTCCATAGATTTTCGATGGGGTTAAGGTCTGGGCTATTCCGAGGCCATTCCAACAGTGGAATATGATTATCTTGAAACCACTTTTTGCACACAGCAGCAACATGACATGGAGCTGAATCTTGTTGAAATATAAATGCTTCATTATCTTGGAAAAGATCACGTGTAGAAGGCTTCAGTTTGGGCTCAAGTATTTCATTTTATGTATTTTTGGGCATTTATATTGCCATTTATCACGCAAATTCTGCCCACACCTTTTGATGTCATACAACCCCATATCATAACACTAACTGGGTGTTTCACGGTAGGTGTAATGCAATCAGGATGCAAATCTTCTCCAATTCTTCTTCTCACGTTTTATGCCATCACTACCAGACAGGGAGATTTTGGTCTCATCACTCCAAATAACACTGTCCCATTGTTCCGCTGTCCAGTTAACATGGGTTTTAGCCCAGTTTAATCTTTTCAACCTTTGTTTGAGAGATAACAATGGTTTTTTGTGTGGAATTCTAGCATTAAGACCAAATTCTTCCAGTCTGTGCCGAACAGTCCTTGCACTCAACTTCACATTGAATTGCACCATTTCGTTCTGTATGATTTTCGTTCTATATGATTGCGCCATTTCGTTCTGCATGATTTTCTTCTGTCACCTAGGCTCAGTCTCTCAATTCTTCTATCATCCCTTGCTTGTGTGCACCTTTTCCTGCCTTTACCAGTCTGGTTTTGTAGCGACTGAGTTGCCTTATACCTCTTCAAAAATTTAGAAATGCCACCTTTGGTTAAGTTTCCACCAATTTTTCTTCTAATTTCTTCATAACTGTAGCCTTGTTCACTTAATAGTACTATTTTACATCGCTTTCTGGGAGACCAGTCAACTCTTTGTGCCATTTCTTTAATTTTATTACGTTTTACAAGCTCACTAAATGAAAGAACACAAAACAAAACAACCAATTTGATAGCAATCACATAACACACTGACAAATGACCTCCTCTCCGCTCCAATGCATGCTATCAATAGCTGAATCCTACTGTGACCTGATTGGCTCATTGCCAAAACAAGATGACACCTGATTGGCTCTCTAATGACTCATGCTCATTGGCTACATTCAAACGAAGGAAAGCTACTTCTTATCAACCTAAGCAAGTTGTGCTTCCTTTTCCTGGTTATTTGGCTATAACATTTGATAGAATACAGATAATTGAACAAACTTTGTTGCATTACATTCTTGATTAAATTATCTTTCCATTGTTATATAATTTTATGGTATTACTAAAAAAAAAGTGGTGTTATGAGCCATCAAACCTCAAAAATGCACTTTTTCCAAAAGATTTCCACAATTTTGGCCATTAGTGTAGAATTGCTGGTAGTCTGACATCAAATTGTATGCAATATAGAGAGCTGTTTTGAAAAGAGAGTAGTACCACACAAGAGGGTAGTAGGAAAAAGGATGGTGGTGATGTGGTGGAACAGTGTGTGTAAATAGACTTAAGTGCCTTCAAAAGTCTGTGTTTAATAATTTCATTTCTTGCTGAAAATGAAAGCCTGGGCTTTAACAATTAAGAGCAGTTGCCATCTTTGAAAGAGGCCTTTTTAGAACTGGATATTGATTTGATTTTCTTAAGAAGCTACATGAAGTGAATAATATTCTGATGCACAACTTACTACAGAAGGTATATATAAAACAATGTGCTGTATTCAGCAGTAGTAAATACTACTCCCATTCTGCCTCCTGGTGATCTTCTTACATTCTCTTGAGAGAAGTAAGGTGACCTCTGTACTCTAATCCTGTCATTTTAAAGTTTGAAATCATGAAGCATACTAATTTAATCTGGAGAAGAACTAGCAGCAGTTATTTCTACAAGAGATTTGTTGCTATTAAGCCTCTCCTCCTCCTCCTAAAAATTACCACTGTCCTTTATGTCAGAAATTCCACCACTAGTTTTATTAAATTGGGTGTTTAAAATTTGCCAGCAATGTGTCCCTTTTGAGGGAAGCATCGTAACCTTCCAACATGCCTAGACTCTCTCCACTGCCCTGAACCAATCAAGACTGTTAATAATCCATGTCATAGGAACATGGTTAATTTTATCTTTCCTGCTAAATTCTTCCCCTGTAATTTAAGTTGGATATGGCATTTTTCATTCACTGTCCTAAACTGCCATGTCTGTTTTAAAAATTCTAGTTTGGGTTTAATGAAGTGATTTATGTATAGTTCATAAAACGTTCTAAAAACTTCCTCAATGAAAGGTAGCGTGTACACTGGCCTGTGAAGCTTCTCAGGTATCAGTCTTCTTGAGACATGAACAAAAACTGGTTTCCTTTCTATGTAATTTTAGCAGCAACATAAAAGTACAGTAAAAATTAGAGCCAATTTCTGCCTTTAGGGATTATCTTTCGATGACCATGCTTTTGCCATCACTTTAATATTAGAGGGGCTAGCCTTGGGGCAGTCATGAAAGCAATGTGGTATGGTGTAGTGGTTAGCATGCTGGACTAGGATCTGGGAGACCCAGGTTTAAATCCTCATGGTGACCTTGTGCCAATCACACACTATCCATATAACCTACCTCTCAGGGTTGATGTGAGGATAAAAATCGAGGTGAGGAGAAGGATGTAGGCCACTTTGGGTCCCTATTGGGAAGAAAGGCATGGAATAAATAAATAAACAAATAAAGCAACAAAACAGATCTCCCAAAAACAAGATAGAATTTTCTACATTATCTGTTGATTTTCTACAAATGCAGAAAAATGTGACTTTGCTAATTTACCAAAGAGGAGAGGGCAGGACCGGATCAAAGAGGGGCAGGGGGGGTAGTTTGCCCCTGGTGCCACCAAACAGGGGGCACCGGGTGCAGCTGCCAGCTGCCGGGAGCATGCGGGTGGCTGAGGGGAGAACTGGGAGGCTGCCCATTCCATTCACCTGCCCTGCTGATGGCACATGCATGGCAAGCCAGTCGCCCCATCAATGGGGCAGGCGAATGGCACAGGCGGCCTCCTAGCCCTCCGTTCAGCTGCCCGCCGCCACCAGCTCTGCGGTGCACCATGCGTCGGGGCAGCTGGCTTGTAGCATGAGCAGCACACCTCTAGCCCCTGCGCGATGACATCATGGAAGTGACGTCATCACACTGCGCCGGGAACACGCACGCGCAGGGGATGAGGCCAGACTTGGGTTGCCCTGGGTGCCAGCAACCCTAGATCCAGCCCTGGGAGAGGGCACCTGATTAGGACTAAAAATGTTCCAGAATGATGGGATGTTGAAAATAACTGTCAGTTAAAGGAGGAGGAATGAAGGGAATGGGGGTAGAATTAGTTCTTCCAAGTCTGTGAGAGTTTAGACAACCCTGGCTGTTAGGGGTTGGGGTGCTGTTTCCAAATGGTTCCCCCTTCTGCTGTTAGGGGCTCTGAGAATTTATGTAATTTGAGGACTGGGTTTTTGGAAAGCATTTCCAAATCCATTCTCCACTGGTTTTTTTTTGCCATGCTTTAGGCTTGTGTAAGTTATTTGTTAAGTTTGCTGCAACATGATGAGAACCTGAGGGGAAAATGTTTGCCCTCAACTGATGACATTAATTATTCCAACTCTGATTTATAGTCAGATGTAAGAGTATTTATATGTGCTCTCAGTCCTGCTGCAGACAGAGTGTGTCAAGAAGGCACAGCATATTCATCTCTTGACTTTGAGTAGTCAATACATTGTTTAATCTGCCTTGAATCTCAGTGAGAAAACAATTATAAATAACATTAATAAGTAAGTAAATAAATATCTGAGCTTTAATAAAAGAAATACTTCTTCACACAACATGTAATTATCATAATGTATGGCAGTGGCCACTAGCTTAGATGGATTAAAAAGTGAGATAGGTTTATCAATGAATATTAGTAATTAAAAAGCAAATTAAGTTTCTGTATTTAGAGAATATACCTTTGATTTCTGGGAGGTGGACAGGACAGGATTATACTCTTCCTGTGAATTTCCCAAAGCATGTGTTTAGATTAGATGGACTTTGGGCATGATCCACAAGGCAATTTAAAAATAAGACATCTCTGGCAGAACATGTATGCTGGGCAACATAACATACTTAGCATGCCAATCTATTGAATCAGAAGCCCATAATTTGGGTCATGATGATATAGATATAGAATCCTTCCAATCTCTCCCTTCTGGATGAAGTCCGCTGTTCTTCCTGAAATGTGACTCCTGAAGGATTTGGTGGACTATCTGAAACAGAAGGGGGACCAGCTCAAACTGTGTACCCCCCTTGGACCAAGCATTAAACAGAGCTCATCTGTTTAAAGGGAGAACTTAGGATCTAACCTATGGAAAATTTCGAAACCTGGAGATACAATTGCTCTTATCTAGAAACAAGAGATTTTCTCCATTCTGCTGGCCCTTAACTCAGCTGGATTAAGGGAAGGAAAGAATTGACTACAAGAGCTCTGTGAACCAGTGTGCCTAGGGGAGAGGGTAAATTTTGGCATCAGAGAACGGGATACATTTGTAACAAAGATGTCTTAATTTGTCACCTCTCCAGTTAAAGAAACAATTTAGTCATTGTAAGAACAGCCAGTTCTCTGTAATCAGGTGTTCCTAGTTTCATGCCAAGTAAAGCAAAGTTCACCTTTGATTTTGGGGATGATAAATCAAGGGCACCGTAAGTTATAGGCGTTTTCACTCTGATGACAAGCAGCATTCTTCTAAGCCTGACCAAGCAGAACTAAAATGGCAGAGAATTTATGAGCGAATTAATTACTCATGAACGGTACATGCTACGGTTAAGTCACTGCAGAGATAATCCTATTAACTTTTCACTACATAACAGTATATGGTCAAATAGGCAAGGTGCCCATTCTTGGACAGTGTCCATTACATGCTAGAGGACAGTTTCTCTTCATAGCAAAAAAAAAAATTGCACAGCAAATGAACAAGCTTTTATAGCATGGTCTACATTTATGATGACATAGCTACTTTTAAAAATATACTCCCAAGAAAACAGGTCGCTTTTATGTTTGAGTCCATCTCCTGTGGATCTTGCTTTGGGTGCTGAGCAGTTGGAAGCTTTGGCCAGGGTCTGAAGACCCCTAAAAACAGTGATACAAAGGGTGCAAGAATTCCATTGGGCTAATACAAGTCTCTTGCCTGAAACTAAGTAGGTTTTTAATAATCCTTCCTCTGAGCTTCTGCAGCTGCTTTTAAATAGGCTAATAATAATGCATTAAAGTGAGAGGGGACCTCTGTTAGTAATGTGAATGATTTGGCCTAATTCTCATTACTGAATTCTTGTCATCCTGGTGAATTTTAGTTATACTGCTGGTGGTTCTGCATGTTTGATGCCAGAGATCAGTATTCATCAAATTGTAATATGAATGCAACCTGCCAAATGTAGCTCGCTATGCTCCCTGGCTTACAAAAATAACCACTGACTGGATTCAGGAAGAACAATCAAATGTCAGGCTCACTTTTTGTTTTGTCGACATTATTAGCTCCCCTCGTGCTTTCTAATCTATATTATATATTTTAGAAAACTCAAAAAGTGAATAAAAATGACTGCCAACAATTTCTTTGTTTAAAGAAAACGTGAGAAATCGTTGTTGAATGTTAAAGTTTTTTTTAAAAAGTATAACTCTCCTAGCAAGAAACAATAACAGTTTGCTTATATACCACCCTTCTGGACAGATTAGTGCCACAATCAGAACAGTGAACAAAATCAGTGTTATTATTATCCCTACAATATAGCTGGGGAGCTGGGGCTGAGAGGAGTGGCTTACCCAAGGCCACATGCTGAGCTCCTAGCAGTAGTAGGAGTTGAACTAACAGAGTGCTGATTTGTACCCCAGCCACTTAACCACTATGCTACGGCAGCAAATGTTTCCTCTAAATAAAAGGTTTCCTCTAAAAAAAATTGTATTGCTGATAGATTAGTTCTTAAGAAACTTCCTCAGAAGAAATGCACTGAAAATAAATTAGAACAAACAAGTCAACAATGAATAGAATTCAGAATCATATCAGATGACTGGATGGGTCTCTGAAAATACAATTTTACTTGTTTCCAGGGCTTTTTTCAGTTAGAATGCAATGGAACTACGTTCTGGCGCCTCTTAATAATCCCCACGTGACTGGTGAGTATTTGGCTGTTTTGGCCATTTTGGGCCCATTTCAACCCAAAATGGCCAAAATGAGCCCGAACCAGCCAGGATCGGGCCATTACCCTGTGGGGGAGGGTTCCCCTGCATGACAGCACTCTGTTCCAGACCTATTTGGCCTGATTCCGCCCAATTTGGGCCCAAAATGGCCAGGACCAAGCCGCTTCCAGGGTGGCCATGGCCTGTGTGATGACATCACTTCCAGGAAGTGATGTCATCGTGCGGTCCCGGGAGCACACATGCACATATGGTACCCGGTGAGTTCCACCACCTCTTTTCCGAGAAAAAAGCCCTGCTTGTTTCTAACTTACTTCTGCCAGATTATGATGTCTTCTCATTGCTCTTCTCCATGCCCCTTTCGTTTCTTGCATTTCTTTGGAGGGTCACTAAGTGCCATCTCTATTGCCTTTGGGCAAGGTGGCTTCTCCTCCAGAGCAATCAGCAGCTTGTTCTAATTAGAAAGATGATAAGTGGGGTTTCCTTCCCTTTCTAGATTTATACAACAGGAAGGGGGCAGATACTGTATGCATGTATTTTGTTGTTGTTGTTAATGATTTACTAGAGTTAACTTTGTTATCTATTTCTTATCTTAGCTCAGCTATTGAGAGGTCTATCAGAAGAAATGCTTATTTTTACAGAGAAGAGCCTTTCCCGTGGCTCAGGAACTGTATTTTTAATTAGGACTCCTGTCATTTTTTTAGAGGGACCCATCATGAAGGTCTATATCGGGGTGGGGCCATTAGATCTATGAACCACTTCAGGACTTCCCCTGGATTCTCTCTGACTTCTTCTAATCCCCCTCCTCATGCTCCTAGTTCTTCTGTCCATCTATCACTTCATATGCCACATTAACCAGAGAAAACTTTTTTTAAAGGATAAGGCAGGGCTTTGATTGGAAGAAGTTACAGGATAAAAAACAGGAAGTTAGATCCAAAGGACTTCAGTTACTGCTCCATGAGTGGAATGGATCTTTCTTACCTTTTCTCTCCTTCTGTGGTCCCTGCTGGCTCTATCATGGTCAGAGGACCCTCAGGTACAGTGTAAGGCATGATTTGGCACCTGCATTTGAAAGAGTGAATTAGCAAAAATTGCTATTCCACTTGAAAAAAAAGTGGTGGTGGTCAGAGCCAAGCTACAAGTGACGCCTGACACAGGTTGGACACTTGTCAGCTTCCCTCAAGTGTTGATGGGAAATGTAGGCGTCCTGGTTTTACAGCTTGGCTCTCCATTACAGCTGCAAGACCAGGATGCCTACATTTCCCATCAAAACTTGAGGGAAGCTGACAAGTGTCCAACCTGTGTCAGGAGTCACTTGTAGCTTGGCTCTCAGTTTGCAGAAGAGGTCTTGAGATACAATCACATTGTCTGCTTGGTTTACCCTGTGTTCAAACCCATCACCGGAGAAGAACTTGACAAATATAGAGGTTCATTTATGTGGTCCAAAAGCTACGGCCGACTTGTCATAGAATGATGGTTGCACAAATCCAGTCCTAATCTGCAGAAGCGGTATTTTAAAATATAGTTATCTATAACATTGAGGTCTAAAAGTAAATGTTTTGTGTTTGGTTCCTAGGTTATAGCTCAGCAGGTTTCCGAGGAGCATTTAGATGAAGGCCGTTTGTATCCACCTTTAGCTTTGATTCAAGATGTATCTCTGAAAATTGCTGTAAAAGTAAGTTCATTTTGTAGTTCTTGATTAACAGTAGGCTTAGTCTGTTTTGCTGTTGCATACTGATGCCCTACTTGCCATTTTTGTAGACAGCTTTCTGGAAATTGATTCCATCTCTAATTTTGTGTACAACATGCTCCAACTGTAGCTACATGACATGCTACTACAACCAACTTGTTTATCTGTTGTGTTGTGCCACCTGCTGGCAGCTTTCATAAATTTAGTTTTATGTCCTTCTGTTCTTCCTCTTAAACTCGCAAAATGATCTTTCCCCAAGACAAATTTGACTGAGTTTCAGATAAAGAGAGAATCTAGAGGTTTTATAATACTGTGAAAACTTCTCCAGAAGAGCAAACACATTAGTCTCATTGACTTTTTGGAGCCCATTTTCCTTTTATTCCCAAAAAGCCTGTCAATTGCCACTTTTATCTTTATCTATAGCTTGCTCAGTGATAAATGTGAGAGCTGAGAGGCTCTTAGGAGATAAAACAGAAATGGAGCACCAGAAATCAAACTTTCAAGGAAGACAAGAATCCTTTTCACACATTTAAAGTACAATGAACAAGCATAGAGGGGGGTTGTGGTAGCAAGTTCTGTCCCCAGCCTGTGTGGACGGGAAGTCCTCTCCACATAGGACTGCTCCATATACTGTAAACAGGAACCTGAGGTTCTCAATAGCATGGAGTCATAAATGGGTACAAATGTATGCAGATAAATCAGGAGGGACTTGCCACTGTAATCCTGCTCATCCTGTTTGCATGTTTATTGCATGTGCTTTGAATGTATGAATGTTGGGAGTATTGGGGGGAAGGACCATGGCTCAGTGGCAGAGCATCTGCTTTGCATATAGAAAGTCCCAGGTTCAGTCCCCAGCCTCTCCACTTAAAAGGATCAGGGAATAGGTGATAAGAAAGACTTCTGCCCGAGATGCTGTAGAACTACAACCAGTTGGAGTAAATAGGGCTGACCTGGATAGACCAATGGTTTGACTCAGGGTAAAGCAACTTCTTGTGGTATTAGTAAGCTTCTAATCAAGAATTGGTTCTCTTTGGCTTGTATGGTAATTGATTCCCGCTGTATGTAAAAGAAGTTTTACATGTAGTGGGAATCAAAAGAACTTTTATCTATAGCAAAAGAACTTTTCTCTATATTGCTAATCCAGCATTTTTGTGATTGTAATAAGGAAAAGAATTTCCTTCTTCATAAGCAATAGTAGCATTTCTAATTTACTTTGAAAGCAGTAGTACAAGAAAGATGTAAATACTTCTTATTTGGATGGTAGGGTCATGGACAGCTTCATCACAAATGCTGACAAATGGCAGCTGGATGACAGGATGGCACATGACAGTTTTTATCCAAACAGCTTATCCTTTTTGTGTCGTTTTGTTTCTTCAGATTTCCCAAATAAATTTTGTTGGCAATAAAATATCTTGTAGTAAATCATGCTTTATCTAGGTGAAAGGAATTGGATATTTTCCCACTAAGCTGCAGGTGAAAGGACCCCTCCCCTATCCATAGCGCTTTGTTTGTTGGAAAAGCTGTGACTTAACTATTTGTTATCTTTATGTTACACTAGCACTCTTAGGCATACTTATTGAGAAGTAAATTCCAGTGGTGTCAATGTAACTTTCTTCCAAATAGACACAGGGTTGGATCCAAACTCCTGTGAACCAAAGGAGTTTGCAGAAGCAGATTTCCCATGCCCTTTTCTTCCTTCAGCAGTTCTCTTAGGTCCATGAAAGGCCATAGCTGAGGATGGGGGAAACTCTGTATGGAATTGAGTAGAGTTGCCAAACATATGCACACACAAGTGAAGCAACCCCCGTGAAGTCAGACTGTGCTCACACAGGAATAAGGGGGGCAGTTTTCCCAAATTGTATCTCCTTCCTATAGTGACCCTGTAATGGGTAGGTTCTATACCAGTCCCTCCACTTGTCATAACAACCCTCAATGGCTGGCTAGTGGAAGGTAGCGTACAATGTATATTGGTGAGTGGTCTCTTTTTCTCTTTATTCTCTTTATTATTACAGCACTTAGCCAGTACGTTAACTATAAAATTTAAGTGCACATTTTACAACCATTTGAAACATGAAGCATATAAGTATATACAATTTAAAAACATAATTTCCTAATATCTATCAAAATTTGTAAAAACCAGGAAGTCAGCATAGTTCTAAGCAAGCAACCGAAATGGAGGCCTACACTCTAATGGGCTTTAGTGACCTGGTGAGTGGTCAATAAAGCTAAATGTATATATTGAGAAGGCTGGATAACTTGAAGTCTCTTCATGGACCTATGGAGGATATCCCAGGTTTCAGAGTGTTTTATGCTTTCTCCCTCCCCCTTTTTACTTACACAGGCCCCTTATTTTAACAAAATTGTAATGAAGAGTTCATTGTCTCTTCTACAGAAGGGTTAAGCAGTATATTTGGGTTGACAAGTGGTGGTGGAGAGGGCTGTCAATTCATAGCTAACTTATGGTGACCCCTGGTGGGGTTTTCATGGCAAGAAACTAACAGAGGTGGTTTGCGATTGCCTGTCTTTGCAACCCTGGTCTGCAGAGTGTTAAGATCTTTCACTTGAGCATCCCCATGTAAGATGTCATGTGTAGAGAGAGAGTTGTGACTTTGTGGGGACAAAAGACACTGCTGAGGTAGGAGAAAGTGGACAAGAGCCACTTCTGCAAACTAATTCACTGTGTGGGAGTTTGGAATCAATCTATGATTGATTCTTAATTTAAAAAAAAGCCAGTGCAGTCCCTAAATTTGGATTCAGGAAAGGATTGTATTAAACCTTCTCCCACCCTGTTTTCCTCAGGGAAAGTGGAACTCAAGGCTGTTTCTAAGTCTCAGCAGGGAAAAGAGATACGCTGAGTAGCTGTAACGTAAGATAATTAATTTTAAAACTTATATTCAGATCACTTCCAGAAAATTCACTATTTAAAAAAAAATGTTTTGTGCCGAAATCATAGGTTTATTGATATCAATTCAATGTGAATCTGGTACCTGATAGTAAATTTTGAACTTTCATCATCATTATATACACCACACCATCTTTCAGGTTGATGCAGAGTTCTAACAATGAGGGGCTTGTCTCTGTTCTCTCAGATTGCAGAGGAAGCCTACAGCAACAACACAGCCACTTTCTATCCTGAGCCAGAAGACAAGGAAGCATTCATCCGCTCCCAGGTTTACAGCACCGACTATGAAAGCTTTTTGACAGACTCCTACTCCTGGCCCAAAGAAGCGATGAAAATACAGAACAGAATCTTTTAACAGAAAATTGCACTGCAACACTCACGTATTTGCTAATTGTATTTGTTAACAATAGCCCATTTTTTTTTCAAAACTCAGGATGGTTTTTTTTCTTTTTAAAAGGCACAGGATGATTAATGTCGTGGTTCTTTCCCTACAAGCTAATTCTATAAGCTATAATAATATATATATATGTAAAAGTTAATATAGGGACAAGTTTGGGGGTATATCTTTTTAACAATCATGTAGAAATACACTTTTCATGTACTTAGATATCGGTATGACATTTTGGTTCTGTATTACATGTTTACCATTTTCAGATGAAGCAATATTACATCTGAGTGATAAAGCAATACAGCATCACGATAATTCAAAATGTGACTTAACTATTCCTTTGAATATTTTAACAAGGTAAAGTATGTAGAAACAGCATGGTAAAAAGTTAAATAAATACAGATCAGAAATCCTTTGATGTCAGGAAAAACGCTCCCAGTCAAGAAAATGTAGTTTGGGTTTTCTATGGAGTGTTAACTGAGAAAATCACTCCATTTAGTAGTACAAATGTTCATCCCAGGCAAGTAATGAATAAGAAAGCAAGTAGGGCTGGGAAGGGTTGTAGAAGCTCCCTAATAATCAATAATATTCCAATTTAAGACAACTAGCAGTTTTCCACAAAGCAATTAATATTTTCTGAATAAAACAGAAAATACTCTATTTTTCCATTAGAAAAAAATGTATTTTACTAGAATAAAGTATTTCCCTTGACAACACTACTTCACCATGTTGTTTTTCTCTCTTCTAAAAAATTAGCATTCAGTAAAATAAGCAAAGACCTGCTAGATCAGACCTAAGGTCCATCAGGTCCACAATCCCATTTCCAATTGTGGCCCATATTATTTGTCTCCCAGAAACTGGTATTCAGAGAGACAACTGCCTCTCAACTTGGATACTGCATTTAGCAATCATAGCTAATAGTTGTTGACAGACCTGTCCTTCTGAGTCAGTGACTATTACCTCGTCTTGCAGCAGCAAGCAACATAATTACCAGTGTGATCCTAAGAAGAGTTACTCCAATCTTTCAACCTTTCCAACCCCAAGTTTTGCTTCAAACTCAGTTATAAACTTCCATGCACCAACTATACCCGCAGTCAAGCTTTTTTCTGCATGCTCAAGCTTTCTGTCACATTGCTATATTTGTTACTGAGATAGATTCATGAATGGGTTTAATTACTATTAAATAAAGGAACATTAAGATGCGGCTTTTTATTATTTGTCAGATTTTCCTTCAATTCCGAACAAAATCTGAAATACATGTTCACTTTGATGCTCCTTCAGGAATTCTCGGAACTGACCAAGATCCATGTGATAGTCATTCCTCAGTCCATAATCACCATGGGCTTGAAACTGTAAATCTTCAAAACTATGAAAGTGACGTAGGTGATCTTCATTTCCTTTAGTCTCTGCACTCTCGATGTGCTTGCAGGAAATGTGTTTCCAGTTGGGGTATCTAATAACATGCCAAAATTCTTCACAGTTTTCTTTGACACCTTCCACACAAATGATCCCAGGTTTCCCAGTTAAACAGAAACCAGTCAGATTTAATTTCTTTGCACAGTCAAAGACCTTTTTCCTTAGTTCTTGTCTGTATATGTGGTGGCTGTAGATCCACATTCGATTAAAGAACATTTTAACTACTTTTTCTTTTGATTCATTTGCAGAGGAGAATTTGCTGTTTTCTAGATAGTGTGAACTGTTATCTTGCAGCCACTGCACAGCAATCCATATGCAGAGTTCGCTGCTGCCTGTCTAGAGCTCTTGACCTTGCATAAAGCTGTGGTTTTGCATGAGGATAATCGTAAGGCAAGGTTACCTGCAAATTTATTCTCTCCTAAAAGAGAAGACCAAAAAAAGCATCACAAAATACAGATTACTGTGCAGTATTTGCTAGTTGCTTTCCCCAAAAGATCTGGACTTTTTGGCAAGACCACCAACTATTTATAAATGTACCCACCAATCCACAACCCTTCTAACACCTGGGGTCATTATTAGATTTATAATGATATGATTTAATTAAATACCATCTTGAATTCAATTTAAAGGCTTGTAATTTGATATTTAAAACTTCAGAAGAAGCTCTGAAACATTTTGAAAAAAGATTCTAAATTGTTGTTTTGGGACCTACTTGCAAAGTAGCTCCATATTGCTCTGGTCCTAGCATAAAAAGTAGGAATCTCCCATTTATCAACACTGAACAAGTTTATAACTTTTTATGTTTAGCATTTATACCACTACTAAGTGACCAGCTGGATTTCATAGCCATTTCACACATTGCAAAACCCAAATTTGCCATCAAGCCACCCAAAATCTCTTCTTCCAGCTAACCTTTCTTCCTGGCCTCATGACCAACGTCTGTTCCGCCAAGTCGCAGCCAACTTACGGCAACTCCAGGAAGGGGCTTTCAAGGCAAGTGAGAAGCGGAGGTGGCTTGCCACTGCCTTCCTCTGCAAAGTGTCCCTTGATAGTCTCTTACCCAAGTACAAACCCTGCTTTGCTGCAAAGACTAGAGTATACCATGGCACCTTCCCTCCTGCCTTGTGACCTACCTGCAAGTAACTCCCAACACACAAATTAAGAACCACTAGCTTAAAATGTATTTTGAGTACATTTTAAAAACCTGTACTTGAAGAAAACAGAAGCAAAACAGAATATGGCCAATTGTGAGTGCAATCTAGCATACCATAATGACCATCTCTTCCTGTAGATGGCCATGTTGGCACAAATGTTTAAGATCAAGATGGAGAGTTACTAAAATCCTTCAGAAGGAAACAATACAAAGTTATCAAAGCAAAAGACCGCCCCCCGAACAATACAAAACAAAACAGATGGTCTCACCGTTGACTCATTGATGGCAACAACAACTGAATATTCAATCTTATGTGGCAGATCTTCAGTTGTATCATTCAAGTACCGCTGAACATTAAGGAAAGTGTTATCATCCTGAAGGGTTATTTCTCCTTTATTAGGGAACATGGAAAAAAGCATTTCTAGTTCTGACATCTGAAGCTCAATATTTTCTTTTATTGTGCTAGCCATTGTTACAGATGTGCAGCCAGCTACCTGGAGACGGGAGAAATAAAATCAGTAACGTCTTTGTAGCTCTGCATACTCAATCTAGGAGAGACTGACATGGATAAGGTTCTCTTACTGGAAAGAATGGAATAGTTTAGACCAAATGAAACATCCTTTCAGATTGGGGGTTATTTTTTTAAATAAAAAGAAGGCTGTGATCTCTAATATTTGAATTTTAGGTCTAAGAAGTTCAAAGAGACCGTTTACATCAGTAAAATCAATTTCAGGCATAAACACAAAGAAAGTGTGTTGCAGTGGATATGGGAAAATCACACCAAGATAAATCTAAGGAAGTAACTGACAGCCTGTTACTACTGTTAATGTTTATAGCTTTGCTCTGAGCATAAAGTTATATAAGGAATAGATCCTAGAGCGAAAACTGGACCGATGCAAAGCATCCTAAGGACTCTATCTGCATAGAGAATGCAACAAGGAAACTGGCTCGTCCTTAGATGTAGCCCCAGTACCCCACCCAGCAACTGGCACAGCGTAAGAAAGTACTGCTACGATTCTACATAAACCAACATGAGTCTCAGGACAGTGTAGCATGCAACAAATTGTACCTGAATACCACAGGCACATGTATTGTTTGCATCACAAAGACTTCATTCACATGTTGTTTGCTTAAATGGCTGGTTCAAAGATACCAGCTCATCACTTAATGACTGTGACATCTAGCACCTGCTTCTGTGTGGGAGTGGCCCATCTCAAGCATAACACTTCTTACATAAAAAATTCAGGTAATCTTGCATGATTCTTTCCAGCGAAGTCAGTTCACACCAACTACACAGTGACTAAATCCTGTGGAAGAATGAGTGACTACCTGGTGGCTGGTATCTGAGATGGTGGAACGGACCATACCACTGAAAGAAGGAATTACAGGGTTTGTTTTTTTTAAAAAAAAACACTCTCCTACATTAAAAAAGCATAATGGGCTGGGCTAGAAACTCTTCTGGCTGTGCTAGAAAGATGGATTTGTGGGAAGATTTTTACTCAGTGGAGCAACTGAAAGCAGCATCCTTGGATATACCTGTAGTCCATTCTACCACCTCAGGACACAATCACTCTACACAAGTCATCTTACACAGGGACATTCAAGTGACTTACTTTCGGTGTGGTCTTATATTCAAGGGTACTCTGTCTCCCTAGCACTGCATGTGTATCCACAATGGGAGAACAAGGCCGAATCCACACTACATAAATTTTCCCACAGTTTTACAACTTTTTTTGCGCAAATCTCAGTGCTGTTCACACTACCTGTTTTCCATTCCACAGTTCTCTCGCTTCTCTTTTGGTTTGGTTTTCATCGCCAGTTACTGGTCTATTGCGGGAGTTGCACGGTGGACGTGAATGCCTAGAAGCGGTTTTCAAGCACCTTTTCTTGAAACCACCCCCGCTTCCGTTTCTCTACCCTGAATAGGAAACCCGTTCCTAACGTGTCGATTGGCTTATTGTCCCTGCAAATGCTCCGTACTCCATGAACGCTGGGCTTTCATAGCTTACTTTGTTCTATTGAAAACATTATTTTGATGTTGCCAGAATAAAATCTCGTTGCTGGGGAAAGCGGTCTGGAGAATTCAATCCTCAGTGGCGCAATGCGGACCACCACACGGTTTTTCCCCTTAAAAAAAAAATCTGATTAATGTAATATCGAAATTCCACTATTCAGAATATAACAGAACACATAGGCACTAAAGATTCCGTTTTTTCCGTGGCCACCGCCACTTCCTAAATATTTTCATAATTACTGAAATTTTAAATGGGATATCTTTTTGCATAGATCCCAATTTGGTTTTCGGACGCAATCTTGAAAGTTAGGTAGATGCATTGAGGAGCCGTTGCAGTGTTGTGGCTTCAATGAATCCTACCAGCCACTACCACCCACAAAGAAATCTTTCCTGCGCACTTCCTTTTTATAGGATTTTTAAGTACCCCGCCAGAAATGTGAACCAATCACTACAAAAAGTGGCACGTGATATATCACTTCGCTGATGTTTCAGTATATGGTGATTTCGAAATAACAGAAATCTGTTTAAATTTTTTTTTAAAAATTGGGCGGGAAGATTGATCCCCGCCCACTAAGACGGCTTTGCCAACGGATACGTGAACAGTAGATCGCGCATGGAATACGCAGTTTCAGCATGAATGTGAACAGATAGGTGAAATTTGCAGGTTGGAAACATACGGATTTTTCCTGTTAAAAATATGGAAAATAGGTGAGTGTGGATTCCGCCCAAGTGTCAGATCTTTCCCGTGAGCATCCCCATGTAAGATGACTTGTGAAGAGAGACTCTCATTGTTATCGCATATGTTGATTTGTGCCAAGGACAGAGAACCCAAACGATACTTGGGACAGTATCTGGAACTAGGTGGGGGGGGGGCTGCTCTTTCCCTCCACCCCCAGACAACTGAACAGGCCGCAGAATGTTACAGAATGCAGCAGACCTAGCCGGGGTAGGCGGCTTACCTACTCCCTGGAGGGGGAGGTGAAAGGGCGGAACCGGCAGAGACGCGGAACGGCATTTTATCGGCCAGCGGAGCTGCGCGTTTGTTGTCGCCCCCGCGGTCTCTTTCCTCGCCTAAACTTGCACACGGCCCCTGGCAGCTCCCGGGATTCGCGCTGGCTCGGAGAGCGCGGCAGAGCCGAGCCACGTTACCCGAGGCTTGCTGAGCATGCGCGCTGTTAAAGGGCTTTCTCAGGAAGGCTGAGCCAGGGGCGGGTCGCCCGCAGCAGGCGCAGAATCGCGCGTTCGGCTATGTTGCCGGGGAGTAAGTCCCGGGAGTGGGAGGCCAACGTTGCTTTCCGGCCCCTTTTGCAAATCCCAATCAGAGGGAGCCTCCCGAGAAAGGTTGAGCTGCGAGCGCGCCTACGAAAACCGCCGTGAACGGCTGCGCTTCCCCTCGAAGTCAGAGTTTACCGCAGAAAGCAGAACGCGCGCTTTTTAACGAGCCCACTGGAAGCCTTTCTAGCAATCCCGTTTTACTTGCTACGTTCTACTAACACGCTCTACGATCGCAGCAACCTGCCCCTAAGCAGACTGGCGTAGTAGCTGCGCCCTCAACCACCCCCATTACACACCACCTGCCTCCGGGAATCGGAAGACCTTTGGCAGTCAGCGCCGAGCCTCCATGTCTGTCCGGCTAGGCTCACATCTGACAGGAACGGGGCAGTCTTCCTATGCTGTCCAGTCGAAGTCCACTGAATCCTATGGAATTAACAGGCATAACTGCACAGCGTTGCTCTGCTGTTCTGCGCAGGATTTCACTGGGAAAAGCAGGAGCCGGGAAACTGGGCAGCTGCACGAAGACTCCGAAGCGCTGCACAAATGCCACTTTGTCTGCCGATCCAGGAGACAAGTGACGTCCGAAAGCGCCACCCCGGAAGGCAAAGCAACGAAGGGGCTGCCTGGGCGGTGTTAGCGGAACAATCAGCGCCGGGACTGGGAGAGTGGCCGAGTGCGCGTGCGTATAAGAACCTTTGCAGCTCCCGGAAGGGCTGGTGGGGAGGAGCGGCCACGTCTGCTGTCTGAATTGCCGGGCGGTGCAGGTAAGCTGCTCGGGTGTCTCCTTTCCTGCCGCGGTCCTGGTTTATGCTCTGCATTGGGGCTGTGCATGCACCTTTGGCCGCGGGGATTCTCTTCTCCCCGGACTTTCCTGCATAGTTCCACCCTTGAACCCAAGCTTGAGCCTTTGCGGGCGGGAGATTCGGCTCGCAGAAAGGTTGCTTGCTGATTGCCGCGCCTCTTAATTGCATCTCCGTTTCGGCTTCTTCGTGGGCAAAGGCGGCTATCTCGACAGTTTACCCGCTTTGGTGCCAAGATAACACGGCTCATAGGGTGGTGGAAAGGCAGCTTACAGTTGAACTAGCGAACACAATTGCAGCCCCTGCTCCTTGTGCCAGCTGATGGCTAAAGGAGTTTGCAGCGCTGTGGTTTCTGGCTCTGCAGTGGAGTTTGGTCTTACTGTAGTTTGATGCTCGCTGCTTGGAGTACAGAGTAGTAACTCTTTTAGTATAAAATATGAGTTGGAAATGAATTAGGTGCAAAACTGGAGAATTTCATTTTCACTTGGGATTGTGGCTGCTACTCAAGTGAGGTTTCCCAGTGGGCTGAAGGTACTGTTGGCCGTGTAGAGGAGAGTAGCAAATGGCGTTGGGAGCATACAGAGCCTTTCCATCAGGGGTTTGCATGCAGACTGCCCCTGGTTCAGTATCTGGCATCTCCAATAAAAAGGGCCAGGCAGTAGACCGTGTGAAAGACCTCTGCCTGAGACCCTGAGTGCTGCTGAGTATGCAATATTGACCTTGATAGACTGGAAACTTCATGTGTGTTCATGAGCCAATTTGGTGTAGTGGTTTAGAGCAGCGGGACTCTAATTGGGAGAACCATGTTTGATTCCCCTCCCCCCCTCCACTTGAAGCCAGCTGGGTGACCTTGGGTCAGTCACAGCTTCTAGGAGCTCTCTCAGCCCCACCCTCCTCACAGGGTAATTGTTGTGGGAATAGTAGTAACTGTTATGACCCTTTACTTTTCTTGGGTAGATTTTGCCTTTTATCTTTACCTTAACACCCTCTGGGTAGTTTGCTATCACCAGGAATATTATATTCCAAGATATTTTATTTAAGTTTTCCCTCTTGTAACATGCCTGAGCATCAGGCTCCTTCATGGTTCTGTGGCCCTGAGGATAAGAATGGGATATAGCAATAACAGCTACTCTGGGATATAATAAAAACAAAACTTTTATTTTTTTAAGAAGTGTATCGGTTTCATAAAGTAGTTCTCCGTTCTTAAAGTTACTTCATTTAAATTTATTCACACAGATCTCTTCTAAGGCTTCACACACAGTTAGCCTCTTTCTCTCACAGAAATGCTTAAATTCCTCAGACAGCACACAGCCAGCCTCTCTTTCTCTGACTCTCATTCACAGAAATATGAAACCTGCTCAGGCAGCACACAGCTGGCCTCTCTTTCCCTGACTGAGTGTCCTTTCACAAACATGCTCAGTTCAGGTTACACACAGGTTATATTTCTCTCGTAAATACTTCCATATACTCAGGCAACACACAGCTAGCCTGCTTTCTTCTGACTGAAACTTTTGCTCTCCACTCTGTCTAAACTACATTCACTCCGCCCCCACTCTCAGTCATCAACCAATCATATCACTCACTCATCCCTCTCTCACCCCCACTCTTCACCTAGCTCAAACCAAGCATTTAAAGACACATGCACACATTTACTTGGAATCATTACAATAACATACTTTGTAAAATGCTCTGAGTGGATGTTAAGTCATCCTGAAGGGCAGTATATAAATCAAAGTTTGTTGTTGTTATTATTATTATTGTGTGTGTGTGTGTGCTTGTGATACTCAAGGCTGGTCTGAGGGCTTTTAAAATACAGGCTGAGATTAATTCAGTCTGTTGCAGTGAACAAACAGATGTAACCCCCCCCCCCCCACACACACAGGTTTTAATTTTTCCTGCATCCTATATAATTCAAAGAAGTGATTGTAGTGTAAGTGAAGTTTGTTCTTCTCCTTTGAGGTTTCTATGTTATTTTCAACATGTGCATTTTGCAGGCTAACAGTAATGCTACTATTTCCCGTTCTTTTCAGGAATGGACTTTGATGCTGTTACAAAGTACTCGGCCCTCCATGCTAAGCCTCCTGGGCTTTCCTCTCAATATGGAACCGCTGGATTCCGTACCAAGGCAGAGAACCTCAACCACACCATGTTCCGCATGGGTTTGCTGGCAGTGTTGAGGTCCAAGCAGACAAAAGCTACAATTGGTGTCATGGTTACAGCCTCCCACAACCCTGAAGTAAGAGGAGTTCAAATAAAGGGCAAAGGGGTTAAGTTATTCATTAATAGGGATAGGAGGCTGTATGGGCTCTTTTGCTATCTGTTGCCTGTTTTGAGATTCATAGAACTGGAAGGTGAGTCATTCTAGGCCAACCTTTATTTAAGCCTATTTAGCTATGCATAAAGCCACTGTTTTCATCAATGTCTGTAAAGTACGAGTCTGTGGAACCTCTTCAGGCAGCTTATTTCATCACTGAACTGAGCTAATGTTTCAAGAACCAGAGAACTGTAGATGCCGCATGATTTATAGTGTAACCCTATGCCCAGTTATTCTAATGTAAGACCATTGAAATCAGTAGATTTAAGCTGAAGCAGTAGTCTGATATAGGACTGCAGTATTAATCACACAACAGCTTAAATTCTATTGATTTTCAATAGGACTTAAGTATGCCCAAAGTTTTCACCCAGGAAATTTTTCCTAATGTGCCTCCTAAATCCTACATTTCCTCTGCTTTAAATGCCCCTAGAGAGGGATGAAGTATTCCATCTCCTCTTATGGAATCCTGTTAATTATTTGTTAGCTGTTAACAGATTTTCATGAGCTTTGCTTACTCAGCTCCTATAGCCCCTCCTCCTATACTTCCCCCACTTTCCCCCCAATAAGGCTATTTTTAAAGCATGCCCACCACAGCTCTTAATTGTAATTGATAGAAAAGGGCTGTCTGTTTACAATGTACAGGGTTGGTCAGTTTGATTCAGTGGATGTTTTTATTTTGAAGAACACACGTTTCTTATAGATTTTACCCCTATAGTGGATACAATAGCTCAGGTCAGTTTTTCAGGTTAAATGATGTTTGCTGCCTGGGTCTTAAAATGTATAGCAACTATCTTGATCCAGGGGTCATAAAATGTGTGGTATTGGTTTACCTGAGGCAACTTGCTTTACTAACCCCAAACCTCTTGACACCTACTCCAAAATCCTAGATTCCTATAAGATAACTGGATTTTGTTTTGAATTACAGCCATGTTGGTAGCAGGTTAACTTTATGATGTCATAGGACAGGTTGGTGTTAAACACAGACCTAATATGGCAATAATGTTTTGTCTTTTCCGAAGGAAGACAATGGTGTGAAGTTGATTGATCCTTTGGGTGAAATGTTAGCACCTTCCTGGGAAGAACATGCAACATGCTTGGCCAATGCAGAGGAACCTGAACTGCAGACTGTGCTGTCTGACATTTGCCAGAAGGAAGCAGTGGACCTACAGCACAATGCCTTTGTCGTCATTGGCAGAGACACTAGGTAACTATAAACCTGATAAACATTTTGGAGGAAATGTATGTAAAAATTGAGTAGTGCCATTTCATGAAGTGTTCTGTGAGCTTCATATATATTTTTTTCTTGAATAGCTTCTGTGGAGAAATGCCCTCCATCCAAGAATTCACCACACGATTTCAGTTATTGCAACTGCACTCTCCGTGTACAGTAGCACAGCTTTAGACTAGTAGTTGGCAGAAAGGTGGGGGTTGAAGAAAGGAGCCATTGCTGTTCAATAACAGAGTGCCCAAGCTCTTGGTTATGCTATTGCATCTGGCTGAAGCAGGACAGTGGCTTACCTCACACCATGCTTCAAGGTCACACCCGAAAGGATGTGCTGGCTGAGAACAGAGACTGCTGTCAGCCAGAAAATACATTCTTCCTTTTGGGACAGGAAGGACCAAATGGCCTTTAGGTGGGACAGCCTCCCCAAGGTAGATTATAAATCCTCAGGACACCAGGAAGAAGCTCTCTTCCATTGGGGAAACCCTGTGGGTGGGCACGTGCCATGCAGGACTACACTTTTATCTAGGGACTCCAACTTGTCCATGTGGCAAGGGGCAATGGAGATAAGTCCCAACCATGAGATCTCTAAGGTAATGCAAAAATTTTAATTACTGCAACTTCAAGTAAAGCTAGGCTGTCTTATATAAACATGATCTGGGAAGTAGTTTTCACTTTTTCTTTGTTCCTTTGCTCAACCTGAAATGCTTGAACAGAGCATGTGTAATGTTTTTATTCATTTATTAAACTTCCTTATATTTTAAATTCACTAACTTTAATCTCTGGAAAAAGACCATGCCTGTTCAGTCCTGATATCTGAAATGTGGCAGTGAGGAGGGACAGCTGAGAAGCTTGCCACCCCCAGAGCTCGATGGCTTGAATTTGTAAAGTTGTGACAGATCACCTCCATGCTAGCTTGTAGAGTGAAGTGGGCAGGTGCAGCAGCTAGGTGGAGCCTTTAATCAGCAATGCAGGTGTATAGAGTGCTAGGTGTATGACTCCATCTGACAATGATAGTCTCAGTGGCAGCAGGATACCAGTTTGATTTTGGCACCCTGGAGAACAAGGGGTAGGGGCAGTGTTGCCAGTTAGAGATTTGGGATGGCTGTGGGGTTTTTCTACCCTTCCAGGGGCCAACCAGAAGGAAATAGAAGGGCTTGCAAATCTGTTCCTTCACAGCTTCCATTAGAGAGTTGCCTATTTTGTTTGGTACTGTAGGTCAAATATTTTCATGTTTCTTCAGGAGGCCCTTATTTATTTATATGTGAGGTCACCTTAGCAGGAAAAAACCCTATATAGTTGTTCAGTACTTCTCCAGCTCTTTGTCTGCTGCCATTCATTTCCTCTGGAGCTGAGATTTTCTTTTTCTTCCTTATGTGAAGATATTTTTTGTGTGAATTCACGTCAGAAATTAATTGGAGGAGGCTTGCATCTTTTATGACAATTTAACAAAAGTGACTTTGTTTCTGTCTCTTTCTTCCAGAGTTAGCAGCAAGAAGCTTTCTCAATCAGTAATTGATGGTGTGTCTGCCCTTGGAGGACGATACCATGGTATGTTCTAAATAGATCTTGTGCTGATAAAAGTTCCTTTTTTGTTTTCTCCTAAGCATATATAATGCTTTGAAACACATTGCGTCTCTAACACAGGATAGTGTCAATTTTAACAATTGTACCTTTATTTTACTAGACTATGGCTTAGTAACAACACCACAGCTACATTACATGGTTTGCTGTCAAAATACTCATGGAAACTATGGGACAGCAACAGTGGAAGGCTACTACCAAAAGCTATCCAAGGCTTTTATGCAGCTTATCAAGCAGGTGAAAGAACATTGTATTTGGGTGTTGCAACTGGGCGTATACTTACTTGGAAACCTTTAGAGAATGCCTTATGTACTCATGTGATCTCACTTCCTTTAAGAACCTCATGAGAGGTCTGCTTCTAGTGCTAACTCAGTGTGAAATTATAGCAGCGCAGATGGAATGGGTGCCTTTATAGACTTGAGGATTGATTTATTTGGATATCCCTAATACAGAAGTCCGTCATTGATTATGTTTAAGATATAAGCTAAATTTTTGTTGCTTAAACAAGCTTTTCATTCTGAAAAATTATCTGTAATGGGTTGGAATCAGTGGGAATTTCTGCTGATGGAAGGGGGGAGCATTCTCTGTTCTGTCCTCTAGCAGCAGACCTGTCACTCTCTCTTTATGCTGTTCCTGGGGTCCTCTCTCCCTTAGGGGTTCTCTCTACCCTCGGAACAGGATTTCAGGGGTATTTGGGGCTTCCAGATTGTGCTTCATAGGCAGAAGTTCTTGCATCTGTGGAAACACTGTGTTAGATTCAACCCATTCTGTACTGATTTGAAAAACTGTGACAACTTACTTTTATCTTCTTATGTATATAAACCAGTTGACGACCGTGGGACTTGTTACTGAATTAACACAGTTAGGACCAACCAATTACCACTTCATCCAGCATAACTAAATGGATTCATAACTTCATGGCATGGGCTCTTTGCTTCAGTACACTGTCAGCATTGCTTGTGAGCAGCTGGAAGGAGTTTAGATAGAACTGTTCTAAGTTCCTTTTTTTTGCACTTTCCTGCAGGCTGTCAGCCGAAAGGATGGCCCTATGCATTTGAAGATAGATTGTGCCAATGGTATAGGTGCTCTGAAACTCAAAGAAATGGAACACTACCTCCCAGAATGCCTTAGAATACACATAGACAATGATGGATCAAAAGGGAAACTCAATCACTTATGTGGAGCTGACTTTGTGAAAGTGCATCAAAAACCTCCTGTGGGTATGCAATTCAAATGTCTATCATAATTCTTTCAGCTCGCCCCCATGCACTCTCACCGAATGTAGATAGAAGTTCTTAGTTCTGAGTAATTCTATTTTGCCCCCTTCCTTGTAAGGCCTGGAGATGAAGACCAGTGAGAGATGCTGCTCATTTGATGGCGATGCTGACCGAATAGTTTACTACTATAATGATACTACGGGCCGTTTCCATCTTCTGGATGGAGATAAAATAGCAACTCTAATCAGCACCTTCCTCAAAGAACTTCTGGTAAAGGTAAATTGCATTTGTCTATTACATAGTTAAAGGGGAAAATGTTGACTGATTTACTGCAAGGTACACTTTGTACACCTTTACTCAGAGGGAGAGTTACAAGCAGAATGCCATAACGAGAACTATTTGGGTTTATATTTGTTTTCAAATACAAGTTGGATCTTGCCTAGATTTCCATGGGTACAAGGGAAGCTTGCCAAGCGTGCTCTGAAATGCTGTTCCTGAGTGACAGGGGACCACCAAGTATAGTGGAGGGAGAGAATTGGGGGTATCCTGCAGGGGGTAGTACTGGTAAAAATAACATTAATAATAATATTTGATTTATATACCACTCTTCAGGATGATTTAACACCCACTCTCAGCAGTTTACAAAGTATGTCATTATTATCCACACAACAATCACCCTGTGAGGTGGGTGGGAGTGAGAGAACTCCTAGAAGCTGTGACTGACCCAAGGTCACCCAGTGGGGAATCAAACTCCGTTCTCCAGATTAAAGTCCCGTGCTCTTAACCGCTACACCAACTGGCTCTCCCTCTTGCCCCCATGGAAATCTAGATGGATGCAAGCTTATCTCTTATTGTAGCAAAAAGGTAAAAACATGTACCATACTAGTAATGTGTACAATAAGAAATGCTATTCCCGGGTGCTATGTGAGATGTAGTATCAGTTTGCTCCCTGCATAAAGTTGTCTTATACTGAGCTGAACTACTTGTCGTTCAAGATCAGTATTGTCTGTTCTGGTAGCAGCTCTTCAGGGCCTGCAGTACAGGTCAGAAGTGTCACGGACTGAATCTAGGGCCTTGTGCAAAGCAGAGCCACGTCCCCTGACAAGGTAGTACCAGTAACCATGCTGGAAGACAACACAGGCACTCCAGCCAAAGGGCTCTCTTGGTCTGTTACTGGATGGGATTCGGAGAAGAGATACATGTTAAGGGGAGAATGGTGTCCTTTAGAGCTGCAGCAGCTGAAGAGGCAATCCCATGTTCCATTTGAGAGTGAGCTGCCTCTTCAGCATTGGAAACGGCTGCAGCAAAACTAGGTGGAGGCCCAAGAGTGCAATTCTCTTCCTTTCCCACCCCTTCTTTGCTTCTGTTTGGTAAGGGGATCCCCAAACCTCCGACATTGTCTTGACAGTGGTTGCAAGGTAGAGATGATAGGAGAGGAAGAAGCATTTCTGCTTCTTGGCTTTTTTGCAAAGGTGAAATGTAGGGTAACAGGTGATAATAAAATATATACTCCTGGTCTTTGCCTATATGTTTACTTCCCTGTGGTGTGTTCACGTTTGTGTAAATTCTGGACGTTCAGGTGAAGAACAGCCTTACCCTGTATTTGTAACCTAGACTGTATAAACGCCTGTGTTGAGATGAAAATTGTATCCTCCTTTCTTTCAGACTGGCCAAACTTTAACATTGGCAGTAATACAAACAGCATATGCCAATGGGAGTTCTACACGTTACTTGGAAGAAGCCATGAAGGTACTGATTTAACAAAATCATATCAAAACAACCCCTTCTGAATCCTAATAGCTACTGAAGGGAAAAATAATTTATAAAATCTTAAATGCTCCAGTGGTTCTTCTGAGTGACCAAAAGTAGCATGCACTGTCATAGATGGGTAGGGAGAGGATATTGAATTTTAGCCTTTCTACATTAACAGTTTAGATTGTAAAATCTTAATTAACCCAAGCTCTCATAGTTTGAGGCCTATTCATTTTGTAAAATAACCAGCTCTGTATATATAACCTCCTCGAAGCCACAGGCTGCATTGTCAGGAATGAGGTCCTACCATCTGTACAAGGTATGTGCTTGTGTCATGGCCCAGTCTGGACTCAGTGAGGGTGAGGTCTCCTCTGGAGGAGAGGAACCTCATGTAGCCAGCCAGGACTCCTCAGGAGAAGAGGAGTTCTGTGTAGCCAGCCCTAGCCCTGAGTCAGCAGAAGCTGGTGATCAGGAGCAACAGCTGCTGGCTGATCAGAGCTTACAGCCAGCAGCTGAGGCACCAGCACCCTCTGGCCCCAGTGCCACAGGGGAAGCTCAGCCAGGGACATCCAAGGCTACAGGTGCAGCCCAGCCAAGGGCCTCTACCCCCCGCCCCCCAGGTTCACCCACACCCAAAGAACGCTGCAGACAACGCCAGAGACTGGAACTGCAGGAGAGACGGCGCAGTGCTCGTCTCCGGAGCCAACGCCAGCTGCTGGAGAGTGATGATGAGTAGCGTCAGAATGGAGCCCCAGCAGCTGACTGAAAACCACGCCTGGCTATAAAAGCCAGTCTGGAGAAACAGCCAGGCGTGGGCGCAACGTGTTGATTACCTGCAACCACTTCCTGGAACCTTGCATCTTGCTCTTGCCTGCACCTTGACTTGATACTCTCGTGCTCTGACGTGCGGAATGGACTTGACTTGGCTTTGGATTCTGGACATGCGCCTGGCATTTACCTTGTGCTCTGACTACGGACTGGACCTGGCTTTTGAATCTTGAACACTCCTTTGGCTTCGTGTTAGTGCTTGGACTATCAGCTTGGGCGGGCCCAGCCCATGACAGCTTGTCACCTGGCACTGGAGCGTAGCTGTCTTGGCGAACAGCAGTAAGGAGTGGACCTTAGTTGACATTTCCACAAGAATATTTCTGTTTCACTTTCCAAGTTCAAGGTATTTTTCTTGTTGTCACAGTGCAAACTGTTGCTTGTGCTGCAAAAGCATCATTATGGTTCTGGTTTCTAAATTCATTTTACTTTCTTTGTTTTATCCTCCCTCCGCTCCTTTTTTTTTTTTACTGTGCCTTTCCCCCCAGCTGGAATGGTAGTGCCACTTTTGGTCCTGTGCTAGCAACATCGATCACAAACTGGCCACACTGTAGCCCCGCTGTGGATTGTTCAGGCCGTCTTTCTGTTCTAGGTGCCTGTTCACTGCGCCAAAACAGGAGTGAAGCACTTGCATCATAAGGCCCAGGGATTCGATGTTGGAGTTTACTTTGAAGCGAATGGTCATGGCACTGTAGGTATTGGGGCTCTTAAGGTCTCTTCTGCCCTTTGCTGTCAATTTCACATCTAGACTGGATAGCTCAAAGTCACTAATTTATTAAACATCTTTATTAACAGGAAGAATCACTTTTCTCCTCATTACACCTATAGTGTGTTTCCTGATCTTTTATTTTGCCTTTTTTAAAGAGCATTCTTTCAGCTTTATCCTATCCTGCTTTGTAATACATGGGTTGTTTGAGTTAACAACCCCAGAACCTTAAGGTTTTTTTTGCTAATTCAGAAGGTGACTAGGTGATTGGAGTGAGTAGAAAGAACAGTGGCAATGCTGGGAGATCAGCAGGTTTTGACAGGAGTGCGAGAATATTTAACTAATAGCTGGGCAGTTATGGGGTTAAAGGATGGGACTCTTATCCTCAGTGAAGTGGAAAAAGCTGGTAATAGCCATGTTTTGACTCTTCAAGATACCTAATACACCGCTGCTTTACTTTTCTTCTAGGTATTATTCAGTAAAGCAGCGGAAGAGAAAATAAGACAGCAGGCAGAACATGAAAAAGACAACATAAAAAGAGAAGCTGCAAAAATCCTTGAAAATACTATTGATTTGATAAATCAGGTAAGAATGCAGCAGGTGGAGATCTGGTGGATCACAGTTATCCAGGAACCGTCTACCTTGCGTAATACACCAAATTAGAAAAAGTGGTGGATGTTGAGCCAGTTGAGTTTCAGTTACTTGAGTAGTATGGTGCTAGAGACTTGGTATTCCTTAATTCTGTACAGCATGATGGTATCTGTGCTTTGCACATGTGACTGGACTTGGCATTGATCGATGTAAGATTTTGGATGGAGGGGAGGATAGTAGAAGCAGAAGTAGAATCCATCTCTAAGGAAGGTGCTGATCAGCTTACACATGGAACAATCATCTTGTGAAGAGGCAGTTTTTACTTGTATTAAATGTGACAATTTGGATGAGCGACTAATATTGATGCATCTGGCACCCTACTTTTCTTTTTTTCTTTTATGTAATAGACAGTTGGAGATGCTATTTCAGACATGTTAGTGATTGAAGCTATCTTGGCTTTGAAGAACTTTACAGTACAACAGTGGGATGCCATGTACACAGATCTTCCTAACCGGCAACTCAAAGTGAAGGTGAGCGATGGGCCAGTAGTGTTGAGGAATGCATTCAGTTACGGTCTAGGGGCATAGGAAGGATCTACTGCTAACTTGCTAAATTTCTTGGTTGCATAATAAAGCAGTTTGGTACAGATGAGAATCCTCTCCCCCCTTCCTGTGATTGTTCCTTGTTTGTTGGACAGTAGTTTAAATGCTGGGGCATTCTCTGTTCCTAGGAGGTAGACAGAACCCACACTGGCTGCAGGGCCAAAACGCATGGGACACGGTCACGTAAAATTGCACATGTGTACAATCTTGTTTTGGATTGTGACTGCACAGACAGAGGCGATGGGATTAGCCCTTCATCTCTGCACTCAGTTTTACTAATTGAACCTGTAATTCCCCTGCTGCTGCTAGCTATGTTAAAGGGGGGGGAGACTTAAAAAATAGTCTTTTCCTTTAAAAATTTTTTAGCAGTATGAGGAATGTGGCTTTGATCAGCAAAACTGAGCAAGAATTGAAGGGTTAAATTGGATTTTCATATGGTCCCAACCGAGCAGGTCTCCAGAGGGGCAGCATATACATTTTCTAAATAGATAAATCTGTATCATGACTACAGACGCAGTTTCCCTTTACAGACTGAAGGAGATCTGTCATGTCTGTTTTGGCTCTCTGACAGCCCAGATCTTGTGCGATCTGTGTCAGTAGCAAGACTTCTCGCTGTCCCTGACTTGCTCCTCAGTAGTTGCTGCCTTGTTGTGATCTGGTAATGTTGGAAGCTTTGCAGTTCTGAGAGCTTTTGAGTTGGCTTAGACTTTGATACACAGAGTGCCTTAGCTAGAAATAAGGAGCTTCTTATCATTGGGCCTGGGCAGATGGCTCAGCGTATCAGTATTTTATACTTTTTCATGTACATTGATAGCAATCCACTCTAAAGTCAGACTTCCTCATACTGTTTTCTAAAAGGACCTCCCAAAATAATCATTGAGATGACGAGCCTGAATTGCGTTGCTATAGAATGTTGCCACTGTAAGTAAAGGAGACAATCTTCTTGTTTATCCCCTTGGTGCTTTTTTTCCACACCAGTTGGGTAAGCTTAAAAATTAACTTGTAGAATTCAGTACCGGTGGTGCAGAGATAGAAAATATGAGTTAGGACTAGACTGTAAGAGGCAGCTGACACAAAGATCACGAAGTGTAGCTAGCAAAAATATTTTGCTGGATTTGATAATCTCCAATTGTTTTGCTAAGAAGTCTGTACAGGTCAGAAGTGAAATCCATCTCCAAATCTTCATTCTTCCCTGATGAATGATTCTGTCTCTTAAAAGGGCACATCTGTCTCATTTAGGACTGTAATGCATCAAGTTGTTTCATTTTCCTTACTTCGCCTTGGTGTTTTGCAGGTTGCTGACAGACGAGTGATTGACACTACAGATGCTGAAAGACGAGCAGTTAAACCCCCAGGACTGCAAGAGAAAATTGATGCTCTCGTGAAGAAGGTTAAATGGGCTCGAGCTTTCGTTCGCCCATCTGGGACCGAAGATGTAGTCAGAGTCTACGCTGAAGCAGACACACAGGTCAGAACTGGAGCCCTTCATCTCCTTAGGGTACTGCGCTTTGGAGGAATGTTGAATGTTGCCAGTAGACTCCTGTGTAGGTTGTTTCTTCTACTAGCCTACAAGTTTTGTCCTGTTGTGATTCCTATTCTACTTATATACACTTTTGAGTTTCAACAGCTAGTGGGCTTGGTCCAGTCTCCTATGGGTGTCGTCTACCTATTCCTTTGACCATTGTCATATTGCTTCCTGTTCCTTCCTGGATTTCTTGGTTTGGGTCATGATGATTATTCTTTTTGAGGTCTGCCTCTCCTCTGGTTTTGAAAAGCAAATGGCAGACGGGGGACCAGACAAGAGGCTGAGGAAAAGTCTCTTTGTGTGCTCTGATAAACATGCACATGGGGGAGGAGGTTGGTTTCTTTCATTTTTCCCTTCGTTCATTTGTGGAGTTTGGGGAAGATTGTTTATCAAGAGATAAAATCCCCCCATGTGAATTTCACTACATAAATGTCACTTTGTTGTCTATGAACTAGGCACATATGCCATCAAGCATGACAAATGTACATCTCCCTTCATATGCATTCAATCATGCATCAGATCATGTGCAATTTCTGACATGGAAGCAACAGAGGTAAAGCTCCTTTGAGTTCTCTGCTGCAGAAAAGCTGTAGCTAGAATGAATCATAATACAATTGCAGCTCCTTCAAAAAATACTATGTAAAAATGGAATAACTACCTTGCATCTGCTTCACTTTTGGCCACTATTCACCTCTTCAGTCCTTTAGGACTTTGTGTTGCTTTAATGAATTTGAGGATTTGGGACAAATACAGACCCTCTTCTTTCTTTTATGATCTCACATTCAGGAGAATGCTGATAAGCTTGCCCATGAGGTCAGCCTGGCTGTTTATCACTTAGCTGGAGGAGCTGGAGAAGAACCCAAGCCTGTAGTCTGAATGCACCGGCCATTCAAGGTGGACTGTAAACTCTGCTCTCCTGATTTTTCTTATTGTTATATCTTTGTCATATGAACACCCAATGAAACTCGAATAACTTGATTATTAAAAGTCCACTAGATGTGGGTCCACGGTGCGTCTTCATGTATGGAATTATTTGGTCACTTGTGCATTTTATGCCACACATTTGAATAAAGATGATGATTTAATGAAAATGCAGATGCTTGCTCTAATATAAAGGCTTGCTTTCTTCAACTTCGTAGTGGCTTTAGAAAAATACTGCAGTAAACCTCTGTGACGGCTTTTACTTCTGTAAGCTTGGGCCTTAAATGCTCAGCCTTGCTACCCGTGAGAGATCCCACTAGTTTAGCTCGTGCTTTTTCTTGTACAAAGTTACACTTGAGCTAACCTATGCAGCCAGTGTTTTCACTCAGTTTTTCTCAATTTCCCCTCCTTTGTGAATCCCCTGCCCTACCTGGCTTTTGTTTATGAAAGACCCATCATCCTCAACAGAGCCTGTTTTGGTGGTCAAGACCCCTCCCTCATTTCACCAGCAGAAAAAATGGGCTAGATCCAACCCTATAGTTTGTCATGTTCCTATAAAACAAGGAAGAGTTACTAAAATCTTCGACTGCTGAATTGTAATGTTACATATTATTTAACATATCTATGTAGCTGATCTTTGCAGGTGAAAACATTATCACTTCACTTTTTATGTCCTGCATTATGGATGTGGGTTATGCTTTTAGTCAAACTTCACTGTGCTACTCTAGTTCCCCTCGTAGTTGGAGAGTGGCCTCCAGGACATGTTTAGGGCTCAGCTGCAAGAGACGAAGATTCTTCCATGTAGGCCACAGCTCTCCTCTGCTGCCCAGTGCTTGTGGACAGGTAGGTGAAGTAAGCCTTAAAAGAAGTGCATGATACAAAATAATGGAAGTATCTAGGGTGCTGTTTCGTGAAGGGACAACGGGTGTTCATAATTCAATCTGCGTGCTACTCCCTCACTTCCTATTTATAGAAAAATAGTTCTCCACAAAATATAACAAAGAAGCCTTGACACAGCTTCAAAAAAAGTGTGCAACTTGTATTGTAGATTTTCTGATAGACCGAACTGATGACAAAAACAAAATGTACCATAAATATTAGGCACCATAATCATTATGAACCAGTGATATTTAAACTTGATTCAGGCCACATCCAGAACTTATTTACAGATATTTAAATTAAATACATCCTGAAGTATACATTACATACAAAGTATGAAAAAGGAAACTATACACTCTGGAAGGATGGAGTGGTTTCAGTTGAAAGTACATTACAGTTAAGATGAATGTTTTGCCTTAGGTCTTTATGCCCCCTTCTAGAAAGTCCTTCTCCACCATCTCTTCTATTTTTTGTCTTGCTTTACTGGAGAACGTCTTTTGATGCTCCATTTTGATGTCCTTGTTGGGAAAGGAGGTTGGGTGAAGCATGGGGCTCCCTGAATGGCCTGCACTCCTGCTGGTTACTTTGCTGTTGAAGACTTGGCTCAGGACATTGAAGAAAGGCAGGAGCTGCTCGATGCTACGGACAGTGCAGATGGTCAGGAGCAAGTGGCCAGGGTCCCAGTGGAGTGTTTTCCCTGAGCTGTCCTCCTCTGGATTCTTCTGCAATTAGTACAGGGGGAAAAGCACATTACAGGACCCAGCAGAGCTACATTTGACCAGGAAGTCTTTTATCATTCAGAATCCTCTAACAGTTGAGTTTGGCCCACTTCCTCCAGTCACCAAAAGCTTAGAAAGCTATCAGACACATCCTCTAGCATCCAGAAGAATGAGACAATCTGAACAAAATTAAAAACTTAAAACAAGGTGAAGACCAGTTTTAATCTCACAAATCTGTTTTCTTTAACGGAACTTTCTGTAGGCATCCCCCCCGCCCCCGGCAGTCATTCCAGTGTGTGCTGTTTGACTTTTGCACAGAACACCAGCAGTAGGCAATGGTAGGATTCCATAATGTAAGAATAAAAAAAATATAAACAACTACATGCCCTTTTCCAGGAGGCAGCACTGAACCTATCTAGTCCCGAGCTTGGAGTTTGGGAGGAAACCTCACCCTCCTCCAAAATGGAAATCTGCATGCCAAAAGTGGAGAATGTATTCTCCAGGAACTCAGCCTGTGCACATGCTGCCCTACTGAAATTGTTCTGAATACTGCCAGTCGTCATTCACCATTCAGGGAAAAAAGGGGGGAGGGGCTAAACACGTGTGTACCCAAGCAGAGAGATTATCAGTGCGAGCCTCCATTTGCACATGCATATTCCCCTGCTGGATGAGGGCTGCAGTGTAGCACCACTGATGCAAACTATACTGAATGTGATTCTGTGTACACATTGGAGAAAGAGAGATGGAAATATATGCAATACCTTTGCTCTTTTTCGCAGCAGCTTTGCTAGTCGTACCACATATGGTTTGAATTCCCTTTGGTGGGTCCCTTGCCTTCGAACTTCCAACCCAGAATCATCTGAAGCTTCTGGAATAAAGGCCCAACGATACCTGTTTAAAAGAGAAAAAAAATAGGGCAAACTCAACCCAGCTGAAACCTCTTCCCATCTTCTGCAGCTAGATTTAGCAGAAATACCTCTTCCAAATGACCCAAGGCTATTTATAAGAAACTGATGTGTTTTAAAGGAATGTAAATATGCATGTCTCTGACAGGCAGAGAATAAAATGATCGATAATTCATCTGCAGTAGCCAAAGCCTCTCCAAAAAAACCCCCGAATATGGGTGGAATTATTGCACCCAAAGGGTTACTTAGAATGGGGTGTGTGCTGTTGTCCACTGGCTCAAACCCTTGAGGCTGATCTCAAGATGGAGAAGGAAATAAGGGAGGAGACTAAAGCAGAGAATGTTGTGATAATGGGCGACTTCAACTATCATATTCAGTGGGTAAACATGTGCTTGAGTCATACTGTAGAAATGAGATTCTTAGACATCATAAATGACTCTGCATTGGAACAGTTGGTGACCGAGGCAACCAGAGGCACAGTGATCTTGAATCTGGTTCTGAGTGGGGCTTAAGACCTTGTGAGAGGTGCAGATACTGCTGCACCAATTGGGAACAATGATCATAATGATCAGCATTCATGTCAATGGAAAGTTACCCCTAAAGTCCAAAACGGTAACATTTGAAAGAGGGACATTTCAAAAGAGGGAACTTTGCAAAAATGAGAGGTTAAAAAGAATCTGAAACGGAAACACAAGAGAATCACTTCTTTAGTGGACAAAGCTATTTAAAACCACACTAATTGAAGCCCAGGTAGAATGCATTCCCCAGCTTAGGAAAAGTACTGCCAAGTCTAAGTGAATGCCTGCACGATAAATGACCCAAGTCAAGGAAGCCATAAAAAGCAGATTTCTCTTTAAAAGTGGAAGAAAACTGAAACCAGCCAAAGAAGCAATTGGGCCTTTGGATGGCTAAGGAATAAAAGGACTGCAAAAGGAAAAGGGGAGATGGCAGAGATCAATGAATTCTTTGCATCTGTGTTCACTATGGAAAGTGTGGGGCATGTACCCTTGCCACAGCCATGGTTTTCAGGGAGTATGAAGAACATGAGTCAAATTGAGGTGACAAGAGTTGAAATTTTTGACCTATTGGGAAAACTAAGTCTCCAGGTTCTGATGGCATATACCCAAGAGTTCTTAAGGAACTCAAATATGAGATTGTTTATCTACTACATCTATGTACCTTATCATTAAAATCAGCCACTGTACTGGAAGACGAGAGTAACAAAGGGGTCCAGAGGGGAACCAGGAGATTACAGGCCAGTTAGTCTAATGTCTGTCTTAAGCAACAATATATTATCAAAGACAGAATTATTAGGCACATAGAGGAACAAAGCCTACTGAGGGGAAGTCTGATGGTTTTCTCCCTTGAGGGGGCAGGGGGAGGGGCTGCACCTCCCCATGCTGTCATCTTATTGTTGCAAGAGCATCCATTGAGATTCCCCCCCAAGAAAAGTGTCACGGTAAATACAGCAGTTTTCTTACAGTAAAAGATTTCTACAGCACATTTGGATTTTAAATAGAACCATTTACTTACATCTGAAACTGAGGAAGATTTTCAGAGGGCAATGCCAGGGCTAAATCCAGAAATTTACAAGCTGATAAATAAAGGTTCAACCATCTCTGGCTGTTATAGGATGTTGAGAATCCATTGCCTCCTGTGTATGTGGTTTCCAGTCCAGCCACAGATGGGCCTGAAGTTCTACAATTAAAATTTGCAGGTTATTTTTAAATCAGTGAAATAAAGTTATCTAAACCTACACTTCATAAATCAATGCAGAACTGCTTGGAGGTGTTTCCCTTTAATCTAAATCTAACTATGCACAATGAACTATTTTATACTATCCTCCTAAGAATATTGCAGAAGTACTTGAGCAAAGCTGTAGTTAGTAACTCTAGACTCTGTTTGGAATGTGTTTGGTTAATTTCACTTGAATAGTACTGACAAATTCTGATCATCTTGTTTGGCAAACTCTTTCCTCTCAGACTAACAACATTTCACAGCATCTCAAATTGTCTCAGAATTCATAATACTTTGGAAAGTGGATATGTTGAAGAAAAGAAGTGGGCAGGGGTCAGGTTTGATACAGGCCAGGGCTTGCCATAGTGTTAAGGAAATACCCCATGCAGCCTTGAGGATGTGTTGAAGTATGATCGGCACATAAAATACATTAGCCTGCCATCAGTGGGTGTGTAGAGAGTGGTATTTAAAACAGAGTGAGGGTAATGTCAATTCATTAGCTAATTTTGTCAGTCTTGGGACCTTAAGATACCAAAAACTGCAGCTCTTCTTTCTCAGAGTTCTGGATCATAGAAGTCCCAGTATATGAGAGATCTGTGTCTCCCCCTCTCTACTTTTTAAAGTCAATTTGGGCTTCCATGTTCAGCCTCAAACTCAAAGACAGTATGCAGGGCTAGAGTGCAGTGGAGCACAAAGAGGACTGGGGAGAAGGAGTACTGATAGCTGCAGAGCTAAATGATCTCTGATAAAAGGAATCTACAGAACAAATAAGAAAGCTTCTGGATAAGTGGATGAATAAACAAAAGAAATGGTCTTTACCTGGAGATATCTTCATCAGCTGTGAGTTCCTGTTCCATCAGTAAGAACACCTGAACCTGAAGGTCAAAGTGTTGTATTTTAAAAACATTTGTCATAAAGAGGCCTAATTTTCAACCCATCTTTTCTCTCAAGGGTAAAGGGAGTACAGCCAAAGCCAGCCTATTGAGAATCCACAGGGCAGAGAAATGAAAGCCAACACTTCCACCCATAGCCACCCTTCAGGCCATGTTCACAGAATAGGAAGGAGCTGAGAGGATCAGCCTAGAGACTCATCATGATCCACACCAGGTATCCACATCTAGGCCAAGAGATTTGATTTAAGATTACCCAGAGACTTTTGTGACATAACTACAATCTTTACTATGGTATTAACGATGCAGTGTCTCTGACTTAGCCAAAGAATCTGCCAGCTGCCGTAACCTATCTTCCTATTCCATGAAGACAAGTGGATATAAAAGGAAAGCGCACGATGTAAAGCCTGCATCCTGGTTTTATTTGCCACCAATGGTAACTGGAGTGGCTTCTTTGAGACACCTGCATGGACTTCCTTTTCTCTCTCTCCAGCCTTCATGCTATTAGATAAGATCAAACAGCTTTTTACCAATTGAATGATTGTGATGACTTGTACAAGAAAATGTTTTGCGATACGGTTACTGGCCCCAATAAAAAAAATTATCACGTGACATCTTGTATTTGTAGTTTGACTGCAGACATGGCTGCCTGCAGTCGTCATTTCTAAATGTTTCTCCTATCAGTGCTCCAAATCCTGAATACTGATTGCCACTCACCAATTCTGTGATCATGGTGGGCCAAAGTGAGGTAAGATGCTGTGGAGACATTCTTAAAAGCAAAACTCTGAAAAACAGGAACACTTGAGAGTGAAGGGTGGGCACCTGCGGCAAGCGGAGACTTTCCACCAGCCTTTCTGAAACAGAAAGTCAAGGAAGATCTATCAGTCCAAAGAACTGCTTATGAGTATAGCCTCTCCATCACTGCTAGCCTTGTTAGCTCTTCATAGACTTTAGCATTCATTTAAGGAAGATTCCTAACATCACCAGTGTACTTGTAAGTACGAGAGATCCATCAAAACTTATGTTAGAACAAAACTGCTTTCTGCATGTGTCAATGTGTAGTTTCCCCCCCATTCTTTTATGCAGATAACTAATATGTCTTTGTAAAACTGCATAACATCATGCCCCCTACATTCCTGTTTAGAGGATTACATGTGAAATATCACAACAATAAGAAGCCAGAGGTTAAGGGATGCCTGGTTTTTAAGAGTGAAATTGCACAGCACGCTCAAGAGGCAGACGCTATTTACCACATCAGGGTAGCAAAAGAATTACCCTCTGAGATAAACTCCCTCCTCCTCTTTCCAAACAACAGATAGGTCAGATAAAGAAGTAACACATCAATAATTTAGTCATGATGAGTTGTAAGGAGGATTGAGTTTCACAACTTCACAAAATAAAACTTAATCCCTGTAGTTTACAAGACTGTTTGAATCTGCTCCACGCAGTGGCCAGAAATGGAAAGTTTGTTGTTTTTTGCACCTCCCCTGTCTTCCTCTGATCTGTTAAACTGGTAGAGGTAAGGAGACAAATCTCATAACTGTTGAAACCCATAAGGTTTGGGTTAAAGGAAATTTTATAACAAGAAAAGCACTGCTTACAATTACTGCCTCTTGAAGGTTGCCCCCATTGCACTTTTCAACAATACTAGTTAACCCTGTCAAGCATGCCATGCCCACAACCCAGACAAGATAAGACAAGGGAAAGTGGCAATCTTTGATTCCCCCAAGGAGAACAGTTCCAGAAGCCCTTGTAAACTGCGGGGGACGGCTTTTAGGGAGTTCTTCCACCAGAACGAGCAGCTGAGAAGACTCAGTATGCACAGGCTGCTTTGGTTTACACTTTTTTTTTCAGAGCTTTCCTTTTTAAAGTCTGGAATTTTGTGACGTTGTAAATGACTTCCCAAAAAAGTGCACTGTCCTCATTTTCTAAAGTCAAAGGAGACCTTACATTATATAAAACTTAGCCACTATTTTGGGTCTCAGGTGTCACAATGGAGCTTTGTTACCCATGTAACACTTGTAAGAGTAATACTTTCTGTTGGGTCTCCTCCTCTGATGCCGCAGCTTATAATGCAATAGACACAATTCAGTGCTTTAGGACAACAGGGAAACTTCTAGGTTTTTTCCCCCCAAGATCCTCAAGCAACTAAATAAATGAGCAAAGTTTATGTATATACATTTGTATACTTTTTTAGTCTGCGTTCATTGAATTATGTTGTTAGGGGTTTTTGGTTAGAAATGGGATGGAATTCATTAGCAGCTCGCATGGCAGGAGATAGTATTAGGAGGTGCTCGCTGTAAAAACTAAGCAACTGGAATGCTATCATTAAGAAAAGATAACCTACAATGTTTCGTATTTATCCAAAGTAAAAGCAACAGGGTATATTGAGCCTAAACTAATCTAATTTAAATATCTGTGTATAGACAAGATACATTTATTTATTTCAAAGACATACCCCACCTTTCAATCAAATAATCACCAGATTCTGTACTAGGATTTCAAGTAAACAGTCCATAGCATGTGTCAAGGGACAAAACAAGGCAAGTTAATGGCATGACTCAGAGGTTAGCAGGAAAAATTTGTCTCGTTTGTTGTGCTGAATGTATATGTTCATAACAGATACATAGCTGATGTAATTCTGTGACATGTATTGTAACATTTCCTCTGTTGAAATGATTTAAGTCCTTACTTACCTTGTATATCTGGAAGATATTTTTGGTATTGGTCCACTTCACTGCTAAAAATGGCAAAGGCCAGCCTCTTGAGGAGCATGGCACGCTGTTCCAGCTCCACATCTCGATTAGCAAACAGGTTGAGTGAGCTGCTCTGAGCTACAGCCACGCGTGCTAAAAGGACGAATTAGGAAACAATGAAAGTTCTTTTAGTGAAGAAGCATTTCTACGTGAGGAGTACCAATTCAGGCTATCTGATTAAAGTGGATGTCACCATTCTGATCAGCTAAGAACAAGCTCTCCTTCAGTGCAAACAATCTTCTTCTCAAGGAAGAGGTTTTTCCTTTGGAAAAAGACTTCTCACATAGGAAGAAGACTCCGTACTTAGCTGAGAGGACTGGCAGAATCCAATCCACTATAACCAGAATGCATTGGGTCAGTGGCTAGATGCTATTGTCATTGTATGCATGTAAATTCAATACAATGCACACTACAATGATCATACAAGAAACATTTGAGTAAATTATAGTATGTGCATTTCTCAATTATTCAGGAGGTAATTCCTATTTCTGTCAAAAAATGGTTGTGGTGGGTACATCAACAATCAATTAGGTTTGGTATGCAGTACTTGAGGATTGAGCACTCTTTCCTAACTTAGTGCTGGTGTAATTAATTTCAAACATGGTACGATAAATTCTTGCTATGTGAGGATGATTATTTTTCATATCGGCAATAATTCTGGTTTCTTTACTCCCAGCAAGAAACATTTAAGGGGGGGGAGACCTTTATAAATGGAATCAAATTTGTTTCACCAGAGTTCCATTTGAAGTCATTACGTGATCTACAAAAGGGCTTTATCATGCCTATGCTTCCTTCTCTTCCCTCCTTCCTTGTCCCAGAACAGGCAATGCTGGAACAAACAGCCATCACAACGATTCACAGCAGAGTTGAATTATAATTGGACCCTTGTGTTAAAAGTAAAATCCTCAACCTTTACTGCTCATTAGCTGACACAACCAGAATCGTTTTCAAAAATGCATGTAACATTTTAAAATCTTGAATGCAAAGTAAAAATCAGCACTCACTCATCAAATCCCTAAATGTGGTTTTGTCGTGAGTCATCAAATTATCCATAATTGCTCTCCAGCTAGAAGGGAACAAAAGATCAGTGTCATTAAAAAAGCATGGCAAGTTAAATGATTTTGCATGAGCCAAATCATTTTTAAACTGTAACCTCAACTGACAGAGAGAGTGCGCCAAGGTTTCAAATGGCAGGTGCTAATGTGACACCTGTTAGTAACTCTGCCTTGTGTACCAAAAAAAGCAACGGCAGCACATATATTAATACCATTTAAGAACCAAGTAGCTGCTACTGCTGCTTCAGTAACCACAGAGTGAAGAAGCTGGGGAAAAGAAAAAAATCAGCTTGGCTTAGACCCAGACATTTGTCCTTTTTAATGAATCACACTGATCTGGACTCAGTGGGTTAGATCTCATCTAAATTCTATGCTCGGAAGTATGACTTCCCCACCTCCGCCCTTCCACCGCAGCCAGAAATGATGCCCACCCACTTCCCAACTGTTAGGAGACAAGGGACCTCTAAGAGCAGCTTGAGGGGGGAGCTGAAGGTCTGCTGGGGCAGGGGAAACAGTGGCAACAATTACCTCCCGTCTTGCACACACAGATTTTTCTCAGGATCCAATCTAGAATCTTGTAACTACATCATCCAAACTACCAATCACTACCTAGAAGAGATGATCATGCAGAATAGGGAAGGTTCAGTGGGCTAAAGTTATAGATCCTGAGAAAAATCAAGTTTGGTAAGGAAATTAGGTGGTTGGATACGATGAGACGGGTGCATGATGGGTAAGGACTTCAGAGTGGTGACTGAATCTAGCATGGGGGTGATGTTGAAGCCAGATGGTGGGATGAATCCATGGCAGCATCATGTCATCTAGAAAGTATAGGCCATGGATTTTTAAACATAATGTCCTGGGGAAAGTTGTCATCGTATTTGCCAAGTACAAATAGCAGAGAAGTAACAAGTAGCAGACAAGTACGAGACAAGTAGCAGAGAAGTACAAATAGCAGACAAGTAACAAGAAACCTTACTGATTTACACAAGAAGCATCCATTTGAAAGAAGCTGGAGTCCATAAAGAGGTCGAATGCTTCCTTTTTCCATGCTCTCCTCGTGTACTGATATCCGCTCAGACTGCTCAAGAGCTGAACACAGGCTCGGTAACTGGGGGCATTATGGGCACTGAGAAATGGAAACCAAACAAAACTGAAAAGATGTAAAATAATGAAACTTCTAAAAACCTGCCAAAATCCACCAAGCTTAAATGAATGCCAAACTATTTTGGCCACATGTGAAGCACAGAATGGACACCTGGACTTTCCCCGTCCCCTCTCAACTTCTGCCTGAACTGAAAAATATCAACTTTTTTCTGTGTGTTCACGAAAGCACTGTTTCCTCATACGCAGGCTTCTTTGAACCTGGGCATCTGCTCTTAGAACATCTGTGATGGCTAAAGCATAAGGGGAAGCATTTAGATGTGTGGTAAGTGTAATATTCATTCAAGCACCTCTGTAAAAAAGTATGTGAGGCCTAGCATGGGATGTATATTTCTTTTTGCAAGGAAGGTTACACTAGTTACTGAATGAAAAAGTACATTTTATTCCAATCATCCAACAGGAAAACATTAGAGCCTGTGTTTTCCCCCTTTTAAAAACTACTTCAGAGTACTGAATTGTATTACAATGCCATACAGTAAATTAAAAATAATTACAGAAGCAACATAATATTCGATCTTCCTGGTTATAAATGGGAAGGAAATCTCTTGGTTGCATTACAAACAGATCCAGCAATCTATTCTAAGGGCATTAAGCTCAATACCAAGCCTGAAACATGGGGGGGGGGGTACCTGTGATTACGAAGGTAAGGCACAACATAGTGCATTATATTTACAAGGAGTGGAATAACTCTTTCCTTTTCATCACTATAGAAAACCATATCCAAAAGATGTGCCAAAACCTGAAAGAGAAAAGAAAAAACACTCACACAAATTAAAGAGGCGACAGTCTAGGAGTGTTACTTAAAGGATTTTTAAACATTTGAAAAGATCTTAATTAAAAGGATGATTGCACAGTAGAGGTGGGCACGAACCATGAAAAAACCCAACTGTGCGGTTTGTGGTTTGTGCATTTTCACGAACTACGAACTTCCACGAACTGGTGCAAGTTCGAACCGGTTCGTGTTTCGTAGTTTGTGGAGTTTAAATGCCCCTTTCTTTGCCACTTTGCAGCAGCACAGAAAGGGGCATTTAAACCCACGGATCAGCTGCTTGTCAGGGAAATCCCTGACAAGCAGCCGATCATTTAAACAGCAGGGCTTGGCTGCCCGGCCAGGAGTTCCCGGCTGGCCAGCCAAGACCCACCCGCAGTTTAATGCCGCTCCAAGCGGCAGGGAAATGCCCATTTAAACAGCGGGGCTTGGCTGGCTGGCCGGGAACTCCTGGTCGGGCAGCCAAGCCCCGCTGTTTAAGTGATCAGTTGCTTGTGGAGGAGATCCCTGACAAGCAGCTGATCCGTGGGTTTAAATGCCCCTTTCCGTGCAGCTTTGCAGCGGCATGGAAAGGGGCATTAAAAATGAACCAAATGAACCAGCAGACCAGTTCGGAAGTTCATGGAAACAAGCTTCCATGAACCAGGCTGGTTTGTGGTTCTTTTTGGTTCATGTTCCGTTTTGTGCCCATCTCTATTGCCCAGTTGTCTCCCCTATGCTGGCTGTTGAATAATGTTTCAGACTCTTTTAAATACCTGAACAGAAGGATTGTTTTAATTTGATAAAGTATAGGTAAATGATAAATGATGAGAAGGATTCCACTTATTTTTCTGTCAATGGTTCTCAACATAGGTTGTTGTATACCTACTTAATGCATAGGATTAGCATTGATCAAAACTGAAGTTGCTGCTAATATAATGGTTGACTTTCTGTTCTACTAACAATTTAGCCTTCTCACAAATCACTAAAGTAAAACATGTTTCTTTCATTTTTCTGCCCTGTATATCCTTACATATTATAATATAGAAAACTGTGTTGGAAAGCTTCTTTAAGGAAAATTTACCTCAGAAAGCAATGTTAAGGCATGAACACTATACACTGATGGAGTTATGTTTGAGGTTTCCAAGGCTGGAGACAACATATCTAAATAAAAATGAAATAAAAAAATGAAGAGGAAAAATCTATCCAGAACTTTCATACTTTGTGACAATATCTGTTATACCATGTTTTGCATATTTCAACATTTGCAATATAGCAGATAAGCCAGCACTGGAAGGTATTCTCAAGGTCAAATTCCATCTCATTTATCAAAATACCTGGCTTATTCAGTCAACTGCAATTTGCCTAATCTGTCCCATCCTTTCCATTTTTACGCCCTTTCCCCAGATGCTTAGAGTGGTGTATATAGATCTCCCCTCCTCCCTTGATCCTCACAGCAACCCTGTAAAGTGTGTTAGGCTGAGAGTGTGAATAACTGGCCCAATGTCACCCAGAAAGAATCAAGCTAGAGGGGAGATTTGAAGCTGGGTTTCCCCAGGCTCTGATCCAACACTGTGCATGTGGTACAGCCATTTTAGAATTTTAAAAAAGTATACTCTTGCTAATCTGCTACTTGATGGAAATGAGAACTTCAGCTTTTAAAGCTTACTCAGTTATGGCCTACACATAAAGCAGAAGGTAACATCAGAGTATAGCTGATAGGTGCTATTTTTTAATATCCACAGTGTAAGACACTATCTCTAAACACCACCCACACACCTGGGAGAAAGGTTCTAGTCTAATGTTCTCCCTCCTTTGCTACAATTCTATGTGCAGCAAGTGGCATCTTGTGTCTTGAGTTTGAAGAGGTACATTTCAATCTACCACCTCATTCTGCTCGTCTGATCAGACCTCGGTGAAAATTTAGCACCGGACACTGAATCAGGGAGGGAAATCAAGTGCTCAGAAGGACTTACTTGACCTCTCATGAGGGCTATGATCTGCACTCAAAAGTGTGCAGTTTTAATTCAGTTGTGCGAGTGAAGTTAGTAAGAGTCTTGCTACACTGCAAAAATCAACAAAAATAATATTTAATGCTAGAGGGAGGAGCAGAAGTCACCTTCAACATCAGACTCCAAGTTGTTTCCATCAACCATTATCTTGGGGGAGGGCTTAACCTCTAAGTTTCGTCTTAGCCATGTTGTCTGTTCCAGGGATGAGCCAGCAATTGCTCCAATTGCATCCACTATCTTGTGGGTTACGTCCTGATAGAGCAAAAACACCAGAAACTATGGAAAGATTCTCATACATAATTATTGTTCTTGCATTATTTACTGAAAAAAATTCTACAAGGACAATGAATATTGTCAACAAGGACATTGAATGGACTGCTGCAAAGGGCTCAGCTGGTGGTATTCAGAATCCTTACTAATGGACACAATAAGGTTATTGCTGAAAAGACCTGAATCCTAACTAGGTTTTCTGCTAATGGAAGAGACTTTTGCTAGCAGAAAAGGGTTATTTTATTGCCAATCCCCATGTCCTACTTTGCCGTCCATGTTTTTCGCAGTGGCACACCAGCTTCCACGGGGACACACTTTTATGAGGCACAGCAGACCATGGGAAGGGAGGGGGTCAGAAAGTTCACCTGCATGAACACCTCACCACTCCTGTAAGTTAATCTGTTAGTGACATTAAATGGATGGGTTTTTAATGAAGTGTTTACAACATTTCAAAGTACTTAAATGAATGTAACTTTCTTTGGACCTTACCTAAACACACACGTTTCATAGGAAACACTATTTATGATGCTTGCAGCAGACACAGTTATATATATATTTGCAAATTATCTCCCAAACTGTCAGTTCCCTCATTTCTTTCCTCCCAAATGTCATCCCAGTTTTACAAATGGCTTCTTTGCAATGATTTTTCGACCTTCTATCACCATTATAGTGTACTCTATATAGTTTTTTAGGCATTAACATCTCACCTGGCTTAAAGCTTGACAGGTGATGCTCAAGGATGGGGCATATCCCATTACCTCTTTCAAAATGCTGAGCATCTGCTATGGAATTTCTGGAGTTGAAACTCTGGGGGAGTCTTATAGGTTTCAAGGACAAATGAGGTGAAATTAAGAAGCAGTTTGTCTGTGGGGCTACAAGGAAAAATTTCTTCCCTTGACTAGTTCAATTCAAGGTGTAAAGCACAGCCACTACTTTTTAATAACATTTAGTGGAAAAAATGTACAGCCATTGCATTGCTGGTGAAACTGACAACCCTACTGCCAGTTGTATTTTCTTCTCTCCACAGAACAGGAGCAAGAATGGTGGAGAAGCTCCTGAGAGGAAGGGGGTGAGAAAGTGAGGTTCTAGTTAAAGGGAGAGTCTGCTTTCCCCTTTCCCCCTTGCATTTCTCTTAACAAACCACTGATTCTGTGTTTAAGACTTTCCATAATAGAAACAACACTGCTGAACAAAATGGGTTGCGCTTTTAATTTTTAAAGGCATAACAGAGGTAACTGAAGATACAATGTCTTACCTGAAGATCTCTTTGGTCCTTCTTATTATCCAAGTTGGGGTTTTTCATGATAAATTCGTTTAAAATACTTTAAAAAAAGGAAACATTTATATAAAGTTTCATAAATTAGGGAAAGCAAGGCAAAAGGGAAAGCAATAGCAAAGATGTAAAAGAGGCTCATGAAGATGCTTAAGAGCTGCTGTAGGCACATCAGCATGGGGCTGATTCCTTGTTTTGACTGAAGCTTCTCATATTCTATTGGAGGGCACTTTATAATGTTATCCCAGCTTTTGGAATGGTTTTGGGGAGGAGATCTCCCCAGAGCTGCAAAATGTATGCTGAAGGTCCATATTTGTATTTTGGATCTCCTCCCCAAGTGTATTGATTGAAGTTCATAAGAACTGGTAATACTTGAATGCAACAAGAAAAGTTCACTTGAAATTCTATGGTTCATGTCTAAATAATGTCCAGACTGCTCCCAAATCACATTATTTACTGTGGAAAGGAACTGAATCAGTCAGCTGAGGCACCACCACAGACAGTCATATTAAAATTAAAACACAGAACTGCCATGAAGCAGGCCAACCGAAGCACTTTTAAATCCTAGACTTCAATGGGAGAGGTTGAGGACATCCATGATTTTAGTCTCTAAGAATGTATTATTAACAAAAATCCAAAGTTTTCTAAAACATGAAGTGGCAACATGTTCCCTTAGCTACCAGAAATCAACATTTCTTCCAGTATCATAATAGCGTCTTATCATCAACAGTATTTCAAGACTGATTGGGGTCTATCCTATGAATTTGTTCCCCTAGGAGTGGATTTGTTCCTCCAGTCAAAGAACTTTCCTTTGGAGGAAAAGGTATCCTCCATCAGCAGAAGCCTCCATTACTTGTGGATTGAATTCATAGGATCCAGCACACTCTTTTTGATATTACAGGGAACGTGTAAACACCTACCCAAGTATAAGAAATTGCCCTGGAGCTGGAAGGCCAAGTTGAATGGAATCCTTCAGAAGAAGCAGAAGTGAGGCCCAACTGTCTACTATGTTGGACACTGGAATCCTGCAAGAATATTATAGAGGGTCATAAAAGGAAATCTCACACAAATCTCCCTTGTGTATCCCAAAGCCTATCATTATAGTACTTTTTCATCTTGCATTATGCTAGATGTGAAAATTTGTGTTTTATTTCACTTAATGGCCTAACAGGTGGTAAAGGTAAAATATAGAACTCCAAAAGCCTCAAAAGAAATCCCGTTGAGTTCCAAACTACTATGAGAGTCTAATTTCATTGTTAACAATGAAATTTCAACACATAGAATTAGATTTCAATTCCTCTGCCACACTATGCTTAGAGTCCAGCGGCACCTTAGAGATCAACATGATTTTCAGGGGATAAGCTTTTGAGCGTCAAAGCGCCCTTCTTTAGATACCTGTCATACTGGACATGGTGTTCATTAATTTTGTATTGTATTTAGTGACACTGAAGGAGATAAAAAATGCATAACCTCACTCTCTTACCTCTGAATGTATGCGAAGAAAAACTGCAACATGCAGACTTCCAATGAGAGATGTTTCTAGAAATATTTTTTTAAAAGAAAGTCAGCATTACAGGAGAAAAACAAGTGTTTTTAAAGACAAAAATGAGTGCCGCTTCAAGAAACAAAATAATAATACAAATCTTATTGAAATCAGATATGATTATTTGACAGGGCAATTTGAAGGGGTTGCTGTAATTTGGTGCCACATTGCTTAAACATGGTTACCCTTAAGAGTTTTAATGAAATATTTGAACTTAGCCTCTGCCTTGAATTGAAGGCTGTAATGCCAGTTATGGAAAGCTACAGGATCTATGCTTGCAACTCAATCCATGTATAGGAAGGTTGTTGTTATTATCAGCATTTTACAAAGTGATACCGTGGAGAATAAACTCCCCTCCCCCTTAACTGCAACCAGTAGGCTGTTTTATTGGACACAGTATACATATTGTTTTAGTGCGTTTAAATGCAAAGCTACCAAAAATACCAAAAATAAGCTCTCTAGTGTAAAATTGGGGGCTCGAAATGGACTGCTGAATTTAATCATCCAGGTAATAGCAATCCAATACTGGAAACAGATCTGACAGAATTTAGTTCAGTTTTTAAATATACATATACTTAAATATGTAAATATACCAATTTCCAGTACAGTGTAGCCTTCTTCCTCAAGCAAATTCTTTGAGAAATTTAAAGAGCGGCAATGTCACTATTTCCATACCTTGTCCTTAGCTATTGCTGGTGGTTGCTTTAAAACTTCTTTCACTGTTTGCATGACGGTCTCTGTCCTCATAACACTGATTGAACGAACCAACTCCACCAGCAGGAGCTGCTCTTCACTGGCAGCAGGAATGACCTGGAAAATGACACCATACCTTGCTGTTTAGAGGCAAGTCCTGCATTAGTATTTGTCAGGAAACAAGTCTCTCTCTGCCTTTGCAACCTCTATAAAGTTGTATGGCTGTGCTTTTTATAGAGACAGAATGAAATCTTCCCAGCGTGGATGAATCCCTGGTGGGAGCCCAATAGTTGCACTTCAAGATAAGCTTACTGCCCACCTCTGGTTTATACCCTAACGTTCCCTTCAGGTAAGTGTGGAGCTTTCCTCTGGGGCAACAGGTTCTTTCTCCCAAGAAAGTCTCTACATTTAAATGAGTAGAGTAGTAGGACACAAACCACTGCTCATATTTTCAACTGCTCACAGCTGTCTGCCAAAGATACCAGGAGTATGTGGTTCTAGTGTATTTAGTCATATCTGGAGAGGCAAGAACAGTGGAAAGCCACCCACAGTCAGCTGAAACAGGCCACACTTTAATCAAAATGATAATGATAACCACAGGACCATCTTGGATGACTTCTGTACTTTTAGGACTAGTCCAGGACAATCACTATGAAAATCACGAACTTGGCTTGTCTGCTGAATGGTTTACTTTACTATTTTTATTTCTTTTTACTTCATTTATACCCCACTATTCTCCTGATGGGAACATAAAGCAGGTTACAGTCTTCTTTTCTCCTTCAGGTTAGGCTGAAAGTGTGTGACTGGCCCAAGATCACCCAGTGAGCTTTCATGGCAGAGTGGAGATTTGAAACAAATCTCAGTCAAGACAGATACTAAACTGGTTCCCTGCCATGTTCGATCATGTACTACTACCCCAGCATGCTGAGACTGAAAAAAGACAGTATCTACTAACTTTGGTTAATGATGTCTAAATGTGGACTGGACACCTTTACTAACAACACCTGTTTCTCTCCCACATACTGGGATTCTTAACCAGGATTAAACTTAAACATGCTTTACTTACAAAAGTGCTGGCATCCAGTTTTCATAACTAAATAGGGCAAGGGGAAGAGGAAGGGATTGTGTAAGCCAGGCAATTAACTGGTTTGTGTTCTTCATTAATAAAGTGGGATTTGTCAGTGATGTCTATGTGTTTGTTATGTGCTGTTAAGTCACCTCTGACCTATGGCCATTGGTGACCCTATGAATGAAAGACAAACTGGCGTTTCTCATTCCATATATGGTAAGAGTCTTTGCTGTAGAATTTTGAGCATCACTTTACTTGCATGGGAAATTAACGTGATTGTCTAATGTCTACATTGAGCCTCATTTAGAATTATGCTGAAAATATTAATGTTTCCCAAACTGAATGGCCCCAGCCTTAAGAATACAACAACCTCAGAACATTTTCCTGTTCAAATTACAAAGGAAGAAGGGTTCTAGGACTGCCACGGGAAGATATAAAGAAATCACATCCTGGCAAACCACTCTCTACAGCAGCTGCTTGAACAAACTGCCCTGATAAAAGGGACCAAGAGGGAAAAGTTCCTACCCAGGTGGTTTTGGCATGTGGTGTGCTTTGGAATGGACAAAGTATGCCACTGACCAGTCTACAATGTCATTTATATGGATCCAAGTCACATCGGAGTTTCTAGCATGTCTACCTAATGCAACTCATTAGGATGCAAGGCTCCCTGCTTTCTTGACCAGAGGCACAAAATGTCTGTTTTATCAGACTCCAGAAACTACCCATTTGGAAATTAACAATTTAAGCCCTCTTAAAACTAAACTGAATAACATTTAAATGACTGCCTTGCCTGACATACCTTAGTCCTTGCAGCATTTTTGTTCTGCCTCCTTTCATTCCATACAAATGCAATAGCTGCCATAAAATGAACACCATGATTCATTGAGATTGGGCCCAGTAATTCAAGAATTTGCTGCCTCAGATTCTGAAACACATAAAAGAATACACCCATTTTCAGGGCTTTTTTCTGGGAAAAGAGGTGGCGGAACTCAGTGGGTTGCCCTAGGAGAAAATGGTCACATGGCTGGTGGCCCCACCCCCTGATCTCCAGACAGAGGGGAGTTTAGACTGCCCTCTGCGCCGCTGAGTGGCACGGAGGGCAATCTAAACTCCCCTCTGTCTGGAGATCAGGGAGCGGGGCCACCAGCCATGTGACCATTTTCAAGAGGTTCTGGAACTCCATTCCCCCGCGTTCCCCCTGAAAAAAAGCCCTGCCCATTTTCAAAACATGCATTCACTCTATCACCAGATTGTCTTTTACCTTGTCTTTTACCACTATGCCGCTTGACTCCTTTGGAATGTAAAATGGATCAACTATGATACAGAATGTTACTTTACGGCTAATTGAACAACGTTTGATTAAAATACCATTTGCTGTGTTGATTTGGATGCAGAGAAAAGAAAAATGTAAATACTGTGCAAAATAAATTATATTACCAACATAATGGTTATAATTTGGCAAAAATTTAGTCCTAAACTGGCAGTTTAAGTATCTCCATTTTCATCTGTAGCAAGGGAGAAAAAATTAAGACCTAATGCATGTAATTTCAAACAGGTAGAAGAAATGGGTTGTCTAAGATATAATAGTCTTGTTGCTAATAATGGGGTGGTACTATATGATACCTTGTGTGAAATCAGTGGTAATAGGGTCACAGTGTGTCAATATTTATAACTGAAAAGCTTTTTGATTTCTCAAAACAAGAAGAGTTGGAAAATTAAGAAAAATGACAACTTTTGAGAAACCATAATTAGAGAGAGGTAAAAATTGTTATCAGAGCTTTTACTATGTATGAATAGACGTGCATAGTTTCAGCGTTGAATTTTCTATTCAAGAGGCTCAACCTTTTCTGTTTGTATATTATGCATGAAAATGCAATAAAAATGGCAAGCCAATGGCATTTAGCTCTGAGAAAATTAACCAAAATATATGGCATTATGGATAGAAAAGGCTAACATTGGAAAACCAAAAATGCAATTTCTTCCATGTATGGTGGAAATGCCTCATTGCCATTAATTTTGGCAAATGGTGGCAGACACAATCACAATTCAAGCATTTGCTGCCTTAGATTCTGAAACACAAAAGAATACACCTATTTTCAAAATTTGCATTCACTGCATCAGCGAATTGTCTTTTACCTTGTCTTTTACCATTATGCTGCTTGAGTCCTTTGGAATGTAAAATGGATCAACTGTGAAACAGAATGTTACTTTAGGGCTAATTGAACAACGTTCAAACTGAACAGGGTCCAAATTTCCCATTTTCCCAGAATTATTTTTGCTTAACTATCAGTGCAATCCTAAGCGGAGTTGATTTCAATGGCCTTAGACTGGAGTAACTCAGTTTAGAATTGCACTGGTGAAAATCCCAAATAAGTATAACATTTTGTATTATACACTGAAAGTGCTGCTCACTTTGTATTTGACTGTTATTGAAAAAAATGATGCATTCCAAGTTAAGAGGAGTGAGTGCATCATTGTAAAGAATTATTAAACTAACTGATTTGTTTAGAAAAAAAATACAGACCAGGGTAAAAGAGACATTTTGGCCAGATTTTGGTAGGAACATAAACAATTTTTGAAAAGTGACCTCCAAAATTTGATGGATGTTATTATCAACTTCTGCCTGACTTTTAAAAATATATTCAAACTGGAACGATCCGATGACTTTAGTAGAAACTCCAGGTAGCTACATTAAGCTTTTCAGCTGTGCTAACCTATCATGTTTAGTCATGTCCCACTGTGTCTTTAGAACACCGCTCTGCTGTTTGCATAGGTGAAAGAACTTTACACAAAGCCACTGTCATCATTATACCATAAACATCAAAAAGCCCCGCATGGCCCTCCTCACTTTCTAAAAACACTGGGCAGGAACCAAGAAAAGAGATGGCAGGCACCATACTGACCATGGGCATCATTCGGGGACCCTTGATCTACAGGGTTGGTTAAGGAAAGTTAAGGGAAGACCGATTTAAGATTGCCCAGGACTGATAATGGGCAGAAATGGCTCATCATGGGTTATTAACTTTTGATATTTCCAAAAGCAGTTCAATTTTTTTACCCCATTTTGGGTTCTTCTTGCAAATTTAAAACTCAGCTTAGACATAGGTATTTATTTAGTGCAGTGTATGGAACAGTTTAGAGGTCACTTTTAATGAAATACAGTTCAGTCTAGAAAGCAATTTTCTCTCTCCCCCCCACACAAACATATACATAGCCACAATGTGAGCTTCTGATATCCTGACCTTTGTTGATCCAAGATTAATAGTGGTAACAGAGGCAGCAGCTGCAGCAGTGGTTTTCTCTGAAGAATCTGCCAGGTGCAGGATGCTCCACAGAAGAGTCACAGATGACATGATCATATGAAGGATAGATAAGATGCCACTGCGCGCTTCCAACATGTGTTTCTGATCTACAGTAACCAGAAGCTGGTGCCAGTAAAGGGGGAAAAGTCAGTCTCCTGCACACTGACAAAAATTACGTCCTGCTGCAAATGCAACGTTTCACCATCTCTTGACTATGATTCAGTCTCATCCGTTTCAGCTCTCCCCTTCTTTGAAAGCTATGGCTAACACTAGGTCTGTGCTGAGCTGAATTTTAACCTTTAACCTCTTCTAGGCATAAACCTTTGGGATTATAGGTTCTTTCCATACTATGTTATACATCTAACATACACTAATTTTCTTTGTGTCAGTGGAAGATAATAAATAAATACAAAAGTCTGCACCATTAATATTAATGAGTGCTCAGCTACCAACTTCAAACAATAAACAGGGGAGTATATCCAAAATTAACATTACTATAAACCGAAAATGGGAACAACTAACTCAAATGGCTGGTTTACTGGGTGCCACAAACAAAACTTTCTTAATCTGTTCTCATAGTGAGGCACAAGTATCACTATATACCCAATATTAGAAGTATAGTTTAGGCCTATATAAGTAGCTGTTCCTTTCTTAGTCAGAAAAGCAAATCAAGTTTGAAAAAAAAAGTCTCATGTACTTTGACAAAGATGTGGGCAAACCCATAAAGCTCAGTTACCTGATGATATTGTGCAGCTGGATCAAGTAAGCAGTAGTGAATCACTGTTGTAATACCTTCCAAAAGGGTCAGCATCATATCTGGTGGCGTAACGGAAGCCATCCAAAGGGGTCTAAAAGACAAGATCAAATCGGTTGCAATTTTCCAAGGAATAAATCAAAATATTTATTTATTTATATTTTAAAAATCACAATTCCCAAAGAGCTGGAACGAAAGAGAGAAACATGCCTACTGTCAGACAATCCTGTTTCGTATTTGTACTGTTGAATCAAATTGTCCAGGTTCCTGCAAAGCTGGAGGGTCACAGAAACCACCACCCTCTGAAGTACCTTCCCCATGTAAGGCAGAGAAGCAGTGATGAGGCCTATCCACTGAGGGTGCATTTTACAGGCACAGTGCTGGTGTAATGCCCTTATCACGGCACAGAGAAACATGCCTTGAGAGGTTATTGGTTGGGAGTGTAAGTACTGAAGGGAAGTCATTGGCTGCTGCGGGTTGATGTGCTCCAAGTCAGTCATGACAAAGTCATAGCCTGTTTCATTCTCCTCTGGCACAGTCATCACTCGATGCTCCAGAACAATTAGCCGCTGAAGGACTTTTAAGAGCTGTGACTGGAGGGTGCTGCCATTGTCAAATTCGTCCTCAGAGAAGTTAATGAGACTATCTTCGGAGAATCCTTCCTCAATGGCCACTATGTTTTTGCCAGCTACCTTTTCGCTGTGCCACTTTTGGGCACTAAAAATGGAGGACAGCAAACAGTGCAAGATCACCTTCTGGACTTTGCATTTGGACAGCATATCCGAAATAAAGCTCGGGAAGCCTTTTGTAGAACTTTCCACCACTTTTGCCAATTCGGCAAAAAGAAGAGTCAAAATTTCAATGCTCATCATCTGCATGTTCCGGTTTCCTATCAGGTCTTGCGGAGAGACTTTCACATGGGTTGGATAGTGGCTGCGCATGTAGTATAAACACAAAGAAATAAGGATCTCAATATACATGGAGCTTCGAAAGTTATGGTTAGAGTCCACCGGGATATGGCTGTAGAAGTCTTTGCCCATAACAGATATGCGATGTCTGGCCAAAAGGTTCTGAAGTAAGGACAGCTGGGGAGTATAGGCATTGTTGACACTGGTGGTAGAGATGGCGTTTACAAAAGCAGAAGGGTTTGTTTTCAAGATGGCTTTAATTGCAGAAAAAGCATACAGAGTCCTTGAGGAATCATACACCTGAAGGTATAACAACACATGCTGGTATAAAGGATGGATGTTAAAATGGGGTGACTTCCGCAGTCCTGGTGATCCTGCATCACTCTCAATTTCTGAGATTTCCCCCTCCCCACAACTGTACCAGTTTTCCAAATCAAGGCCATCACTGAAGAATACATTGGTTTGTTTAAGCTTCTCCGCTTGTGCTTTCTTCTTTTCTTCATCCTTCCTTTTGGCTATTTTGACTTTTGGCTTTGCCCCTGGCTGCTTACCAGACTCTTTCACAATGGTTTCTTTTTCTGACATTTTCTCAGGCAATTTCCCTTTGAAGCTGAACTGGATGCTGCTATGACTTCGCTGCCTAGACTTTGCTTCTGATGATACAAAAGTTGAGTCACTGAGACTCTGCTGGCTTACCGAGATGCAAGGTGAGGAATTGTTTCTGGAGATTTCATTGGAAATGCTTTCAAGTCCTGTCTCAGTTGAGACAGATAACAACTGAGAACTGTTATTATTGATCAAACTGCTCTGACTGTCTTGAATATTTTGATCTTCAGATTTGTTCCCTTCTTCTGAGGGATCCAGCATGTTTAGTTTAGCAGATGTATCTTCTGAATACAGGTAATGCTTAACTGGCTCAGCATCTTCACCAAGTCCACTCACAACCTTGCATATCAAGTCGATGACCACTTGATGTACAATTTCATCTGGTGAATCTCCTCCCATATGCTGACAATCGTCTGGTGGAGCCATGCCTTCCGTCTCCACATCATAGCTTAGGTTATCCCCAACAGATGACTGGGAACAGCCAGAGTCTGAACTTTGTAGTATTTCTATTTGATGGTCAGGAAGGTCAAAATCAGATGCTGCCATAGGAATTGTTTCACTGCTTGTACTTAGTAAGGAAATCCTGTCACTCAAAGGATTGACAGTGAGACTGAAGTTCTCCATTTCGTCCATGGTAAGCGGTTTTTCATTGTTTTCTTTTGCTGAAATATCTTGCTCTTGTCTTACAGGAACGTGGACAAATGCTTAAGCCAGAAGGAGAAAAAAAATTAAAAAGGCAGGTATGAATCTTTTCCTACTTGAACAAGCTCTGACTAAAGATATTATAAATTTAAACAATATAACATCCCCTTTCTGCAAATTTTCTTTAGAAACTACTAGTTCAGACAAACCATGTGTTAATTGGAGTCTGTGGGTTGGATCCCATGGGTCTCCCATGTTACATCTTACTCCAGTCCAAAGAGCTTTCCTGATGACAAGACTCATCTACTAACAGAAGAGCCTCTTGTGTCAGCATAAATAACATCTCTTGGGTTGAGGGAAGGCTCCACAGCTAGCTGGATGGATCCACAGGACCCAACCTAGTATGTTCAAATGCAAGAGCTACAATAATGTTGAACGCTACTTCTGCCAACTCTGAAATGAATGGGAATACCCTGCTTGCAAAGGGGTTCTAAGAACACCGGAGCCTGACAAAACTCACCTCTGCCATAATCACCCAGTGTCAACAAAAAGGCATTTTGGAATATTTCCAACCTCTGCTACTGAGAAAAGGTTTAGATGTTAATTCTAATTTATGTCTTAGCAACTAAGAATATGCCCTGGCCTGGATAGCCCAGGTGAGCCTGATCTTGTCAGATCTCAGAAGCTAAGCAGGGTTGCTTTAGTTAGTAATTGGATGGGAGACCTCCAAAGAAGACCAGAGACAGGCAATGGCAAACCACCTCTGTTAGTCTCTTGCTGTGAAAACTCCACCAGGGGTCGCTGTAAGTCAACACTGACTTGCGGGCACTCTCCACCCCCAACTAAGAACATATGGGGGGAAATTGCATACATACTAATTCCTTTTATAAAGTATGCTTTTAATTTGTTAGCCACCTTGGTAGCCTTGAGGAAGGCAGAAAGACAAGGCATAATATTTGTATATAAATAAATAGTATTATTGCTAGGGGTTTTTTAAAAGGAAAAGATGGTTACTCTAATCTAAAATGTTGCCTCTGGCAGTGGTCATGTTGAGATGCTTTAGGAAGAATTTATCTGCATAGGATACTAGTACAGCATTCTATTTTCTATCATGCCTTTCAAGATTCTAGAGAGCTCCCTTTCAAGGCAGAAATCACATGCACATCACTGACCCAAATGAAAAATGTTCTGTATAAAGAATATTTTGTGATTGTCTCCATTTGAAAGTATACTAAACTATTACAAATGTGTATCACTTATCACACCAAGTTATTATGTCAGGGGTCTCCAATCTTTTTGAGCCCATGGGCACATTTGGAATTATGACAGTGTGGTGGGAACAGTAATAAAATGGCTGCCACAAATTGGCTCCTGCAGGAGACAGAGCCAGTACTTTCAGTCACACAGTGATGATCCTTGTGCTAGGGAAGCAGATTCTGCCAAAGCAATTTTTAAAAAAATCTGCTCAGCCAATCAATACTCTAATGGCCAATCAGAAGCCAAACTTTGCAAAGGGCCCCCCGGCCCTACTGGCTTTCTAAAAACACTTAGTGGTCACCAGGAAAGGTGTCAGTGGGAACAACTGTGCCCATGGGCAACATGTTGCAGAACTCTGAAATGTGTGAAATGCAGTCATAAACATAGTACTTACCTCCACTACAGTTAAATTTTTGCATAAAATGTTTTTCACTTTCATCTTCAAGGTAACAAGGAAATTTATTCCAGTAGCATTCAGCTTGTACTCTCTGAACAGAAACCCGCTGAGTTTTGGGATGGAGAAGCAGCAGAAGCAAAGGTTCCAGGACCCTTGCAATGTCGTGCCTTTGGAGTACTTGATTTAACCAGGCTTGGCCCACTGACCAGGTAGAACCATCTAAGCTATTAAGGCTGTCTAGCATAATAAATAAGGACCTGAAGAGAAAAATAAAGATAAAAAGGATTTTATAGTTACAGAAGCCAATAAAAAACAAGAATCACTTTTAGTTTTGTTTATTCAGAGCAGCACTGAATAATTTCTTCAGCTTGAAAGAGTGGCTCCTCTGTGGCCAAACTATTCAGAGCTAATCCTGTTCCTCAGCCATGACATCACTACTAGAGCACGCACAGACCCTACATTAAGAGACGGGCAAGAAGACCAGTGGTAGCCTAGACCAACCAGAGCCAAGCCCAAGGATTTCAGCCTCTGACTCAGGCTCTTCAGTGGCAATGAGAACCAGTGCCAGCTTACCAGTTGCCTCTTTCTGCATGGCCACCAGTTTGTGGGACGAGGCAATAGGGAGCTAACTGCCATCACTGACACTGCCGCCCTGACTGAAGCTGCAGTGCTGGCTTGTTGTCCAGCAAAGCCTACTCAGCTTGGCTTGCTCCAGGGCCATTTTAGCTTTCCAGTCCACCCCTGGCTAATAATCAGCACTGTGCACAGCTGGTTTCTGCTTTGCATATTTGCAGAATAAGTCCTTCCTGAGCTTGACTCAGGAAAGTGATTTGTTTGTGACATTGTGAGTATGCTGCCACAGTGGCTTCAACACTCAAACAATCTAACATCTGTATGCACCCTTAACACTCTTCTTCCTGAGTCTGCCCCTCTCTTTTTGTACTCTTATCGCATAGAACAAGCATAACATGTTTATAGGCCCTTTCCAGTGCCAGACTAGAATCATGCCATTTTGTTCTACCTGTACTACATACTTTACAGACCAATGAATGAAGCAGAAACTTTCGTAACAGGTGCTCATTTAATTTAAACACAGTAACTGTAAATGACAGAGAAACAGGGTTAGCCCTTGCTAACTGAATGAATCCTCCTGCGAACTGAACAGCACTTTTGGATGCACACTCGCAATCTTCAAGGCATATTCTAGAAACTATTTAAAGCAGTGATATGGGGGGAAGGAACATTTGAACTTTCAAATATTTGTGTCCTGTTACTATAAATGTAACTAACCAACCTGTCAAATGAACGACCATAGGAAGAAGTCTTGTTAACATGCAGGTCTCGTGTGAGATGCCAAAGCACTGCAAACTTTGCATGTGCTTCCATTCTGATTTTCTGCAGAGTAAGAGGAGTGATTAAACCATATACGATATTACTATGGGAAGACTTTTAAAAAAAATAATCCAATTACTATGTCAGAGCAATAATGAATGAAAAAGTTAATTGTTCATGAGCTGAAATCATAAAAGAAAACATAGATTGGAGTTTGATTCACAGTGATTTCAGCGGGGGGGGGGGGTTACCTTTGTATTTTCCAAGGTTTTGTGTTCTCCTAGTACAACAATTAGCCATTACAAAAGCATCTATAAAAACACTTATAGACAAATAATCTAATAAAATAATATACCATTGTTCATAAAATAATTTGACAAAATATATCATTTCACATTTTCAAAATATTATCATTTAGACCAGGCACATGCTGGATAAAGAGAACTACACTATCAAGTATTACGAAACAAATTAAAGCAAAGCATTGGGTTGGATCCAGCAATCCAATTTTTAACCCATCCCTTTCACAGTCTTTGAGTACTTTTCAACACTCAGTTGTGGGGCCCATGTGAATTAATAGTCATGTGGGTTGTCATTGGGAATGCAATAAGGAGTCTCTTCTGTCAGTGGAACTGCTCTGATGGAAGCAGGGGTGATCAGTCACTTTTCCTTCCCTCTCCTTACTGCAGTCCCCTGTCCCACACACCTGTTAGTCCATGTAGGCTCCACAATCGTGGGAGGAGAGGAGAAACATCTATGCTCCTTTCACTGATGATACTACCGGATCCAAACTAATATGCTCTAGACTACTAAGGAAATAGAAAATACTAGAAGAAATGAGACAGCTGAAGAGAGTTAGGAGAAAAAGATACTTCCGCAAACCCTTTCCATGAAGATTTTCATGAACACCAAGTCAGAAACTATGTAACATTGATAGAAAAATAACGCTGAAGGTTGACAACCCAATCTCTGGAGAAACTAGAATAAAAGGCTAGAAAAGCCTATCAAGTATGGTAAGAACTGAAGTTAAATCCTGGAAAGTATTCAGAGGAAAAGACAGACAAGAAGGGAACACAACTGACAAGTCAAAATGAGCAAATAAACAAGACTAGACACAGGCATGGACTGGGAAAAAACCACAGACCATTGGTCCGTGGTCTGTCACGTTTGACAAACCACGGACCATTCACGGACCTGCCACAGTTTGCAGCCTGGTTCATCGGTCCATGGTCCATCACTTCTGGAGGCCCTAGCATTGCCCCCTTTGCACTCAAAGATGCCAAACTCGCACCATGTCTTTAGCAGGCTCTCCTCCAGCCACCCTCCAAGATTGGCCAAGATTGCATTTCAGACTTCCCAGTTACAGACCCCCAAAGCACCCACCCCCAGGAAACTTCCAGTACATAGAATAGGAGCTGCAAACGCCAATTGACTTGCATTCGTTTGCAGCAATTGGTAGACCCCTAGACTAGCCCAACACCCCACAATCAAATAAGAATTGAAAGCGGGGGGGAGGGAATTAGAAACAAGAGTGAGCCCTCAAGGAGCCCAATAAGCCTGCACCCAAAGCCTGACTGAAGCTCTGAGATTGAGTTGGGGCACAGCCCTAGGCTAGCCCACCGCCCCACAGGCAAATAAGAATTGAAAGGAAAAAAAAGAGAAACAAGAAGGAGCCCTCAGCCAAGGAAACCCAATAAACTTGCTCTCATAAAGCCTTGTTGCAACACAAGCTCCAAGCCTCTCTCTGGAGCAATCCCAAAAAAACTCCTGCAAAAAGCAGTTCCTCCGAGCCGGTAACTAGCAACACAAGCCACAAGCCTCCGTCTGGCGCAATCTGAAAAAAACTCCCGGAAAAAGCAGTTCCTTCGAGCCAGTAACTAGCTGGAAAGTGAAACCACGGCTCTGCTCTGTGTCTTATATACTAAATGCTTACATAGAGAATAATGGGAGCTCTCTGGTCGGCAGCCAGAGCTGCCTATCAAGGTTTTCAGGGTAAGATTGGTGTGTTTCAAGGGCAGCAGAAGGTCTGCAGGTGGCTCCTATGTTGCCTAGGGAATTGATTGCTCGGTGCCGGCATGTCTGGTTTTACGGACCAATGGACTGACCAAAATTCATTGTATCTGTGAAAAAAGGCGCGTTTGGTGTAGTGGTTAAGAGCATGGGACTCTAATTTGGAGATAAGAACACCAAAACAGCCTGGTCTGTGTAAAATTTTGGTCCATTTTTCGGTCCGTGACCACCTCTAATCAAGACAATATTAACTGAGCAGTAACTAAGCAGTTGCAGGCTAAAGAAAAGTGCATAACAGAGGCTGGGAGAAAGACTGCAATGTTTTACTAGAACAAGGAAGTGAGGATGACAGGATGACAGGATGACATCATTCAGAAGTCACAAGCTAAGGATCCAAAATTTAGACATAATATATTCCCCATTTAGCTTCAGACGCTTTTTCTGTAGATGTCATACAAGGAATAAAATTATCATGCTCCCGACTTATAAAAGACATATATAATCAATTCCATATAACATGGCTAAAATCAACACGCAGAACCATCTAAACAGCACAAATATTTATTTTGTTTGGGAACAGAGTGGGAGAAAACTAAAATGGATTCTATCTAGATTAGACTATTGCAATGTGCTCAACATAGGGCTGCCCTTGAAAAGCGTTTAGAAGGCTGACTGGAGTGGGTTGTAGGGACCATATCACTCTGGTCCTGTTCTACTTTCATTGGCTCCAATCAGCTTTTAGGCTCAATTCAAGGAGGTGGTATTCACCTTTAAAGCCCTAAACCGTTCAGGAACAACATACTTTAAGTACTGCCTACTCCTATATGAACCTGCCCTGATCACTGGGGTCATTGTCTGGGACTTTTCTTTGGATGCCCTCACCATCTGAGGCTAGATAGGTGGCAACTCAAGAAAGGGTCTTCTCAGTCATGGCACCAAAATTACAGAATTCCGTCCTCAGGAATATTCATCTATCCCACTCAAACTTTGTTTTCTGCCACTGAGTGAAGACGCATCTGGTTCATTTGGTGTTCCCTCACTGACCCTCCTTCCTGCTATGCATTTTGTGTTTTGTTTAATTGTTTTTAATTATTTTTATAATATACATAAATTGGGTGAAAGGTGATATAGAAATGTTTTAAATAAATAAAGAGGCAGGAGTGTTAAGATGCTTCTAAAGATGCTAAACAAGAGAAAGTAGTAGTACAAAACTAGAAGATGAGCAAACATGAGAATGGCTATAAAAGTAGAAGAGAAACGACAAAGAGACCAATTTCTGATTATGCCACTACTGCAGGCAAGGAGAAGAGTCTATATTCAATTGATATTGCTCATTGCCACTAATATGACACTTCCATATCTTGCATTTTACCAGCAAACTCTGCCAAGACAACATAGTATTCTAAAATAATCTCATTAATAACATACAAAATTTCCGTATGTTGCACACTTCTAAAAAGAACACAGTCAATATTACAAGACTTACCTTGTCCCTGTGAGTCAGCTGCTGACTGATAACATCCTCACAAATGCTAGAAGAGGGAACTAAATTGTGCAACTGGAAAAAAAGCTCCACACTCTTCCGGTGATGTTGAGGAGTTCCATCACCCAACTGGTCCCACAGAGTTAAAGCCACATGCTTTAGGAAACGGACAAAAGAAAATAAAAATTAAACAAAGATATAAACAAGGAGAATAAATTAAATCATCAGAAGAATACAGTATACTTTTCAAAAGTTACTGTGTTCTGAAAGTATATGTATCATCAGGTTACCAACTGGGGAACTAATGCAGGGATGCTAACATGGGCCCAGCTACTGGAAAAGTTGCACTTTGTAAAGCTCCAGAAAGAAATGTATTAATAGATCTAGCACATCTTTAGATGTTTCACTGTACCTTGAAAAAATCTGTCTTTTCAGCCATGTATCGGAGGTTGCCTTGAGTAAGCGGAGGCCTAATGACAACAGCCACTCTTCCCTGGTTTGGACTAAGAGGCGGTGCCGTTTCAACGCTATTCAGATTTTCTCCCGTGACAACAGCAATTGACTGAGTCAAACCAACCAAGTCCATTATTAGAGAAATAGTGACACTGTGGATTCTAAAGTCATTTGCTTGCCTGCAAGCACTCATAAGAGTCTGAAGCCACAAGGGAGGTTGCTCTTGTTCACAATCTGAAACAGAAAGGGAAAAAAAGATAATCTTATGAATGTAAGTTCAGAACATATCTCCCTTCCCCACCCAATCTTGTATACGTATTACACCTCTGTGGAATTAATCTGTCTCAAATATTTCTCATTTAATTGTAGTTTTGGTAATACTTACGAATTATGATTATACTTTGCACTATTACTTGTTTATTTTATATTCAGTAACATTCAAGCCACAGAGTGTGATTTTTCAATTCCAGCAAAATCTAATAGAAGTCGTAAGATGAACAGAACACCCTAAACACTAACCTGATAAGAACTAACTCTGTCAATCAGAAGACTGCTGTAATATTGTCAAAAACAGCAGTACTTCAGGCACATTCCTATGCCTAAGCGAAGTTATTTTTGAAACTCAGGGTGCAAATGGCATGGAAGGCAGCTGTTCAAAGTGAAAAAGTCTTGCGTCCTGCTGTGAGCACCCCAGGCATTTGGGCAGCCTACATCTAGGACTCTGGATGTGACCATTATTATATTTTTAATCTATTTGCCCTGCCTTTGAGGACCAGGATAAGCAACAATACTGAACAGAAAACATTAAGGGGGGGAGTGGGAATGGCTCACAAAAATGTGTCTCAATCCATATCAACAATACACATGCACTGCTTGATTGATATCAGTGGAGGCAGCAGATGTGAATGTGCATATTGATCAGTTGGTTCAGAACAGGACAGCCTTTCTCGCAGGTGTTTGGATCAGGAGGTCTTTATACTGAGAGTTTCCAAGTCCGTACGAATTTATTGCACTGTGATGAATTAAAGCTATGAATAAACCGTGTATTCGAAACCCTTTCAATTTCCTGATCTATATACAATATTATGGTACTTTGATTCCCCCTCCCTGCAAGCATGATAGCACAATCAATATTAATAAACTGAAGTCAAATGGAACAGCAAAATCCAAACATGACAATAGGATGAAGCCGTAAAGGCTTAAGCTACTGTAGGATGTGGATATCACTGGAATCAATTTATTTCAATTTTGGATTATTTCGGCTTGAGTACATTAAATGAAACCTTATGCTTGCTGTCAGTAGACATGGGCCAGGATAGAGTGGGGCTTCCCAGGTGACCCCTTAAAGACAAGGAATTAAATCTTGGGAAAGGAACTGGACAGCACACAGCAAGACATGGGAGAAGAAACTGCTTTTGGTGATCTGTGCGCCAAGGGACCAGAAAGCAAACGTAACAAACACACCAAGAAAACAAACACTTGCACTTTGAGACTAAATAAAGCATAAAATGATCACCCCACAAAACTGAATGAAGGCTCTGGGGCACTCATGCTAGGAACACATCAATAGAACCTTAAGGATCTCAGAGCTGTTCAATATGCAAGTTACAAGGACTTATTAATCACAAACAGATACTGGCATTTCACCAAGAGTTACTGAAATTGCCAGGATGGTAAGTCATCAGAATAGTCTAAGAACACACTGGCACATGTGTGGCTGATAATACTAATGCTACTAAATTCATTGTTTTGTAGCAAAGTCTAACAGATCAGCCAAATCAAACTTCAGCATCTCTTTACAGAAACCCTTTCTGATAGCAAATAGTCTAACTTATGTGCCTTAGCAGTTTTTAAAGTATTGGACTATGTCCTTGTGTAAAAAGAACAGAAAATAAAAAGCTTACGGAGCAAAACTCCTTCTTTTAAATATTTACAATCAAATCCAAAAGAAAAATTGAAGGGAAGAACTCACCAACATCTGTCTTCTCAGCATGTATCTCTGAAGTGTGGTTTCCCTCTGCAATGTAAACAGGAAAACTGGAACATTCAAGGAAGAGCTGGCATGCAGCAGTAAAGGCAGAGAGGTATTCTTTTGATGTGGTCTTCTTATTTGATTTCTTCCCTTTAGCTGCATCTCCTTGAGACTCTCTATGGCATTGTGCAACCTCTCCTTTCCCTCTAACAAGGTCCTCCTGAAGCTCTGCTGCCAAAGGCCGAGACAAGGAATTGCTTGGAATGATATACAGGTTGATAAATCTGGTTAAAAACTGTTGGACATACTCCAAGCAGCACTGCATTGCAGTCTTTTGAACTGCTGTCGTCTTCCCACCTCGAGATCCTGTCCCCTGTGTCATCTTGGAAGGAGGCTGAACTATGGTCTCCTCAGAACCCACTGTTGATGCTGTCTCAGTCTCTGAGGAGGCGCTACCTATGATGGCGACGCCAGCTGTTCCAAGACCCCCACTCAATATCCTGTCAATGTCGTCTACTGTATCTGCCTGGTACTGGACAAACTCAGTAAAGCCGCTCTCCGATGATCGACTGCTTGGAGGATTTTCACCATCTTCAAAAACCTCACTGGGAATTTCTACAGAAACCAGTGGCATCTAAGGAAGGAACGATAAAAAATTATTAAAATAGTAGATCTGAATTATTTCTTGGAAATACAAAATGTAGAACCTAGTTTGGGGCATTTCAAATGTTATTTCCACGTGTCTACCAGGAACATACCTTATTTCATTTGCTTTTTCCTTTTAGTCTAGCAACTGAACCAGAATTTTTTAAATTTTTTATTGCATTTGTATTCTATTCTCCCTGAAAATCCTGAAACAAGCCACTTTTGGAGAAGTGCAAGGGAGTTACCTTTTGGATCCAACCCTGTGAATCCATACATACCAAGAGAATAAAACTGCATAATGTATATGGTACCAGTATTCATCACCATCAGCACTGTAGTCAAGTTTTATCAGAGAGAGTAGTACACAAAGTATTAAGATTCTAACAAGTCAATTTCAAGTTTGTACTGCCATAAGGTGAAGAAAAGTCAATTTAGTAGATTTAGGTTCAACATAAGCGAACTTTATACAGCTGGAATAGATCAGTGTAGTACATGCAGAGTTACTATCTTCGCACACTAAACTATGTGGCTACAAGTCAGAAGGTAAATTCAATTAACATATTCAGACTGGTTTAGTCTCACTTTTACCACTGTGAGCTCCTGGTTCCACCTCCCCCTCTACTCAAACCTTGGTGATTTCACACTTCCCTGCTAATATCCCAGTCATACAATCTTTCTGCTCCTGTCCCACCCCACATCCTTCAGTAGGAGGAAGATACTGAACTATTGGCTCCAAAATTAACAAATGATTTCTTCTTTTCATTTCTTCCTGTCCAGGGTCTAAGAAAAGACAATAAAAACGTATTCGGTCATTTGCAGCTAGTTAAGCTGTTCTGTGTCCCAAGGGTACATGGCACACTGAGCCATTGTGATTATTTTTTACAATTTAAAACCTCATGAGTTGCACATGGTATATCAATATAGCCATTCTTGAAACTAAGGTTTCAAGTTCATAGTAACTATTCGGAAATTAATCTCTGCTACCTTTAAATAGAAAAAAATCACAGGCTTACTTTTTTCTCTTCCCATTCTTTGATGCTGCTGTGCCTGCTTAGAAGCTGCAGTGCACCGTCAGTACCGGCAGATAACAATGGAGGCTGAACTTTGCTAAGTATCTTGGAGCAGAGCCTCAGGGAATCTGTTAGTTCAGAGAGGTGCAACGTCTGGAGGTGGCTTGTCAGTGCAGAGATCATTCTGAGCAACAGCTGAGGCAGATGTTCAGTTTGTATTTCAATATAGGTTTCCTAGTAACAAGATACATAAAGAAATACAACTGAGATACTGTCTGTAATTTATCCTTGCAAATGATAAACAGAAAATCACAACAAATACAGAATTTGAGCCTAAATATCTTTCCAATAGCACAAAGAGAACATATTGTAGCTATTGCTATATTGTTAGAATATATCCCAGAGGGCAAAGGGACAAGGAATCATGTGCTAAGAGTGATAGTCTCTGAGAAATTTGGGGCTTAGGGACCACAGGATATTCCAGGTATAATCTGAGGTCACATGATACTGCAACCTTGTGGGACCTAAGCAAATCTGGATTTGGTCAAGACTCTGGACGGAAGATCCATATATATTCTACCTTGAGTTCCATAATGGAAGACAGGCGGGATAGAAATGAAACAAAATTATCCAAGTTTTGAACCTACATTCCACACAGTAATTTTAATAGCAATGAATGAATGTGGGGAATTATATTTTGTACTTTGTAATTTGAATGCTGGGGAAATGCAATAGTGCCACCACAGAAGCACATCCAGCAGTGTCCTCTGTGTGCAGCAAGTGAGAAATGCTTATTATACAAAAATGATTAGCTATGAACATGTCCTAGAACAACAAACTTATGAAAAGCATTCCAAAATAATGCAATGGCTAGTAAAATATATTTGCACTTAATATTTTACCAGAAGGCATAATTAAAAAGGGAAAACAGTCTAAATATCATACCTGACAAAGCACTCTCATACTTCTAGTAGGCTTTGAAATGAGAAAGCAAAGAATTTGAAGACAAGACAGGTTACAGGGGGAAAAAAAGCATATCCAAGAGTGTGCTTTAAGAACAGATAATGTTCATATATATGTTTGCTTATCATATGAGACCTACAGATTGTGACATTCCAAAGAACTGATGCTACTTAGTGGGTTTCACAAAAGCAGACAGCAATATATTTAACTCTCAAATGACAAAATAGTTACAAAACAGGAAGCGTTGTAACAAAAATCCTGTGACTAACTCCTGCATCCAAATAAAAACATTGACCTGAGTGATAAAAATCCCATTTTATGGCTTATCAGTACCAACTTAAAGCTAATTAAACTAAAGGTGAAAATTATCTTTTTTTCTTCCCCCTTTTACTACAGTGTCTGTTACTAAATAACAGAAGAGTAGCAGCTCCATAGATCTGCATTCAAAGTGCAACCTTACCAAAGAGACTATATCCAATAAAAAATCAACCAGAAGACAGAAATTGGTCAGGGGGAGTTCAGCAGGCTCGCTACCACCACCAGGCAGAGTCTGCAGTCGGGCATGCAGCGTCCTCCTACAAAGAAGAATTCAGCAACAGTGTAACACACTTATGCAAATAATTTAATATTCCCTAAAAGTGATCTGGCTGAAGAATGTTTGGAGCCAGGGGAAACATTAAACACATTTTTCTAAATTTTAAACTCTGAAAATATCAAGAAAGGGAAAGATTTGGGTTTCCTGCAGTAAGTGTATTACTGTCTCAAATCATGATTTGCATTTATAAATGGACCATCAAAGACTCAAACTTTCATATCACCCCCATGTCTTCAAACACATTAAGTGAGATCCTAAGTATTCTTCAGTTCAAATATGTTTTCCACGATTCCCTCCTCCTGCTGCAAACTGTACCCCACACTATTATTGGGGGCCCCAAACTCCCAAGAGCAGCAGGTAGGGGAGGTAGGAAAGTGTTTTGTGAGCACAGCTCAGCTTGCAGAGTTTAGAATATAGGGCTCTCATTAGACTTGTATGAATCACCCAGGGACTCGCTGCTTGCTACTATTCAACAGCAGCCAAAAGCCAGTGTGCTATAGTGGGTAGAGTTTCAGACTATGATCCGGGAAATGCAGGTTCAACTCTTCACTCTGGCATGAAAGCTCGCTGGCTGACCTTTGGTCAGACTGTCTCACTCAGCCTAATTCACCTGACAGAATTATTGCAAGGATAAAATGCAGAGAAGACTGATATAAACTGTTTTGGATTCCCACTGTGGAGAAAGTGGAAAGTAAATAAATAATAAATATGGCTGAAGACAGGGAACCAGATAAAAGGTACATTTGGTTGCTTGGTGGGAAGAAGAGAAGGAAGCACGGAAAGGTGAGGATATGGGTGCTGGCAGTCATTGCAGGGGAGAGGCTGCTGGGGGAAGGACAGAAGGAAAGCTGAAGATGGGAGGGGTTAGAAAAAGGCAGGTTGGTCTGGTGAGTAGAAAGGAGGGAAGGACGCAGGAAAAGGGAGAGAGGCTATAGGGGCTGTCAGGAAAGGGAATGAGGAAATAGTAGGAATGAGAAATAAGATGCCCCTGCAAGTTCTTGCTGGTCTCCTGCTTGTTTTTTCTAAACTGAAAAATCCCAGATTCTTTAGCCATTCCTTGCAGGAAAGGAGACCTAACCCCTTCCATTATTTTGGCTGCACTTTTCTGCAATTTTTTTTGTGATAAGTTGTATAAGGATGTATAGCTGTCGTATGATGGAACAGCTCAGGAACTGCTTAGGCTTTCATAAGAGAATATATTTACAGTCTCTTGCAATGTCTATTGTTTTAACACTTTGCTTTTACTGTACTGTATTCTACGTTTGGAATACACTTACTGAATTATGATATGTGTCATGCCTTAGACAGTTTTTTGTTTGCATCAATATACTTAATTCTCAGCATGGTCCCATCTGCATCAACAAAGACAGGTCCAAACCAATGTGTAACACAGAGAAGAGACAGGAGCAGCACATAGTTGCTTCTGATTACTCCACCATCTTTACCGGAAGCCCCATCTGAGGAAACCTAAATACAGAGACTAAAGCCATGAACATACAAGAATGATCTTTCTACAAACTTGAAAAAGCCCTAGGTTTGCAGAAAGATCCAAAATCTAAAAAAACCAAACATTGTGAAGTTAAAACATCCCAAAATAATTCAAACAGCTCTTCTACCTTTGAGAAATGGATGCCCCATGAGATCTCAGTGGCCACTGTGGGAGTTGCTAGTTAACCCAAACCATATTGCCAACCTTCAAACCTTGGTTTCTGTCAGTAAAATACAGAGAAGAGGGCTCTTTACAGGGCTATTTTGGCCTGCCTGTCCATCCCTGCTCCCGTCCTTCCCACCTTGGAGGGAGAAATCAGGGAAATTTGCTACCATTTTGTGCATCTCACCTAGGTGCAGCTATGACCTGATGATGCACAACTTATCTGGGCCCAATGGCAGCCTCCACGCAACCTGCATGACTTGGATGGAGCTGGTAATGGCCACCACCAGGGCTTCTTTTCAGCAGGAATGCAGTGGAATGGAGTTCTGGAACCTCTTGATGGCGACGTGGAGGGCAATCTAAACTCCCCTCTGTCTGGAGATCAGGGGGCAGGGCCACCAGCCATGTGACCATTTTCTCCGAGGGCAACCCACTGAGTTCCACCACCTCTTTCCCCAGAAAAAAGCCCTAGCCACCACACAACTCATCTGAGTGACCTGCTACTACACAACCTTTGCAACTTGGCCAGACACATCTCAGGACAGGCTGACAGGAGGAAGGAAGTGGGGAAAGCTGAAGGCCTGTGTGGTATAGTGGTTAGACTAAGATCTGGGAGACCGAGGTCCAGATCCCCATTGAGCCATGGAAGCTTGCTGGTTAACCTTGGGCCAGTCAATCTCTCAAAGACTAATCTGCTTCACAAAGTTGTTGTGACAATAAAATAGACGAGAGGAGAATGATGTAATGTATTTGGGGTTTCCTCTAGGGATAAAGTGGAGCATCAATAAAATAAATAAATAATAAATAAAGCTGAAGACTGGGGAGGGGCAGAAAGGTTGATTGGTGAGTTGGAACGACAGAAGAAAGCAGGGAAAGAAGAAATGATATGGGGGTGCCAGGATGAAAAAAAGAGGAAATTGTATAGGGAAGGGGAAACAGAGGTATATGAAGTGACCCCCACAAATCCTTGCAGGTTCCCCATTTGTTATTTTCTAATTCTTTAATACTAGTTCTATTGCATTGTTTATTTAATTAATTAATTAATTAATTTCAAATTTGTATTCCGCCCTCCCCGCAAGCGGGCTCAGGGCGGATACCAACATATAAAAATACAATTAAAATACAATTAAAAATTCATATTCATTAAAACAACATATTTAAAACAAGATGGTGGACAGCCTTCACAGGGAGGGTTTTATACACCCCCCCTTCCCCACCCCCAGGCCGGCGGAGGCCCAGCCTCAGCCATATGCCTGGCGGAACAACTCTGTATTGCAGGCCCGGCGAAAAGATAGTAAGTCCTGCCAGGCCCTGATTTCAGCAGACAGAGCGTTCCACCACGTGGGAGCCAAGACCGAAAAGGTCCTGGCTCTAGTTGAGGCTAGGCGGGCCTCCTTGGGGCCAGGGACCACCAACAGCTGTTTGTCCCCTGATCAGAGTGTCCTCTGGGGAATATATGGGGAGAGACGGTCCCGTAGATATGCTGGTCCCAGTCCACACAGGGCCTTATAGGTCAATACCAGAACCTTGAATCTGATCCGGTACTCCACTGGCAACCAATGCAGCTTGCGTAAGAATGGTGTTATATGCGCCTTATTTGGCACTCTCATAATAACACGCGCCGGATATCTTATGCTGTGTGATTGCATTGTTTTTACATTTGCTGCGTGATTGCATTGTTTTTACATTTGGTAGTCTACCTTGAGTTTCACGGAGAAAGAGGACTATAAATGAAGTAAATAAAATAGATAAATCATCAAGCACAGAGAACCAAAGTGATTCATGAGTGTGAAGTTTGAACCTAATCCAAGATTAAAGTAACAAGCTTTGCAAAATTCCAGAAGAGATGCTATGAAAGGTAGACTATGAATGAAATAATAATGTTAAATAAACAAAATCTTATGTCACCTTAATGTTGATCAAATTTATGTCATATATTCTACAAAGATTCCTCTATTTAAAAACTAGATTATTAGTCACTTAGAAAACTTTAAATTATTCAACGGCTTTCAACAATTGAGCTTGTTGTGTTTTTCCATCAGGACATATTAAAATGCAAAGACGTTCTATGGAACATAACTTACCTACAACATTCTTCAAACCAGCGGGCAATGTAATCCCACATATAGTATGGCTCAAAGGAATTAAACAGAAGATTGGCAGTTTTAATCAGCTCTGCTGTTTTCTTATTTTCCCTTAATTTGCTAAAAGAAAAATGTAACAGTATTTAGTATACAATCATTTTGTCCTTTGCACTCTAAATGTATTTCTGGATCTTCCACACACCAATTTTCCTCTTCCATGTCCCCATACACCATCCTACCACTTCTGGATTTTACTGTCATTTCCATGCAGGAAACTATGTTGTGTTGTTCCTAAATTCTGAGGTGTTCAGTGTAAGAAAGATGGAAATCTGTGGCTTGACAAGGTTACTCCGAGAGGAAAAATCATTCAGCTACTGTCTTATCTATGCATCTTAGCAGCTTTGAAGGGACTACACAGAAATTTTAAAAGGCACACATTTTAGGGGGAAAAAAATAAAGAACCACAGTTATGGGCTGTAAGCCAGAGAGGTATGCAAGTGAAAACAGGGTTTATTGAAGGCTCTGAAGTGGAAAAGCCTTGCGCACCAAGCCTTTTCGATGGCCAACAGTGGGAAAGACTTTGTTGTGACAATATAATTCAGCATCTGTATTGAAGCCACTGTCTCTATCCAAAACTCACATCTACAGCAGAAAGGGGATGTCAGTTTTCTCCCACCTCTACTGCTTCAAAAGTCATTTCATTCTATGTGGGATAACAGGAAGGGAATCCATTAGATTCATTTTGAGGAGTAAATAGATGGCATTGACTATATTCAATAATATGCAATGATACAGTTCAAATTCTACTGTTTGCTAATAGTTTCAAGCATAAATATTTAGTGAATATTCTTTCTAAAATACAGGCTGAGACCCAAGCAAACTATTTTAGAGTACATCAAGGGCTTGCACTCAGCCAAGGGAATGCCTTATCCTGAAATTCAGCAAACTCCATTTTCTCAATGTTCTTTTGCCATTCAGCATGAAAGGTCCCACTGCCCAAGAAACACCAAATCCAGAGCATCTTGGGGTGCATGGAACTATCTAAATATGTTTTAATCCTGGCTACAAACTATAGTTTCAGTTTTTAACCTCTGCCCTCTAGTCACCTGCTTAACTGCGCATGGTCCTTGCTGAAGGAAGATTCTACTTGAAGATCCAGCTCTGCTTTGCACTGCGTATATAATGTTCTAAATACTTCAATCAGTACATCCTCTAATATTACAGGTCCTATAGAGAAAAAGAGGGAGAATTATGCTGATTTTAAATTATTCACTAGCTAATGTCAGAACCGGGCTCAGATCATTAGTGCCTACAATTTAATCCATTATGCAATTAGATAGCATATACAACAAAAGACACTCATTTGCAGCCTTCTTTTGTACTCTTATTACAATTAGCTATGCAAAAGCTACAGATTTCCATATTTGTTGCTTTCAAAATTAAATTTCAACACATGATTACTGCTGTGCATATAAAAGATAGCTAATGACAGTATTTTCAGAATTTCATCTCTATAAGAACGAACCCTTTCCAACCACTATTGAAATGTAAGCAGTAATAACATAAGCTAAATTGAGGAGAAAATCTGGTCAGTGTTGGGTTCTTGTAATTGGAAAAATCTGCCTATTTGAATTTTGCTGCAAAGAGAGAACAAGGCAGATAACAGACCCTTCCTGACAAATTACAAAAATGATTTTCTTAATATCTTGCATATAAATGCCAACTGAGTGTCAGGATCTCATCTGCCATAATGAAAACGGGGGGTGGATGGGGAAAATTATCCCCAGGTACAAACTGATTATTTAGTTCTACTTGCTGTGCTCCACTACTGCATAAAGAAGACGCACAGCCTTACCGCAAAATACTACTTTATACAAAGTAGGAAAAGATACACGCTGTTGCCTGACATTTCCCTAGCAAGTAGTCTTGCTCTCATTTTCAAAAGAGCTAGGTAAGTACTTGCACTTTGAAATGGGACAATGTTTGCTTCTAAAGAAGTTAGATGCTAGTACTAAAGATAGCAAATCATGTTTTCCTATATGCTTAATTCTGAGAAAGCATTAACATCAATTTTGAAAAGGAAGTCCTGTCTCATCAACCTTTTGGAACTATTAATGGATTTTAACAAACATGTGGATGAGGTGACCAGCACACTTTATATATTTTGACATTGTTTATTCAAAATATTGATTGGGTTCTTGTTACCACTGTACAATCAGATTAGCATTAGAGAGTTCTAGAGTTAGAAGAGGTCTTACAAGGCATCTAACTCCATGCCCCACCCCCGCTCATTGTAGAAGACATACAGTTAGAACGCTCCTACAGACGACTGTCCTGCCTCTGACTGAGGAGCACCAGCAAGGAACAACCTCCCCTCTCGCAGATAATTCCATTGTTGAAATGTTCTTTCTATTAGGAAGTTCCTTCTAACATTCAGTGAAAAATCTACCATTCTGTAACAAGTCTATTAGATCTACAGTGCATTTTTAGGCAGAGTTACTCCGGAGATCTCAGAAGGCTTAGGCTGCCATGCTGTCAGTGGGCTCAGCACAGAAGGGTTCCTTGATGAGCCAACCCTCAGTCTTCTCATTGTATATCGCAGTTACAACAGACATGCATGACTGGGAGAGGCAGCTTGCATTCTTCCAGTGATAAAACATTGCAGTTTGAGAAACCACCTTCCCAAAAAAATGGACTACCTGAAAGAAAGCAATTCCTTGCGATTCCTTGCAATATACAATTAACAACTGCGTTTAGAAAGATGCATGCTGTCCATGTAGAAAGATGCAGAGACAACCCCATTTACTCAAAGCAAACAATTGCACATTTAAGACGAGGGAACTTGAGTAACTCTTTGAGTGTATAATACAGTTCAGTACATCAGGAGTCCTGAAAGCTTTCAGAAAGGGCAGCATCAGATGTGTTACAGTGGGAACAAGATCACCATTGGTGTTGCCAGCCCAGTGTATTGACATGATTACTATAGTTGCTTTCATTAATCTTTAATGTGCGCTCGCAATCATTAAAGTTTTAAACAGTGATCTTAATCTGCAGATTGCAGCCTTACTTTGATCTCAAGGGAAGAAGTAACTGTATTTTATTTTTAAAAGACTGCTACTCAATTTGTTCCTGGAGGTTATTCACTTAAACTGTGATTTTGACATATATACCAACATATCTAACATCTTATTAACACCCTTGCAATGATATTGCACCCTGCAACACTATATAAATATGGTTCTTATTAGTCTCTTGTACCTTGCTGCACATACTAGGAATCAGCAGAGCAAATAAATCACATATTCCACACTGGTCCAACACTGTGTCAACAAACTTAAACAGTAATGTGATTTGGGGTGACTTGCTGAGGCAGAATGCTATTTCAGTCGTTATAGAATCATAGAGCTGGAAGAGACCCAGTTATAGAACAAGCCTTGCCACTTTAATGTGAATGGCAGCAGAGAGCAGCAGAACATTCTTAAAATGAAAACATTAGGGTTTGATCAAATACATGTTTTCCACAATGCCTATTTCACTGTTAGCACTGGATTAGACAGAGATCTTGTTTTCTGCCTCTCCCACTATATACCCCTACCTCATACTCAAGTCTTATTCTTGGGGTGACGGGCATATAATTTGGGGGAATGTGGTGGAAGGGAGGAGAAAGGAAGTTCTATTTGAAAGCTGAGCTCTGTTTGAAGTACTTCGGATCCAATTCAATATCCATAACTCTGTCTGATAGTAATCATACACATACACATTCCGATAGCTACCTAGCTCAGGTTTGTCCAGTAAACTGATAAGAATTCGAAAAGGCTTCAGGTCCTGCATCAAAGTGCTCTCTTCTCCATGTCCATTTATCTGCAAAATTCCCACCATTGCCTGTAAAAAGAAGACCCTTTAGTATCAAAAACGAAGAAGGAAAACTTAAGCTATACTAAAATACCACTCATGCTGGTGCAGTCCATTCTTTTCAGACAGAACTAGGAGAACTGGACATGCTCTAGGCACTGGACTTTAACTGGTCCCAGCCCTGAGAGGATATGTTGCTAGCAAATAATACTCTGTTATTAACTAATAGCCAAGTGGCCCTAATATGTGTACTTAAATCTGGAGTTGGGAACCATGAACAGACTACACTGATCTTCCTACAGGTTTGAGGAAAATCTGAAATCTCAAAAAATAAATAAATTGGAGGTTTAAAAAACTACCAAAATTATAAAATCAATACCTGTAGCTTTAATCAGATGCTCTCAGTGGCTGTTGTTAGGGGAACTTTTTACAGTATTCCAGGCTTGATTTCTGTCAGTAAAAGGCAGGGGAGGGGAAAGGCCCTTTCCAGGATTGTTTTGGCCTTTGAGGGAAGACTCATTGGAGCCAGGCCCAGAAGCAACCACTAGGCAACTAGATACCACATGACTTGCCCAGCTGCTTGCTATTGTTCAACAGCACACACACGCGCACACACACACACATACAACAAGCATTTTGGGGGCTACAGTACCCACCTAATGAAGTGAGGAAACAAATCGATAGGGCCAGACTAGTACCCAGAAACAGCCTGCTCCAGGACAAACCTAAAGGAACTAACAACAGAACACCACTGGTTGTCACCTACAGTTCCCAGCTCAAACCCATCCAACGTATCATCAGTGATCTACAACCCATCCTGGAAAACGATGCCTCTCTCACACAAGGCCTGGGTGGAAGACCTCTCCTTGCCTACAGACGGCCCCCCAGCCTTAAATGACTTCTCACTAACAACCATGAATCAGCTAGCAGAGTCACCAACACAGGTACCAGACCCTGCAACAGACCCAGACGCCAACTCTGCCCTCATATCTACCCAGGAAATACGATTACAGGACCCAATGGCGTCAACTACACTATCTCTGGCTCTTACAGCTTCTCATCCTCCAATGTGATATCTGCCCTCATGTGCCAACAATGTCCATCTGCTCTGTACATTGGACAAACCAGCCAACCTTTGTGCAAAAGAATAAATGGACACAAATCTGACATTAAAAATGGCAACATCCAGAAACCAGTGGGAGAACACTTCAGTCTACCAGGACATTCCATCAAGGACTTAAAGGTCACTGTAGTTCAACAGAAACCTTTCAAAAACAGAATCCAATGGGAAGCTGCTGAATTGGAATTCATATGTAAATTTGACTCAGTCACGCTTGGATTGAGTAGAGACTATGAATGGTTATCTCATTATCAGAAATAACTGATTGCGTTATCAGAAGCAAACTGATCCCATCATCAGAAGCTACTGATTGCATCTACTCCCCCCTCCCCTCTCCACCTATATATCTGACCAGTTTCTTCTTGCCCTCCATGCATCTGACGAAGAGAACTGTGATTCTCAAAAGCTTATGCTACAGTAAAGTTGGTTAGTCTTAAAGGTGCTACTGGGCTCTTTTCTATTTTGATCCAGTCACACACTCTCAGCCTAATCTACCTCTCAGAGTTTCTGTGAGTATAATATTGAGGCAAGGAGAATAATGTAAGCTGTTTTGGGTCGCCATTGTGGAGAAAGGCAGTATATATAGGAAATAAATTAAGAAATATAGGTGAAGGGGGGAAGAGATAAAAGGTAAGTTATTTAGTGGGTTTTATGGAGAGAAAGACATAGGGGAAAGTGAGCATATGGAGGCTGCCAGGAGGAGGGAAAGAGGAAATAGTGTGGGATATGGGAAAAAGTGAAGTTCCTGCTGCAAGTTCTCATTCTCCTCTCTGCAACTGGACCTGGCTCAGCCAGCACCAAACAACTGCACCATAGGGAAGAGGCTGCCAGGGGGAGGGGGAATGGTAGACAGGGGAGCAGACAGAGGTGAGTGGGAAGGCAAGAAGAAAGCAGGAAAAGAGGGGAGACTATAGGATGAGGGGGCCGGGGAAGAGAAAGAAGATGTGGTGGGGAGGGGGAAATGAGATTCCCACCCACCCCGCAAGTCCCCCACTTGTTTGTTTCTATTAACAAATGAGAAATAATTGTACTGGGAATCTGCTGATCAACTCCCCCTCCACTGAGTGAAATATTGACATGTGCTCAGCTTAAAGACATGGTCTTCTGCCCAAGAGACTTCTGTGTCAGCCATGGAAAATGGCTAGGATAATAGAGGGCCACGATTATGGGCCTGGGAAAGGACTGCATGGACAAAAAAAGTGGGGGGGGATCCTACTGCGTACTACATATGAATTCCTCAAGCAGAAATCTGAGTACCCTGATCTAAGCATTTTCCTCAATATTCATGAAAGTTTATGTTCTGTAGACAAGGCATTATTTTTACAAGAATCAATTTGTTTAATGCAAAATTGCACGGAAGCCCAAATCATAGTGATAATGGGACAGAAAAAGAAATACTGGAATAGCAGAGGATACTGAAGGCACCTTTAAAGCACTTTTTCCAATAACAACAAGTTGTTTTTAAGAATAATTTCTGTATACAAAAATTCTAATAAAATACCACAGTTTGCATCAAAGTCTTGAAAGGTTACAGAACACAGTTCTTTGCTTTCTTGCCCAGTCAACTACATTGCCTGTGGGATTTGCAAATTTGTAGAACAGCAATGTGAGTTGAGCAGTGGTACGCAAACTGCAGTTCTCATTCATGATCACAACAGCTGCCAAGTCAGTTGTAAGCAGGGAAGTGCAGCAGCTGCCCTATACAACTTGTGACCTACTAAACTGAATGCAGAACATCACACAAAAGCGATGATTAACAACCATACTTGCTGCCTGTTTGGAACTTCAAATATGCAAATGGAAGAGTGTTCAAGAATTAGGAGGTGCGTAATTCTTAGCGGATGGGTTACTTTCAGCTTAGCAGGTCACATGCTGTGCAGTCTGTGCCACAGGCTAAGAAGAAAGGGCCATCATGAGCCACACCAACCATGCCCTGGAAATACTGCACACACAAAAGATCACATAAGCAACATACAAAAAGCGTGACTACCTGTACTAACATGTCCTTAGAGAATGTGTTGAAGTAGTATGTAGCATGTTCTTCTGGATTACTGTGCCTTGTGCTTCTAGGTCCTATGATGGCACCGTTGTTATCAAAACCTTCAAGCAAAGAAAATGTTCAGATTAATACAGTGCTAAAATAAACTGGTAAAAAAACAAACAGTGAGACCAACAACTCGTTTCTACCAACTTACCATTTTGCCGTCCAAATATTGTTGGCAAGAGGAAAGACCATTTTTAATTAAAAATTTAATAAAGGCAACTAGTTGCATTAAGAGCACAACATCAAACCACTTTCTTATGTATCTGACATTCTCCTTGTTGTAAAAGCTGTTGAACTCCAAAGTTATTTTTTCCAGCCAAGATAAAGGACTTCGCAAGAATTAAGACCAAACCTAAATTATACTAACAATAGCATTTACTTTGGGATTTTAAGTGCTTCACATACATTCTTTCAGTAACTCTTAAAAGAATTCTGTAAAGCAGTTAGTGTTGTTATATCCATATTGCATAAGGGGAGCGCTAACACCTAGTGGCTTGCAGAAGTGGAGCGAAGACATAGTGGTTTGTCCAATACTATCTAATGAATTAATAGCTAAGACAAAGTTTGAATCAAGTTCTCCTGGGATCACAGCTTACAGTGCAATCCTAAAAAAACTTCCCTAGGAATAAGCACCAATAAATAGGCCTCAGTAGGATCCTGAGCAGATCTACTCTCTTACACTGCCATCATAAACAAGTTACACCCTTCTAAGTCCACTGAATAAAATGAGCTTGGAAGGGTATAAACCTATATAGGATTGCTCCCTGAGGCCCAAGCTAGATATGACATTTAACATGTGACTACCATGCACACTGGCAGTCACACTGCAGCTGTGAGTTCCCTCTGGAAAGTCTGTTCCGAAACAGTTCAGAGGCCCAGTTTGGATCACAACTTGGGGGTGGGGAGGAGAGGCTTCAGCCTTCCTCTAACTTGAAATGGCCTGGGGTGTGTGTGTTATTTGCCCTATTGTACTACTGCACATGCACACAGATGTTTGTGTGGGTCCCCTGACCCCCACAGAGGGGCCAGTGGATGGAAGGAGAATGGCAGGAAAGTCATATTCAGCAAGCTTTGCACTGTTCACAATTTGTCTGGATACAAGCCAACTTATTTAAATATAACTGGAAAAAAGAAAGCAATAGAACCACTGGTCTATCAAATAGCAGTTTGCCTCACCTCTGCTGAAATGAACATGCTTCACTAGTTCCTGGAAGGTGACAGAGCTAGCTAAGAGTCCTTAGGAAGGGAATTCCAGAGGGAAATCACTATAAGCAAGAAGGCCCCACGCTCCTTATCATTACCAATCTGATCTCAGACAAGGGCAGGAACTCTGCACAAGGCCTTTTCTGAGAATCCTAGCATATGGGGATGTCATAGTTAATGGCCAAACTATTTAGAAAGTCTCATGAACCAGGTTTCACAGACTGCAGCTTTATAATTCACAACACTACTGCAATGTGATTGACTTTGAAGGCAATTGAGGAATTTCAGTTAGGCAGAAAGTGTCAGCAAGGTTCGAGGCAGATATCTGCTACTTGGCATACAAACTTTAATTTTGTAAGAGGTCTACAAGTTACTTCATGGCTAAATTCCAGTCTTCTGGTTCTTACTTTTAAAATCTCTGTACAGCTAGGACTTGGGATGTCTGAGGAACCACTTTGTCCTTTGTACTAACCTCCTTGATCACTGAGCTCCAGGCAAAGGTCTCTAGAGCAAGTGCCACCTCCATCAGAAACCAGCAAACAGCAGGTGTTCAATGGGGGCCCTCCGTCAGTGGAACCTCGTATCATCTGAGGTTTCCAGGCCTGGGAGCTTGGCCTGTTTAGGCAAGCTGCTGAAATGGCTACATTTAGGTCCCCACTGGCCCTGACCTGGATAGCCCAGGAGAGCATGATCTCATCAGATCTCAGAAGCTAAGCAGAGTCAACCCTGGTTAGTAATTGGATGAGAGACCTCTAACAATGACCAAGGTTGCAGAGGCAGGCAATGGCAAACCACCTCTGTTAGTCTCTTGCCACGAAAACCCTACCTGGGGTTGCCATAAGTCAACTATGACTTGAGGGCTGGATTTCATTTTAGATCAGCACTGAAATAAAAGTGCTTAGGAGGTGATGGGAGTTTACTGGGGCTTCATTTTCCCTCCTTGTTGAATTAGTTACCAGTTTCTTGCAGGTGTTATTTTTAAACTGTACTGTTTGGTTTATTTTCTCTTTCTGTCTTCTTAGGCTCCAAAGTCAATCATAATTTTTCAAATAAAGAACAGTTACAAAAATTAATCCTGCTCTTACCTAGAAGCCAGGCATAAAGCCTTCGATTGAGTGACATGTCTCTGCGCAGGACTACATGAAGAGATGCTGACAGAATTCTGATCATGTCTGGGCGTGTTGCCTAGAATTGGGAATGTTACATTTAAACACCAAATAGAAACCAGTATCACATTTAAGGATTTGGTGGCACAGAAAGAATTCACTTCACTGATCCTTAGGATTTAGACAGCCTGACATCTGGAGCCTAATGAAAAAGGGCGTCTATTTTTATCCATCCTTTGTTGAAGCAGCTTGTTCCTTGGCAGTCATCAGCTCACAGTGACCAAATCTCTACCTGCAGCCCACCACCTTTTTATATTCAATTTAACTAAAGTACATACTAGAAGCAAACCCTGATTAAAATGCAATAAAAATAATCAGTGTGATGAAGACTTAACATTTTCTCATTAACTGTATCACAAAAAGGAATTTTTAAAGGACAAAACAAATCTTAATCAGTACAAGATGTAGTCTGAGTACACACTTCTTTGTATTACTTAAAAATACTCAACCAGAACAACTAATCTATTAAAGTCTAAGGATTTCTGAGACTAGCCTCTACATATGATTATGCAAAACTACTCAACAGGGTTTGATCGGAATTTTTTTTAAAAAAATATTTCTTTCCCTGCTACCAACAAAGTAATTAATGCCATTTATGGCCAAATAATACTACTCTTGTATAAGTTGCATTGAAGGAGGAAATTCTGAACCACAACTTTCTATCTCACAATGTAATCCTAAACAGAGTTACATCCTACTGAAGTCAACAAGATTAGAAGGGAGTAACTTTGTTTAGGATTGCACTAATGTAATGCTTCTTGGCTCTTGTGTTCATCCCCCCCCCTCACCCCTGTGTTTTCATCTGAGAAATGCTAAGATTCATGGCATTATTTTATTTCTTTAAAACATTTCTGTGCTGCCTCATAATAAAGTCCTTCAGGTAATATACAAAAAACAAGAAAATGTAATAAAAAATCAGTGAACATTCACTCACAACACAATCATTAAAACTATCCCAATACAAACTAAAGCTCAAATGAGCAGCAGTAGCAAAACCCTAAGAACATGATCAAGAAGGTGAAGGGGGGAAATCATATATAAATCAGATACTATTTACTGTTGAAAGTCCAGTTGGTACGTAAAACTGAATATAGTAGGTGCCATGAAAGCAAATGTATTACCTTAACTTTATTGGCTTGATCTAGTAATCTCTACCCAAAGTAGGAAAACTGATGCTTGTACAGAACTTCTCCAGTCACTGGAGAAAGAGTTGTGTGTTTTTCCTGCCTGCCTACTGTACTTCATCACAATACTTCTGTTGTTTTCAAATTAACTAGGAAGTGAAATTGTGCATTTCCTGTACCATTTACAACAGTTCCAGCAAATTTCTGGCAACATTTTATTATTTCAGAGCTAGGAGACACTAATTGGTTAAACAGCATAAGGGCTTGGATCCAAAGGGCTGCATTCCTGTGGAAACTTCAATTCCCCCCTTCCACTAGCAGCTCCATGGTGTCGTCTCAAAGCCAGGTGCCCCAGCAGGTGCTCTTTTCATTTCACTGAAAAGGAAAATTGGCTCTCTATTGTAGAAGCTCTTCATACACATTTAAGGCACTCTACAGACTCAGCAGAGATATTTCAGGATGATCAGGAGATATTTTCAGATAAACACAGCCTGAGGGAGTGTCTATTACACTGGATTACACTACTCTCAAACGGGGAAATCTTAAGGAAGCGTGACTAAAGTATGCATACATGATTAGTGCACAAATACACATATGTATACTTACACAGGGAGACAGACAGACAAAGATAGAGAGTATCACTGAATACTTATTCATTTTACCTGGCTCATGTGGAATGGGAAACAGAAGAGTATCAGGTCCAGTGTGCTTCTCTGTACTAAGACACTAGAATCCTGCACTGAAGTGCTTACAGCTTCTACCTGAAATAAAATTGCCATTATATACAGGTATAAGCAGCAATGCTGCTCGGCTTGTTTTTAAACACATGCAGACACATTTATCAGTGTTGGGAGGGGCCATGGTTCAGTGGCAGAACATGCAGCTTGTCCCAGGTTCCATCTCCAGTAAAGGGCCAGATAGCAGATGATGTGAAAGACTACCCAAACTCTAGAGAGCTGTAAGTCATAGTTGACAACACTGACTCTGACAGCCCCAGTATAATGCAGCTTTATGTGTGAGTGTATCAAATCTGTATGCGTGATTATATAAAAAAAAGTAAGATTTGAAATGAAGAGAACAGAAAAAATGTAGCAAATTGATATCAAGTTATGTAACATATGGAAGATACAGATAATGGGTTGGATCTTATAATAAATGAGCATGAGGGGTTAATGGAGGCAGATCTTCCCCATCTTCCCTCTCCATGTTGAACAAAATGTTGTGTAGCATGGTAGCCTGAAGAAAAGAGAGGGAGACGGACGAAACCATCCCCTCTCCCTCCTGCAATGGCAGAGATGGGGCAATTTCCACCAAGTACTCTTCTTTATTGCAGTATCCCCCGCCCCTTGCTTCATGGCATTCTGTCCATGAGGATCTCCCAAACCTCATAAATCCAGAAGAGTTAGCTGTATTAGTCTGTAATTGCAAAATAGTAAAAAGTCCAGTTGTACCTTTAAGACTAACCAACTTTCTTGAGGCATAAGCTTTCAAGAACCACAGCTCTCTTTGTCAGATGCATGACAAAGAGAGCTGTGGTTCTCAAAAGCTTATGCCTCAAGAAAGTTGGTTAGTCTTAAAGGTGCTACCGGACTTTTTACTATTTCCCAAACCTCAGCCTTTGTTTTTTTTTAGGGGAGCTTCTGGGGGAAGATCTCCTCCACAAAACACTTATGCTTGTGAACAGGAGGATCCAGCATCTTATCCTTGATAGCTCAACTCACAAGCCAAACACTAGAATAGCTTACTTTGGGGCAGCAATTAAGCACAGTGTGGTGTAGTGGTTAGAGTGTCAGACTAGGACCTGAGCGACCCAGGTCTGAAACTCCACTCTGCCATGGAAACTTGCAGGGTGACCTTGGGCCACTCACACACCCTCACATTAACCTAGCTCACAGTGTTGTTGTGAGGATAAAAACGGAGGTGGAGAGTATGCTGTAAGGCACTCTGGGTCCCCACTAGGTAGAAAAGTGAAGTTGAAATGAAGTAAAATAAAAATAAAGTTCACTGATTTCTGTAAGAAAAATTTAAGCAAATGCTTAAATGTGCTAAACAAATTAAACTGAAATGAAATTGTGTCCTATGATTTAGCCTGATGAACTATGCAATTCTCATTCTCAGAATTTATGTAAGCATTTTAAAATATTATCATCGGCAGAACAGATTTTGTTTTCTGGAAAAAAAAATTAACATGCAGGTTCTTTGCAATTAAACTGCTTCTGTAAAGTATACCAGATTTATTTCTTGAAGCAAGAGTGACTTCAAAAGTGTATGGAGACAAATTACTGGGACTGGGCAATTGTACTAAATTAAACTTTGCTGACTCTTACCATCAATTCAATGTCACTTCCTATTATGTAAAGCTGGTCTTCCATGGAAAGCTTCCTGTTTAGGTGGGAGAGAACATAAGTAATTCCAGGAAGTCGAACGGCAGGACTGGTTAGAAGACTACCCCAGAGTGCACTGTAGAAAGCGGATTGGTCCACTGCGGCAGCTACTTTTTCCAGCAGAGTGTTGGTTCTGCAGCGCAAGGAATGAGAAGCAGAAACATGAACAACTCAGAGGGCAAATGATAGTTTCATCCTGACACAAACTGACTGTGTGTAACAGAGTTTCACCAATAAAAAACAAAGTCAAAAGCAGTGCTAAGATATTACCAGGAGGAAGAGAAACCCTACCATTTCCCCCTTTTCCCCTATAATAAATCTTTCTTTTAAGGCATTTTTGGCTTCCTTGGTACAATCCATTTATCTGGGATATTTCTCTGATTTCTCTTCCCTATGTGCCAGACTGTTTGGGCACTACCCACAGTTTGCTATAAGATAGTTTTTCAGGGTTTCCACTCTGTTACTTGGTTATTTTGCTAGGGCTGAACTGGAAGAGCTGCTTCCCAGCAGATCAGTCTAGCTGTTCTCAGGAAATACCTGAGCGGTGGCAGGCAACTACCCCGGGAACTCTTGGTCTAAAGTTGTTCCCAGCAAGGAAAGTCACTTTCCCTCTTTCCTAACCATAACAATTCCAAGAAATGCTTAGGGTCCTGGCAATCCTAGGTAGGTGGTTTCTGGTCCCCTGCTACACAAAGCCCCTGAACTCTGTATAGTTTCCCAGTTAATATATGTAATTAATTTTTTTTTAAAGATTGAACATGTTTCATTTAACTGTTCTACATAATCAGCTGACTTGCTAAAATGGAGAAGGGAAGAATGTTGTATAAGCCACTTTGGGTTCCCATGGGGCGGGGGGCGGGGAATGGAGTATAAACAAAGTAAATAAATATATACATAAATATTGACTTAAAAGTACTGTAGATCCTGACCAATCCACTTAACAATACATATTACATACACACAGCAAAATCAGATTTTAATGTCAATGGTTTACAAAGCCTGATTTCCTTCTTAAAAATGTAATATGTTGCAATATCTTATAATATTAATATCTGATAATATTAATAGCATATTATATTTTTCTCTTGTCTTTCCTCCAGGGAGCTCAGGGTTCTTGGTCCTTTGTTCTTCCTGCTATGAATCAATTCATGAGTTTATAACAAAGCAGGCTTGTCGCTGCAATTAAACACTGCTCTCCATTTCCCAGTATGGAAACAACAGTTACACTGCCCTAATTTGGGAAGTGGAGAATGAAATCAACATACAGATACCACCATTTGGTCAACCTGGCACAGCCTTCCATCATCTCAGTGAGTGTGAACTTTGGATGTGTTTCCAGTCTGACACCACCCATCTTTGCACACAGCACATGCCTTTGTGCATCTCACTATTTGGGGGAAAGTGCACAAAGCCTTTCATCTTTACACTGAAGGTGATTGGTTAAAATTTCCTCAGCGTGAATTTTGGCACACCAGCTTCTGATTGGTCCACGGGTGCAAATCTTTGTCCTGTTTTCTTCATGATCACATGCAGTTGCAGCGAAGAGAATGGCTTGCTCTATTGCTCAAGGAGGAGAGAAGCTTATATAATACTTAGTATATTATATAATATACTTATAATACTATATAATATTATATAATATACTTAGTATATTATATAGTAATACAGTATATAATACTGTTTAGTACTCTGTGTTATTCTACCTGTATATTGATTTATGCAAAATAACTGTATTTAGGATATATGCTTGGTAAATAAAAAACGATAAAATTTGATACCTAATCTAAGAGAAAGAATTCCCAGAGAAAACATGCATGGGCTGGCTGGTCAGTCATAAGTCCCTTCTGCAATGGGGACATAACTTCTCACTTTTCCCTAAAGTCAAGCCAAAAGGCATGGAATTGGCTTGTATGTGGCCATTTGCACCTCTCTAAAATTTGATATTAAAATCTTTATTTTTGATACCCAGATATTTGGACCTATATACAATCTTCCCACCCATGCCAAAGCAAAAAGAATAAAAAAGGAACTTCCCCTTGTGCTTTCAAACCAGCGATGCATCGATCCTGCACTGGACTTTAAAAAAAAATTTTAAAAGAAGAAAGTGTAAAGTGGGGAAGCATGAAAAGGAGGGGAAGGGGAGTGGCTAGCTTAACAAGAGTAGCCAATCACAATGCAGTGTGCTGGCAGGGGACAGGAGAGGGAGGAAGTGGGTGGAACACCAAAATGGAAAAAAGACTATGCATGGGGGAAACAGGCTACAGCAAAGCAGATTTTTTTTTTTTAAGTCGGGCTATAAGTAGGGGTGTGCAGCGGGGAAAAGATTCAGTTTTCCCACTTCGGATTTACTCGAAGCGGGAAAACGATCCAGAATAACCCTAAACGAGTTTCAGAAATCGCTTTGGTATGCTTCGAAATGACTTGGAGCATACCGAAGAAAGATACTCGCCTCCCCCCTGAGCCCCCTTCGCCCAACCCCACTTACTTCTGCTGCTGCTGCCGCGGCCTGCAAAGCGGTGGGGAAAGCTGCAGCCAGTGCCTGCACCGCCCATGCCACCGCGGCCTCTGCGGCAGCGAACACCAGAGGTGGCGCTGTCGCTGCCCCTGCCCCCGCTTCGGCCTCTGCAGTGGCCGGCAGGGCAGCAGCAAAGACTGCTGCCACCCACGCTGCCGCAGAGGCCTCTGCAGTGGCTGGCAGAGCGGCCGTGAACGCCGCTGCCGGCATGGCTGCCGCCGCTTCAACATCTGTGGTGGCTGGCAGGGTGGCTGCAAATGCCGCTGCCGCCGCCACTCCCACTGCAGAAGCCGAAGCAACGGCTGGCAGCTCAGGGCTGCACTGCCAGCCGCAGGGCAGCACTTCAGGAAGCTTTGATTTGGTATTTCCGAATAATGGCCATCATAGTGGCCCTGATTCAGAAATACCAAATCTTTACAAATTAGGCCCGGTTCGGGGGGGGGGGTCCGAACTGGGAACCCGAAACACCCCCCCCCCTAGGTATTAGCACTCCTAGGAAGCTGGGGAAAAGCCTCATAGCGGCCAGAGTGACTACTCATGGTGGCAAATCTGGTGCTGACAATCATGGGAAAATGCTTCAGTATGGGAAGTGAACGAGCGAAATTGACCCATGTGGACTTGTCTATATTTTACTTTGAAAGTTCTGAAGAGAAGGGTGGAGAGGGAGAACTGCAAGCCTCATTTTTCTCACCCAAGCACACATATGTCTAATATTCAATATACATTCTGAGCTTGGAGCAGACTGCCCAATATTGAGACGTCTAATTTGTATTTGTAGAATATTTGTAGAATGGTGGCAGTGGAAAAATACCAAAGAGTCCAAGGGTTTTGGTAAGAATTCCTAACGTAAGGCTGTGGTGCTGGAATCCAATGGTGGGGCGGGGGGGGGGGGTTGCAATAGCCAGTGTTATGGATTCAAACTCCCCTCATTCACTTATACCTCCAACAACTCCATGAAGTAAGTAACAGAGGAACTGGTCCAAGGTCACCCACAGAGCTCTATGGCAGAGCAGAAATCTGAACCTATGTCTCTGTGCCCCTTGGCTGTCCTAGAAAATTTTATAGTATGCAGGTTTTAAAAACAGCATTAATATGGCATTAACCTACAATCTTACCTCTCATAATACTCTGAACCCTCTTCCAAACCAGGAAGGATCCCAGTTAACAAACCCTGTAGGCCTGGTTTCAGTGTTTTGCCCAAAGGAAGATAATAGACTTCATACAGACTGAGTAAAGCTGGCTTGACAGACATAGCAGCATTGCCAAGAAGAGGAAATAACCCAGAACTGTGAAAATAAAACACAGATAAATGAAGTTAATATGGCAGGCTTTTGAAGCCTGCTTCATATTATAATTTTCACCACATGGGAATAATCACTAAAAGCACATGGCGGCTCTCTAGCAGTGCAATCTTAAGCACAGCTATACTTTTCTAAGTCCACTGAAGACAATGGGTTTAGAACAGTGTAACTCTGTTTAGGATTGCACTGTCATTCATGCACACAGGAAAGACACACAAGCAGTGCTTGTAATTTGCTTGTATCACCATCATCACAATCAGTGCTTCTATCAATAGATACTCTGTACTTCTGAGCAAGGTAAATAAATTGTGTGGGGAAATGTACTCTCTCTTTTCCATTTCCCCATTCTCTGAATGTATAAGTTTAAATAAAATGTTGTTCATAGTTATTAACTGCAAATCCCTAAGAAAGGTAAGCATCATTAAGGTTGGACTATGTTTGCTAACAAAGAAATCATAGCCTTCTTTTAAGGAGCAGTGGGTTTTAAAAAATTCTGCTGCTTTGGAGATACATTAATCTAAAATAATGACTGTAACAGTTATGTTAGAGTATTGCCAGTGGTAGCTCAAGGAGCCGTCATCCCACTGGTGCCAGACCTCCAGACTGCTGCTGCCACTCAGGAAAGGGAGAATACAACTCTCTTTATTGACTCTGCTCCCTTTATGACTAGTAAGGCAAACCTTGCTTGCCCTGTGAGGCTTCCTGAACTCTCATGAGATTATTTATTTATTTTATCCAATTTATACCCCGCCCTCCCCGCGAATGGCTCAGGGGGGCTAACAACAAAAGAAAACATCATACACTAAAACCATATACAAATATCTAAAACATTAATATTTAAAAGCTAAACACAATACATGGCACCATGAACAATACAGGCTACAATAAATATCTAAAAAAACATAGCTACAGCTGTGACACAAGCCAAGGGCTGCCACTGGTGGAGGTCAGGATGTGGCAGGCAAGCAGGAGACAATTTGCTGTGTTTCAACCAAAGGCTCAGCAGAACATCTCCGTTTTACAAGCTCCAGGGTCATTTATGATACAAGATTAGGGGTGTGCACCCGAAAATATCTGGGGTTCCTGCTTCGCTGTTGGGCAGCCAGGCAGGCTGAAGCCGCTGCTGCCGCGCCACTGCCTCCACCACTGCAGCGGCAGGGCCAAGGTAAGTGGGGGGTGGGGTGGGGGGCTGAAGGGGTTGGGACTTTTAAAGGGCCCCGCCGCTTGCAAGAGGGAGGGAAAGGGCCCTTTAAACTCGGGCCCCAAAGTAACCCGAATGCGTCGGGAAACTTTGATTTGGGATTTCCGACTTGGGGCCAGCATGCTGGCTCTGATTCAGGAATCCCAAATCTTTACAAATTGGGTCTGATTCAAGTATTTTACCTGAATCGGAAGCCTGAAGCGCACACCCCTATATAAGATGCAACTGCACTAAGCCACAGCATTTCATACTTCAGTTTAATATTTTGTTAATATCCGTATGAAAACAGCAACTATTCTAACAGGCTATCTAAAAACCACCTTAGATTTTGCTATTATAAACAGGCAAAGAATACAAAAGGAATATCCAGCCACCCACTCAAAAGCTAATGAATATAATATTAGGTTAGATTTAATTTACAAAAATCATGGCTGGTAAAGAAGTGGTTGTTTTATTCTGAAATTTCCTCTTATAGCACATTGATATATTAAACTAGTAACAGTCACACAATCAACCTTAAAACAGAATGGTAATGCTAATGCTTGTTCCTGGGATGATATATGGAAACAGGACACTCATTTTCACTTTTTACCTCTGCTCTAATTCTTAATAGCAAAGTAGTTTCTGCAGATTTATGCAAAATTCCTTTGTCTTAGCTATTGTATGCAAATACAAATCAGATTAAATATTGTCTAGACCAAAACATTTTTGTCTTTCTACAATTAAGTTAATCTGTTTTTCATTTTCTGCTCTATTAATGCCAGTTTGCTCTGCTAAATTCCTTCTTGCAACCAGGTATATACAACCACAAATAGAGAAAGATTAATGTAAACCTGTCTGTATAAGTAGTAAGGTGGCAGTCATTTCTGTGATCACAGCTGCTCAAATAATTGCAGCCATAACCATATGGATGGATGTGGTTGATAGTAACCCTTTTTCTCATGAGGTAGCATACCCATGAACATAACCGTATTAAGGAATTCAGCAGTTTCAACCAGTCCTTGCATGCATTCACATCATTGATGTAACTATTTCAAATGCTTATGGCTGGAAGACTTAACGTGGTCTGACAGTCAATGGGATTATTTATTTATTTTATTTTTTATACCCCATTTTTCTCTCCCATGGGCACCCGAAGTGGCTTATCACATTGTCCCTCCTCTCTGCTTAACCTCACATCAGCAACCTGGTGAAGCAGATTAGACTGAGAGACTGTGACAAGACCAAAGTCACTCAGCACATTTCAATAAGCAGAACAGGGATTCAAACCATTTTGTCCCAGGCCCTAGTTCAACACTCCAACCGCTACACTGTGATGGCTCTCTACAACAGTACAACGAGATAAAGAGGCCTCTGTACATATAGACATGAACTTTGATTCAATTTAGCATTTGTTGTCTGCAACAATGACTTTCTCATCTCCTCATCCAGATGTAGCCCAATATGCCCAGGACAGGGGACCTCAGGAACTGAAGTGGGAGGACAGCAATGGCAGGTGGTAAACAAATAGGTTGTGCTCTGCAGGCAGAAATCTTTCTCACATAAACGCTCTAGAGATCCCTTGGCCGTCTTCGGTGCCAATATTTGATCATTTCAGCCCACGCTTTGGGGAGGAGATTGACAGGACCCTGCGATCAGTTGGGCCCACCACATGTCCCTTGGACCCATGCCCATTGTGGCTAGTAAAGGCCAGTACCGAGGGGTTGCGGTCCTCGCTGGAGGCCATTGTTAACCTATCCTTAGGTTCCGGGGGTTTTCCTGGGCCATTAAAGGAAGCTGTGGTTAGGCCTCTTTGAAAGAAACCATCACTGGATCCAACCGACCTGGTCAATTACCGCTTGGTTTCAAACCTCCCGTTTCTGGGAAAGGCGATTGAGCAGGCGGTGATGGAACAGCGGCAGGGCTTCCTGAAGGATGTCTCGGCCCTAGACCCCTTCCAGTCCAGGTTCCGTCCAGGACATGGGACGGAGACGTTGCTGGTCGCCCTCACAGATGATTTTCGTAGACATCTGGATCGAGGCGGCTCGGTGCTGCTGATATTATTGGATCTGTCGGCAGCATTCGATACAATCGATTATGATCTTCTGACTCACTGACTCACCAATGTGGGGATACAAGGGGCTGCCTTACAGTGGCTTGTCTCTTTTCTCCACGGTCGGGGACAGAGGGTGGTGCTTGGGGAGAAATTGTCATCCCGCCACCCTTTGGTGTGCGAGGTCCCACAGGGAGCAATACTCTCCCCATTATCGTTTAACATCTATATGTGCCCCCTTGCCCAGTTGGTACAAAGTTTCGGACTTGGGTGTCATCAATAAGCAGATGATACCCAGTTGTATCTGATGATGGATGGATGGCCTGGCTCAGCTCCAGATGTCCTGGAACATGCTTTTGCAGCCGTGACCGGTTGGTTGAAGCAGTCGGCTGAAACTGAACCCGATGAAGATGGAGGTCCTGTACTTGAGCCACAGGGACTCCGGCTCCCGGCCCTCAATGGGGCACCATTAGTGCCAGTTCCGAGGGTTAAGAGCCTGGGGGTGATCTTGGATGCCTCCCTGAAAATAGAGGCACAGGTCACAGTGGTTGTCAGGTCCTCTTTTTTCCATCTGCGGCAGACCAGGCAACTTGTCCCTTACCTGTTAACCCGTGACTTAACTACAGTGATCCAAGCAATGGTCATCTCTAGGCTAGATTACTGTAACTCACTCTACGCAGGGCTACCCTTGAGCCTGACCTGGAGATTACAGCTGGTACAAAATGCAGTGGCACATGTTATTACAAGAGTGCCAAATAAGGCACATATATAACATCGTTCTTACGCGAGCTGCATTGGTTGCCTGTGGAGTACCGGGTTAGATTCAAGGTTCCGATATTGACCTATAAGGCCCTGTGCGGACTGGGACCAGCGTATCTACGGGACTGTCTCTCCCCATATATTCCCTGGAGGACACTCCGATCAGGGGACAAACAGCTGTTGGTGGTCCCTGGCCCCATGGAGCCCTGCCTAGCCTCGACTAGAGCCAGGGCCTTTTCGGTCCTGGCTCCCACCTGGTGGAACACTGTCTGCCGAAATCAGGGCCCGGCAGGATTTACTATCCTTCCACCGGGCCTGCAAGACAGAGTTGTTCCACCAGGCATATGGCTGAGACTGGACCTCCACCGGCCTGAAAAAAGGGGTGTATAAAATCTTAACCCTCCCTGTGAAGGCTGTCCACCATCCTGTTTTAAATGTGTATGGATTTTATTGTATTTTAATGTGTTGTTTTTATTGTGTTTTGTATTTTAATATGTTGTTATCCGCCCTGAGCCCGCTCACAGGGAGGGTGGAATAGAAATTTGAAATAAATAAATAAATCTATTGTATCCAAGCCTCTACATGGTGTGCTGGATGGCTGAACAATTTTAAATATGGAAATGCTATTTGAATCCATTGACAAATGTATGAAATGTGTTGTGATATTCATAAAAAGATTTAACACCATTAACGTATACAGATAACATGCTTAACATTCAAAATACAATGGAAAATGTCATTGTTTTTACCTGTATAGGAAGAGATCTTTGGCGAGACGCTTGGGCCCAATGATTTTGAAGATAATCTCATATGTCTCAAGAGCCTTCCGGTGCACCCCACCTGGCAAGGCAGGATGAAGGCATTGTGCAAGGCGCTTTCCTACAGTCAGCTTTTTTGGTACTACTTGATACTTTGCATTGTTGTGTAGAACCTAACAGGAAACATTTTGATTCATTGTAAGTGCTACAACGACCCATTTCAAGAAGAAACCAACAATTTATCCAGTTGCATCTATATCTTATACATGATGCATTAGGACCTATTACAACGCAATCTAATATAGCGTACTATATCCCTAAATATTAAACGCCTAAGGCACAAAACAAAGCAAACAGTATTACAAAATTAATTTACATTACGCCAAAGAGCATATAAACAAATGCACAGGACCACATACTGGCATAAAAGAATACTCCAATTACCAGGATCAGTAGGGCTGCAAGTAGGGTTGCAAAGCACAGCCTTGCAGCTGGCAGATGAGGGATGTAGAGAATTCTGTATTGCAGGGAGGGTAACCGGCATCCCGCGCACAATGTTGTCACTTCTGGGATGAATTGGAACTCATATTATCCTGCCAGAGGGCGCTCTAGCACGCATGCTAAAACACTATGGTTTAACTGTAGAGCTTTGGGTGAATGCTAGAGTATCATCCAGTGTGATCACATCACTTCTGGGTTGCACCAGAAGTGACGTCATTGTTCCAGGGATCCCAGCACAATACACACCTACATTTCATCTGGGCATTTTCTCCCACCACCAAGTTGAGTGGCCATTGGCACTCCCAGAGGGAAGATGGCAACCCTACCAGCAGCCTTTTTATAGAAAAACAGTCTTCTGAATATATTTATTCATTAATATAAAACACATGTTTAGTATTTGCCCTTTAATTAGATGGACTTAAAGAAGCTAGCCACATCTTTTAATTTTTTAATATTAATTTTTATTTGAAAAAAAGAATAAAAATTAAAACAAGCCTCATACAACTAAAAATAAAAGTATGACTGTACTGTGAAATCTACTCATAAGCAGGGCTTTTTTCTGGGAAAACAGGTGGTGGAACTCAGTGGGTTGCCCTTGGAGAAAATGGTCACATGGCTGGTGGCCCCGCCCCCTGATCTCCAGACAGAGGGGAGTGGGCAATCTCAACTCCCCTTTGTCTGGAGATCAGGGGGAGGGACCACCAGCCACGTGACCATTTTAAAGAGGTTCCGGAACTCCGTTCCACCGCATTCCAGCTGAAAAATGCCCTGCTCATAAGCATCTATTAAAGGTTTCCAAATATGTAAAATATGTCCATCCACAGTTGTATGTATGCCATATGTTTGAATATTGTTAAAGTTCTAAGGTCCTCAATCCATTGAATTATAGGAGGTGGGCATTTGTCTTTACAATGTTGCAATATAAGTCTGTGAGGCGCTGACCCACAAGACGCAGCCTCCCCGCCTTCCGCCGTCCTCCTCGGCCCCGCGGGGGCTCACTCCCACTGCCTCAGACTTGGCAGGGATGGCGGTTGCGCCACCAATACTCGTCTCCTGCCCGTCAGCCTTGGAGCCACGCTCTCTCTCTCTCTCCAATCCGCTCCAGGCCAACTACTCCTCATCAGCTTCACTGGGACCACCCCCCTTTATAGTGCTGCCACTTCCCACCTCCCGTGTCCTCCACCACTCCCCGCTGGTGCCCCACCTCCTGGCTCATTCCTCCCCTCCCTCCTCCCTCCTGGTTGGCGTTGGGCCCTGCCCGTCCCCACTGGCACGCCCCCACCTCGTCTGCCCCCAGCCCGCCCTCCTCCCAGGCGCAACCTGTAGGGCCCCACAGTGGCTGGGCTTCCGCCTGTCCATCACACTGGGGAGCCTTCCTCAGCCTCTCCCCACCTGTCCCTGGCCCGTGCGTACGGCAGCCGGGCCCAGCCTCTTCTGGTGGCTTCCGGGTCCGCCCTCCAGCCGGCTGTAGCCTCGCCCAGCCGCCGCCTGGCCTCTGTGGCCCCGCGGCCGCCTCCCCGGGGCCAAGCTCACGGGCCGGGCCGCCTCCCCTGGCTGCCCGCTGTGGAGCCGAGCTGCCGAGCACCCCCCGGGCCTGCACCGCCCTGGCGGCGGCGCCTGCGGCGGTGGCGTTTGCAGCAGCCGCACCTCGCCTGGCTGCTCCTTGGGCGGCGGCGGTGTCTGTGGCGGCAGCAGCCGCGCCTCGCTCAGCCGCTCCGTGGGCTGCTCCCACCACCTGCTCTTTGCCCGTCCTGTCCCCGGGCTTCCCCGGCTCCTGAAGGCCACCTCGCCAGCCGGTAAGTGCAGGGCCTTGGGTGAGGCTGGCTGCGGTGGCTGCAGCTGGGGGGTCCGGGGGGGGGTCGGGCCAGGCCCAGTCCGGGGCAGCAGAGGCCTGCTCCGGACAAAGTCTTTTAGCTACATTAAGGGCATGTTGTTGACCACTGTATAGATTTCAGGATACAGGCAGATAGTTTAAAAGTCCTTAAACACCCTCAAAAATCAATCAGTATTCTAATTCAAAATTAATATGAGTAATAACTTCCTCCCTAAAAGATCAAATAACTAGACATGTCCAAAGCAAATGCTTAAAAGAAGCATCCTGTAAGTTAAAATGCCAGCAATTAGACAATTATTGACTAAAAATGTTCTGTGATATCCAATATACCCTGAACATATTTTTTTGCTGCATAACTCACAGAAGAACACATATAGCACTTATGGCTATATTTTGCTGGTCAAACTCCTTATTCCATTTGTTCCTGAGGCATAGCACATCATATTTATTAACTAACATCAACTATTTCATCCCAATTTTTAGATCTTAATTAGCCTGGAGCAACAGGCTCTATTTTAGCATGAATAGATTCTAGCACACTCTATTTAAAGGGGGGAGGCAGACAGGATGCCTCCAAAAGAGCCAAGGATGGATAATCCACCTGGGAACAATTCCGATAAGTAGTACAAATTAACAAATATTTCAGGTGATATAAACTAAGATCAGGAAAGCCAAATCCTCCTTCATTAAATGGAAGTTGCATCCTTTAGAGAAATCTGAGGTGGTAAGGAGCCCTACATAAATTTCCAAAATAAAGTATTAATTTTGTGAATATACCTGTAGGGTATATGAAAAGGAATTTCATGCAAAACATATATAACTAGAGATGGGCAAGAACCGAAATATGAAACAATGTTCATGATGAACCGAGCTGGTTTGTGGTTTGCGAACCAGCAGTTCGTCAGAGCCCATTTCTGACAAACCGCCACGAACTTTAGGCTGGTTCGTTTGGTTCATTTTTTGGTTCGTCACTGCAGACAGCCTGGCGCCAATCAATCAGTTTCCTAGGCAACAGGGGATGGACTTCCTGCAGACCTTCTGCTGACCCAGAAGTGGCCTTCTGCTGGCCCGGAAGTGACGTTTCAAGAACCAAACGAACCAGTTTGCGAAAGTTCGTGGTTCATGAAATGTGACAAACCACGAACTGCACGGTTCGGTTTTTTCCAGTTCGTGCCCATCTCTCTATATAACTATAACTGTAGATATAATATTCATTTTGAGTGTATTTACTTCACTTCTTAGCAGCAGGTTTAAAATGCCCATCTGTCCAAATCCAAAGATATATCAGCAGTCAACTTACTGAAGTTCAGTGTAATCATATGTCTAATACTTCTAGGAATCAATATTCCAAGAATTTCAAGAATATTTCATGAAAAATGTCCATTAGCAAATAAACTCTACGACATATTGTCTCCCAATGGCATCTATTCAAATTTTCTCCAATTAATCGAATAGCCAGATAAATCACCAGAGATGATAATTATGTTCATTAATATTGGAATAGAAGACTGAGATATATAAAAGATCATCTGCATACAAGATAATTTTAAATTCCAAAGAATTATGTACAAAGCCATGAATGTTATTATTTTGTCTATGCATGTTTAGTATTTTCCCTTTAATTAGATGTTCTTAAATAATTTGGCCACATGGCAGAAAAACCATTTGTCAGCAGCAGCACACACAGAAAGGCTTATTCTACCCTAGTTAAAACAGCAAGCAATTACAAAGAGAGAGAGAGATGCCAAAATTATAAAGCATGCAAGCAAAACAGAATAATACGTGTGAAACTAGGTCCAGTCAGACAGGGTTCCAGGTGTATTCTCATTTGGTAAAAATCAGCCCCCAGTCTAGCATTTGGACCATTTTTTATTAAATCAGCTCAGGCACAACCCCACACTTCCATGTTGCATTGAGAATGACATCGTTTCTGGTGCAACGGAGAAGTGATGGGTTGTGCCAGGGGCCAATTTGGTAAAAATTGGCCCCCAACCTCGCAGTCGGTGTTGATTTTTATTAAATTGGACCCTAGAGCAAGCCCATGCTTCTGCATCGCCCCAGAAATGACGCCATTCCCAGTGCAAAGCGGAAGTGTTCCAGAGCATGCTGCATGCTGTGGGGGTTTCTTAGCCCATTCCTGCATCTTTCTCTCAGCCAGCCAGGTTACAGGTGGGGGAGGCAGCTGGGAGCAGGGAATCCTTCGCCCTCACCAGGGGCCTGTTAGCCCTAGGTCAGATGTGTAGATGAGACACATGGGTGGGGCTGTGTCTCAGTGGCAGAGCATTTCCTTTGCAGGCAGAAGGTCCCAGGTTCAATCTCTGGCATCTTTAGTTAAAAGAATCAGGCAGTAGGTGATGCAAAAAATCACTCTCCAACATCCTGAAGTGCCAAGGTCAATTACAGGAAACAATACTCACCTTGACAGACCAATGGCCTGACTTGTTTTAAAACAGCTTCATGTGTGATCTTTTCCTTAGCACAAAAACTGGACCTCTCAGAATTTGACTGCTACTACACTAAGCAGTAACTAGACCTTCAACTAAACTGTCATATCACTCTTTGAATAATTTGAGGGGAAATATCTAAAGCCTAAGCTTCTATAATAAATAAAATCACTTTTTTTTAAAGCTTCACAAATATTGCACCCAGTTCTCCTAATTCTTCTGAGGGTACCGCCATCATACCTTGTTTAGCTTTCCAAGTGATGAGATTAAATCGGCCCACTCACTGGAGTACTCAAAGCTTTTCAGGGCCTTGTCAACAGCTGCCACATAGTTCCTATACTTGGAGTCACCCAATAGTTCCAGCTCCTCTGCATTCATTCTCCCGCGGAGTTCTGCTAGAGACCAGATTGCATTTCATGTAGTCATTAGCTGAAAAAGAAGTAACACTGGTTTGAATTTCCCAAAAATCATCATTTTGAATGACTGGTAGTTTCTGAATGCCAGGCAAAGAGGTTATGACTACATTAGGCACCAGAAGCTGAAAGTTCAAAAATCCATTATCAAGTTAGTATTTCTGGAAAGAATCTGAGGGACCTTCATTTCTGTGTGGAAAGTTTCACACAATATCTTGTTTAGGTATTAAACATTACAGTGAAAAAGACTGAGTTCCAAGAGAATATTATTTTGTAAAATACTAAGCTAGACTTACAATTGCAACTTACTAAGGTGAACAAAGCCTTTCTGCCATGAATTGTCCCCCATCACCACCACCACCAATATGTAACATTTCTGGTTTTAAAAAAAGACATTTCAGGAAAAACTGAAATATAAAATTGAAACTTTAATTCATTTTACAGATTTAACAACATAAAATCCATCATTTAATAACTCAGCATATAAATGTACTATTTGGCATAATTATGGAATTTAATGGTATAAACGCCTTCATTTTCTATAAGAAAAACTGCAAATATCTCCAGTACTTTTAAGAGAGAGATGGAAAGTGCTGCTCTTTACGCTACCCTAGTACATGCATTTCAATGTCTTCCTTCTCAAAGACAGGAAAAAATAGGTAGGACTGCCAATAAGTTTGGATATTAAACTAAACTTTATAACACTGAAAACACTGAATTCTTCAATAATGTATTATCATTAACACATTATAGTAGATTAACATCTTCTTGAAAATATGTTGTAAAAGTCAATATTATATAGAGGAATTTTATCTAATGTGGTAGACTGTCTTACATAAAAAATATACTATGCATCCTGAGCAAAACCTTGTCTTAAAGGGGGGAAGCATAAGAATGTGTATGTTCTCCAAAATTTCTCAAATTTTCCATTGGGGAAAAAAAATGAAAAAAGTCTCCCCCCCACCCACCCCAATTTTTTTTTCTGGGCCTTCATATCTCTAATCCTACCCAACAGCAGACAAGACAAATGACTCCAGTTATAGACATTGTAGCTTTCAAGGGAAGAATACGGCACCCAAGAAGAGAAGGGAAAACAGGTTCACTGAACAGGCCCCACAGCTTCTACCTAGCAAAACTAAGGAGGCTGGCTGGCACTGCTACAAGTAGGCATAGGAAGGCATTTGGGAAGCAGATACTAGGAGACATTTGGCTAGTGCCCTAAAAGAGTTCAGGGTGCAGAGATGGTGGCTTCTGAGTGGTATTGTTAACTGCATACCCTACCACCGCTGGAGAAGCGAGATGGAGAGGAAGCATCTGGGAGGCAGCAGAGAAGGATGAAGCATCAGCTTAACATTTTTGCTGTTTTATTATGAATCAAGCAGAGTATATATCACACCATTCTACCAACTCAGCTGCCTAACAGATAAAAACAATAAATAACACTTTTGAAAACAGACACCCAAACTAATTTTATAACTTGGTAATGCCACTCAGCGTAAGGAATAGGGAAGCTAGTCCCCCACCAGGTGCAGGGAATTCCCTGCTCTTACCGTCCACCCCCTGCTCCCACTTACCTGGCCAGCAGGGGAGACCATGGCCAGATTTGGGACAATTCAGGCTCGATTTGGCTCAAATTGGGCCATTGTTGAGCTTGGGAGCACTGCCACACTCTGCAGCGGCCCAATTAAGGCCCGATTCAGCCCCCTGGGGAGCGAGGGGGTGCTCCCAGGGCAGCACATGACCTACGTGATGGTATCATTTCCAGGAAGTGACATCATGCAGGCTGGGAACACGCGTGTGCTCTGAGCGCACATAATGGGGAAAGATATAAGGTAAGTGCCAGGCCTCCGACTTCCCACCTGGGGGCGGTTAGAGGACCTGGCAACCTTAGTAAGGAAAGTGTGAAAGAGATTACTCTACAGCTTGAAAGAATAAAATGTCAGGTGAAGGTATGCAGCTATATTCTACAATAGCAGATGGTCGAACCTTCAATAGCACTGAAAAGAAATTTTTAAAATTTCAAGAAAAATATGCCAGAAAATCCCTTGAATTCACAAAGCTGATGTGTCATTTTGTTAAGGTTTCATAACAGGGCATAAATATAGACTATAGTTTAGAGCCTTCAAAGTGCCATGCAACAGATGGCCATTAGATTCAATATAGAAAAAGCTGAAGCTGTAGATACTTTTATCCCCTAAAAGCCAGTACCTTAGAATGAGAGCACAGACACTGGAGATTCATCAGACAATCGTATCACCTTACTTACTGAGCCTAAAACTGGACACGTAATTCATCTGAAAGCAAAGAAGCTTGTTAGACCATCTCTTTCTTTGTACTATGTGCATTTTCCTCCAACATTTTGTTAATAAGGAAAGAGGCAGAGAAAGAGCATTAATTAAAAAGCTCTCAACACAGCCTCTAGGGGCCATTTCATGCATTATTTTGCATAAGTATGGTTTTTTCTGTAGATGCAGCCATCAGAATGTGGTGGTGGTGTCAGCTTCACTGTCATGCCCTTCCTTCCCCATCCCGTACTTTGTTTTACTCACCCTTCATTTTCCTTATCTACTGAAAGGTTAGAGAAAGAAGAGGAAAGTGCAATCTTGTTTCAATACTTATGCAGCAGAAATGGATGTGAATGCCTAGGAAGAACTAGCTTCACAAATAATCCACTGATGCTCTGTGTTAAGTGGAACTTTGTTATTATTTCTTAGTTTTCTGCAGTAGTATAAAAGGAAGAACATTAAGATAGTCCAAGGGAAAAAAAACCCAAAACCATGATATCAGAAGAATGCAAAATTCAACTGAAATACACAGAAGTTTCTCAAACTGAACAGTTTAAAGGATCAATGGATCAACTGAGTCAGTAAAGTTGAGGACATCCATATAATTTTTCCACAAAATTAAAAAACAAAATAAAATTAAGGCATATTTATCCGTTAATATTTGATAAAGGCACACAAGATCCTAACTAGGACAGGATTGCGCCTCATTATGCAATACAGGCCCTGATTGCACTTCTATGCATAGCAGGAAACAAGAGCATGCCTTATCTCCTCAACTATCCAATGCACCTCCCCTGTTTCCAGCACCAATGTGCATTCAAGAACATAATGGCTGGACAATGCACACAAACCAACATGGTACGCCTATTTTATACAGTTTATTTCTCAAAATATGAGCCACATTGTACTTTCTTACACATGTCCTCTTAAAAAGTTACACACACATCCCTGCATGGATAGCTGGTGGCACTGAAACCACAGCTGGTTCAGCAAGTAGGTGGGACTGCTTGCCCTTGCTTCCCACCATATGAAGTGCAGTACTCATGGCAGGGTCATATCATACAATACAGCCATATGTTTCCTTATAATGAAAAGTATATATAGAGATGGCAGAGATGAGCCAAAAAGATAAAAAAATCTAGACACTGTCTTAGATTCAGAGGCGTTAGTCGTGTTAGTCTGTAGTTGCAAAATAGTAAAAAGTCCAGCAGCACCTTTAAGACTAACCAACTTTATTGAGGCATAAGCTTTTGAGAACCACAGCTATCTTCATCAGATGCAACATGCGTCTTAAAGGCGCTACTATTAGACACTGTCTGCATGTGATCACCAATAACCCAACCCACTACAAGTTGTAGGAAAGTGAAGGAGAGAAGGATGTTGGGAAAGCTGTGCATATGGAGTCTGCCAGGAAGAGAAAAACAGGAAATAATGTGGAGAAGGGGATACAGGGAAAAGTGCAGTACCCCGCTGCAAATTCATGCAGGTTCCTCATCATGAAAATGGGCCCAGCTCAGCCTGCACCACATAATTTGGCAAGGAGAAGCTGCTGGTGGGGAGGGGGGGGCAAGACAAAGGTGGATGGGAAGGAGAGAAGGAAGCAGGAAAAGGGGGAGATGCTATGGGGGGCAGGAAAGGGAAAGAGGACATGTTGGGGGAGAGCATAATAAGATGCCCTCTGCAACTCCTTGTAGCTTCCTACTTGTCATGTCTAATTAAGGAGAGCTATTTGCTAGGGACATTCATGCTGTTTTGAAGAGGGCAGAATGTCAACTTCATTAAAAGGAGCACTCCTTTCAAAAGTTATCATTATACAAATGAACTTTAAACCAATATATTATTTTTCCTATTTAGGAAAGTTGTTTGAACATATGATGAGTGAGCAACTTTTATCACTTCTAGATAACACGTTGACTCTGAACCCTTTTCATTGTGGGTTCCAACTTCTGGGACTAAAACAGTAGCCCTATTGAATGAGTCATGCTTGGAGTATGGTTGCCACCTATCCTTGAGAAAAATGTCCTGCCCCTGATGCAGTTCCATCTACATGAAAGCACTGGGACAGATTGTCTGGGGCTTTGCAGTTGGGTGCTATCAACATGCTGAGGATATCTAGCTTTACTTAGACAACAGTGAATGCCTTATTGGCCCTAAACTTGTATCCAGAAGCCATGGGCAAGTGTATGATGTTAAACAAACAGAAAACAAATTAAGCCCATATGACATTGGTAGGTAAATGTCCTGCACCTTGTTGGCTGGACTGCTTGGGAGTCCATCACTAGTCCAGCCGCTGGCCGCTGAGACAACAGCAGCTGAACCTGGAGCTGGAACAGGTGCTGGAGCACTGGGCTTGTGCCTAGTGAATCAGCTGATCCAGCAATGCAGACTTCTCAAGCTTCAGCCTAAATAGGCTGGGAGATGATCTGGCTCAGCTGCATCTGCTGGCAAGTGTTGGAAATCAAGAGGCTGCACTGTGCTCTGGCCAGGATCCTGCAAGGACTCACTGTTCTCAGCACTCCACTCTGGGCTTAAAGGGAGTTGGTATGCAGACAGTCCAGCACTTGTCCTCAGCCTGGGCCCTCTGCTGCAGCTGTTTCTACAGTGTCGGTGGGTCCTGAGAGACTATCACCGTGGTAATGTCCCATGCCTGGCAGAGGCCAGCAGTGTGGGCTCGCTTTCCGGCTCTGGCAGAGTGGCTTCTGGTAGAGCCGGGGGAGCAGTCAGCAGATGTCTCTGCCGTATCAAGCCCTTCCTGGCCCTGCTGGCCCTCCTGGTCCAGCCCCCTCAGGACTTTCTCCTGAACACTATGGGTCAGGCCCCTCTTGGCTAGAACCCTCTGAGTCAGAGTCATTAGTCTGGTCAGAGGATGGGTAAGCAGGGGTAATGACACCAAACCCCAATAGTTTGAGGATAGTGTTGCCTGCCTGCTTTACAGTAAGAATAAATTATGCAATTAATAAACAGAGCCATGCATTCAGGAGTGCCAAAATGGAAAGTGAATCTCACCAGTGACCCTGATGATCCCAGTTTCTGGAGCGAGGACCAGGTTCTCCCCATCTCAACTGTGTCCCATTCTCTAGGTCTCCAAGAAGTCTGTGCTAGCCAGCCCCTACCTGCACTGTTTTTCTCTGGGTTTGGTTGGTAGCTTCAGAAAACTAGGCTTATGATGGTCACAGTGACAGGAACCAATCAATCAATCAATCAATCAATCAATCAATCAATCAATCAATCAATCAATCAATCAATCAATCAATCAATCAATCAATCAATCAATCAATCAATCAAATACCTTTAATGGCATACATGAATCTAAGACAGCAAGCAAGTCAGTATAAAATTAAATATCAGAAGACAATATATTTATACAAAGCTTGTATGAATCTTAGGCACACCCACTAAAAACTCTGCACCCACTCTAGTAATCACTGTATCATTATCCTTCAACTGAAAACGACAAAAGAATAAATTGTTCTGGTGTTCGATATATATTGGCAACCTCTCAAACAAAATTCTTCGTAACTTATCATATAAATGGCATTACAACATTATATGCTGGATAGTATCTGGGTGGTTGGCACCACACAAACACTGTCTTTCTGAAAAGGGGACTCGCTGGTATCTCTCCTGAAGGACACTGGAGGGGAAGGCATTTAGTCTGGCCAACATAAAGGCCCTACGACAGCCCAGGGTCTCAAGACCATAAAAGCACTGCGGAATTCTGAGAGGAACCATTAAAACACAGTAAGAAGGAGACATGAGAAATACTTTGCTCGCTGCTGATGCACTGCAAACATAATTAAACTTGAGTTAACCAAACAACGGAGTCTACACAAATTGCTCTCAGACTCTACTACTAACACCACACCTTTAAAGAAAGTACCAAGCACCATACCCTGGAAAGTAAACTGCCGAACAAAAGCCTCTCATGCAGAAGCTGTTCCACTAGCTCTCCTCTCAGTAGTTACAGAAGAACATTCAACAGAAGAGGAAAGTACCTTTAGGGATACATAATAGAAGATTAAAAATAACAATAGCTCTGCACAGGTCTTCACATTTTTGAGTACAGAAGATAAACTTCACAGTATTATCTTCTTCACAGCTTGTCATCTGAAAAATGTTTTCACAGTCACCTTACCAAAGGCCTTGGAAAATTAATTTTTCTGCCTGTCACTTCAAATACTAGAAAATCCAGTTTTCTTTCTGTAAAGCACATTCCAGTGACCGCAAGGCCAAGGAGTGATCAATCAGCTTGAAAGCAGTTTGGTTCCCTGGATGCAGTTTTCAAATAAAAAAATAAGCTTTAAGTAAACTTCTGAGTGTGTCTCAGAAGCCCCAGTCAGTTCAATCCTAAACAGAGTTGCCCCCTTCAGGGTAACTTTGTTTAGGATTGCACTGTAAAGAGGTCGGACTGCATGAAAGCTTAAACAATAAATCTGTTAGAGTTTAAGATGCCCTAGAATTCTTCTGTTTTTGCTGCAACAAACTAACATACAAAAAAACCCTTCCCGGAGTACACAGTCAATATTAATATATTTTAATAAATTTATCTATGTGTAAAGTGCAAAAAGTGTGCAATCTCATTAATAAATTACAATAAATATGTCCAGTTTCATCAGAAAATGCAATAAATATAACAATAAATAAGCATATTTGTATAACATCCAACTGGTGAGAAAATACAGTATTCCACGTTAATGCAAATTCAATACAAAAACAGATCATTTGTCTGAAATGCACACTGGTATTCAAGTTAAATCCAAATGGTAACTTCTGCTGTTATGCAATTGCCTGCTGGTGTTTGCAAAGCCGCAAAGCTTCAAAGTGCCTACAGGTTTTGCTGGCATATGTTATCCAATTCCATTTCGTACGTTCACTTCTTCATAGGCATTTCTTCAATACAGCAAATGTTTCAATCAAAAGTACACCACCACCATGTTGGTCTGACGGTCTGCACTTTACACATAGATAAATTTATTGAAATGTATTGATATTGACTGTGTACTCCGGGAAGAGGGGTGTTTTGTTTGTTTCTAAAGTTTCTGGAGCAGCCCCCTGTTGGTTTTGGCAACAAACTAACATGGCAACCCAACTGAAATTTGTTTAAAGAGGGTTGATGGGTCACCAAAAGAAAACTAAAGAGTGTAGATGCTTCAGTAATTTGGATTCAGGATATTGTACAGCTGTTTTTGAAAAATAACAATAGCTATTAGGATGAAAAAACAGTCTAACGTTAACATCTGAACTCTTGCCTATGCTGATGTGTTGCTGTAATCCACACGTAGCTCACCATTGGCCCTTTCTAAGTTGTAACTTGATTAGATCTCGCTTGCTGAGTGTCAGATATCATATACTGTACTAAATTCATCTGTGCAAGTCACTAACTTGACTGTCTTGGTTTTGTCCTTTGGGCATGTACCACAACCTTCTGGCAAAAAGCTTCCTGTCAGAACAACAATATAGTTTTGGGGCTCTTCTGTGATTAAAATCCTCTGCCAGGTTCAGACTACAGTTGATGAACCTACTTCTTGATGAACTGCATGCACATATCAAATTTTGAAGGAAACCAATAGCCTTGACTTCAGGCAAGATTTCGCCTATGTACAACCCCCACTACTTAACACTATGGGTTTCACTATTATAATTCTGTTTCCAAATATCATGTTAGTCTTCCATAAAGCCAAGAACTACCTGGGGATCAAATACATTAGAAAACCTTCTGCTCTGAAAAAGATGGAACAAATGTCAGCTAAGAAGTACACTTCAAAGTACCTTACTGAGCCTGACTTCCTAATAAGTTTGTTTATATCAGTATTTTCTGTGATTGGTGGATAATAAATTACGAACTCATGACATTTATATAGTATTCTTTGAGCATATCAAGCATTTCACACAAATCTTGTCAACAATCCTTATTATGATGCTATAAAATAGGTACTCTTGTTCCCCTCTAGGTTTGTCATTCCCTCAGTGGGAATGGAGGATCCCCCGCCACCAGCCTCTTCCCCCCTTCTTCTCTAGCTGGGATGGGGAAGGTGCAAGAACACTGTGCTAGGGGCAAAGTGCACTCCATCATGCTCCGACTCACCCCTGTACATGCCAGGAATGATGTCATCCCTGGCGTGATGTGGAAGTAAAGGATCACGCTGAGGGCCAATTGAGCGAAAATTAGCCCCAAATTTAGGGCAAATACACCCTCATGCGACTCTCCCCAATGCCCCCCATCTCCTGGTTTGCTCCCTGAGAGACCTGGCAACCCTATTCCCCTCAGAAGAAGGGCTAAAGGAGACTACCTATGTCAACATTAAATTTGAACTGGAACTTCTTGGCTCACAGTTGTACAATGCAATCCTTTTTGTTTATTCACATTATTTATAGTCTGCCATTCTCACTGAGACTCAAGGAAGGATTATACAGTGTAATCAATAAGTTAAATAGCTGGGACATTAAACAATAAACAATGCAATAGGGTATGGATTACAGAAATTTGTAAACAAGCAGAAATTCTATATAGAGCTGAAACAAAATAGAAGCAAATAAACATGACATGTTAAAAGACAAACAATCAAGTAGGAAAATATTTACAGCAACAGACAGTTCGCAGTAGTATAGTCTTCAGTACCTATCCCTTTTCCAAAACATCTCTCTGAACCATTTCCTTACAATTCAGCCCTCCTATCTGTGTAAATAAGCCCTACTGAATAATTCAGTCTTTGCACAGTTTGTGGAAAGCCAGGAGAATGGTGGCCCACCTAACCCCATCAGGCAGGTTATTCCATAAGATGAGGGCCACAACAGAGAATATGCATGTATGAAGTTGTTAATTTTGCCCATTTGCAGGATGGTACCTGTAGAAGGCCCTGTTCAGATGAGTAAAGCTGATGTGGCAGAGCATAAAGGAGACACATTGTCTTGCAGATATGACTGACCAAGGCTATGAAGGACATTGCATGTGATAGCCGAAACCTTGAACTGAGCCCAGAATGAACATTAACTTAGAACTTACTCTCAGTGCAATGTGTGCAGGATTTCAGCCGTAACCACTAAACTATATTAGCTGATTACTAGCCATTTAGAACATTCATTTGTTCAATTACAATTCTATATGAGGAAGTACCCATAAATTCTTGACTGAAACAATGGTTTGGTCACCATTCTTCATTCTTACAACATCAGCTAAACAATGGCATATTCTTCAAGTGAATACAGGAAAGGCATAAAGACAAAAGGGCTTTTAAGAAAACCATTCCAAACAATGTACCTTCTATACACAGTAAGACTTTTTTCCAAACTACACATAAGAATGGATAGAATGCTTGTATTATGTCAGCCTTTAAAGATAAGAGCTGAACACCTGTTTACTTTCCTACTAACAAACCTGTAGCTTTAAAACACGTTTATTTATTCTAATTACTAATAATGACAGGATAATAGTGGACTGTGTAAGCAATTTTCCCAAAGCATGTTGTGGCCTGATAGAAATGCAACTATTTCTGCAAGTCTGGAAATATTTATAGTTGCAGATTGTAGGACTCTCTTTCATAAAAAGGATAAGGCATACTTTTCTCACATTTACATCTTAACAACTTCTCTAACGGCTATCATGCCAACATCTTTTATTAGGATTACAAGTATAGCTTGCCTTTCCTGAGACCAGGAGGAGGCAAGGAACCAGCTAGGCTCTCCGTGATCATGCACAGACGGAGCCCCGCATCTAGAGACCCTTCCCTCCAAATTCCAGTTGTCATCACTGAGGCCTTGTGAGCCAGGCACCTTCTGTCCTAAACTCTCAGCTCCACCTCCAGTTTCTGACTACCATAATTGAGAACATCAGATGGAGAGGAAACAGCAGACAGGCACTCCTCCACTGCAGCATGACCGACTGTATTCATAAAGAGCTTTTATATTTTCTAATGTTTTTATCTTTTCTTAATGTAAATAGACTGTCTTGAAAACACTTGTGACAAAAAGATACATATATTTATATGAAACAGTGAAGAAATGATACACAGACCTATGTTGCAATATCAGTTTGAAGAATATTGTCAGTTTTATTGAACACTGCTTTTTCCTATTCTTAAAAAAGAGTCTTATAGTCGCTACTGGACTCTTGCTCTTTTTTACTGCTACAGACAGACGGACACGGTTACCCATCTTGATACTTTTCCTACCCTTGCAAATAAACTCTGCAAGAGCAAATTCTATACTAGGAGAAAGGAACCACAAATAGAGTAACTGGGCATAGTCCTGAATTTAATTCTGACAACTAGCAAAGAGAGCCTCTGACAGACTCTGCCACAACAGGAACTACTTTTTAAAAGCCACTAGCAAAGCAGAGAGGGCCCCTTTTAAAACATCTCCAGCAGGTTACATCTACTGAGATACAGCCATTGGTGGACGAGAGGTTAAGAAAAGCCTGTGCTTTTCCCTTATGAAACCTGCTTGCTAGGCAGCAAGTCCAAAAGGCAAGCATTTATTTGCTTATGCTGAGCAGCTGCTTCATCATCCCCCTCACTACCTAACAGAGATTCTAACTACCTAACAGAGATTCTGTTGGAGTTCCCTGCCTATGCAGCTCACCGGACGTTCCCTGTAACAGAGCCAACATATGGGCAAAGTAAGGAAACAGATACATGTAGGGAGGGATGGGATGGAGTTTCAGCTGTTTCATACATTGGGAAGAGCAGCTAAAGGAGTCTTGCATGGCTGGGCCCTGCAGCCTTTATTCAGTTCAAACATGGGCACAACTAGAAATCTATAAACTTTACACTAGCTTTCAACTCGCTTTCCATTTTCAGTGTTATCAGAGTTGGACCGTTAAACCAAAAGAAGTGATTTAACAATAAAGATTTTTTTTTTGGAAGCCCATCTCTTTCTTTGCTTTTCTCTTTTTCTAGGCACACGTTGAAGTAAGAAACTTTTAGTATTCAGCTCAGCTTGTTCAATTTATTCAGTAGTTTGGAATTTTCTCATATGTCACAAATTTACTAGAACTGACACACATTATTTGAAAATTGATCATTTTCCTCCATTTTTTCTCCTAGTCTTGCTTAGTGACAAAGAACAACTTTGATGGTGTGGAATTTACAAAACAATAGATCTCAAATCTGCCATTATGCACTTTATTCTAAGCAATCACAAAAGCTTCTTGATAGCCTGATTCTGAGTTCTCTTTAATATGTAGTAAGTGCCACTACTGTCTTGCAACCTCATTCATTCCTGAGCAAGGATTGTGAAATGATTTCCTAAGCAAGTAACGTGATTTTTCCAACATCCAAGTGAAGGTCTTCAACTGCTCATCGTTTACAAACCAACCATTGTTTACTTGTAAGAGGCTTTTTTATACAGTGGTGGGAAAACAACCACTACCCAATACTCTTGCTGTTGATTACAAAGCAAATATAGAAGTACAGTTTAATGATTGGTAAGACCCTTCACATTGTATGCTATTTGTCTAACACAGTTCATTTTATTTTATTTCCATTTTCAAGGTGTGATATAATGGCTAGAGTGATGGACTAGGATCTGGGAGCCGCAGGTTTGAGCCCCTGCTGTGCCTGAAACCTAGCTGGGTGACCTTGGGCCAGCCACACTCTCTCAGCGTAACCTAGCACAACCAGGTTGTTATGAGGATAAAACAGAGGAAAGCAGAACAATGTGAGCCACTGTGGGTTCCCAACTGGGGGAAAAGGTGGGGTATCAATGAAGTAATAACACTATGCCTGTGATTTACAGTGTGTCATTCCACATACTCATAACTAATATTAGACATCTTCTACAATAACTTCTGAGATTACTGTTAGGCAACTAAAATTGCATTCTCTTCAACTGCCACCCTGAGCCCATTTGTGGGGAGGGCGGGGCATAAATCAAATCAAATCAAATCAATCAATCAATAAACTGTCAATATATCAAAAATATCACTGAAGGTTTATGTATTTTCAAGAGTCTATGATGCAGCAGGATTATTATTCATGTATTAAAAAACAAGGCCTTCAAGCCCCAATTTATTTATTTAGCAGGAAGGTGCATTGGAAAAACACATCCTTTTGCTAGAAGTAGAATAATCAATAAAAGAGATTATTGTGTTCTTGGATTTTTAAAAAATTTACTTTTGAATTAGTACAGCTGTAAAAAACTGCTATAAGCAAATAACCTGCCATTTATTCATATACCAGCAATTTTCACAGTAGCTGATTTGTAAAGCCTGGGTGACTGATTCACATGATTTGTGAATGATAATTAGAAAAAAACTGAATAGTAATTAAAAGGAAAAATAATACACTTAAATGGAAAGGACAGCCTAACCCTATCCATTGTTAGTCTTCAATCCTATGCACTCTTACTTGGGAGTGAGAGCCATTGAAATCAATGGGAGTAATTTCACAGTAAATATGCACAGGATTGCACTGCATATTCAGAAACCAATAATGAAATGCTCCCGATGCTTTATCTAAAACTCTGGTAATACAATACAATAGTATTGTACAATACAACAGCAATAGCAAATGAAGAGCATTGTGTGAGTGCAGTTCTGGATTTGCCACAACATTTGTATTTTACCACACAATACCAGAGTTTTAGATAAAGCATCAGGAGCATTTCATTATTGGTTTCTGAACGTGTGGGTGTGTTTGAGTAGAAATACTGTACAATTGGCCACTGAGGAAGGCCTTAGGGCCAAAATGTGTATGGTTGGTCTTTAGGTTGTTCATTGCACTGTACCACGGTCAGGTTTTGTGTCGGTTATTGAACTGTACCACCATCTGTGTGTGGAGAACGTTTTAGCAATTTGCAGCATATGCATGGAGCCTGCCATTCAGGTGTTATGTTTTAAACTAGTTTTTAACCTATATTTTGTGCACATTTATAATAAATACTCTCTTGGAATATATTTTACATTTTAGGTTGTAATCTAACCCCTCTATTTTTCCCCTTAATTCTAATAAAACATAGGATTGGATTCAAATTTCCTCAGAGGACAAAGGAAAGCCAAAGATCCACATAACTGCAGGAGATTCAAAAGTGAGTCGTATCATAATGTTGATTATTGACTATCATAGGTAGTTATCTTATCTCTTCAGCAATTTGTATTTTAAGCTTCTAAGAAAAAGCTTATCTACTCTGAAATCCAATCAGTGATAAGCATTACTATAGTTAACCTCTCTAGTACTTTTAGTGTGCAGAGAGTAGCTTGAAATCCTTATCCCACCTTTCTTATAATGATTTATTCACATTTTAGATATGTGATACTGAGAGATCTGCCCACTCTTTATCACAAAATCATATGAATTCATCATATGTTCCCCCAGCTTTCTGTAATGGAAGACAGATCTGCAAAAGCTATCACTTGCCAACAACATTGTTTTTCAAGACCCAAACAGGAGGATATTTACATACATGGAAGAAATCAGACATGTGATCCTAAGCATTTCTATTCAGAAGTAATTTCCACAGAGCTCAATGGTAGTATCTCCAAGTATACATAGGATTTACAGCCTTAAAATAGCAATTTACAAAAATCAGAAAGCGAACACTCCAATCTTTCTAGACAATGGCTCTTTAATTTTAGTATTTCTATAGTTTTTTTTAATCCAGAAGATGCTTAATTAAGAATATTTTATCTCTGCTATTAGGGTGTGTTTCCTATATTGGCTTTCCTCCATTGAACTCTGCTGCTTGACTCATAAGTAGTGTTTTGACAACTGTGTTCTTTAAATCTGAGCCAGCATTTGAGACTGCCCTCATCCAGTCCAGGATTTGGTGTGGGCAGGGACAGGGGAAGGAAGTTGTGGTAACTGCAGCTACAAAGTGGGAAGGAATGGAGACTGATTAAAACTTAATTAAATTAAAACTTAATTAAATTAGAACCCATCTCACTGATGCTTCCCTCGCATATTCAGTAAAGATCCACCACAGACTTTGCAAGGGATTTTACACAATAACATTCATTTCAACAGGCATAGTTACTAATATCTATTCGAATAAACTATCCATAAAAACAATCAACCCACCCACACAAATATTTATGCTGCCCTTCTTCTAAGGAATGCAGGGGCAGCATACATCACTCTCCCTCCTCCAATAACCCTGTAAGGCAAGCTATGCTGAAAGAGAATGACTGGTCCACAGTCACTAGCAGGCTTTGTGGCAGTATGAGAATTTGAGCATGGGTCTCCCTGACCCTAGTGTGACACTCTAGTCACTGGCTTATCATAACTGGGTTGTCAAGAATAAAATCAGTGAAGCAAACACTACTTTATTGCAGAAGACCAAAATATGAAAACAGATAAGAGATTATGAGAGAGAAACCTGAATGAATTAACTCGAAACAGAATGCAAAATGCCACTTACCATAAAAACACATTATTAGATTTCAGATAAATCAACATTGAAAAAATATAAGGTTTTGATTCTTTTTAAATCCACACATTCAAGATTTCATAAGGTAGGTTAGTAACTCCAGGAAAGCTTTGAACTATTATGTGATACCAACAATCCGCACTTTGGTCTGAAGATAACTTTTTAAAAACTCTTTCACTATGAGCCTCTGAGTTTGTACATACAAATCCACAGGTGGCAGTTATTTTAAAACAATTAGGGCACAGAACAAAAGGACAATAATTCAAGAGGAGTTTTTACTCAGATAGGAGGGCTGTAAGATTAGGAAGCAGTCTCAAAGAAATGCATCTGTAAAGGAATAGGGAGGGACTATAGACTTTATTACTATTGCTGTAAGTATGCTCTTACTGGGTAGTCCCTATGTTGCTTAATACATCAATCTTAGAACTGCTTATGCTCTGTTTCAGCATTTCTTGAGCTCTGTATTGGATTTCTGCTGGTTTTAAATCTTTTAAGAGAGCCAGTTTGGTGTAGTGGTTAAGAGCGTGGGACTCTAATCTGGAGAACCGGGTTTGATTCCTCACTCCTCCACTTGAAGCCAGCTGGGTGACCTTGGGTCAGTCACAGCTTCTAGGAGCTCTCTCAGCCCCACCCACCTCACAGGGTGTTTTCTTGTGGAGATAATAATAGCATAGTTTGTAAACCACTCTGAGTGGGTGTTAAGTCATCCTGAAGGGCGGTATATAAATCAAACATTATTGTTATTATTATTAAAAATTTGTATTTATACACCCTATTACACGGTTATTGAAATGTCTTTGAAATTGACTTTACTGAGCCACACTGAGTAATCCACCTTGAGTCTCCCTGAGAAAGATGGGCTATAAATAACATTAATAAATAGTATTTTGTACACAGACGACAATTTCCATTCTCCCCTTTCCCACAGCAATGTACCACGAATAGAGATAGGGCAGGGGAAAACTGCAGTCCATTCATGAAAGCAGAACGGCAAGGAATAAAAAAGGAAGTGGAGAGGTAATTATGTTAGGTGTATCTTGAGAATGTACTAGGTGAGGGAAAAGAGAGACGATACCAACCCTGCGGTCTGAAAGCCTTTCTGCCCTGCACTCCCAATATTTCCAGCCTCTCAGTGTGCGTGTGATGGGGGGAAAGTCTGCCAGAGAAACGAGAAAGGGAGAAGCATCGGCGGCAGGTAAGAGGGATCTTGCCTGAGCATCTCTGGCCGAAGAAGTGTTATGAGGACCTCCCTCTCCCTCTCCCGCCCCTACTGAGACTACCGCCGTAGAGGAAGGAAAGAAGGGCGTCGGGGCGCCGTCCCCCCACCAAAGCCGCGGCTCGAAGGATCGAGGCCGAGGGAGGAGCGCAGGCGAAAGGGGTTACCTTGGCGTCCCGAGCCGGAAGAGCTCCGCCGCCGAAACACACCGGAGAGGGCACTGACAGCTCCCAGAAGGCAGCGCGGCCCGCGTCCTTCCCTCTCGCGCTGCCCGCCTCGCTGCGCACTGCAGCGCCTTCTACCGGCCCGTGTTTGAATAGCGCGTCTTTTCCTCTTGGTTCGGAAGGGTACAGAACTGCGTTCCGCCCGGCGCGTCTTGCCTTTCATGTCCCTCGACCTGCTCCTTTCCCTCTACACAAAATGTCTGCACGGTCTATTCTTTTTCCTCTGGGAAACGGACTGTCGGCAGAAATTTAATAAAACGTTGGCTCGCTTTTATAGGTGGTCACAAGACTCCAGCGTATTTTCTTTGCGTGATCTCCTGAGGCAGAAGAGCGCTCATGCCCGGCAAGAGAAACTAGTGATACACTGCAATCCTACTCAGAGGTACTCCGGTATAAATCCATCCAAATCAATGGCCTTAGACTGGAGTAACTCTGCCTAGGATTGCATGGCTAGCGTCCTGAGCGGAAACAAACAACAGTAACACCTCAGAACACTTAAATATTTTAAGCGGAAACAAAAGTATTTTCTTCTTTCGCCAGATAAACGTTAATGGGTGTTCATGAGGTGTGTATATGAGCTTATGAAGGGACAGAGTCCTCAAGCGCAGGATCGTAAAGTCCAGGAATTAAAAGGTGAGATGACATTTGGTAAAATGCATTTTAAAAAAATACACCCACAGCGGCAGTAGCTGTCAATACCCCTCCAGCTTTGACCGAACTCGTTCAACCCTCGAGCTGTCTTCAACTACCTAGGTGAAGAGGGCGCTGTGGCAGAGGAGCGGCGGGATCTCTTCGCGTCGGTCGATGTCGGCGTGCAGAGACTTCCTGCGCCGAGCTTCAGCCGTGCTCCTTCGCACATGGGTCATTCCCCGGGCAGCTCCGCATCTGTCCTTCCTTCGGCCCGGGCTTTCCCTTCCAGGCCCCGTCCTGTCCTCATGGCGCCTGCGGCCTTCTTGGAGATTAGGCAGAGGATGCAGAGCGGGTTGCTGATCATCCGGTATTTCTTTGCAACTCTTTCCGCGCGCCCCTGTCGACTCCTCTCCCCTCAGTCTGGGTGGGCCGGCCGGAGGGTCCCCCTCATCGGCTTCCTGCGAGATTCCGCTTGGGTTACCGGAGTCCCGGCGCCAGGGATTGCGTCGGAATGGAGTTTGGGTGGGGTGAGAAGAGTCTGAGAGAAAAGCGCAGCAGGCATCTGTTTATTTACCCAGTGTTAGGAAGCGTGCCAGGCCCTTGACGCGGAGCCAGGGGCGCGAAATACACGGGGCCCTGCCCCTGCTGCCTCCCGGAGCCGAGGCGAGCCCATGCAGAGAAAGGGAAGAGAGAGACCAGAGAAGGGCATGGAGCGACGAGGCATGCCTTGGGAACGGGGATGAAACGAACAAACACTCCCCCTCCCCAAAAGGGTTTTTTGAGGACGGATCCAAAGGGCAGGAGGTGGCGGGTGGCCAGGACGCTGCGCCCATGCGGAGAGCGAGGGAGAATGGGTAGAGTCCATGAAGGGAGCAGGAAAACTTTTGACGAAGAGAGCTGTGGCTCTCGAAAGCTTATGCTACGATAACGTTGGCTAGTCTTAAAGGTGCTACTGGACTCTTTACTACTTTGCTACTGCAGACTAACACGGCTAACTCTTCTGGAAACCTTTTGCTCTGTCTGGGGAGACTCTGGGAATGTAATCAGTTGTGAGGGGGAAAGATCTGCTTTTGGAAACGGTCTCTCAGTCAAGAAAAAATGTTCTTAAGAAAATCAGGGTTTTTTATAGGAAGGTTTAAGCCCTTTGATCTGATATATATTCTGGTTGTTGCTAGATATCTGTTGTGAAGAAAGCACTCTGCACAGACCACAGAGCTTTCTTTTTTGTTCTGCATTATTCTGAAGGTTGAGCTGGGATTATAACACAAACTAATTTTAAAAGTCTCAAAAAGCATTGTTTCAAAATGGCAATCCCATTGTTCATTCAAGCACCATGAAGGGTTAAAGTTTCAGTCCTGAACATTGTAAGATGGAATACATGTCAGCCTTTGGGCCATTGGCCTGATCCAACATGGCTTCTCTTATGTTTTTAATGGGGCTTTGAACTTGGGTCTGCCAGATCCTAGTTCGACACTGTATCCGCTAGATCATACTGGCTCAGTGTGAATGCCTAGAGTGCCATCAATATTTCTTAAATCTAAGAAAGGGGTCACTTTAGTCAAAAAAGCTTCAGTCACATAAATCTGCTAAGAGGAAATGACAGTGCCATCTTATTACAGCGTTATAGTCGTCTACGTCTATAGAAGTTAATGAACTTAAAAACATGTTGGTCTGTTTATAATGGCACTGCAACACAGCTTCTCCTCTGGAAATTAATGTGCCATTGTAAAGGCAGCCAGATCTTCAACTTTTTAAAAGTTAATATCTGGACTTTGTGTAAATGCTTCTATAGCTTTGTTGTGTAGTGTTTTCTGAAGAACACAGCTGAGTCTTGCCTTGGACGTTATTCCATAATGGACTCCACTGCTGTTGCTTCTCATATTGTAGGTTGGATCCAGCCACCTTTTTCACTCAGAGAGGAACCACAAGTGACAAAAGGCACAGGTTGGACACTTGTCAGCTTCCCTCAAGTTTTGATGGGAAATGTAGGCATCCTAGTCTTGCAGCTTGGCTCTCTGACTGCTGTACAATGGACTTTTCAACTGTCACTTGTCCAACATTCCGCCAAGCTGCCTACATTTCCCATCAAAACTTGAGGGAAGCTGACAAGTATCCAACCTGTGCCTTTTGTCACTTGTGGTTCCCGCTCTCAGTCTTACTTAATTCCACTCCTTACTACAACCCCGATTCATATGCCTTTTGTCCATGCAGGTTCCATGATCCATAGCATAGGTATTTTCTGGTCAACGGGGACCCCTTTTTCCACAAATATGTAGCTGTACAATATTATACCAAATAATATAAATCAGGACTGCCTTGATTCTCTCAACTTCTTGGACGTGAGATTTACCTCAGATGCAAACAGTTTAACTATCATAGCAGGATTTAAGACCAGTGGCACCTTAGAGACCAACAAGATTTTCATTCTAAGCTTTCAAGATCAGAGCTCCCTTCTGTAACGTAAAGCTTGGCTGTAGATGATGGATTGTTTGGTGTGTTAAGGATGGTGACTGGAGACTTGTAGATATTCAGGATAGATTTCCTGAATAAGGTGGTTTTTAAGCTTCTGTCATATATTTGTACAGTAGTGTCTGCCTAAAACTATCTGAAGAGTCATAATTTATCTGCTATGAAGCAATGATAGAAAATGCAGTTCTTTAAGAAAGCTCTGGCTATCTAACAAAATTTTCAGAATCCTTATGAAATACATTTCTCTAGTTTCTTGGGAGAATTCATAATAGTTAAACCAGCATAAAACAAGTTCAGGTTTGAAGGGTAAATGCGTTTGTGCTTATAACAAGCCTCTCTCTGTTTCTGTATTTGGTTCTTTTTTATCCTGTCCTTTGTCCAAAGAGTGGCATATATGGTTCCCCCTCCTCACCTTTATTTTCATAACAATCCTGTAAAGTACATTAAGATGCAGAAGGAGTAGCTGGTTTAAGATTTTATGGCAAGCATGGATTTGAACCTCAGTGTCTCTGGTCCTAGTTCAGCATGTTAGTTAATACTCCAGACTGTAATGTACTGCAAAACTAAATGGAACAGTTTGGTGTAGTGGTTAAGAGCACGGGACTCTAACCTGGAGAACTGGGTTTGATTCCCCCCTCCTCCACTTGAAGCCAGCTGGATGACCTTGGGTCAGCCACAGCTCTCTGGAGCTTTCTTAGCCGCACTCACCTCACAGGATGTTTTGTTGTGGAGATAATAATGACATACTCTGTAAACCACTCTGAGTGGGCGTTAAGATGTCCTGAAAGGTGGTATAGAAATCAAATGCTGTTGTTGTTGTTAACAAGATAGAACAACAACAACAACATTCAATTTATATACCTCCCTTCAGGACAATTTAACACCCACTCAAAGTAATATATTATTATTATTCCCACAACAACCATACTGTGAGGTGGGTGGAGCTAAGAGAGCTCTGAAAGAGATGTGACTGACCCAAGGTCACCCAGCTGGCTTCAAGTGGAGGAGTGGGGAATCAAACCCAGTTCTCAAGATTAGAGTCCTGCTGCTCTTAACTACTACATCGAACTGGCTAATCCTAATGACAGATAATTGTCTTTAGGATTAGTGTCTGTGACTTGGATGATGTCTAATCTAGGTCTCTTTTTGGAAGGGTTGATAACTACTATTTGAGAGGATTTATTTTTTCATGCTACTTATTTTACTTTTAAAATCCCAACTGTACTGATACTGTTCTTCTAACCCAAACAAACACCTGCTATCACAGAAGATAGAGGAGCATTGTTCTGATCAGCTTGTAGGAAAACAGAATAGAAATGTAAAAGAAGATTAGTTGAAAATGAATCTATATCTACCTCTGCCATGTAGCTCAAATACAATAGGAGATATATTAAGATTTCTCTAAATTATCAGTTAGTGGTTGTTTGTTATTTTCAGAGCTCCCCTAGTTCTTAATGTTATCATTACAGGGCTTTGTTCCCAATGGAAGATAAGTGCTCTCTTTTTAAATATCTTTAGCGCATCAAAGCCGGAAAGCTGGGCCATGGATATTACTGTGAAAGCATCCTCCATAGAAATAAAAAATGGTGAAGACTGTCAGATGCTCAACCTTCCACCAGAGGTCAGGATTGTTCCTTCCTCCTGTCGAGGACTACAGTATGTGCCTGGGGATGGCTTACATGTGAGACTGCTAGTTCAGGCAGGTTTACATACAAGTAAGAGTGATTGGCTATTTTTGTTAGCTATATGATTTAAGTTACCTCTATGGAAAGAATGCAGGTCAAATTGTTGAGAGATTATGTATGTTTTTTAGCAATTTAAGTGAAATGTGTGATATTATGAAAGGTTTAACTAAATAAACTCCAGTTGGAGAAAACCTTACTTCCCTACCTCTAAGGCTTCAATTAATCCAACTTGGATTTATTTGAATCGACTCCTTACACTCTACCTAATGAAAATAAAATTAACTATCTTGTTAATAACCAGAATAGCAGGGATTCTGCATACAGAAGGTTCACAATAGTTGGCCTAGTTTTTGAGATTTAACTCTGCACTTATTCTGTGATTCTCTTAATAGTTTCAGTTTATCAGTTCACGGGAGTGCCCATCTTTTGACTTACCATTAGCAACCTTAGCAGGAATTTTCCAGGTTACCTTGGTTAGCCACATGTATATATGGGTTTATTTTGCTTTGGTACACTGGAGTACACTGTCACATTTCCAGTAAATATGGTATTATGTGGTAATGTTGGTTTTTAACTCCTGGTAGAAATAATACTTTACTGCTGCCTGACTGAAATTATGCTTATTTTTTTTAGCTGCATAGCGTTGCAGATTATTTCTGGAGCCATTGTATTACTCAGTTGTGAGTTAAGTGAGTGAATTTTAACAGGATTACCTTTTAACAAGTCCAGACAAATAATGGGTTACATTACAAATAATGTTCCATCAGTGGAAGACACTGGCAGCTGTGGATTTTCCCTTTATCCAAGAAGTTTTTTCTGCCCCCACAAATTGGAGTTCTAGAGTTCCTGATGGGACAAACAGCCACATGGATCTGAAGACTGCAGTGAAATGAAAGAATGAGGTAAAACCACCAGTCTTCCATCAGCAGAACAGCGTTTGTGGAAGAGGGGAGGACAACTGGTTTTGCACTTTCCCCTGCCTCTGATGCACTTGTCTGTCCATGTGGGTCCTATGACCCAGAAATCAGCTTTCTGGGGGTCAGAAAGGACTGCTGAAGGAAGGGAAAGGAGCACTTCTTCCACTGATTGATCTCTGAATTCAACCCCTCTCACTAGTTGATACTACCAAAATTCTGATTTTCAAGAACACTGAATCTTGAATCATTGTTACAAAGATCTAAAGAGAATGTTAATGTTGGTTACAAAATAGAGCTCTGAAAGTATGGCGGTAATCATAGGTGATCATTTCCCCATGCGAGTAGTGTAGCAGTTGAGTATGTGAACTGCAAATGAGAATGTCCCTGGTTTAAATCTTACCATATCTATGAACTCATCAATAGTGCAATCTTAAGCAGAGTTACACCCTTCTAAACCCATTATCTTCAATGGAGTTAGAAGGGGTAAACTTTACAGACTATAATGTGTTATATGCATGTCATTTTCATTTTTTCACAAAAATGTAGAATGTCTTGGTGAAAAGCGGAGGGAAACATTGCATGGTTTATAATGTATAAAGGTTTGTGGACTGTATTTTTAATGTCCTTTCAGAATCAATTTCAGCTCTGAAAGACAGCCTTAAATCCCAAAAGAGTTACACCTTTTACTGCCAATCTTGCGGCGAGAGTGTAATAAAAGATAGGTAAGTGTTGCACCCTAGTACATTTTCTCTGTGAATGAATGCATATACACGTTGCTGTAAGTGGGAAGTGTGAGCTCTGCACAATGTTAACAGAAGACTGAGCAAGTAGCAGTGATGATCACGTAGATTATTGGGCACAGGTTTTGTATTCCCTGGCGGAGCATTAGAGATCTTCTCATAACCTACTTGTGTGCTACCACAACCAATATTTTTTTTCTATTTAACCATGAGTTAGTTCTGTGACTCGTGAAAGCTAGCTCAATTTTATTTTCATTTGGCTCTAATAAAAGTATTACAGTATTTTTCCTGTTTCCCTCCTCCCCCACCCAAAGGATCAACGAAGATGCTTTCACTGCTTGTTTACTCCCTATGGGTTTCTATGGATTTTACGTTTTTTTTTCCACGGGAGAAAAAGGTTTTACCCCCTTCTTTCATATTTCTTAGTCAGATTTTCATAATATTGAGAGCTGCAGACTTCCTAGTGCTCTGGCACCTTGCCAGGGGCTTGATGAACCTTTTTTTGTTGTTGCTAGCCTTGGGTTGCAAAAGCAGTGTGGTTACCAAGCACTTGAGAAGCCCAATAATGTCTGGCAGGTGGATTGTGCCAGCTTCTTTTATGCCTAATATATGGGGAAAGCTTTTTCACGGTTCTGGTCTTGCCATTAAGTCCCTCTCAGAGACCTGAGCAGAGTGGCATTTAAATTAATTTTCCTTTACTAACTTTTCTGGCACTGACCCTTTCCATTAATCCAAAATATCACTGCACACTTGTTTTACAGGTACATTGAAAAATAAAAGTGCAGAAGTTGTTGGTTTAGGCATCAGCTTACTGTATTACCTTTTGCATCAAGTATTAATTTCCTAGCATAAATAGAAGACTCGGTATCCTGCTAAAAATATGTAGTCTCTTTAGTGTTAGCAGAATAAAAGATCTGATCTTTTGTTTTCTGATTAACATGGAAACCGGCTTATATGTATCTTGAACAGAAAAACTAGGAATGTGTGCATAAAATAACCTAGTACTAAGGCAACTTCAATAAACTAAATATTTTCCAAATGTAAATTCCTGCCTTTAAAGAAAAGTTACTCATTTCATAACATTAATGAGTTAACTAATTTGAGTTCATAACATTAATGAGTTAACCAATGTGAGTTCATCATGATATTTATTTAAATATTTATATCCTATTTTTCACCCTGATGGGGACCCCAAGTTCTTACATTACAGTTGCCAAATGTCTGGAGAAGAAATGCCCTGCCCCTTTAACAGAGGTTAATGGGATTTTTTTAACCATATAATGTTGTTTACCTCAGTGCTGTTAAAAGCTTCAAATTCCTATTTGCACACATTAAGCCTCTATTTATGGGACAGGACATTTTATTCTCCAGGCTGCTGGCAACCCTTTCCTTACAGAAGTCAAAAACACAATATAAACAAACTAATTAAACGTCTACGTTGTTGGCCTGTCCTGGGTCCAGTGGGCCTCCTCCTCTAAGCTGTTGGTTTGCTCCTCTGACCATGCCCAAGCTGTATACCTGGAACAGGAAGGGAAGACAAACACTGAGGTGGATGTTCTGGAGCTGGCGGAGAGATTCTACCCCATCTTCCCCTCCCTGCTTATAAATACTGTCTGGTCTGAGCCTTCTTGTGAATGTTCATATAATGACATGGCAAGATGACAGCCAGACAGCAGGCATAAGGAGCAAGTTAACACCAGGCACGGGATGTGGACTTCTCATTGCTCACAGAATAGCTTGGTACAAGGTCTTTTCTTCTGTGCTGTGCGGATTCAGCTTGTTTCGAAGGCTGTGCCAAGGATAAAGGAAAAGGCCTTAATATTGAGCCATTCTGTGGGTGTGTAATTTTTGGCCACATGAAAGTAATCGTTGATCACTGTAAGGGCTCCCCTGAGGTATCTGTCCTTCTTGTTACTTCTTATTAATTCCAAGTGTAGCTTAGATAAGTCTTCATTTCTCCTTAAGTATTGCAGCTCTGAAATTTCTCTAGTGCCACTGGAGGCCCTGTTGAGCCTCTCATTATTTTCACCTTTATGATGTGAAAATGGGAACTGCCTCTCTATGCTTAAGTATTGTATAGCTCACTTTTTTCTTTCCTAACTGACCATGTTTTGTTTTATGACATTCGTCTGCAGCATAACGTAGTTAAAAAATGCTTGTAGGCCAAGGGACAGGGTTTTTTTTTCTTCCTTTACCAGGAAGTGGAATTTTTCAAAGTGGTATTATTCGGTCATTGTTGACTGTAGCATATGCATTTATTTTTTCTTTCCTGTTGACTCTGATCAGACTGCTTTTGCAGGTGTTTGTAGTTCCCCACATTGTATTATTGCAGTCAACACTGGTGAAATAGGTGAGAGGCTGCCTATTACTTGTAATATCACTGGTAAAGAAGAACTGCCTGTTCTCAACCTGTAGAAGCAGCTTTTAAAGTTCTTCTCAATAGTTTTGTTATAGTGAATAATGGAAAAAAGAGGGGAGAATGCAAGTTTCTTCACTACCCCACCAATGTAACCTGCCATCTCAAGAATTCCTTCTTAGTTTGGAAGATTTGTGAGTCTTTCAGCAGTCAGTGTTCTCCTATCTCAGCACATTCAATAAACGTGTTTTCCTTTTAAAAAGTTTCTCTTAGTGAAGTGGGTTAGACAAGAAGCAATTTATTAATCTTACTGTTCCGCTGACTTGTCTGAACCTTGACTGGAATTGGGAAACAAGAAAAAGGGATCTAATTTTCTTCTTCTTCCCCCATTACAATTGTACAATTATCAAATCAGTAAAGGATCCCATTCAGTGTTGTATCAGTGTCAAGGATGAAGTCATTCCCAGTGGTCTACTGAAATAACTGTAGGTCTGAGTAACATAACTAATGTTTGTTCTCTTCTTCCTTAGGAGGTTTCTCAGAATTCTTTCCCTTCCTGGTGAAAACTGGAGTGATTTGGTAGAGGAATGGTGCTGCCATCCCAACCCGTTCAGCAGCAGCCTGTTGCTCCCTCAAAACGATGATTGCTTTCTTGGACACAATTATTTCCTGGTGAATTCAGGAAGTGAGCCCCCTGTGTCAAGGTCTAAATTACTTCATTCGGAATCTCAGGGTGCTTCTCCTGGGAACAGTGGTCCTTCTGCCTTGGTGAGTACGCTAGACATGAAACAATGAGCAAGAAACAAGTTTGGCCATGAGCCTGGTTTTATTTCTATTCATAAATTAAATGATGGTAGTTTCACCTTCATAACTTTTGGAGGGAGTTGATAAACATTTTCATAGCTTGGGAATTATAACATCAAGTTGCAACTTAATATGTGTCTACATTTATGTATATATGTATTTTAATCTATGGTATTTAAGGTGTTTTATGTTTTTAAATGGTATAAATTGTGAAATGTGATTTTAAACTTTGTGGTAATACGCCCTGAGCCTGCTGATGTGGGGAGGGCGGAATATAAATTGAATATAAATAAATATGTGGAACAATGGCTCTTCCATATTGCCTTAAACAATGGTTTATAATCAATCAGTGTAACCACTCTGCTGAGCAATAAATCTCTGAATAACGAATGGTTGGGTGACATGATTCCATGTGTGGGGAACTGGCCCTTCAGGTCATTGATACTACGACATTTTCTCTCCGTGTGTTTGGTACCAACGTGGCAACTAAACTACACAACTTTTAAATGCCATGAGGTAACGAGCATTCTCACAGTTATCTCGAGGGGAAAATACTTTCTTCAAGGCAATATTGCGGACCTTTTGTAGTAAAAGCATGAAAAGTGCCAGCGGCTGAAAGTTGTCATACAAGATACATTGATTTAATTTGTGTGGCAAAAAAAGTATTGCCACTTTTGTTCAAACCAGTAAGGACATCTCCTGCCATTACTTCTACAATGAAATAGGGAAAAAATACATTTAAGTAGCAGTTGTCACTGTGGTGTTTTATAGGTGACTATAACACGGGGCTCCAAATACTGTCTTGTTAGACACTAATGTCCCAAATAAAGTAAACCGTCTTCAATGTGGTTTTCACTGGGAACAGTTTTCATTACAAGGAAACTCATGACAAGAACCAGTGTGATATGGTGTGGTTAGAGTGTTGGACTAGAATCTGGGAGACTGAGGTTCATATCCCCACTCTGCAATGGAGGTTTGGGGGCCAGTCACACACACTCAGCCTAAGCGACTTCAGAGGGTTGTTGTGAGGATAAATTGAAGGAGAGGAGAACAATATAAACTGCTTCGGGTCTGCATTGGTGAGAAAGGCATGATATAAATGAAGTACATAAATGATGGCTGTGTTTTATTTCCATATTAAGGAAGCAATATGCCTCTCAATATCAGCTGCAGGATGACTTAAGGGTTTTTTTGTGCCTTTTCCTGTTCTGCTGCTCATTCGATCCAGAGGCATGGGGGTGCTAGCGCTTCTGGAGCTCACCTTGGAGAGTAGGCTCTGGCAGGTTTGAAATTGTCAGGCAATGATGGCACGAGCCATGCCTGTTGCCATCTCTAGTGCTGTTACCGGTTAGGCACAAGATAAGTCCCGGGGCTATGTCAGTACAGCAGGGGATTGTGGCACCCCAGTTAGCTGCTTGGAACACTTGGGGGGGGGGGGGGGTGAACCAGCTGTGACTTACCGTCTATCAGCTGGGGAGAGCTATTACTTTTATGCTCCGCTTATGGGGCTTCCCGGAAACATCTGGGAAACAGGGTGCTGCTCTAGATAGATCCTTGTTTGGACTCAGTGAGGCTCTTCTTACATTCTTAAGTTTAATTGCATAATGAAATTCAGCATATACCCATACAAAGGAAGCAAATGTGTGGACATTTACATCATATTATGTTCATGCATATTTGATTAGCCCTTCTACTCAAAGAGATTTCTAAGAAGTGTCATGTAGTATATGCAGAATAATAAACTGGAGTTAACCTTGACATAGGGTTTTGTTTTATATACTCTGGATATGTTCTGTCTGCGTTGTAGAAGTCAGACATTATATTATGTGCTCGCTTGGCAGCCACTTGTGATGCTTAGGAAGTGATGTATATATATGCAAATTCACTGTTCAGCTCCCTTCGGAATCTTGTGTAATCATTTTGTTAATCTAGGCAATAAACTGGAGCTCTCTATCTGAAATTTCTGCAATGTCAGACTGATTTAAGGATTTCCAGCCCTGCTCCTCCAGAATTCATTACTTTCCAACTGCTTTGCCACCATCTTACTCAGTTGTAGGAAGTTCAGGATGACCAGTCCTATGTGGGGCTTTCCCTGTTGCATTGCTGAAGCTAAAGCACCCTCTTCTTCATGTAAAGCAGGCATCCCAGCGTTCTTCAGCCCTGCTCTCCTTAAGGACTCACTTTAGTTCCCTTCTTGATGTATCATTTTGTTGGGGCAAAGGGAAGTGACTACTTACACAGGCTTTATGCTGTCGTATTGTGGGAAGCTGTGGCTCTCTTTCTTAACTTTCCTGTATCCCAGGACCGTTCAGGTTCAAATCTCTCCTTAGTCACAGGCTTACTTTGTGAGCTTTAGGCATGTCATTAGATCCCACTCCCTTCATCCCTCCATGGGAATAAAAATGGCCTGCCTTACAGAAATGCTCTATAGTTTGATTTAGTGATCACAAGCAAACCAGAGTTCATTCTTGTTGCATGTGAACCAGAGTACTTGTCAGCCTCATGCACTCCCTCTGTACAATATGCATTGATGGTGGAAGTTTGTTTCTTTCCCTTTAACCAGGAATCTTCTTGACCAGAGCTTAATCCTGATTAAGAATCTCAGTGTGTTATTTTCCCAGTAACTAGAACTTGTTTGGGTGCCCATACTTGGATGTCAAGATGAATTAGTGTCTTTGGTCTTGAACGAAGAAGGGATCCATTCTCATCTGTTGGTGAAATGTTTTTTCTGTGAATAATCTAGCATCTGATGCCATGTATTTCACAACGGAACACTAATGTTCCATAGTTGGGGACTGTCTGTCACAAATTATAATGGCTGGGACCAGGTGCAGTAATTTTTAAAGGCTGACGGGTATGCTGCTGTTTTGCAGAATGGTAATAATCTTCTTTGATGTGGAAATAATATAGTTGGGAAAAGCCATTTGTTCTGGAATAAAAAAGTGAGCTGGGAGCAAAGTGTTAATAAAATTGTCCATAGGATTTAATTCTCTGTTTAGTCAATGGCATGACTTATTTAAAGTAGCAAAGTAAATTTTCTGCAGAGATGAGACATTTCAGTGACATTTCTTTGCCCTCCAGAATTCAAAGGCAAATAGCAGAGTAATTTGCAAGCGCTGCAAGACATTGTTGGGAGAGGCTCTGTCCACAGGTATGGAATACACAAATAAAATCTTTCTTAGGCTTATTTAGTTACCCACAGCTAGAAATGCAAAAAAATCCCATCTTTGAGCCTATTCTTGTGCCTTTTAACATTGTCTTCAAATACAGAAATGTATTAGATGAAAGTTTTTCCCACCACTTAATCTGCTTGAAAAATCACCGTTGATTTCATCAGAGAAGAATGGGGCAAACAAAAAATTGTTACTTTTAACAGTGTTTAATAAAGCAAAATGCATGTAGTAATGTTATTATGGGAGTTTGCCCACCAGAAGGTGCTGAAGAAGGGCGGGAAAACTCTTAACTAGTTGCTATAGAAACATCACAGATAGTATTTTATTACAGGGAGAGAAGAGGGAGGCAGGGGACATGTGGCTCCTCTTTGGGGCAGGGGGTACATGACATGTGGACAAAAAGGAGTGGGATTCCTTCAGGTCCACATTTGGTTTACAATTGGTCCTCTGACCACTGATGTGGCACTATCAGGCTTTAATTGTCTCCTTTGCTATGCCTTTATTTCATTCGGTATGGAGAATTTGAAAACTTTTTTCTTTTTCGCTTCTAGGTGTCATAAAATATTATTTCAGTGAACTGCTTGTTCAGCCATCTGAAGAGAGCTTCGGCACAATAACAAGGTGTGCAAGCTGAAATTGTATAATATTTTAAGTATTAAAATGGTGTTACTCTTTAAATATCTGGATCCTTGTTGCACTTTTCCTCTACCAGTTTCAGAAAATAAGTATTGTTATCCACTAAGAGTGGAATCCTAAGTAGAGTTACTCCAGTCTAAGTCCTAAGTATCTGCTTAGGATTTCACTGTAAGTCTGATCCTGCTGTTTTAAGTAGTGAAATAATGTTAATTTATTATTATTATTATTAATATGTACCTTTTTATCTGGCCTTTCCTCCAGAGAGTTCCAAGGATGGCCTTCATTGTTCTCCTGTCTCCATTTATCCTTAGCTGAGCAAGAGGGAATTAGCCCAAGGTTGCCCATTTGGCTTCATGGGCATCTCAGCCTGGTTCTCCCTGGATCCTAGTCTGACACTCTTAACTGCTACACAGCACTGGCTATTGCTATTTAGTGTGTTTGTTGCTTTTGGTGTCATAATTATGTGATTTGATTGTAAAATTAGTGAACAGAATTAGTGAACACAAAGGTCATCTTGATTCTTAAATTAGATTATCCATATGTCTGATTAAGGGATGTCAAGTTCTGTGGTGACTAAAGGCTACAAGCATATATCACTGCCGGGGGCAGCATCAGGGGAAGGCCTTGATCTCTGTAACATGTTCGTTGGTCCTCCAAGGCAGCTGGTTGGCCGCTGTGTGAAACAGGAAGCTGGACTAGATGGACCAATGGTCTTGTCCAGCAGGGATGGTCTTATGTTTTCAAAGTCTTCATTCAATATTACCTGTAGTTACACATAGTCTAATCAGTGTGATAATACTGCCCTGGGTCTTAGGCTGGCCTTTGGGCCTAGAGAAAAATCCTCACAGAACTCTTTTATGCATGTTTTCTCCTGCTGGAGCCAGGTGATTAAACATTATGGGGCTGGAACCTAGTAGCATGTTACACCACGGTCATTATTTGGCAATCATTCTTCCACATTGTGCAACAGAATACTGAGAGTGTATGGCAAGGCTGTTTTCTCAGTCTTATTGGGACCATTGCTGCTTTACTTTTCCTAAGTGGTGTCTCAGATACCTTTGCCCTTGAAAGCCAGTTTAACATCCTTGTAACATCCTTCTAACTTCACCATTTGTGATTTGCTGACAACAGTATTAATAATCCCCAACTTGAACATTCATTTGCTGTTGTAGCAAGTCTTAGGGTTAATCAGCGGCAAATTATGCAAACCTAATGTTGCTTTAATTAATTTCTGCTATGAATAATATAATTGCCAATTACAAGCTGATAACCAACTATCTTTTTTCTAGCCTGTACAATCTTGGCTTTGGTTAAAGTTTTCTATTTCCTTTTAATTGGAAGATGGCTTTAAAATAAAACATTTCATACAGTCCAGTTTGAAGCACAGGAAAAGGCACATATGCTGTGGCTATCATGGAATGTAGCCTGCTGTGAACACGTTGTGTCAGTACTGTGCAACAAATTTATTTTTTTGTTATATGAAAAATGAACATATTATGCATAGCAATTTACAGTACCATCCTAAACTTCTAAGTATATTGACTTCAGTGGACTTAAGTATATCTTTGCCTAGGATGACACTGTTAATATTGGGAGAGAATAAGAGTACATTGGAGTGCCATTTTAAGTCTATTTTTATATGATATGACAAAAGGGTGGGGTCTGGCTTCACTCAAGCCTGGTGCACCTGCACACACATGCTGTCTTACACACAGCAAGCTTCCATAATAAGGTTACTAGACTCGTTTTCATTGATTTGAAGCATTTGTCTTGAGACATAGCACAAGATGAGATTAGCAATGTATTATGTAGCTGGGAGAAGAAGCGTTTGTTATTGTGGAAGAAGGGTGAGGATCAGAAAGAGAAGAGAGTAAATGTATTACTATAAATAATTTGGGCTATTACTGTTTCAGGATTTTAGTATGTTTAATGGCCTTGTATTAACATAAAACAACTTATTTCTGCAGGGCTAACTTTCCAGACTAACTTGTCCTGGCAGGGTGCAGCTTTGTTCTTGTCCCCTTCTTGAACCACTGGTACCATGTAATTTGTTTGTTTTTAGATTCCTCCATGAAGCTCAGACTGTGTCGTTTGCCCCCCCTCCCCAAGCCCAATAGTTTTATCTTTGCAACCACCCTGTAATTTAAGTTAGTCTAAGAGCCAAGCTACGTGATGAATGACACTTGAACGGCAAGTGAACAGAGTCACGTGTATTCCTCCCTGTTCGCTTGCACTCCACTTGATCACTACGTGAACAGGGAGGAATACATGTGAGTCTGTTCACTTGCCGTTCAAGTGTCATTTGTAGCTTGGCCCTAACAGATAATAACTGGACTGAGTCTCAGCCCTCATTTTACAGTCTACCTTCTAAGGAGCTGTTGCTGGCATGTACCTCACTGTGCGTTTACCTCTCCCTGTCCATTAGAGCTTTCTTCCACTGTTGTCTTACTCAACTTACTCCTTGCTGGCAAGGAGAAGCTAGGAAATGCAGATGTCTCCTCCCAGTACAGGGTTTGTCCTGTGATTTTCTTTCACAGACTTGTTCTTTATGGCATTTGTGGATACCTTTTATGAAAATGTCTTTTCTCTTCAAAAACAGATCTCTATTTATACAGAGCGTTGTAGCCCAGTGCCTTGTAGAGCTTTCTTCAGCCCGAAGCACGTTCAGGTTCAGCATACAGGGGACTGAGGGCACAGTCTACATCTTGGTAAGATTCACTTCCCACATTGGTTCAAAGCTACCTAGGCGGCAATCCTAAGTGCACATATAGGGAGTAAGTTCCATAGGTTTTGGTTGATAGCTTTAGTCCTCCACTGTCACCCCCTCAACAGGGCTGAAAAGATAAAACACTATTTAGGAATGTTACAGTAGAATTTCAAAATGTGCTTGAAATCATCCCCACAGAAATTATGGTTCAGTATATGGGGAGATCTAAACCATCATCTGGGGAGGTGGATTTTAAAGTTTTATTTCTCTTAAAGTGTGAGAGCATGTATATGCATATATTAACCTGTCTTTGCATGCTAAAAAAATATGTAGATAGACAGAGGCTTTATATAAAGCAGACTGTACTCTTTGAAAATGTAACTTGTAGGGTTGTCTTTTATCCACAGATGTGGCTACTGAATTCTGACACGTTATTGGTGGAATCTTCTGGAAACTCAACCTTCAATAATGGTTTTACATTATTTGAACATAATGTGGTGTCTAATTCAAAGCCTTTGGATATTAGGAATACTATCAAAGTTCTTTATCATCCCTGCCTTAAAAGCAGAAATAAGGAGTAAGTATCCACTGTGTACACATCTTTTTAAATAGTGGGAGTTATTCTTTATTGCCAAGGTTCAAATTGCCATTGTTTCTCTAGTGGAGGGGTCCCTAATCCTTTTGAGCCTACTGGTACCTTTGGAATTCTGACACAATGTAGTGGGTGCAGCCTCAAAATGGCTACCACAGGAGAAGCAACCAGCCACAAAATGGCTGTCACAAGAGGTGGAGCCAACTACAAAATATAAGGGAGTGAGGACTCCAATGGTAACTCTTTGACATTGCAGGTAGAAGCTGTGTTTAACATCATGGCTTTTAAAATGATCGTATTGTTTTTTTTAAAAAAAATTGCATACCCGTAGCTTACCTTAACCCATACATTGAAGATCCTTGTGTGGCAGCTTCTGCCAAAGCAACTTTTAAAAAAATCTGCAATTCCAATCAGATATCCAATGGCCAATCAGAAGCCCTGTTGGGCAAAAGCTCTACCTAGCTCCATAGAGTTTCTAAAAAGACTTGACAAATAACAGGAAAGGTGTCAGTGGGCACCATGGTGCCCACAGGCACCATGTTGGAGATCCCTATGATGTTGTTTCTGCAGTCCAGTGTGTACAAGCCTATCTGTCCAGTAACCACATTTTTATTTTACTCTTCCTCAGAATAAAGCTTAGGGCAGAGTACATGGTTCCTCTGTTTTATCCTTCCAAAATCCCTGAATGGCAGGTTGGGGCGAGAGAGAGGGCTAGCCCAGGATCTTCAGGTGAACTTGGTGGTTGAGTGGGGATTTGAACCTTGACCCTAGTCTAGTCACTGCACTGGACTAGCAGGTGTGCCTTCTCCCATACCCCATGGAGTATGCTGAAGTGCTGAGGAGAATGGAACATGCAGTTTCTCACATGATGGTGAAGGAATAGTTAGAGAAGGGAAAGAAGAGACGAGTGAGCTTGGAGGCCATCTTTTCAGGACTGCAGCCATCACCCTACCAACCAACAGCCAATCAGGGCCCAACTGTCTAATTAGCATTTCCAGCCATATGAAAACTGTGGGGGAGTGAGGTTTGAAGCTGTGAGAGCCAGTCTCTCAAGGTCCAATCTCTAGGGAACAGAGATTGGCTTGCAGGAGTTAGAATCAGCGTAGCCAACACATTTTTTACCCAGGCCAGAATCTGGGCCTGCAAACACACCGCTGAACCTAAGTCCAGCCATTCTTAGTAAAATCTTGTCTTAAAGTATGAACTTCTTTACATACATCCCAGTGGTTCTCTTCTTCCAAATGAAATCTCCCTCAGAATATTTAATTTTAGGCTTTGGAATGTGGACAAAATAAGAGTTGGTCAAAACTGAATAACATTTTTTTATGTTTTCAACTGATGATATTTCAGTACTTGGGCAGTTTGGGGATTAGAGTTACTTAGTGTTCTGCCTCTCTTTTAGTTTTATGATTCTGGATGTGTTTTATACTAGTTATATATCAATGGGATATATCTCTGTTTTCATTATTCCCATTTGAGGGTGTGTTGTTATACATGGAATTTAGAATTCCACAATGCATCTATCATAAATATAGGACAAATGAGAATACCTTTTTATTGAAAAAAATAGTTTTCAGCTACTGCAAGCAAGCTTTTCTGTAAACAAAAACTTTTATAAAGTCTTTTCTGCCACCCTACCACCTATGCCTGGTTAAGCTTCTTTATGGTCTGGCTTGCTGCTATTTTCTTTAAAAAATTTTAAGCAACTAAAAAAGCAGTCCTAAGTGGGCCTACTTAGAAGTAAGTTCCATTCTGTTCAATAGGATCTACTCCCAGTAAAGTGTTCTCAGGATTGCAGCCTGTGCATTTCTGAAAAGTGCTCTAAAGTTTTTTGGTTCTACTGTGCCACCTATATAGCAGGGCACTGCTTATCCATATGACTTCTCCTGAAATCTCTCTTCCTTTGTTTAGCAAAGAGCATGTCAAATGTGCCCAGCTAATCAGAACAGGTGACAGAGAATCTGGACAGTTTGGGGCCTCTTCTTGAATGTCAAGAGAAGGAATTTCACACACACACACCAATAGAACTGACTAACACATCAGCACATCAAATTTATGTTCTCATTACTATCCCTGCTCGTTCAAAAGCTTTGCTCCCTTGGAGATGTACGGGGGGGGGGGGGAGGGGAGGCATCATTTTAAAAGTATGTGATTTTAAAAGGTTGGATTATTTAATGTTGGGAATAATGTTGGGAATAAAGGAAATCAATTTGGCAATAGTTCCCACTGGTGGGAAATATATTCCTTTGTATAAATTCTCCCGTGCCTCCACTCAGTTGGGATGAGTTTTTCAAGGTTTACACCCTTCACACAAAGGATTTTTTTTCAGATTCAGGAAGGCAGGAGTATGTCCCCATTCTATGGGCAGTCAAAATTCACTTTCAGAGCAGGCATGGGGTGATAATGCATGCGTTCATGGATGAGACTTTCCTTCCTTATGATCCTCAAGAAGGTGTGGGGTGGCTTGTTAGTTTTTAAAAAAACGTCACATGCAGGCCAGGGAAACTAAACCCTGCTCCCTTCCACACCTTAGTTAATTGGGCTGAATTTTCCTCCCAGTCTGACTGACCTAATGTATTAGAGTCTGGCCAGAAGAAAAAACGCTTCAAGAACCATTAAGATTTAAGATGGCTAGGCTTTAGCTCCCCTGCCCAGGGCATTCCAGTTATGCCCCTTTGCTCTTTCTTTACTCATAAAATAGAAGGATTACTTGTCCTTTTCCTCTGCTGGAGCAGAGATGGAGAGGTTGATACTGGGGAAAGAAAAATGTGGGTTGCTTTGATAAGAAATTAGTACAGATGTTAAGAAACTCCAGATCAGCAGATCTGTCTTACTTAAAAGAGATGACCTGATCCTTCCTCATCATAAATGACTCTCATCTAGTTTGGTGTATCTTACTGTTGGAGTGTGGGGAAGCCTTAGCTTCTGCCCTGGCCCACCTTGGGTTTTTCATTGAGAGAACAGTATGTAACTACATTCAAGTAAATCCCCCACCCCACCCCGTGTGCCTGCAAAATAGGTGGGCACTTTATTGCTAGGGAACCAAAGCATGAGTACCTTCTTTTATTCTTCCCCCACTTCTTGTCTCTGCAGTCCTGCCTTCCCACCAGCAGATACAAGAAAAATATTTTTACTAATTATTTATCTAAATCTCTCCTCTTTCTTCATTCATGAAGCTCAAGGTTCCTAAGAGGTGTCCTATCTAGGACCCAACTATACCCAGACCTGCCTTATTAACAGCCTTCAGACCAGTTCATGGCACCTTCTGTGTTTCCTTCTGTTCCCTGCAGGGCTTTTTATTTCTTTATTGACTTCATTCATACCTAAACTTTCTCCTCAGTAGGGACCAAAGTGGCATGCATCATTCTATTTCCCCCCATTTGATCCTTACAAGAACAATGTGAGGTAGGTTAGGCTGAGAGTGTGACTGGCCCAAAGTCACCCGGTGACCTTCCGTGACACAGTGAGGGTAAAGACTCCTCTCTCTGCAAGAGATGGCAGATACTACTTTTAAAACAATGCATTAGCTTTAAGAGTCTTGTGGATGAAAAATAAGATCTGAAAAAAAGCCTTTGAGGACGTAAGGTGTACTGCAATTGAATTTTTAAAATGGACATTAAATTATGGCATTGCAGTTCATTTAGAGTAGGTTTTCTAAAGTCAAAAGGATATGTTAAAGAGAACTGGAGGAGTAAAAGTACTGGTATCAGTAGGACACAGGTTAATTTTAATTTTCTCACATTGTTCTCAAGCTTATTCAGCTTCCATTCTGTAGGCTGGCAGAGAGATTCTGTTCCTTATGTGTCACACTTAGAATGCAATCCTAAACAGAGTTACTCCAGTCTAAGCCTGTTGAATTCAAGGGGATTAGACAGGAGTTATTCTGTTTACGATTGCGCTGTTAATGTGGTAAAGAACCAGTTTGCAGGCTAATCCATTCTGTAAATCTGGAAGCAGCAAATGCATAATGCAGTGGAGGAGGTCTTAATGTTTCTGGTGGCTGACAGAATTGTGGCTAGAGTACCAGGAGCATTCCTGTACTCTAGGCAAAGTATGCTTAGCTTCTGCTGTTCTTGGTAGGTTTATGCAATCCTAAAACCTTTTTGTTTTGGTTGTTGTGGGTTTTCCGGGCTGTATTGCCGTGGTCTTGGCATTGTAGTTCCTGACGTTTCGCCAGCAGCTGTGGCTGGCATCTTCAGAGGTGTAGCACCAAAAGACAGAGATCTCTCAGTGTCACAGTGTGGAAAAGATGTAGGTCATTGTATCTACTCAGGAGGGGTGGGGTTGAGCTGAGTCATCGTGTAAGAGTTTCCCAGGGTGTGGAATGCTAATGGCGGGAGGCTTCACTGTATCCTGAGGAGGTTCCTTTGCATATGGATTGGTACTTGATGTGCTAATCTTCTCTGCAGGGCTATTGTCGGGGATAGAATGTTTTGTTAGCCTGGTGTTTTTCAGAACTGGAAACCATGCTCTGTTCATTCTTAAGGTTTCTTCTTTCCTGTTGAAGTTTTGCTTATGCTTGTGAATTTCAATGGCTTCCCTGTGCAGTCTGACAAAGTAGTTGGAAGTGTTGTCCAGTATTTTGGTGCCCTACAGTGATCATGAAAACAGAGGAATACAAAAAGAAGATTAAGGAACTCCTGGACCCCTCCACCTACAAAAAACTAAAATGAGATCCCACTTGCAAAATCACCAGGCTAACAAATGCGCTGATCAAGAATTCCTCACTACATCCCGACACGCACAGAAAACTATGCAAGACTGAAGCACAGCCACCTAGACTATATGGACTCCCCAAAATACATAAGGATTCAGTCCCACTCCGACCCATTGTGAGTGCCATTGGTTCACCGACATATGAATTAGCTAGACATCTGGCAGATCTCCTGCAGGACCACATCGGGAAAACCTCGTCTTACATCAAAGATTCAGCAGATTTCATCAACAAAATCAGTTCTCTGAAACTCAATCCACAAGACATACTTGTCAGTTTTGATGTTGTATCCCTGTTTACCAAGGTTCCAGTAAAAGACACTATTGCACTTATTAATCAGATTTTCCCAGAGGATGTAACGGCCTTATTCCATCATTGTCTGACAACCAGTTACTTCCAATGGGACAACGAATTCTATGAACAGATGGATGGGGTGGCCATGGGGAGCCCTCTCAGCCCAGTTATAGCAAACGTCTACATGGAACATTTTGAAAAAACAGCTCTAGAATCAGCACCCCACAAACCTAGTGTATGGTTCCGGTTTGTGGATGATACATTTATCATTTGGAGCCATGGGGAGGAAGAATTGATGGGGTTTTTGAATCATCTCAACAACATCCACCTGAACATACAATTCACAATGGAGAAAGAAATCGAGGGAAAACTCCCATTCCTGGATACCTTGGTCATCCGCAAAGCAAACTTTCAGTTAGGTCACAAGGTCTACAGGAAACCAACTCACACTGATCGGTACTTACACAAAAACTCCAATCACCACCCCCAACAGAAAAGAGGCATAATGAAAACATTAGTGGATCGTGCAAGACGGATATGTGAGCCGCACTTTCTCAATGAGGAAATTAATCATCTAAACCATGCACTTCAGGCAAATGGCTACTCCAGAAATGAAATCCGAAGAGCAATCAAACCCAGGATGAATCAAACAACCAAGGAAAAACAGTCTCCTACAGGAAAAGTGTTTTTGCCATATATCAAAGGAATTACTGATCAGATGGGAAAGCTTATGAAAAAGCATAACCTTCAAGCAGTATTCAGACCCACCCGAAAAATACAACAGATGCTACGATCAGCAAAAGACAGTAGAGACCCCCTCACCTCTGCAGGAGTATACCGTATACCCTGCAGCTGTGGACAAGTTTACATCGGGACCACAAAGCGTAGCATCCAGACAAGAATAAAAGAACATGAAAGACACCGCAGACTTGGACAACCTGAAAAATCAGCAGTGGCTGAACATAGCCTAACGCAAACAGGGCACAGTATCCTATTCCAGGACACCAAAATACTGGACAACACTTCCAACTACTTTGTCAGACTGCACAGGGAAGCCATTGAAATTCACAAGCATAAGCAAAACTTCAACAGGAAAGAAGAAACCTTAAGAATGAACAGAGCATGGTTTCCAGTTCTGAAAAACACCAGGCTAACAAAACATTCTATCCCCGACAATAGCCCTGCAGAGAAGATTAGCACATCAAGTACCAATCCATATGCAAAGGAACCTCCTCAGGATACAGTGAAGCCTCCCGCCATTAGCATTCCACACCCTGGGAAACTCTTACACGATGACTCAGCTCAACCCCACCCCTCCTGAGTAGATACAATGACCTACATCTTTTCCACACTGTGACACTGAGAGATCTCTGTCTTTTGGTGCTACACCTCTGAAGATGCCAGCCACAGCTGCTGGCGAAACGTCAGGAACTACAATGCCAAGACCACGGCAATACAGCCCGGAAAACCCACAACAACCATCGTTCTCCGGCCGTGAAAGCCTTCGACAATACATCCTTTTTGTTTTCTTCATGTTTTTGAAAAGATGGACATTTTTCTTGGCGCATTGACAGCATTAGGGCCTTTTGGGTTGGTTTGAGAGATCAAACCATGACACATGCAGAAAATGATTGCCATCTACCTCACAGGGACCTTATAATATAGATCCAATATTCAGCCCCAAGGTCATTAGTTCTTGAGGCAAGGGTGTAATAAATACAATTTCCAACATTTTAAATTATTTTTTCTTTTGTTTGGACAGGACTCAGAGCACAGTCAGAAACATAAACAAAACTGGGAAATAACTTTTTACTTTAGTTGTGAGAAGCTTTACTTGATATATATTGAAGCCATTCCTGTCAGCCGCTTTGGGCAATTCTCTAAGCAGAAAAAAATTGTTTCTGTAAATCCTCAGGTGCAGGAGGTGAACTTGAATTGTCAGTTTGATCTTGATTGTTTTGTGACCTTGTGACCTAGATGAAAACCCCAAATTAATCCTGAGCTTGCTCTAGTTCTCTCTGGGAACTTTTAGAACACATAATGTATTGTGTGTGAGAGAGAGAGCGAATTTATCTGTACGTTTGTCCCTCGTTCTTTAGCTGTAGAAATGATGCAGCCCATGAAAATGTACTGAAGCTAAAGCTGCCCAGAGGTTGTTTTTTTAAAAAAAAATTTAAAGCCTGGTATACTTCCAAATAGCTCAGAGTGGTTTACATATGGTTTTCCAAAGGAATCCCCCGACCAGGCAGTGCTCCAGTTCTGACAGCTTCAGCAGTAGAAAGACATCATCTCTTCTCCGGACAATGTCATTGTGTTGGACTGCATTATATTATTTTGCTTTCATGCAGCTTCTGTCCTTCTTAGTCTCAACCAATCATGGATCACACAGTGAACATGACGATGTCACTACATTACATAGATGATCACATTGGGCTATAGGCTAACACTGTGAAGGACAAACAAAGCTAGTTTAGGGTGAAGGCAAAGATACCTAGGGTAATCGTATGGATGGTCCTAGCCAGCAGATTCTTGGACAAAAGAAACCAAGGCAGTTCTTCCTCAATAGACAAACTTTTTTTCCCCTTTCACTGGAATCCATGAAAGATTGCTTAAATGCAGAACAGAATGTTTTGAAGTAGTTGAATGTGTTCACAAAAATCACTGCCATCCTTTCTGCTCAGTCCTTGTCTTCTATGACTGGAAAGCATGCATCATTTGAACCCACTTTGCAGGCTTCTGACAGCCAGTTCATTAGCAGGCAAAGTTTCCTCAGCCTTCCAGTTATTGGAAAGCCTTGGTCCTTTTCACAGAATTGTGCTGTTAAGAAACTTCCCCACTTTCTCTGCCATGTTTTACCTAGGTAATTCAAACCCTGAACATTCCTTCATCCTCTTGCTTATCTTGTGAGAGCAATGTGTGAAATTTATGGAAAAGCATTACCACCTGTCCAGTTAATCACATATGGAAGTACACAACTGACTTCCAGTGATTACACTTTGCAAGTATGTAAATAGGATGATCTTGGGCATAAGAGCACTGCATATCTGCATAGTGAAGAAAACATGGCCTACTGATTGAGGTAGAGTTAATTTTTTTCTCTGAGCCAGTTTTTGCCCATAATAAAGGTACTTTCAGAGACCTATTTTTGCAGTACCGTGAAACTTTATGACAAATGTCACGTTTATTGCTCTTTTTTATCAAGAGCTTATTAAGAAGGGATTGTTTTCTTGGTGTTTGTAAATCTCTCAGCAATTAGTAAGCACTTTTGTAATTTAAAAAGATATTATGTAGGATTTCAAATATCAAGTTCATTAATCCATTGAAAGGCATTACTGATCTCCCAAAACACTATCTGTTCAAAAGACAGAATTAGATTCTTTAATGAGCGCTCTGATGCTTCATATTCTACTTACTTCTTCAGTGCAGTTGAGTGTTGTCCAAATTCACTTTTTATATTTTCAGAAATGCTTTTGCACCAGGAGTTGCAAGACAGGACATCTCTAGGGTATCAGTGGAATAATAAATCCCATAATAATGGAGCAGCCAGAAAGCAAAATAATTTTAATTTCCATTGTAAATGTTGTGCCAGCAAAGATGGACTTAGGGTATAATGACTGGATGAGAGCGCTGTCAAGAATACACAAGGACAATTAAAAGTTAGCTGTCAGGGTTTCATAAATGTGCAGCTGACCACTGTATTGCTGATAGCAGACTAATTATCTTACCATAACATGAAGCTAGTCCTTGAACAAATTTTTTGGATGGGGGAGGGGATGTGTTTTCAAAGATTATCATTTAAAGATTGCCAATCAAGTATCTAAAAATAATCAAAAAAATAATCTTTACAAGAATAGTGATTTCTAAAACAATGATTCAGGTCTCTTTGGCTCAAAAGACATTCATGGTTATTCTGTAAAAAATAACACCAGTTAACATGAATGAAATGTTGGAGGGTGTTTCAGTCCTTTCCCTTCTTCCTATCTGCTTACTCCTGGCTCTCTTAGATAAATTGCAGGTCTCTGTTAGGGGTTCAGGAACCAGCAAAAAAGCTGCATTTATGCTGATCTGGCATAATCTAGCTGTTCTCATTCCACAAGATGAAACCTAGACTCAGTCCAGGCAGCTGGACTGCTGGGCAGAATTATCTCAATTCAACAAAAAGGGAAACCCGCGAGGGAAATTATACTGTATTCAGTATATGACCAACACTTCTGTAACAGCAGTTCAGTGTATTCAGAATGCTTATAATGCAAGCTTACAGCAATATAATATATTTATACAGGATGAATTTCCAATTCAGAATACTTGTAATACAGGCTTACAGCAAAACAAAAAATTTTTGTACAGGATGAACCTTCCAAATTACAGTAACCAGTGTCCGTTCCAGTATTTTCTTAAACACAGCTCGTACAGTCACAAAGTAAGGTATGCAGACAAAACATGCGGAGGCTAATGTCCCCCGCTAAAAATACTCAAATGCAATAGCCAAACGGTCATTATAATTGGGTGTATGTGCCAAACGGTCATTATAATTGGGTGTATGTGCGAAGATATGTTTGTTTTGCAGATATAAAGAACATTTGGTTTTGAGTGTTACAACAACGAAGATAGACGCCCCTGAGGAGGCATTGGACGAAATCTGTGTGTTAGCTGGCCCCGGATTGGGCGTGTCTTCCATCTGACCGTTTGGCTATTGCATTTGAGTATTTTTAGCGGGGGACATTAGCCTCCGCATGTTTTGTCTGCATACCTTACTTTGTGACTGTATGAGTTGTGTTTAAGAAAATACTGGAACGGACACTGGTTACTGTAATTTGGAAGGTTCATCCTGTACAAAATTTGTTTGTTTTGCTGTAAGCCTGTATTACAAGTATTCTGAATTGGAAATTCATCCTGTATAAATATATTATATTGCTGTAAGCTTGCATTATAAGCATTCTGAATACACTGAACTGCTGTTACAGAAGTGTTGGTCATATACTGAACAAAGTATAATTTCCCTCGCGGGTTTCCCTTTTTGTTGAATTGCTGTGGCGGGGGTAGCCCCCTTTTTGTTAGTTTTGGGCAGAATTATCTGGCTGTAGGCAGCCTCCACAGGCAACCAAAGAAGAGCTGAGCAGAGTGAGAGGGCTGCAATGCAAATGGAGCGAAGCTTCATGCCACTGCAGGAGGAGCAGTGTGTGGCTGGGGGAGAGAGAGGGGGAGGAGGTTGCAAGCAGAGTAGATTCGCATCCCATTCTGCCCCTCCCCATGCCCAAGCTCCAAAAGAGCCCTTCAAGCTGCAGCTGCTGGTCGCTTTTTAGACACTGTGGCTCAACAAGCCCACCTCCCCACTCCCGCTTCAGTAAAGGGATTTTGGGGATTATGGTTGTTGTGGGTTTTCCGGGCTGTATTGCCGTGGTCTTGGCATTGTAGTTCCTGACGTTTCGCCAGCGGCTGTGGCTGGCATCTTCAGAGGTGTAGCACCAAAAGACAGAGATCTCTCAGTGTCACAGTGTGGAAAAGATGTGGGTCATTTGTATCTACTCAGGAGGGGTGGGGTTGAGCTGAGTCATCCTGTAAGAGTTTCCCAGGGTGTGGAATGCTAATGGCGGGAGGCTTCACTGTATCCTGAGGAGGTTCTTTTGCATATGGATTGGTACTTGATGTGCTAATCTTCTCTGCAGGGCTATTGTCAGGGATAGAATGTTTTGTTAGCCTGGTGTTTTTCAGAACTGGCAACCATGCTCGGTTCATTCTTAAGGTTTCTTCTTTCCTGTTGAAGTTTTGCTTATGCTTGTGAATTTCAATGGCTTCCCTGTGCAGTCTGACAAAGTAGTTGGAAGTGTTGTCCAGTATTTTGGTGTCCTGGAATAAGATACTGTGCCCTGTTTGAGTTAGGCTATGTTCAGCCACTGCTGATTTGCCAGTTCTGAAAAACACCAGGCTAACAAAACATTCTATCCCTGACAATAGCCCTGCAGAGAAGATTAGCACATCAAGTACCAATCCATATGCAAAAGAACCTCCTCAGGATACAGTGAAGCCTCCCGCCATTAGCATTCCACACCCTGGGAAACTCTTACAGGATGACTCAGCTCAACCCCACCCCTCCTGAGTAGATACAAATGACCCACATCTTTTCCACACTGTGACACTGAGAGATCTCTGTCTTTTGGTGCTACACCTCTGAAGATGCCAGCCACAGCCGCTGGCGAAACGTCAGGAACTACAATGCCAAGACCACGGCAATACAGCCCGGAAAACCCACAACAACCATCGTTCTCCGGCCGTGAAAGCCTTCGACAATACCATTTTGGGGATTCTCTGATTTGACATTGGGATTTTCAGGTTTAACATTAGTTCTCTTCCTGCAGTTTGGTTCTGTTGGGCTTTGTTGCTTAAGCTTGCAAGGGAATTAACATTGAACCAGAGAATCCCAAGCAGTGGGGAAGAGGGGGTCAAGCCGTGGAGTTTAAAAGCCTAGTGAATGTTTCCTCCAGAGGAAACAATGCAGAGTGGTTGAGAGCAGCTTGTTCAGGGGCCCATAGAACTGGATCCTGGGATCCAATCCTCCTGAAATTTGGGGGTGGATGGGTCTTTAGTGGACAGTCAGGAGTAGGTTCCTTGCAAATTTGGTGAAGGTTCCCCCCCCCCCGACATTTTCCCCATTAAAACAGAGATTCTCTAAACCCAATCAGAGAATCTGACCTGTATTTTAGGGACACTAGATTTTTTATCCCTGGATCTGGATTACCTGGATCTTTTTTGGTGCAGTTGGCAACTGACATCATATAGAAATCAGGGCTCTGCACTTTCACAATGGAACTGTCAGTTAAGTATCACAGCCCACCAGTCCTGCTTCTCCTTGCTTGCACCCTTTTTTCCATTTTTTTATTTTTAAATTTAACAAGGGGGTACAAAAAAGGGTAAAAAGGGAAGAGAAATTAAGACAAATATAATTATGTGCTACAAAGATTACAAAAATGCAGAGTTCGAATACCAGAAGCTTTACCAATATTAAAATAGAAACTAATATAATAATGAATTAATTATTAAGCTTAACTGGTATATATTTTCCAACTATACTACGCAAGCACAATTTGAGCCTATAATAAAAAGACTTCATTATTTCATTGTTATTCCGTACTATCATTCCCTTTTTAACAATAACAATTATTAGCAGAATCACTACTTATTTCTTAATGCAACTGATTACTATAACCTTTAGTATAAATATAAGTTACTATAAGAGATACTAACTTACTTGTATTCCTTATCTTGTGATGATACTTTTCAATAAACATATTACCTTTATACCACTATTTCTAAATTGTACAATCTGTTTTACCAACTATTTATCTAAGCTACCAATTATCTTTATATAATTGACCATCTTAAAATCAAATTATAAAATATATCAATATACAATTGCTTTCTGGTTTCCAGAGTTAAGACCTCATAAAGTTTTATTCTCTGTAAATAAAATATCTTCCCATTTCTCTTCAAATTTGTTGATAGATCTTCTATTGATATAGTTCGTCAATTTTGCCATCACTGCATGTTCTGACATTTTATCCTTCTAAATTTCTCTAGTGGGGCAATCTTCTTCTTTTCATTTGCTTGCCATTACTACTCTTGCTGCCATCACCAAATACTGAAATACTTCATGTAGTGTTCTATCAATATTATCTGGTATCATTCCCAGCAGCATGATCTGGGGTTTCATGGCAAAGTTAACTCTTAACATCTTCTGAATCTCAGTATGTATATCTTTCCAATTTTTTTGTCTTTTTTGCATGTCTGCCACATATGAAAGAAGGAGCCATCTGCTTCTTTACATTTCCAGCACGATCCCACATATTTCTTGTCCATTTTTTCAGTGTCTTTTGGTGTAATATACCATCTGAAAAACATCTTATACCAATTTTCCCTGAGTGATTGGCATGCAGTAAATTTTAAACCTTTAGTCCATAGATTTTCCCATTGTTGAAATGTTGTATTTTCTCCAAAATTCTGCATCCATTTTATCATACAATTTAACTTGTTCTGTTTCTGTATTATATTGAAGTAAAAGTTTGTAAATTTGACCTAGCATATGATTCTTTTTCTGCATAATTATCTTCTCAAAATCGGTGAGATCTCTCAGTTGGCCTCTATAATAATTAAGGACTTCTTTTAATCTGGAAGCTGCCTGAAGGTATATCAACCGTTGTATTTTCTTCATCACAAATTTCTTTTTTAAAAATTAATACAAAACTTTATTGAGTACATATACAATGCAAGCAAGAGTAGGTGAATTGCAAGAAAATAAATCTGCGTTATTAAGAACCATAGTTAAAACTTAGTGAACAATGAACATGCTATAACGTATGTACAAATAGATAGTCAAATCAGATGCTAATTAAGTTCAGTAGTTTACAGATTTATAAGGGATTGAAAAAGTTTTGAGTTAGGTTGGAGATTATTTTTTTCTATAAAATCAAAAAAGGGAACCATTTCTCTAAGAAGTCTGTTTCATTTGGGAAATGTTCAGATTGGTATAGTTTATCATGCAATTTCTCTAAAATAAAATGATCCCAGATTTTAGTCAACCAGGTTTCTAAGAATGGGATTTGTTTAGATTTCCATAATAAGTCAATAGCACTTTTGGCTGCAATGAGTAGGTTTATTATTAAATCTCTTCTGGTTTTAGGGATGTCGTAATTTTCCCACAAGTCTAAGAAGATTAATTCAGGATAAAAAGGAATTTCCTACCCTGTTATCTCTTTAATTTGACTTAAAATATCTTTCCAAAATTTATCAAGTAGATGGCATTCCCACCAACAGTGGGCAAAGATTCCGCAACTTTTCCAGCACAGCGGTGACAGTTTGGAGGAAATATGTGAAAGTTTTAGAGGGGTCATATACCACCTATTAACTGTTTTAAAAGTTTGCAATTTAGTGACTATTACCTTTGAATTAAGGGCACTAGATGTCCAGATTTTTTCCCAGTGTTCTGTTGAGAAGTCCATATTGCAGTCTCTTGACCATTTGGTTTGGTAGCTTAGAGTTTTCATATTAGGTAGAGATAATAAAATATTGTAAATTTTGGATATTAAACCTTTACGTCTGAAAATAGAGGTGTCTATCACAAATTTCTTGCCATGATTTTATCTTTCCTTGCAAATTTATCATATCTTGATAAATTATAAAGTCATTATCTTTTCTCTGATTCTTATCACAGAAGGTGTAGATTGATGAAAATATTGGAGATGTCATAGGGCTTATTCTCATTTTAACCGAATCCCAAATCTGAATCAAGCTGTCTCTTGGGCATTTTGTTTTATCCTTGCTCTTCTTTTCACCCAGAGGTGATTATGTAACCCATCAGGCAAGTCAGCTGCTTCTAAACGTATTAGTCTGTCCTTAGGGTTTTTGATCCGATCTATAATCCAAACCAAACCAGCTGCTTCATAATATAACTTGATATTTGGAACTGCCAATCCTCCCCTACTTCTTTCATCTTGAAATACCATAAATCTTACCCTTGGCTTTTTGCCATTCCAGATAAATCGATTTATCTGTCTTTGCCAGTCTTTCAGTGTCTTATCTTTTATACTAATCGGCAGCATTTGAAACAAAAAATTAATTTTAGGTACAATGTTCAATTTAATTGTGGAAATTCTTCCTATCCAGGACAATTTTAGCTTGGACCATCTTTCTAAATCTTTTTGAATTGTCTTCCATAATGCTTCGTAATTATCTTTAAACAATGTGGTTTTTTTCTCCTATTAAATTTATGCCCAAGTATTTTACTGGATTTGCTGCTATTTCGCATCCTGATAATTTCTGAATTTCCTCCTCTTGTCTTGTTAAAAACTGGTGGATTATTTTGGTTTTTTTCCTATTGACTTTAAATCCATAATAATTTCCAAAGCTCACGAGGTGTTCCATAACATGCTGTAGTATCTTCTATGGGTTCAGAATTGTCAAAACCACACCATCTGCATAACATTTTAATTTAAATTCTTCATCATCAACTTTCAAACCTTTAATTTTGGGGTCTTGCCTTAACTTTGAAGCAAAAATTTCCTTTTGCTAGGATAAATAATTGTGGTGACAGTGGACAGCCTTGCCTGGTGCCCTTTTCAATTTGTAATTCTTCAGTTAAGACTCCATTAACTAAAATCTTCACCTTTTGCTTTGTATAAATTCCTTCAAAAAGAGTCCAGTAGCACCTTTAAGACTAACCAATTTTATTGTAGCATAAGCTTTCGAGAATCAAGTTCTCTTCGTCAGATGCATGGTACAGAAACTGGTCAAATATAGAAGAGGAGGGGGGAGGAGGGGAGGAGAGAGAAGATGCAATTGAGGGGGGGAGAGGGAGGATGCAACCAAAACATTCCTTTGCTAGTAAATGTAAACATCTCCTTTTGGAGTGGGGATCAGTTGGCTTGTGTGCCAACTGATCCCCACAAGCCAACTGATCCCCACACCAAAAGGAGATGTTTACATTTACTAGCAAAGGAATGTTTTGGTTGCATCCTCCCTCTCCCCCCCTAATTGCATCTTCTCTCTCCTCCCCTCCTCCCCCCTCCTCTTCTATATTTGACCAGTTTCTGTACCATGCATCTGATGAAGAGAACTTGATTCTCGAAAGCTTATGCTACAATAAAATTGGTTAGTCTTAAAGGTGCTACTGGACTCTTTTTGATTTTGCTACCACAGACTAACACGGCTAACTCCTCTGCATCTATAAATTCCTTGTATCCAATTCTCGAATTTTGAGCCACAGTTTAGATTTTGTGTTACTCTTTGCAGTAAAGTCCAAGAGAGATTATCAAATGCTTTTTCGGCAGCCAGGAAGATAAATGCTGACTTATGTCCTTTTTTCTCTACTAACTCCATGGCATCAATTACAAATCGAACATTTTATCTCAAAGCCCGTCTGATCAGAATGTATATTTGTTACGCATCTCTTAAGTCTCTCTGCCAGAACAAAGGCAAACAATTTGTAATCCACATTCAATAACGAAATAGGACTGTATGATTGAGGTAACATTGGATCATTCCCCTTTGTAAATCATTTTATATGCCTACTGCCAAGTTGGGGGTAGAATCTTATCTTCACTTATCTTGTTCATCACTTCTTGGAGCGGCAATGTCAGTTCTTCTTAAAAACATTTGTAATACATGGCTGTTAGTCCGTCTGGGCCTGGCGCTTTATTTTTTTTCAATTTCCTTATAGCTTGCGAAATCTCTTGCACTGTAATATTATGATTCAACTAGACCTGTGCGGTTTGGGGATCCAATTCGGGAAAATTTAAAGGGCCCCTGCAAGCAGCGGCGAGGCCCTTTAAACATCACCCCAGCCCCCCAGCCCCACTTACCTTTTCAGCATTGGTGGCAGTAGTGGCTCCGGCTCTCCCCACCACCCGCGGGGCTGCGGAGTGGCGGAGGAGGTGGAGAAAGATCTTCCTGTCCCTCAAATGGCCGTTATGTCCCATGCCCATTTGAGGGGCAGGAAGGGCCGGAGGAGGCCGTTCCAGCCTTCCCCACTGCCCTGCAGGCTCAGGAGGCAGTGCAGCGGCAGATGAGCCGGCTGGCTCCAGGCCATCGCAGCTTCGTGTTGCCGTGCACATGCTGCCACTGCCGCCCAGCTGATCTCCCTCCCCCTCTTCCTCCGGCCAGGTAAGTGGGTGGGGGGTGGAGGGGTTGCCCTGGGGGGGGGAGGTGGGGGGTGTTGCTCCCCCTCACTTCAGTATGCTCCGAATATTTATGGAGCATACCGAAATGAGTAAATACCAACCGCTTCGGAATTATGGTATTTCTGAATTTTTCCCCCACTTCAGGTAAACCCAAAGCAGGAAACCCAAATCTTTTCGGGATGCACACCCCTAGATTCAACATCTCCTTGTCTTCTATCTTAAACTTGAGAATTAACATATCTTTAAGTTAATCTTCCATTCCTTGGTCTATAGATGTTTCTTTCTTATACATTTTGGAGGAAAAGAAAATAAATTGTTGATGTATTTCTTTTTTTATATGTTATTCCATCAGACTTTTTAACTGCTCTAATCCTTCTTTTTTCAGCTTCTTTCCTTAAACAATAAGCCAAGAAATGACCTGGTTTATTTGCATGTTCTAGGTGTTTCTGCTTCATGAAGCTTAATTTTATTCCTGGTAATTTTTAAACATTTTATTTCATTTATATCCCCCTCTTCAGATAGGGATTTTGGTGGCTATGGAAAACCACATATAGTTAAGATTTGGGGTCAGGTTAGGGAAGGAAACTTTTTTTTTTAGATTGTAAGTACAGGTTCTATGAGCAGGATCTCTGTGAAATAAAAGAGCATCCTGAAACCTGAGTGTAAGCCTATAAGCTCTGGTTAAAAGGTTACTTTTGATCTTAAATGCTGAGCAACCATATCTGGAGAAAAAGGAATCCGTTCTCCTCTCAGTAACAGTGTTTGGTTAATGAAGGCTCAGTCTAATGTGTTCTCCTAGTGTGGAAAATATATAACTTCTGAGGAGCACAGTTGAGGTCCAGTTGTACATTACCTACTGATTATTGCACACTAAACCTTTACTGTGTTACACCTTATTGTCCGTAAAATAAATGTTTGTTGTTCAGTGTCAGGATTCATCCCAGGCGTCGCTGTGCCAGACACTAGGGTGCCTGACTCCGGGGTGTTGCCAGGGATACTGTGGCGTCCTGCTTTGTGGAAGAAGGGGAGGTATACCTCACCCTTACTCCCTCTCAGTCCACTCACAAGCCTGCTCAGCCTGACCCCGCTCCTGCTCCCACCTTCCTCCTTTCACTCTTTCACCGACCTTCCTTTCCCTCCTTGCTCACTCATACTCCTTCTTGCCATCCAACCTCCAACAGCTCCTACTCCACTCTACCACTCCTACACAACCCACTCTGATCTCTCTCCTAAACCAGCCTTTATAGGGTTTCCTCCAACTTTCCCCGCCCTTCCTCCTTCCCACTCCTGACGCTGTCCAGCTGTCTTTGCCCTCAGGTGATTCTTCCCTCGTCCTAGTTTCTCCTTGCGTTCCTCTCTTGCAGGGCAGGGCTGGATGTATCCCAGCTGGGGCTTTTCTCAGGTGTGCCTCCTTTCTCTCTTGCTTTCTCTCTTATTCTTTCCTGCAAGACAGGGCTGGCAGGGTTCTTCCAAACGATGTGGCGCGGCCACCTCTGTCTCTGCTCATGAGGTGCCGCACCAGTCTCCTGGGGTCCAGCCAGCTCTCCCAGGTGGCTGTTGCTGCTGGTTCCTCCTAGGGCTTGTGCAGGGCCTTCCATTACCTCCATCCTGGGGTTGGAGTTCTGGCAGGCTTGTGTGCCTCTTGCCCTTTGGGGCGGGGTTGGGCGACGCGCACGTGGCTGGTTTTTCCCCCTGGCTCCTATTTCCTTGCTACCGTCTGGAGCTGAACCCCCTCCCTGGGGCTTCCTGTGCCTGCAGTCGGGGTTCTGTTAGCCTTCAGGTGAGGGGTCTGTGACAAGTCCGGGGTGCTTGGGGCACTCAACCCCGGACATTCAGTTCCATCTGTGTCTTATATGTCAAGTTAAAAGAACTGTGGAAGAGATTATGCTTACCTCATCATTAAATATCCTACTTATGTAGGGTCACATGTAAGAACCTTTTAGGAAATATAAAGTTTGCATACTATCAACCAGTTAGTTAAAGCTTGTCCCACCTCCCTTTACAGATTTTGGGCAGCTGAGGGGTTTAAACAAACGAAGAAGCCAGAGTGTGGGATTTGGACAGCCATTAGTCCAGAAGGCAATTTACCATAGAAGTCTCCCTCCTCCCTCTCCCCATTCCATCCTGGTTGCAGCCACAGCTAATTTTCTACATGCAGGGAATTTGGGGTATTTGAACTTGGAACCCCACCCCCACCTGCAGCTTAAAGTGTTTATTCCAGAATATATCATTTTTCTGGTATCTCCTTACCTGTTCATCAGGCTTTGTCATCTGGCTCAGTGCTAATCTAGTGTTTTGTATGTGTGTGTGTATACGCATATATACACACACACCAGATTGTAAAAAGATGTTAATATTTAATTATCTTAGAGATGTGAGAGATTTCAATTCACCTAAGGAAACAGCTAAACTCCCTAATAGTAGGGCATTGCCTTCATAATTTTATTTACTTAAAATGAGATTATTGTGTCTGAAAATAATCTGTCATTAGCCACATTCTGCAGTGATTTATCATAATTGTCTGCTTTACATCCATTTCAAATAGTTAGGCATATGAATTTCAGCAATCTCTTCCCTCAGGCTACATTAGTCAGTGTGAGCTCAAATTGCCAGGTCGACATTTTTCCCCCTCCAAACTCATATGCAAGTGTAAAAATTTTATGAGGCAACTTTAACGAGGCCCATTGGGATTGGGGATTATTTTTCTTTAGCTCTTATTAAAGACACAAAGTCCCCCCTCCCCATGTTTAGGCAGGTAAAATAACGTTTCTTTTTCAGAGGCTGCACTGTAGTGCAAGAGTAAATAAGACTTGACAAAGTGTATTGGGAATCAAGTAGAGGACTATTTTTTCATTTTCTCAGCTAAGTGTATTTTGCCAAGATAAGTGCTAATGGGGACAACATATCCCAGAATTCTAAGGCCATTTCTCTAGATTAAAGAAGCTTAGAACAGCTAGCTGTTGTTTTTTTCTTTCTGAAAGTAGCAAATGGTGAGTGAAAAGTGATTTTCTTTGAAGAAAAATTATGTCCATTAAACTGATACAACATTGGGGAACTAGTTACTACTCAAGAAAATATTGTTCAAGTCATGATAGTGGCCTAAGAAGTCTGTGTCTCTATGCTGCTGGAAAAAACAAAAAAAACCCAGAACCCAGAGTTCCATTTTCCTCAACAAAAGAGTAGAAGTGATATAGTAAGAATCCTAAATCCAGCATATGAAGCTGCTGTGCACCTTCATCCTTTGAGGTATGGGTGAAATTCAGATCACTTCATGTCAGAAAAAAACATAGTAGGACTTGCAAATGTATGAGCAAAATGCTATAAGGATTAGAATTCTTCATTTTAGGAAGTCATTGGCTAATAAGGGACAAAGGCTGCTTTAGCCATCAGGCCGAACAAGCAGAGCCTTAGACTCTCTGTGGGTTTTGGCAAATCCCAATTTGCCCTAGCTGCCTCTCCTGAAAGGGCAGAATGCTGGCCAATGAGTTAGGGTCCTTTGGAGGGAAAAAAGGCTATGAGAGAGAGAGAGAGAGAGAGAGAGAGAGAGAGAGAGAGAGAGAGAAGGGTTTTGACTATAGATGGGCATGAACCGGAAAAAACCCAAGCCATGTGGTTCGTGGTTTGTCAAATTTCACAAACCACGAACTTTTGCAAACCTGCCCCTGGTTCGTGAACTGGTTCATTTGGTTCGTGACAACATCACATCCAGGTCAGAAAACCATCACTTCCGAGTCAGCAGAACGTCACTTCTGGGCTAGCAGAAGGTCTGCAGGAAGTCCATCCCCTGTTGCCTAGGAAACTGATTGATTGGCACCAGGCTGTCTGCAGTTACAAACCAAAAAATGAACCAAACGAACCAGCCTAAAGTTCGTGGCGGTTTGTCGGAAATGGGATCTGATGAACCGCGGTTCACGAACCATGAACCAGCCTGGTTCGTGCTTAATTTTGGTTCGTATTTCGGTTTGTGCCCATCTCTAGTTTTGACTCTGCTGAGGTGAGGCAGCAGAGACATTGCTGGCTGATTCCAAATCCGTTCTATTACATGGAATCCTTCTCTGTTTAACTCCAGTTTGTTTATTATTAGTTTAAAATCTGTTTACGCCTATGTTACATCTTGTAAATAAAGTTTACTTTTGTTTTGTTTAACCCTGGCTAGCTTGAAATTGTTGACTGAGGGAAAATATCTCACACGTAAGCCTCAAACACTCTGGTCACATTAAATGGGCAAGTTTAAATGGTGGCAGCATATATATAGGGAAAATGACCTTTGAGTTCTCTTTTCCCCAGTAGCCCTGGACTGTAGCTGTATGAGGGGAGGTACATATAGGGAACTGGATGCCTCTGTCTGGTGGAGCCTCTAGAAGAGAGGTTACTCTGTGAGGATTTGGGACAGGGCATCCTGCTATAGAAGAGGCTAGACAGGTGGTCAGTGGTTACTGAAGCTTTACCTTCCTGGGAGGCCCCAAACCTGTGACAGGAGGTTTAGAGTGGGTGGCAACATGTGAAAGGCTGTAGGGGAAGGGGTCATCACCATACAAAATTATGAATCGCAGCAAGCATAAAACATATTTTATTTAGATTGCTCAAAACCAAAATTATGTAGTTAACCGGCAGTGCATGAGATAAGAGGGTACTGGGAGTATATATGCATTCTGGCCTACTACCAGCTTGAGGCTGAACACACAAAGGCAAGGGATGGGACTAGCGGGCTGTCAAAGTAGAGGAAGGATTAGCAGTTGCAATGCTGCACTACATGGACTGCCTGTAGATACATATAATTTGTTCAAGGCAATTGTAACCTTTGAATCTTTTCAGTTAGCCTCATAATTTTCTAATAATGAATATTTTTATTTTAACATGTTTTCCTGATAGATGGACTGTTTGTTGTAGAAACAAAGATTTGTTTATTTAACCCACTTTTTATCTTTTTGTCAAAAGATTTGTGGCTTAGCAAACGCAATATCTAAACCTTGTAGCTAACCAACAATAAATCTAAAGTTACTCCCTATTTGCCATACAAAATCATCTCATGAAACCTGCCAAAAATGTTTTCAAAGTCTCAAAAGTGGTCAGACAGAAAATTTGTTCTACCATGTTGCCTCATGAAAATTTGCTGAAATCATTTTCTGAAAGTTGTTAAAGTTGGGCTTGAGTGGGTATTCTCTTCTTCCACTCCCTTCATTACTCATCTCATGCTTAGGTAGAACCAAGATCAAGGATTTTAGAAAGCGCAGAGTAGAAGTTCATGAGGAGACATTTCCTTGAATTTGCTGGGTGGGGACCTCATGTAAAGCATGCGTGAGTACAGGATGTCTGTTATAGAGTAGATTGTTACATTGGTAATATTCTTAGAGTGCTATGTTTTGTAATGCAGTCAGTAGGCAACTCTGTGCTGGATTGCACTGTGATACTAACACTATTTGGTTCAGTTTCTGTTCTGTTCCATTCTCAGTACCAACTTATCTATCTATATATATATATAAAGACAAGTGTCCTGACTGACACGTCAACACCCAGCCCAAATCCCTGGACCTAGAAACATGAAATTTTGGGAGAACATTCCTTTCCTGATGCAAACACTTTCTAAGAAGGGATTGTAAGAAATAATCCCCCTAAGGGGGTAAAAAGGGGTAAAATGTGTTTTCCCGAAGGGATACAACTTCTCTGTGTGGCTGGCAGGCTGCTGCCTGCTTGCACCCCCACCCACTGCCAGCTCAGCCACTTTTCCCTGATTGGGCCAGTCTTTCAAGGTCATTTGCATATGCAGGCTGATAAGGACTCACAACATTCCTCACCTCATTCCCCCCCCCAAGACAGTTGGAACACACAGGTAATTTGCATATGCGGCCTGATTGGTCCTCACCCCCCTATTCTAAACAGTCTGCAGTTGCTATTGGGAGTCATTGAATGTGTCCTGAGGTAAAATGCACCTCCCAGTCTTCCCCTAAAAGTTCCCTAGGGTTGCCAGTCTCCCTGTGGGGCCTGGCTTTTCTGTGTGGCTGGCAGGCTCCTCCTGCTTGCAACCCCTCTCTCTGATTGGTCAGCTGTGGAACTTTGTGTTCTGAGGTAAAAATCAGGTAAAGGAAACTGCAGACAGTTGAAGAAAGATGGTACAAGACTCCTGAATAGGGATAACATGCTTTGTTTTATTCAAACACCTTTGTGAAGCTTGGGTACTATGCCATTGTACTACAAAACCAACTTTAAAAAAAAACCCCACAAACCAAAAAATGTTACATACCCATAAATATTATAACTGTATTTAAAGTAGTTAAATACTGTAGCAAAGCACGAGTATCAAACTAGTTGTAATATATAAATGTCCATCAGTCAAGAGTTTCTCTTTGGGTTCAAACTATATTATATTCCCATCTAATTCAGCTTGTTTCTGCTTATCAGAAGATAATATAATAATTGTCCCTTCAGAATATTTAAACACAAAAGTTTCCTTCACTAGACCAGCACGTGCGGTTACTGAAGAGTCGAAAAATGGATATACTCACTTTCCAGAAATTCTGATATCACCATTTGCTAACTTGGACAGCTCTCATTTGAGAGAGCGTGCAGTGGTAAATAATTGCTTTGATCTATAGCTGAAGGTTGCTGGTTAGCAGAAGAAGAGGGAAAATCCATAATACTGCACTATTGGTGGAAATCTCTTTGGGTTACAAGCATCTCCAGAAGAGGTGAATTTTATAACGTTAGCTTATTTTCAGCCACTGCTGGTATGTTCTTTTTTCAGTATCTCAGGAGTAATGGAGCCCCATTTGTCAAAGTGGTCATGTCTCATGCTCCAAAAGGCTATATAATGAGCTTGTGTTGAAAGAAATGTTATTCTTCATCATAGATCACACTGTGGGGACTGTATATGCAGGCCAGAAGTGCAAGCTGCCAGAATATGACTAGAGGTATAGATATATATTGTGACACATAAACCCATGTAACCTTCAAGACTTTATTGAAGTACAAGTGGTTTAGAAATCTGTGAAGGCCTTTCTCTCTTTATAAAGTTATATCAGTGTTCGAGAATCTTTGTCATTTTCTCCAAAAAGCCAGCTGTCACAGAACGAAACTTGCTGCTGTCGTTACTGAAAGGTTGCTCAACCCAAGAAGACTGTGAGATAGAGTGGCCATGCAGCAGCAACATCTCCTATGGCTGTCTTAGACAGAAGGAAATGTGTGACAGCATTTTCACAAGCCAATCACCATTTTGACATATATGACCTCTCCATTAGCCCTACTCACATCACAGGGTGATTGTCGTGAGGATAATAACAACACACTTTGTAAATCACTGGAGCGGCATTAAGTTGTCCTGAAGGGCGGTATATAAATAAAATATAAATAAAATAAATAAATAAAATAATGCAGAATCATTATTTATATGCATGCGTTAACTGGGTCTGCCATTACATTCAAGTATTTGAAGTCACTGTCATGCAGCAGTTATGAGAAGAGTTAGGGATGATTGGTTGTCGAGTGTTTATATTCCTATGTGCTTGTAGATTCACAATTGCATACGTGTTTTCAGTGATCCTTGTGCCCGTGCTGTAAGAAAAGCTAGCATTTTTGCGTATTACTTCTCAATAACTATGTTTGACAAATAGTGGTTTGTAGCCAACAAATGTCCATTAGAATGCACGTTTTCCCCACCCGCAGCAATCCATTTCAGCCCTTGGAAGGTTTATTCCTAGAATCGCATGTGGATTGGAGGGGGGTGCTTCAGTGAGGAGGCAGAACTAGATGAAACTGTCCCCTGTGGAAGTGGAAGGAGGGGTGATTTCACCCTTTTGTCCTCCTCACTGCAGCTTTCTCAGCCCACATACTGGTGCCATAAATTAAGGATTGTTCTTTCCGGATGTTGAAAGGTTCTGTGGTGGGGGTGGAGAATACAGGAAAAATCTGCACCTCTTCCACTGGCAGTTCATCAGATAACAAGCCAATATATTGCTGGAAAACTACATGTTGAATTAGTAGCCTATACTGAAACCAGAGGCTTCTAGCTTATCCCTATTATTAGTTTCTGCACTGAAGCAGCCACTGGAGTGGCAATTAACTGCAGTACTGTGTCCACTTTATCTGCATCATAGTGTTTTAGTGATACATGTGGGTGAGGGTGGTATTGTGATTAGACCAGGAAGATCTGAATTGAAACGTCCACTTTACCATGAAGCTCACCTTGTGTGGCAGCAGGCACTCTGTCATCATAGAAGACAAAAGGGTGGGGGGTATATGAATAAAATTACTACTACTACTACTACTTTTACTATATCTCATAGCTATAGGCTGGTCCCCATGCAAATAGCCAAATCACAGCAGGGCCAGCCACAAAAACCATGCAGGGATCTGCAACCTCAGAGGAAACCCCAGGCACTTTTTGCCACCGCTGCCATCTGGATGAAAAGGGAAGACTTGGCAAAGTTGCCCATAGCATTCCTGTCAGAGGGCATGGGGGCAGGAGATAAAAGGCAATCTGCTCACCTCCTCCCATGCCCAAATAAGTGTGCTATAGCAGTCAGTCTAATAACACTCTTTAGCTTAAAATTTGTGTTTCAGTGATTCAGGTTTCTGTTTCTGAAGCCTGGGATAGCATCAGAGCTCTTTAAACCCAGAAGAACTGAAATTCAAGCCCATGGAGGGCTTGAATTGGAAAAGAAGTAGGTGTGAAATAAGCCCCCCACCACTCCCTACCCCATAGGGCAATTTCACTATGATGCTAAATTTTAACATTTTGGAATGTAAAGAAACTCCTTGCTGTTTCCTTTTTCATAGACACCAACATAACTCTTTAAACCTACTGTTTTACTGTCCTACAAGTAAGAATCCACAACAAAATGTTATGGATTGTTTTTAAATTGCTTCCCATCTGCTCCATAAGATGCATTTAATTTTGCATTTAAGGCAAAATTTTAACAGTGCACAAGAACCAAGCTGAAATAGCCTACAACATTTTGCTGCCCCTTTTCCTGTTACATGTCAATGATAATATTTTAGAAATGTTGAGGAATGCTACCTTGGAAGATGGGAGGGTTACAGACTATTGTCAGACACCCTTTGCTACTGTCAAATAAGGTGCTTTATTAAACTGGGCTGTACTGCTAGCTAGTCTGCCATTGTTCCAATAGCAATTGATGAAAATGCTTTTTATTTGGCTGTTCATTGTTTTGCAGTGGTTGATTTCCAGTAATATACAATCATCACTCTTTGCTGTCTTCCACCTTCTCTTTAAAATACAAGTTTCGGAAAGCTGCAGTTAAAATGCAACAGCCCTGGCCTTTGTTCAATGAACAGAGCAATTAAAGTGAAAGAAAACCATTTGAAAGCACTATGCAGGCCATTTTTCTGAGAGCTATTTGGGTCTTGTCTAATGAGAGGCATTGTGACTCACTGCTGAGACTGTTGTAGATTATGTTGTGCTCTTGACCTGTATAAGTAACTATTGCATGGAATTAATGAGCAAGCACAACTGGTTCAGGCAGCACTCAGCGGGAAATGTACCTTTGCACTTTCTTTCCCTGGAGTACCCATATAGGAGAGAGAATAAAATATAACGTTTGCATCTAAGTAAGAGGGGAAACAAGGAAGGAGAATTATGAACAGATAAATTCCATAAAGCTAGCTGTTCTGCTCTCTTGTACAAAAAATAGCCCCTTAAAGCTTAACATGGGCAGACTAGAACAGATGAGTCAGTAAAATAGTTCATCTTTGCTTGGTCTGTGCGATTCTTTTTTTTTTTTAGCTTGCATTGCTCATAGGTGGCTGATTAAACGTAAATCTTCTTTCTTGTTCCTTCATATCTTATGCTCATTTTCTTTTTATCTTCTAGCTGCACTTTGGAATGTTGAACCAGCCTAGGCTATTGTTTAGAATGGGCAGATGTACTTTGCTTGACAATGTATTATTTAAGAGCCTGCCTGAACCTCCAGAAAAGGACTGGATTTTGGAGATCTATGTTCAGATCCTTTCATAAGCTTGGGATACGCACCTATTCTTTACATGCGTGCTACATAATATATCACAGAGCATTTTCAAATGCCTGTTAGATACCAATTGAAATCATTCTATTCAGTTCTACTCGTTGCTTTGGGGATAATTTGTGAGTTACCCTGAAGTTCTAGTATTTTGAAAGAGGGAGAAAAAGTTCTCTTTGTCCACTCTCTTTATACCCCATGCATAATTTTATAAACCTCTATCATATTCCCCTCAGGTGTCTCTTTTCTAAACTGAAAAGTCCCGGACTTTTCAGCCTTTCCTTACATGAAAGGTTCTCCAACCCCCAGGTCATCTTGGTTGCCCTCTTCTGTACTTTCTTCAGCTCTGCAGTGCCTTTTAGAGATATGGTAACCAGAACTGCACACAGTATTCCAGATGAGGCACCATAGATCGGGGGGGGGGATGTTGGAAGTGTTATTTTTCAGTCCATTTCCTAAAAATCCCACCCAGCACAGTGTTAGCCATTTTCACTACTGCATCACACTGGGTTGATACTTTCATTGATCTATCCGCTATAACCTCGTCTCTTTCCATCTCAATCTCAGCACGTTCAGACTAGGGGTGTGGAGCGGGAAAATATTCAGTTTTCCTGCTTTGGGTTTACCTGAAGTGGGAAAATGATCCGGAATAACCCGAAACCCGAAGCGGCAAGCCGCTTTGGGTTCAGGTTGTCAGAAATCATAATGATTCGGAGCATACTGAAGTGAGATCCCCACCTCCCCCCTAAGCCCCCCTTCCCCCAACCCCACTTACCTTCCGAAGGCCGGAGCAGGCCTTCTGCCACTGCCATTGTGGCCAGCAGGGTGGCGGGGGAAGGCTGCAGCCGGTGCCTGCGCCGCCCACACCGCCACTTTGGCTTCTGCGGCAGCCAGCAGGCTGGCAGCGAATGCCTGCACTGCCTGTGCCACCGCTTCGGCCTCTGCGGCGGCCAGCAAACAGCAGCGAACACCGGCACCTGCACCTCCATAAGGATGCCCCAGGTAAGTGGGGTGGTGGTGGGAGGGAGGGCACCCTTTATAGGCCCCAATGCTTCCCAAAGCAATCCGAATTGCTTCAGGAAGCTTTGATTTGGTATTTCCGAATCAGGGCCATCATACTGGCCCAGATTCGCAAATACTGAATCTTTACGAATTGGGCCCAGTCCGGGTTTTTTTCCCGAACTGGGAACCCGAAGTGCACACCCCTAGTTCAGACCCCATTAAAATTTAGCTTTCTGTTAACTTTTCCTCTTATTTTTGTAAAACTCCATCTTTTGAAATCAAATGTTACTGTTTTGGCTGCTGAACCAACATTGTGGTCTCTGTTCCTGACTGGTGTAACAACATTATTTATTTATTTGTTTATTTATTTATTTGACAAAATGTATATTATATTCTGTGCTCGTGAGGGCCAATGAATTAAAACATACATAATAAAATCACATTTTAAAACAATTAAAACCAACCAAAACAGCAACAACACTACATCATTAAAACAGTTAAACTAGAGTTAAAAGCATAGAAAAACATCACAACATAATCTGCTTTAGGCCTCGCCCTTATTTTCTTCTCCATCTCAAAATAAGCCTCAAGTGTTTGATCAGGTGGGCAATAGTATCTAGGAGTTTATATCCCCGTACGCTTGAATGATGTCGTTCGGGTAAATTTTGATGAACTTTTAAAATCCATGCTGATCCTATTTTCTAAATGGAAAAAACAAAGTTACTCATGGTTTGATAGGATCTCATTGGTTAAATCTCTTATTCTCCCTAAGTTTCTGTTTCTGTTCCTGTTCCGATCCCTCCCAGTTAAAATACATCCAAGGAAAATACAGCTTTGGCAAAGTTGTCTCAATGAGTTTATTTGGTCTGGTCGCAAACCAAGAGTTGGGTTCCGGACATTACGTCAGCCCTCAGGTTTAGGTGGTCTGAATGTTCCAGACCTGTCTTTATATCGTGCTGCCTCTTCTTTGGCGCCATTAATTCAGGCTTTAAGACTGAACCCAGCAGAAGCCTGGATCTCTGTAGAAAGTTTCTTTTCTTCACCACTTTCCTTACCAGTAACCATCTGGCCCTCAGTTAAAAACAGGCCAGTTATGACTTCTTCCAACTCCCTATTAGACAACATGCTGAAAACCTGGGATAAATGTAGAAAAATCTTAGCTCCAGGTAACTCTCCCCTAACATCTTTCATTAACCAAGAGTGGTTCCCCCCAGGAAAGGATTTAAGTGAGTTTAGGGAATGGAAAGACTCTGGGATATTGTTGATTGCTAACTGGATTGAAAATGGGACAATTCTGGAAAAATCTATAGTGGAAGAAAGGTTCAGAATTAGGATATCTTGGTTTTAGATATCTTCAGCTGAAACATCTGTTCACCAAGCTGATCAGGTCCAAGGATTTGCTTCGGCCCCTAACTCCTTTTGAGGAAATGGTTTGGAATGGGGAAGATGGTAAACAGGGTAGGACTTCAACCCTTTACAAATTATTATGAAGGGTGATACATAAAGACCCTCTGCCATACCCAAAAAAATGGTCTGATTCTTTAAAACGGGTTATCTTGGAATCTGATTGGAAACATATATGGAATTCCCCTTCCAACAAATCTAGTTGTTGGAATATTAAACTCCAATTTTACAAGCTGCTGTGCAATTGGTATTTAACACCATATAAATTGAATCAGATGAACAGGTTGTTGAGCCCTCTGTGTTAGAGATCTTGCAAGCAAGAAGGCACAACCCTACATACGTGGTGGAAATGCCATTTTGTTCAGGAATTTTGGAGAGTGGTTCACAAAGAGATATTCAACATGATGGATCTTTCGTTGCCCTGCTCCCCAGAATTTTTCCTATTGGATTTTTGGTCCAACTCTGTGTTAGATAGGAATACCAGATCTCTTGTCTCGATATTAGTTGCCTCTGCTCATCTGGTCATTGCTGGGAATTGGAAATCCCTCAAAGGCCCATTGCTAAAAAAAATGGTATCAGAAAATCTGGGAGCAATATTTGATGGGTAGGATTATGCATAATCCATTTTTTGGGAACTTGCTTATGGCAGTCCCTTTATTTAAATACGATGAAATATGTAAACCAATTTTAGATGTTTTAAATGCCAAAGAAGTAATTCCCCCAATGCAACAAAGTTTAAATGCTTGTTTATTGTAATTCTTGGGTTTTTAACAAATTGCCAAGAGTGGTTTTGATAATGTCTTTTATGGCTTAGTTTTAATCCCTTTCTTGTTTGTACTGTACGGTTTTATCATTTCTTGTATTAAATTTGGATTTTAAAAAAAAGATCAGGTGGGCAATAGTACACCCCCACTTTTAAGTCATCCTTAGGGCCCAGTATTTCTACCAATATCTCTTCTGTTGGGTATTTCCTTCCCCTAATATTTTCTAACTTATTTGATTCTATGCCCTCTTTGATATACAATGCAACACTTTCTGCAGCACATTCCTCCCTGTCCTGCCTATTGAGCTTACACCCAGGGGTGACTGTGTGCCACTGATTTTTCCCATTTCACCATGTTTTTGAGACACCTACTGTATCTAAATTGTCATTTAGCACTAAGAACTCCAGCTCCCTCATCTTGGTTCAGATGCTTCTAGCATTGGCATACAGACACCTATAATATGTTTCTCTCTCCAACAAACCTCTTCTCCCTTGGCCCTTTTGTCTCTGCACATGGCCGTCCTCTGTCAACCTACTAAAGTTCTATTGTGCTGCTACCTGCGTGTTTCCATTATCGTCCCTCCTGAACCAGAGGCTCCCCATCTCCTGTTGGCTTTCCCCCAGGATTAATTCAAAAGCTACTTTGCCACATTTTTAATACTAAGTGCCAGCAGTGTGGTTCCTTTTTGGTTCAAGTGTAGCCCGTCTCTTTTTTAGTTTTGTCATGCCATAGAAAGTTCCCTAGTGCTTAACAAATCTAAACGTTTCCTTCTGGCACCACTTTCTTGTCGACATATTGAGAGTGACCCCTAATCTGTGCCTTTCTAGCTGGTTCTGTATGTGGAACTAGTAACAATTCTAAGAATGGTACCTTTGAGGATCTGGTCTTTAAGCTTCTGCCTAGTAACCGAAATTTTTCTTCTAGAATCACAAACTAAGTTTCCTAGTGTTATTGGTGCCAACGTGCACCATGACTGCTGACTCCTCCCCAGCATTATCTATCATCCTATCTAGACAGCATGTGATGACCGTAACCTTAACACCAGGCAGGCAAGTTGCTATGTAATCAAAATGCCTGTCACAGATCCTGCTCTCTATATTCCTAATAATTGAATCCCCAAGCCCATCTCCCTCCAACTCCTGGGGACATCTTCAGTACAAGAGGATATCGGTCATTCAAGGAAGGTTGATATATGTTACTAGGTTGCCCCTTTATAAAATGTGAGTAATAGTTACCTTTTCCCACAAGACCATTGTAAGAACTATCCAAATAGTGCTGTTAGCAGGGGGATGATAATGGTGATTGATAATCTTGATACAGTATTAATGAGAATGTGTTTGTAGGACAATTTAATTTAAAATATATGTCTGGTGTCTAACTGAACTCAAAGCCACTTATAAGCAAAAACAACCATAAATATAGCAATGAGTATAAACAATCAACAAACCACAACTATTATCCAAGGAGAAATCTATTGTAATAAACCACTAAGGCAAAAAACTTAAAATAACCAAGAGGTATTGATGTTTATCGTTTAGTATCTGAGTTCAAGTGAATATAAGGCTATCTTTTCTAAAAGTTGTAGGAATTAGAATAGACTAGGATATCCCAGGCAAGTCTGATCTCATCAGATCTCAGGAACTAAGTAGGGTTGATCTTGGTTAGTAATTGGATGGGAGACCTCCAAGGAAGACCAGGATTGCTGCGTAGAGGCAGGTGATATCAAACCACCTTGAAAACCCCAGCAGAAGTTAGCAGTGACTTGATGTTACTGTCCTCCAGGAGATAGTAAACTTCATACAAATTTGAACCCAAAATTCCTGACACTCTTGGTACAAGGGTCTGTTCAGTGACACCATTTTACAGTCTTAGAGTGAAATTGACCAGACAAAGCTGAGTTTGCAGAGTTCTTTTTCTGGCTTGGTCAGTCACTATCGGAAACTGAATGCTGGACAAGGTAGACTTTTGGTCTGTTTGAGCAGACCAGTATGCAAATTATCCATTACATTTCTTTGTTTTTTGGAAATATTGGACTTACTGCATGTAATAATTAAATAACAGCCCTTTGGATTGTTTTCCAGCCTTGTTGATGCATGGGAAAATGACTTTGGAGTACATTCTCTAACATTTCCATCCAAAACCTGTTTGGAACTGCTGCTGATACTGGCTCAAAGTAATGCTTCTCTGCCGCTTTCCCTTCGCTGCATGAACTCTTTTGAGGTAAAGAAATTACCATCTTTCACATAATGCGGATAACTTAAAAAGCGTAGAGATTAGAAAACATTTTATTGTACAAAATCAAAGATATAAATTACAAAATGAATAAAAACACAAAATATTACCAAAATATTGGCATAATATGCTGTATGACATGATGGTATCTTTGTGAATCTTTTCTAGTTTTGTTACAATCAATGGTGCAACCTTTTAGAATTATACATATTAGAAATCATGCTAATATAATAAGAATAGATTTTGGAAGACTCCATTTGAAATAAACTTTCAGTAATGTTAAGTACTATTTATTTATTCATTTAAATAGTTTTATCCTGCATTCCCTGCTTTTTTTAAGTAACTTACAAACACTTTGTAAGTTGGATGTTTAGGTATGTGTATTGGTGAGGGGCTTTTAATATAAAAATTGAACCTAAAACATATGGGTCACAAAGGAAGCTTTTTTAAGAGAGATGTAAATACAGTCAAATAGATAAAATGGTTTCCTGTGAAATCCTAAGCAGAGTTACTCCAGTCTAAGTCCACTGATTTCAATTCTTAGTGTATATGTTATTGTCAGACTCCTGCAAAGGACAATTGCTGAAGCAGACTTCTTGAACAGAGTTTTGATGCCCAAATTGAAGCTGAAATAAATAGAAATTCTTGCTGACTGTGATTTTAAAATGACTCTCTTTCTTCCAAACGTTTCTAGAAATGCAAAAGATTGTTAAGAGGTGCTCAGGGATAGAGGGGTTCATAAATCCCTAGTCAGTAGTACAATAAGAGTCCCTAATGAAGTGGTAGAACACATGGGGTGTGTAGATGTGCATACATCTGCACACCTTCAATTCATGGCATTTAAAAGTTCTGATATTTTGGAAGTGTGAAAACCCCTGTCAGATACTTTGGAGAACAGCTTTCAGTTAGAGAAGACAATAGTGGGCTAGGTGCACCAACGGCCTGACTCTGTATGAGGCAATTTACATCACCGTAATTGAACAGACTTGAGTGGCAGCCTCTTTGCACCTAGTGCCGCACTCTTTCCTGGAGGCATGAAAGAAGGCTGGCTTTCCTCAGTGGTCAGCAAAGTGAATTTTAGTCTCAAAACTTAGCCTCTTTCAATCGCACACAGCTGTCTTCCCTCTATTCATAGCACATACTTTTTGATATTAGGCACTGGAAGTTTTCAGGCAGGTCTTTATTGTGGTTTTTATACAAAGTTGTTTGTTTGGGGCATGGATATATAAATGATTGTTAGTGGGCTGTATTTTTCTGAATAATTAGCCTGACACAAAGATTGCTTTCTAGCAAATAAAATCATTTTATAACATAAACAAACTGTGTCGGTACCTGCTATATATCTCCAGTATATGATGAAAATTTCTGTTATTTCAATTATCAATAATTAGGTCATATATGAATAATAATAATATCTCCCTAGTCTGTAGGTGGTGAAATCTGATGTGATAGGACTTGGTAATAGTTGATGTCTTTTGGCCTTATCTGGATATAGGGAGGGATCTTAGAGTGAATTGAAAACAGCAGGTTGCTGTGGGCTACAGTGTTCTCTGCTGTACCTGAGAGAACCTCTCCCTACTGCTATTTACTGTTAAATTGTTGTTAGTTGACAATCCGCCGTCTTCCAGCATTGGTATTGTGATTTTACTCATATTTTACATTTTTTTCCTCCAGCTTCTTAGATCTTTTTTTAAAGTGATACGCTTTGGCCAGAACATTATTGAAAGAAGTTACTAATTTTTCTGCCCCCCTCCCCCTGCTGGGCTGTCACATCTCTTGTTGATAGTGATCCAGTTAGTAGGCATGGGCACCATCCACTAAAGAACTGCATATCTCATGTTCTTTTTTGGTTTTGAATCTCAGTGTAGCAGAAAGTTGTAAAATGCAACTTAAGAAAATGCAACTGCTTAAGAAAACGCTTAGCTGTGCAGATGCACCTGCTCTTTACCTTCCCCAGATACCTCTTTGTTAGTGCAGATAAAACTTTTAGGTCACTTCCTGTATTTGGACTCTAGGCCTCTAGTTTCATATCACATTTCTGCCGACTGTTGGAAAGACCATTTTAGAACTTTGTTTTCTAATCCAACTGTGGTTGACTCAAATGCTCAGCTAGCTTTATCGCCTGACGCTAATACGTGGCCTCCTGTTTTAGTTGAAGAAGTTAGAAGTTTAATAATGCAAATGAAGCCAGGTAAAATTTCTGGACCTGGCATGATCCCCTCTGAATTATTTAAATCAAACTCAACTTGGTGGGCAGAAGTTTTGGCACCAGTTTTTACACAAGTTAATGATACAGGCTTAATGCCGAGGATTTGGCGTCAGGCTATCATTGTTAATGTTTTCCATTAACTACCTAAACATAAACTCTTAGTGGCTGTTCAAGACCACTGGGTTGAATGAACAGTAATAGAAAAGAAAGAAAACATAATGCTTTTAGGCCACTTCCTGTGTTTGGACCACTGCCTGACAAGAAGGAGAATCATGCCACCAGTTAAGATCCGCCACACAAGCTCTGCTTATTGTGCCCCTGCCTTCAGAGGAGAGGTGGGTGGCAACCAGAGACAAGGTATTTTCAGCTGTGTCACTCCTGGGGAGTGCCCTGCCCCTTGAGGCTTATCTGGCACCTACCCTACTATCTTTTAGGTTAAAATATTTCTTTTTACCCAGGCTTTTAATTAAGGTTAGTCTTTTAAACTTGTTTTTATAGTCTGCTTCTAGTTTGAGAAGTGTTTTATGACACATTTAAAGTGTGATATGTTTTAGACTGTTTTATGCTTTTACTGGGTTTTCAGTGGCTTATTAATTGTTGCACATTTTATGGTACTTATGTTCTTACTGTGTTTTAATTTATGCCACTTGAACAGACTCTGTGGAGAGGTGGCATAGAGATAATTTAAGTAAATAAATAGGACCACAACTTTTCGCCCTCTCCCCCACCCCAATTACCTAGAGTTGCGTACCTTAAAGTAAAAAGCAGTACAATGTACTTCTGACTCTCCATTTACTCTGGCAGCAACACTAGGCTATAATCTAATAAAGAAGATTAGAGTTGCCCTTTGCCTGCCTCAGCATCATATTTCTTGCCTGAAGAAGCTGATTCACATGTAAGTTCACAGTGATGCTGGTTTAAAGAGAATGGAAAATGATAGTCTGGAGAACCCAATCCCTCCCCCCTTTCAATTTCACGCACCCATAAAAGAAAATAACTATAGTCTATTTAACTTCGCCAACCCCTGTTTCACTTTGCAACCTTAACAGTTAGTGTCTAACAGGCATTACAGTAACATGCTTTCTTTTCCATATCAGCACTACTGAGAGAAATGTGCTAAATGGCCTAATGTATCCTCATAAAGCTTCAGTGTCTAAGATGTTAGATAGTTTGCGTTTTTTTCCTCCTTCTCTTCTCTGCTGCCAGATACAGAAATAGTCAAGATAAGGTTAGAAAAACACCAACAGAGATTTCATGTTGCTTTAAAGTATCTCTTTGTATTAACAGCATTGTGTTGTAAACCCAAAAACTCAACTGTGTTGGACCACCTTCTTATGATAAAAAAATTGAGCAGCTTGATAAATGGAATAAAGCTCCCCCCCCCCAGTTTTTGTGCACCCTGGGTATGAAAACATTTTACAAATAAATGTTAGTCATAGGCTTGGATTCCAACTACAGTCATCATAGACAGAAGGATTTCTATCTGTAGAAATGTACAGGGCCAGCCCATTCACTAGGCAGGCCTAGGTGATTTCCTACGGTACCATTCAGCCCTTTGCACCTCACCTGCAGTGGCCAAGCCTATCATGGAAAGCGGCAGCCTGGGAGGGCACCCTTCTGGCCCCAGTGGACAGCCATGGGGAGCCTGCTGTTCCCCCCCCCTCTCTCTCTCTCTGTTGTGGAGGTGGTGTGACTATGCTGGGCCTGCCTCTCTGTCTTTCCCTTACCACCATGCTAGGAGGAGGGCAGGTGGCAGCTTCCTGCCCAGCCCCTATGCAGAGAAGGCAAGGAGAGTAAGCAGTATTATGTCTTGTCACATCTCCACAATGTGAAGATGGCAGATAGTGGGTGCTGCTGTGTTGCTCCTCTATGGTGAGGGGGCTGAGGAAGGTGGGTGGTGTTACCCAGTGATGTGCCAAATATTAAAGAAAGCTTGCACACTGTTATGTGTCATGAAATTGATTGTATAAAAGGTATTACATGAAATTTTGTTCTTGAGGTATGGACACAGGTTCTGCACAAAGATTGCATATATTAGATATGATCCCATGAGTGTAGAAGGCGACTGTGCAAGAAGGGAGTCAAGCTTTTCTTGCAGCATTCGTCTGTCCTTTAATGCAACTGCAGTTGTGTAGTGTGCTGTCGTGCCTTTGAGCATTCGCAGAGATTTCCATCATTACTGAAATGAACAGGTGGGACTGGCTAGCTTACAGGAACCTTTCCTTTATAGACATGGCTGTAGCTGTAATTACTGGAAATCATCAGTAATTTGTATCTTAAAAATAAATGCCCTTACTTCAAGATCCTAAATGATAAAATTATTTATGAACTGTGAGTGCCTAGAAAAAGACTACAGGATGGCTTTAAGATGTCCATACTATCCACTCTGCCAGTTAACATCAGCCTTTCTGTGCCCATAGTCTTCAGAGGTGAGGTGGGTGGAATCTATAGACAGGGCATTTTCTGTGGTGGCACCCTGCCTTTGGAAATCCCTCCTTCTTGAGGCTTGCATAGCGCCTGTTTTACTTTTGATTTAGGTGCCAGGCTAAAACACGCCTTTTTACTCAGGCCTTCAATTAGGGGTTGTATCTTACCAGCTTTGTAGTGATCCACTTCTGTTTTATGAATCGTTTCTATACTGCTCATGCCCAGCGGCTTGTAATTTAATATTGTGATTTTTAATTGTAAGCCACTTTGAAGAGGACTCTGAAGAGGCAGCATATAAACACGGACATTTATTTTAACAGTTTGCTTCTATATGTTCTTTCCCCTTGCATTTCTGTAGGATCCAAGTCCTATACAGAGATGCATCTCATATCTACATGCCAGATATGCAATCATTTTCAGTTTTATTGGACTGTAGCTGTATGTCCTAGTTGTACAAATACTGTTGAAATTTTTTTTTAGAGGGGGCATGACTCTCCCTCTCAGGGAATTGTTTTGTTAACAGATGAAGCTACTTTACTTTATCACCAGACTTGCTTGACAGCCCATTCAGAACAAGGTCAAGAGAAGATCTGGTTTCAAGAAAACCAAGTAGCACTGACATCCCTTCAAAGAGGAAATGCACAAAATCAACCAAGACTCAGAGCACATTACAAGATGTAGTTGTGAAACAGAAAAGCAATTTGAATGTGATGAAGTGTACTCAGGTAGAGAAGAGAGGTTATTAAGCTTTTCTTGTATTTGCCAATAAAAGTCCAAGAGGTGTTTTTTGTGTGCCGTGGCCTTTTCTTCAGCATCTCAAAGTGATGCCTCTGGTCAGCTGCACTATAACTCAGCTTTCCTCAATGAAATCAGAGCCTTCATTTCATTGTGTCTCTAGTGAAGATGGCATCATTTTCCAGTCAGACCACCACATATTAACTAATTATCACTTGAAGCAGTTGTGGCTGATTACATACAGGGAAGTAATTACTGAAAACGGTCCTGGTGCAACATCTGAGAATGAAATGTACTCAGTACAGGTGATGCATCAAATGTTCAAAGAGATGAGACTGATTTTGTGGAACCAGCGTTTGGGGAGGGAGAGGAGGGAAACCCCCATCAACACTCCCTGAAGTTCTCATTTTAGAGCAACAACTTTGCATATATACAGAGGTACTCAGGGTCTTGGCTCAGATGTCACACAAAATCATGGCTTCTTTAGTTTTGTTAGTATGAGTGTCCAAACAAGGGCCGTTCCACTAAATATAGTTCGTATCTGTCTTGTTCTCCAGTACTGTTCTCACCCCCTTGCCAGCTGGATACCAAATCAGAGGTAGAGGCAGGGGAAAGGGGAAGGCAATGAAATTAGCATTTGTTGAACCAAACTGGGATTCAAGTGGTGATCCACTCATAGATTAGAGTGGAATTCTGGTTTCATTGACTAACTGGGTTGGATCCCATGATATTTTGTGTGCTGACAAAGGGATTTCTGTCATGAGAATGGGACTTTCCCATGCCTACTGCCATCCTGAGGCATCCCAGAATGTTCGTCGTCGTCCTTCTGTGCAGCCCCACATTGGGACTGCGCATGCGCAGGCCGGCCGCGGAAAGATTTGACTAGCTATAGAATCGTGAAGAGGGGGACGCTCGCCGGTTCCGCGCATGCGCGGTTCCGTTCCCGCCAAAACCGGCATACTTAAGGCGAGCGTCCCCCACATTCCCTCAGTTCCTTTTTCGCCGCCGTCGGAATTGGTTCTGCTAGTGTTCTTCTTCCAACTCTCACTATGGCCCTCTTCAAAAAATGTCAGAAATGTTCGACGAAGATGACCCACTCCGATGGGCACGACTTGTGCCTTCTCTGTCTCGGGGAAGGGCACATTGTTCAGCGCTGTGCTATTTGCCAGTCGTTTACACCCAAGGCCCGCCACGACCGTTCTGCTCGGCTGAAGGCCTTCCTCTGGGGGTCTAACCTTCTACCCCAAGATCCGGCGGGTAAGCAGGATGCGCCTCGTTCGGCCGCTTCTCCCGCTCCCGGGCCTTCGTCTGACCCGGCTCGTGGTTCCTCGGATCCGACCTCCTCGGAACCGGCTGCGGTACCGGCTACCCCCCTTGTGACCGAGGGTGCTACCCGCCCGAAGAAGCGCTCGGCGGAGCGCTCCGCTGTGGAACGGGCTGCTTCGGCGCCCCCGGCAAAAAAGTCGAAGTCTCGTTCGAAGCATCACAAACGAGACACCTCCGCTCCCGCCACTCGCGGCCCTTCGCCTGTGCCGGCGTCTCTTTCAGCTCCTCCGCCTGATGCCTTGCACACGCCGTCGCCGCCGCACACGCCTCCACCGCATATAGAGGATGATTACATCTCGGTTCCGAACTTCCCGGATCCGATCGTGGCCTTCGAACATGGCTTGCCATCCGCTCCTGCCTCTGCTGATCCGTCCGTTCCGTCCTGGCCCCAACAGCAGGTCCCGGACGCCCGTTCGGTTCCGACCCCGTGGCTGCCTCCGGTGCAGAACTTCCCAGGCATAGGTGATGTGGCGACCTGGTCATCCTTCGTGTCCTGGCTCCAGTCATCGGCGGCGCTTGTCCAGCGCGCTGGCCTGGTCCCATCGGTGCCTGCCTTCTCGTCAGCCGTACCAGAGACGTCCATGAGACAGCCGGGACACACGGTCGCTCCTCCGACGCTGCCTCCGGTCTCCCGCGCGGAACCGATGCCATCTGCCTCTGCGCAGGTGCCGGAGTTCTCCGGTTCCGAGGATGAGGAGGGTCTGGCTTCCCCCTCTGAAGCTTCCTCCGACCTGGCGTGGGATCCGTCCCCTGACGACGCCGTCGGTGAGTCCAGAGCATCCTCTCCCACCGAAGATCATCGTATGCTTCCTGAGCAGATGATCCGAATGGCAGAAGCTTTGGAGCTGGATGTCACTTCTTCTGCCACGAAGCACAAGAGTAAAGTCCTCCAGGCGCTATCCTCTGGTTCTTCGGCATCTGTGGCTTTCCCTCCGGTGGAGGATCTCGTTGATGCCGCGCACAACTTGTGGCAAGCACCGGCCTCGGTTCCGGCGACTGCCCGGAACCTGGAAAAATGTTATCGGCTGAAGCAGGAGGATTGTCCTTTTCTCTTCGCCCATCCGAAGCCTTCTTCCCTGGTCGCCGACGAGGTCAACGCTCGGTTCCGTCGAAACTCACAATCCGCTCCAGTGGATCGAGAAGGCCGGGAACTGGATGCCCTGGGTCGCAAGGTCTACTCCTCCGCGTCCCTTGCTTTTCGTATCGCCAACTTTCAAGCGATAATGGGATCATACAACCTGTTCCTATGGAACCGACTGTCAACCTACATTGCCGACTTGCCCGCTGCCAGTCGCCCCTTGGTCAAGGCTCTGCAAGCTGAGGCTGTGAAGCTCGCAAAACAGCAGATGACAGCCGGGAAAGATGTGGCTGACTGTTCGGCTCGCTCCATGGCTTCCTCTGTGGTCCTCCGAAGGCATGCTTGGCTCCGCTCCACGGCCCTGCCTCTGGATAAGCGGACGAAGGTTAAAGATTTCCCCTTCGAGGGGAGCCTCTTATTTTCGGAGAAGACGGATGAAGCCCTGTCCCTCATGAAGAAAAATCACCAAACGGCTAAGTCCCTCGGCGTGATTGCTGACCAGTCGGCCTCGAGGTATCGTGCTCCTCGGTTCCAGTCCTTCCAAACGCCCTACCAGTCTTCCCAGCCCTACCACCAGCGCCAAGGCCGCTATTCTTCCACTTACTACGGCCACCGTTCCTTCTCCGGTTCGCAGAAGGGTGCTGCTAAAAGGTCTTCTCGGAACCGAGGGAAACAGGGACCTCAACGCTCCCCGAAAGGTCCGGCGTCGGGTCCGAAGCAGCTCTTCTGACTAGATCTGGACGCTGCCCTGCCTGCCTCCCAGGATGTTGGCCAGACCCCCTTGTTTGGGAAGAGGCTCCGACCGTTTCTGCCCGTTTGGCGGACTATCACTACTGATTCCTGGGTGTTGTCTATTGTAGAGCATGGCTACAAATTGTTGTTCACCTGCACCCCCCCACTCTCTCTGCCCCCTCGTTATACACCTGTTTCTGGTTCACTGTTGAATAATAATGTTCAGGAGTTGCTTCTAAAGGGTGCTGTGCGTGTGGTTGATCTTTCCACCTCTCCCTATGGTTTCTATTCTAGGTACTTCCTAGTGGATAAGAAGGATGGTGGTTCTCGCCCTATCCTAGACCTCAGGGGTCTCAACTCCTACCTTGTGACCCAGAAATTCAGGATGCTCACCCTGTCCAAGGTTATAGAGCTTTTGGACACTGGAGTCTGGATGGCCATTATTGACCTGAAAGACGCCTACTTTCACATCTCTATACGTGAGGATTGTAGGAAATACCTCAGATTCTTCTGTGGGTCAGTGGCCTATGAATACACTGTTTTGCCTTTCGGGTTGGCTTCCGCCCCCCGAGTATTTACCAAATGTATGGCTGTGGTGGTGGGCTTTTTACGCTCTCAAGGATGTGTCATCTACCCCTACTTAGATGATTGGCTCCTGGTTGGGCCATCTGCCCTTGGGCTCAGGGATCAGCTCTCCCTTGTCACTTCCCTGCTTAATAGCTTGGGCCTTCTCATTAATTTCGGGAAGTCCATATTTTTGCCTACGCCAACGATACGGTTTATTGGGGTAGTTCTGGACTCCTCTTTAGGGAGGGCGTTCCTACCTTTGGACCGTTTAAACCGCCTGGTTTCTCTGGTGCGTTATTTCCTGTCTCATCGCTACCAGACAGCCCTACTTATTCAGACACTCCTTGGGCTTATGGCCTCCACTACGAGTGTAGTGCTTCTGGCACGCCTCCATATGCGGCCCCTGCAAACCTGGTTCCTTCGACGTTTTAACCCTCTTCTGATGTCCCCTCAGCGGAAGTTCTCCATCCCAAGAGGTGTGCTGCGCTCCCTGGTTTGGTGGTCCCTCCCTGAGAATTTATCCCGGGGCTCTCCATTTGGCACTTTCGTGGCTGACGTTACTGTCTCCACTGATGCCTCCAATCTCGGCTGGGGTGGCCGCTGTGGTTCTTTGACAGTGCAAGATGTCTGGTCGCCCTCTGAGACCTCCTTGCACATCAATGTGTTAGAACTCCGTGCAATCCGGTACTCCCTTGCTTCCTTCACAGATGTGCTCCGGAACAAGCGGGTCCAGGTCCTGTCCGACAACACGACGGCCTGCTACTACGTGAACAAGCAAGGGGGAACGGTTTCACTCAGGCTCTGCAAGGAAGCCGCACGACTATGGTCTTGGGCGGCCCACAACAATGTCTACCCCAGAGCGATTCACATCGCGGGGGAGCTGAACGTGTCCGCAGACACCCTCAGCAGGGTGTTTCTCCCGCAGCACGAGTGGTCCCTTCAGCCCAAATATCTCCTTCCAGTTTTCCGCCAGTGGGGGTTTCCGGAGGTAGACCTCTTTGCTACGGCTTCCAACAGACAGGCCCCGCAGTTTTGCACCAGGGCTGGGGTGGATCCTCGATCCCTGGGAGATGCCTTCCAGATACCCTGGTCCCCAGGCTTCTTTTATGCCTTCCCCCCAACCCCGCTCCTGCACAAAGTTCTTTGCAGGATTCGAGCTTATCGCACCCACTGCATCCTGGTGGCTCCATATTGGCCTCGCCAGGAATGGTTCCCCCTCCTGCTCTCCCTTTCGAAGGGATGTTGCCTGCCCTTCCCAACCGCCCCGGACCTCTTGCTGCGGGACGGTGTGTGGCACCACAATGTGGGGGTTCTGAAGTTGACGGCCTGGCTCCTGCTGGCCCCGGAGTGACCTTCTCTGCTGAGGTCTTGCGGATCCTTTTAAACTCACGAAAGCTCTCCACTAGGCTGTCTTACCAGCGCAAGTGGTCCCGTTTTTCCAAGTGGTTGGCTCCCAAAGGGGCTTCCCCTTTTGTATGCCCCCTACCTTTAATTTTTGATTACCTGGTGGATCTGCACTCACGTGGTCTGGCTGTGAGCAGTGTAAAGGTCCACCTGGCTTCGATCTCCGCTTTTCATGAGCGGATTGATGGGAGAACCGTGTTCAGCCATCACTTGTCCAAACAGTTTCTCAAAGGGCTTTTCAAAACCTTCCCTCCCAGGGTACCCCCGGTTCCACAGTGGAGTTTACCTTTGGTTCTGGCACAGTTAATGCTTCCGCCCTTTGAACCACTGGCTACCTGCCCTCTGGCATTGGTGACATTAAAGGTGGTGTTTCTGGTGGCTATTACCTCCTCCAGAAGGGTTGGGGAGATCTCTGCCTTTCGGGCTGATCCCCCTTTTCTTCAGTTCTTCCCTGATAAGGTTGTCCTGCACCCTAGTCTGGAGTTCCTCCCGAAGGTGGTAACCAAGTTTCATCTGCAACAGAAGGTTATCCTCCCTACATTTTTTCCCAACCCTTCTTCCCCGGGGGAACGAGCCTTGCACACTCTCGATTTGAAACGTGCTTTATTGTTTTATTTGCATGCAACAGCAACTTGTAGGAAGTCCCCTGCATTGTTCATTTGCTATTCTGGACCCCGTAAGGGTCTGCCTGCTTCCCCACAGTCCATTTCCCGCTGGTTGGTGTCTGCCGTTAAACTTTGTTATGCTAAAGCTGGTGTGCGGTGTCCTTTATCCGTGATCGCCCACTCTACCCGGGCGCAAGCTGCTTCTGCTGCATTCCTGCGAGGAGTTCCGCTTCGGGACGTCTGTCAAGCTGCCACCTGGTCGTCTCCGTCGACGTTCATCAAACACTACTCTGTGGACGTGAATGCGAGACGTGACTCGGCAGTTGGGACTGCTGTCCTGCACTCGTTGTTTCAGTGACACTCACACCCGCCCCCATTGGTGAGTAGCTCGCTATACTCCCAATGTGGGGCTGCACAGAAGGACGACGACGAAAAACAGTGTTTCTTACCAGTAACTGTTGTTCGTCGAGTATCTTCTGTGCAGACACACATTCCCTCCCTCCTGCCCCGCTGTGAGTGCTGTTTCGTACTATTTGGCCTCCGGCGGCTCAGGGGAACTGAGGGAATGTGGGGGACGCTCGCCTTAAGTATGCCGGTTTTGGCGGGAACGGAACCGCGCACGCGCGGAACCGGCGAGCGTCCCCCTCTTCACGATTCTATAGCTAGTCAAATCTTTCCGCGGCCGGCCTGCGCATGCGCAGTCCCAATGTGTGTCTGCACAGAAGATACTCGACGAACAACAGTTACTGGTAAGAAACACTGTTTTTCCTACTGGGGACAGGATGCCATAAAGAAAAGAATGAGGGGCATATTGGTCTGCAGTGAGAGGGGAGAATTGGCAGAATTCACCTGTTCCCTCCCATTAGTGGGATTTACTGCTAGATCCAACCTCACAAAGTATGTCATGATTTTGCATGAGGTCTCTGAATTGTACCTGCAGGGCTTTTTTTGAGGGGGAATGCTTTGGAATGGTGTTCTGGCAGCTCTAGAATCTGCTCACGTGATTCCTTTCTCCTTTGGCCCCATAGGCTCTGCAGGGGAGGTTAAGCTGCTTTGAGTTCATTCTGCTTTCATTTCATTCAGGAGTTTCTATGTATATGTGTTCTGCTTTGAGTTCACTCTTGTTTTATTTTCATGGGGGTGGGTGGGACTGTGCGTGTGTGTTCGTGTGTTGCTTTCATTCTTTTGTCGTCTGAAGTTGACATTGTTATGGTTCCCACAGCTTTTGAATGCAGATTGGTTCTTTGTTAGTTAAATATATCAGTTATGGTTATTTGTATTAGTTAAAATATCAGTTATGGTTATTCCAGTTTTATGCTAGGAATGGATAGCTGTGTCCAAGTCACAGAAGGCTTTCATCAATATATTCATCAGCATATAGGTGTTCTTATGTCTTAATAGCTGTAGCTCAAATGGTTCTCCTCAGCCTCAGCTGATTAATATTACTGAAATTGCAGTGGACATATGGGTGTTAAGGAAGATTTTATTAATATGGAATATTTATGAACATTTCACAATGTCACAACAGCTTAGCCATTGGCAAGGTAGAGTTGGCAGGCAACCAAAAAAAAGCCATTTTAAACTAAGTATAAATCGAATGCAGCTAAATTTGAGTATCTTCTTTTGAATTGCTCCAGTAAAGCAAAACCCTCCCTGAAAATTTGAAAATTCAATATTCATTAGATTAGGAATTTCAGACTGGAATTTTGAGAAAGAATTTTGGATTTTTTTTTCTATGCTGGCAGCAGGAATCTGTTAGAATTTAGATTAGTCAATGGGTTTTGGATTTTTAGAGGCCCCCTCCTTCTTGCATATTTTAAAATATGATTCCAAAGAAATGAAATGTTTGGGAAAGGGAATGGAAGATTTCACTTTTTGTAGAGGATACAGAAAGGAAAAAAACCCTAATTTTCCAAGCTTACTAACATTTATCTCGTCGTAAAGCATTGTGCTGGGTTCCGGGAAGTGGCGTCACTTCTGGGAAGCGATGTCACTTCCGGGAGTGACGGTACTTCCGGAAGTGATGTCATTACGCATTTTTTGGGAGCACATACACTTTGCATGTGCGCTTGTGATAATAGAGAGATCGTCTTCGTCCTTCTGTGCAGCCCCACATTGGGACTGCGCAGGCGCAGGCCAGCCGCGGAAAAGATTTTTCTAGCTTTTAGAGATGTGAAGGGGACGTTCGGATCCACCGCGCATGCGCGCCGGTGTTCCCGCCAATTTTGAATGCATATATATCCGAACGTCCCCGGCATTCCCTCAGTTCCTTTTTCGCCGCCGTCGAAAAGGTTCTTCTTCTCTAGCGTTATTTGTCTCTCAGCGTCTCTTCGGAGTTTCTTGGTCTTTTTCCTGTGCTGTTCGGTATTTTCTTGTGTCCATCTGTCGGGGAATACCGTTCAAAATGTCTCAGACGTCCTTATTTAAAAAGTGTCTGAAGTGCGGAACGAAAATGACACACTCGGATGGCCATGAGCTCTGTCTCATCTGCCTGGGCGAGGGGCACGTCGTGGAGCGTTGTGCGGTGTGCATGTCTTTCACCCCGAAAGCGAGGAGCGATAGGAAGGCCAGGCTCCGTGCCTTCTTGTGGGATGCCAACCTTCTCCCCCCCAAGCCATCGGGCTCTTCGGGAGATAGGCCCCGCTCCGCCGCTCCGTCACCGGCGCCGTCTCGTAAGTCGCCAGAGCCGCTTCCATCGGAACCGACGGGGCAACCCGTTCCGGAGGCCCGATCTGACTCCGGTTCCGGGGATCGTCCTTCGAGTCGGAAGGCCAAGAAACGTCCGTCATCCAAATCGAAGCCCTCGTCCAAAACTTCGGCCACAGAGGCTTCTTCGGAGCCCCCGCCTAAAAAGGCCAAGGCCAAGTCAAAGGCCAAGGGCCGTGCTCCGTCCAGGGAGGAACGGTCTCGCTCAAGCTCTGCAGGGAAGCAACGACTCTCTGGACGTGGGCCATGGTCAACAACGTCCTTCCCAGGGCCGTTCACATTGCCGGGGAGCTCAACACCGCAGCAGACACACTGAGCAGGGTGTTTCTACCTCAGCACGAGTGGTCCCTCAACAGGGTTTACCTCCACCAGGTCTTCCGATCATGGGGCACACCACTCATCGACCTCTTCGCCACGGCCCACAACAAGCAGGCCCCGCTGTTCTGCTCCCGGGCCGGAGTTGGCCGTCACTCCCTAGGGGATGCTTTTCAGATACCCTGGTCCCCGGGGCTCTTTTATGCCTTCCCGCCCTTTCCACTCCTGCACAAGGTCCTCTCCAGGATAAGGGCCTTCAACACCCACTGTATCCTGATTGCCCCACGGTGGCCCCGCCAGGATTGGTTCCCGCTCTTACTCTCCCTTTCACAGGGACGGTGCCTAGCACTTCCGCCGGCCCCGGACCTATTGACCAGGGACGGGGTCAGACACCACAATGTGGCAGTTCTGGGCCTGGCTGCCTGGCTCCTGTGCGCTCCGGAGTAGGCCTCTCCTCGGAGGTTCTTAAAGTCATTCTGAATGCCCGGAAGCCATCCACCAGGCTATCCTACCAGAGGAAGTGGTCACGTTTTTCCCAATGGCTGGCCTCAAAAGGGGTCTCTCCCTTTGATTGCCCTTTGCCTGTGATTCTCGACTACCTCCTATATTTGTGCTCACAGGGTCTTGCCTTCTCCAGCATTAAGGTCCACATGGCTGCGATCTCTGCTTTTCATGAGCAGATTGATGGAAAGACCGTTTTCACTCACTGGCTTTCCAAGCAGTTCCTAAAGGGCCTGTTTAAGACCTTCCCTCCTAGGGCCCCGCCGATCCCTCAGTGGAGTCTGTCCCTGGTACTCTCCCAACTGATGCTCCGGCCCTTCGAGCCCCTATCCACCTGTCCCCTGCCCTTGCTCACACAAAAGGTGGCCTTTCTGGTGGCGGTCACGTCCTCTAGGCGTGTTGGGGAGTTGTCTGCTCTGAGGTGTGACCCTCCCTTCCTGCAGTTTTTCCCTGGTACGGTCATGCTCCACACTAGCATGGAATTTCTGCCCAAAGTGGTCTCCAAATTTCACCTACAGCAAAAGGTGGTCCTCCCTTCCTTTTTTCCAACGCCCTCATCCCCAGGGGAACGAGCACTACACACATTGGATGTAAAGCGTGCTTTATTGTTTTATTTACATCGCACCAAATGCTTCAGGAAGTCTCCTGCCCTGTTTTTATGTTACTCTGGCCCTCGCAAGGGCTCACCTGCTTCTGCCCAGTCCATCTCTCGCTGGATTGTGTCTACGATTAAACTTTGCTATCAGCATGCTGGAGTCCAGTGTCCCTTGTTGGTTACCGCTCATTCCACTCGAGCGCAAGCTGCTTCTGCTGCCTTCCTGCGAGGAGTGCCGCTCCGGGACGTCTGCCAAGCTGCGACATGGTCCACTGCAGACACTTTCATCAAACACTATTCTGTGGACGTGAATGCACGGCGTGAATCAGCTGTTGGCACGGCTGTCCTGCATTCTTTGTTCCAGTAGACACTCACACCCGCCCCCATTGGTGAGATGCTAATTATTCTCCCAATGTGGGGCTGCACAGAAGGACGAAGACGATAAACAGGGTTTCTCACCTGTAACTGTTGATCGTCGAGTCTCTTCTGTGCAGACACACATTCCCTCCCACCTACCCCGCTGTGAGTGCTTGGTTTCTGAGTTTCTCCGGCGGCTCAGGTGAACTGAGGGAATGCCGGGGACGTTCGGATATATATGCATTCAAAATTGGCGGGAACACCGGCGCGCATGCGCGGTGGATCCGAACGTCCCCTTCACATCTCTAAAAGCTAGAAAAATCTTTTCCGCGGCTGGCCTGCGCCTGCGCAGTCCCAATGTGTGTCTGCACAGAAGAGACTCGACGATCAACAGTTACAGGTGAGAAACCCTGTTTTTCCACCACCTCTTTTCCCAGAAAAAAAGCCCTGGTTACTTGCATTAAGTTCCCAAGCAGGATTTGTAGAGAGGTGGCAAAGGAAGTTTGTTGCTGCCTCCTTTATATGCCTCCACTGTCCATCATTTGGATTCCCTTTAAAATTTTATTTATTTAGAAAATATATACACCATTACTGCAGTTAGCATCTCAAGGCAGCTTACAACTAAGACAGTAAAACAGATCCAGTAAAACACAACCATTAAAAGCAAAGCCATTATAAAATCCACCCAAAACAAGCTGATGCCCTTAAAGCAAGCCAGGGCACAACAGCTTATATATTCTGAGCAGCCTAAAATGATGTAGATGATCTTCAGGCCAAAAGCAAACTATAAAACATTTAAGGAAGAAGGAATCCATTCATTAAAAGCCTGGGTAAAAAGAAATATGTTAACCTGACTCCTAAACTAAAGCAAGGTGAAGCCAGTTTCACAGGGGAGGATATTCGAAAGGGAAAGTGCCACCCCCATCCACCACCAAAAAAAGCCCTGTCTCTGGTCACCACCTACTTCACTTCTAAAGGTGAGTTCCAGAGAACACAGTTTCAGAAATGGATCTGAACCAGGTGGGCTGGACAGTACAGGAGGAGGTAGTCCTTCAAGTGCCCTGGCCCCAAGCTATTAAGGGATTTAAAGGTAAGAATCAGCACTTGGAATTGTGCCCAGAAACAGATGGATAAACAGTGAAGATCTTTCAGAAAGGATGATAAATCCCTGTGTCCTGCCCCTGACAATAGCTTGACTGCTGCATTTTGGATCAACTGACGTTTCCAAACTGTTTTCAAAGGCAGCATATCAGTAATCTAACCTGAACGTGATTAGAGCAGGGATTGCTGTTGCTAGATCATGTTTTTCAAGGAAGGACTGTAGCTGATGTATCAGCTGAAGGTGGTAAAAGGTGCTGCGTGCCACAGAGGTAACCTGATGCTCCAACTGTAGTCCAGAATCCAGTAGCTCTCCCTAACTATGATCCTACTCCTTCATGGGGAATGCAGCCCCCTCCAAGGCATGCTGACTCCTCATTCCTTGAGCAGCTGTCTGGGTTGAGCTGCAGGTTATTGGCCCTCATCCATCCCATTACCTTCTTTAGGCACGTGTTCAGGACTTCCACAGACACATCTGACTCTGGTGATAAAGAGAAATAGAGCTGGGTGTCATCTGCATATTGGTGGCACTGCACTCCAGTTCCCAGACAATCTCTCCCAGTGGTTTTATGTTAAACAGCATAAGAAGCAAGATGGATCCCTGTAGGACTCCATAGCATAAATATCACTGGACCAAGAAGCACTCCACCATCACCACCTCCTGGAATTGGTCACCCAAGTATGAGCCAAACTACCAGAGCATAGTGCCCTACTCCCAGCTCAGCCAGCCTCTCCAGAAGAATACCCATGGTCAACGGTATTGAAGGCATCTCAGAGGTCCAGGAAAATCAACAGAGATGTGCTCTCCTATCACTCTCTCAGCACAGGGTGATCAAGGCTGTTTCTATCCCACGCAGCAAATAAACAGCAAATAAAACTTATAGCTGATAAATTGCTTTTTAAAAAAACAGCAGCTGGAATTAAACAAGCATAAACATCTGAATTTACCTTCATAGCCATAGAACAGAAAAGGGACTTACTTTGGCTTTTATCATACTTTGAAGGCTCCTGTGGGTCAAGGGGGCTTCCTTTCTTCTTAAAAAATGGATAATAATGTAAGTAACAATAAAGATATAGTTCTTTTTCTTTTTAACTGTGAAATCAATGATGCATCTGGAAAGTTAGAATAAAGAGACCTGCTGAACACACTAAAACAAAACTTTTGGTTTAAGTCACATTTTTTACTGCCAGTTAGTAAATGCATCTTCAGCTATATTTTCCCCAAAGCACTAGATAGTGACTGCTTAAATTAATCACAGTTTTCTGCTCCTTCTGGGTGTCCTGGGGATATATTCTGTTGGGAGTTCTTTTTCCTGTTTTATATTTATATTTATATTTCTCAGAATTATCTGTTTTTATAATTTCTTTTATTTCTTAGTACTAGATTTTGTTCTTCACCATAAAAATCATTTGTATAGGACATGGAAGAGTATAGAGAGTGGAAGCTGATGTTTTGTAAGTGGGAAAAAAGGTACCAAATTGGGTCCAATTTCACATTTTATACAGCCAGTGTGTTTTCCTTTTACATGTTGATAATTGCACTTATTGGTGAGCATCAAATGTGATGATTGTGAGCACAATGGGGGCAGTGGCCTTTGACACTGGCGTGTGTTAGCTGCATGTTTACAAACAATCAGTTTCATGTTTTATGTATTTCATTTAGACATTATGTTTTATGGGAGCAGGATTTTATATTGAAGGACATTGTATGTGACAAAAGGGGTTGTTGTATATCTTGTCTCAAGTCTATTCCAGGAACTGACCTAACTGCAAACATCTGCCCAGCAACTGCATGCCAGCCTTGACCATATAAGAGGCAGTCTTTCCTTTGATGGGACAGCTTTATTGGCTATAGCCTTAAGTCTAAATAAGAGGTAGAAGAATCCTCTATATGTTACTTGTCTGGGGTCTGAGGCCCAGCCCCCAGACTTACCGGGCGGAGGGGACGAGAGTCAGCTACCCAGCCACCCCAACTGACACCCCGGTCCAAAACACGACAGCAAAAGAGGGAGAGAGAGAAGCACCAAAGCCTCAGAGGGTCAGGTGGAGCAGGTGAAAGCCAGCTACCCCCACCCTCCAGTAGGAGACTAAGAGCCCAGGTAGGGAGAGTGGGGACAGCCAGGAGGGAGAGGAGATAGGGACAGCCAGACAGACAGCAGCCTTACCAGCAGGGGAAGAAAGGCAGCAGAAGCAGCACAGGGCCACGCCCCAACCTGCAAGCAGGGTGGAAAAGGAATAGCAAGGGCCAGGTGAGGCTGGGAGCAAGGCAGCCTCAGGTGGGAGTGGCTGAGGCAATCAGCACATTTATTAATTATATTAGATTTTTAGTCCACCCTCCCTGCCGAGCAGGCTCAGGGTGGAGCACAACATTTTAATTTACATAAAAACACATAAAAGCAGATAAAACATTGCAATAAAAGTTAAAACACTACGTACAATAAAAACTTTTCCTCAGATGGCGATGGAAGAGTTACTTCATTTCAGACATGACCCACGTATCCATATCTACAGATATATATAGGGTGGCGGACAGATCTTTTCATGTCAACTCAAGTATGGCCGGCAGGGGCCAAGCCTCTGCCATATGCCTGGCGGAACATCTCTATCTTACACGCCTGGTGGAAGGATAATATATCCTGCCAGGCCCTGGTTTCATCAGACAGAGAGTTCCACCAGGCCGGTGCCAGGACTAAAAAGGCCCTGGCTCTGGTCGAGGCCAGGTGAGCCTCCCTATGACCGGGGACCACCAAAAGTTTTTTGTGTGTAGAACGAAGTGTCCTCTGGGATATATATAGGGAGAGGCGGTCCTGCAAATATGCTGGACACAGTCCACATAAGGCTTTATAGGTCAGCACCAAAACCTTGAACCAGACCTGGTAGTCAACTGGTAGCCAGTGCAGCTGGCGTAATATAGGTGTTATATGTTCCCCTATTGGGACCCTTGCAATCACCCACGCAACTGCATTTTGAAACAGCTGTAATCTCTGGATCAAGCCTAAGGGAAGCCCTTCGCAGAGCGAGTTTCAGTAGTTTAATCTAGAGTTAACTGTTGCTTGGATCACTGCTGTTAGGTCATGGATCAACAGGTAGGGGACAAGCTGCCGGGCTTGTCTCAGATGGAAAAATGAAGACTGGACAACTGCTGTGATCTGTGCCTCCATAGTCAAGGAGGCATCCAAGATCACCCCCAGGCTCCTCACTCTCGCAAGCGGCGCAAGCGGTGTTCCATCAAAAGTGGCGAGCTGGAGTCCCGTACCCATGGACACCAGACCCACATGCAGGACCTCCGTCTTTGTGGGATTTAGTTTCAACCGACTCTGTTTCAACCACCCAGTCACAGCTTTGAAGGCACGCTCCAAGATATCTGGAGCAGAGTCGGGCCATCCATCCATCATCAGATATAATTGGGTGTCATCAGCATATTAATGACACCCAAGTCCAAAACTCCGTACCAACTGGGCGAGGGGGCACATATAAACATTAAACAATAGTGGGGGGAGTATCGCCCCCCCGAGGGACACCGCACACCAATGGGTGGTGGGATGACAATTTCTCCCCAAGTGCCACCCTCTGTCCCCGACCGTGGAGAAAAGAGACGAGCCACTGTAAGGCAGTCCCTTGGATCCCCACATCGGCGAGGCAGTGGGTCAATAGATAATGATCGACCATGTTGAACACTGCTGACAAATCCAGCAATATAAGCAGCGCCCATCTGCCACAGTCCAGTTGCCTGTGGCGATCGTCAGTGAGGGTGACCAGCAATGTCTCTGTCCTGTGACCCAGGCGGAAGCCAGACTGGAAGAGATCTAGGGATGAGGAATCATTCAGGAAACTCAGTAGCTGCTCCACCACTGCCCGCTCAATCACCTTACCCAGAAACGGAAGATTCGAAACTGGGCGGTAGTTGACTGGGTCAGTGGGGTCCAAAGATGGTTTCTTCAGTAGAGGCCTAACCACAGCTTCCTTCAATGCTCCAGGAAAGACCCCAGAGTTCAAGGACATGTTGACAGTGGCCTCCAAGGTAGTCCGTAGCCCATCCACACTGGCCTTCACCAGCTATGACGGACATGGGTCCAAGGAACATGTGGTAGGTCTCACTGCTCACGGGGTGCTGTCAATCTCATCTCCAGAGAATGGGTTGATCTAATATCAGCCCAGTAAACAGCCAAGGGGCCTCTAGTTCACATACTGTATCAATTGTGGCTGGCAAGTCGGGGCAGAGAGACAAGATTTTGTCAGCAAAAAAAGCTTGCAAAAGCCTCACAGCTAATATTCGAATTTAAAATTTGAGAGTCTCCGCCCAACAGGGAGACCAAAGACCGAACCAAATTAAATAATTTTGCTGGGTGTGAGCTAGTTGACGCAATGGAAGCTGCATAGAAATCCTTCTTTGTAGCTTTCACCACCATCTCATAGGCTTTCATAAACGTCCTATAAGATGTTCTTGCTTCTTCATCACGAGATCATTGACACACTCGCTCAAGCCATCTTAGTTCCCACTTCATCCATCGTAGCTCCTCAGTGTACCAGGGAGCCAGTCTGGTACAGGGCTAAAGAGGGTGACGGGGGGATATTTTGTTGATGGCTTCGGAGAGACGGAATTGTCAGTCTTCCACCAGCTCATCTAACGAACCGCCAGGGAGTATTGGATCCCGCAGAGCCTTCTGGAAACCAATAGGATCCGTGAGTCTCCACGGGCGAGCATAAATAGGCTCGCCATCCTTGCGGGGGGGCGGGATATCCAGCTGGGCCTTCAAAACTGAGTGATCTGACCATGGTACCTGCTCAACTACTTCCAGACCCACATTTATCCCCATCCCAAAGATCAAATCTAGCATGTATCCGGCTTGGTGTGTGGGAGTTGAAACAAACTGGGAGAGTCCCAGTGCGGCCATGGAAGACACTAGGTCCGCAGCCTGAATAGAGGCAGCAGCAGCAGCGTGAACATTGAAGTCTCCCAACACCACCAGTCTTGGGTACTCTAAAGCCCACCCCGCTACCGCCTCCAGCAGTTGCAACAGAGTATCTGCTGGTGCACTAGGCGGTCGGTACACCACACAGATAGCCAAACTCTCCTCAGTACCCCACACTAGGCCCACACAATCAATGCCCGAGATCTTTGGGGCGGGGAACGGCTTGAAGGAAAATGACTCTTGGACAAGAATTGCCACCCCCCTCCCCTGGCCTCCCGTTCAGGACTGATGGAGGACTGACGCTTCTAGGATAAAACCAAACAAGCTGTGTGAGACAATGTTTTAACTAAAGAAAGCAAAATGTTAATCTGTATAATCAAAATGATACTTGCAGTTGGTCAGAACTTGTCAGCTATGCTTGCATACTTATAATTTCTCCTACATTTGTGGATTAAATAAACCCGTCTTTTCAGCCTGCTAAACAGAGTGGACTTGTTTTTGTCACAACAGTTTTTATTCTGTTTATCAGCCAAAATTGGTTCTCAAAACAGCTTTTAGAAACAAACCCCCCAATACAACATTAAAACTCAGTAAAAATATTCCAAATTCAGGGAATTCTCAGCCGAGTTGAATCCATGCACAGTGGAGAGGTGCCAGGGCTCCTCACTTCCATCCAGTGGCCCATCAGTTGCAATAAAATGGAGGAGTCATCTCTGCTGGAGTAAAATGGAGGGGATGTTGGTGGATGAGAAAGAATTCCCCTCTTTGTGTGCATTGGCTTTGTTGTCTCTCTGTGTGATTTAACCAATTTGCTTAACCCCACTGATAATTTTATTTTAGTTATTCTTACATATATACACAGATGCCTTTGGCATAAGACATCTCCTTAACCTGTTACCTTCATTCATGACACGCAGATTGCCTGACATTCTATATGGATTTATGTCAATCTAGCCCTGTACTAAATTTATTTATTTTATATCTAGCCCATCTTTCTCACTGAGACTCAAGGGGGATTACAGAGGGTAAAACAATGCAATCGAATAGCATGAGACATCTAAAAAACAGTGCAACTGGATCACGGTTACAGAATTGGAAACAATGCAAAAAGTATTCGACATGAAATGTCAACAGAAGCATAGAATTACAGAAATAGAAAATAGTAAGAGTTGGCATGCACATACAATAAACAAATAATACATATAGTACCATGGCTACTGATTCCCTTTATAAAAGTGCCTTCCTGACCCATTTTATTATAATATAGCCCCATTGCTGTTATAAAAATGCCAGCGACTTTCCAGAGTTTGAAATCTATCAACCTGTTAACTGAAATCCCTTTTAATTGGAGGTAACATTAATTGAAACTGGGTCCTTTGTACGTGCGAAGCATGTGCTCTACTGCCTTTTGCACAATACTGCCTTCCTGAGATCGATGTAATAATTCTCAAAACCTGCATATGAACCGGCCCGGTTCATATGAAAATGTTCATATAAAGGTCTCCTCCAAGGACTCCAATAATCAGCATTTGGTAGTACCAAGATTATAGTTAACTAACTTTAACTTAAAGCCATTAAATGAGATCTTTCAAACTTTTCAAGACAGCACTGAGTGAGAACTGGCCTCTGATGGTTTTCTTAAAAGAGAGAAAGAAAAATGAATTAGGAGCTACAGTGTCTGGTTTAGAGGCTGGTTCTTTTTCATGTATCCTTTGAATACACTTCAAACCATGTAAGTGATTTAACATCTTCAGCCTCCTATGAAAAGGAATGAAATGCTTATAGTTCAGTTCTTGATTACCCTGTGCAGTTATTATGATGGTGCAATATTTTATGCCTGGCTAAGTATAGATTTTGAATAAAAGAATTTAATTACACTGAATAAATGTTGGAGAAAATTCTCCAGTTACATTTCATTAATACTTCATGCTTCTAGCGATGAACTAATTTAATTTCACTCCTGCTGCTCAAGGTCTGTGTGAGTCTTGCTTCCCCTCTCCTGTTTTTATTGAGAACGTAGATCAGTTAGAATATAAACATGAAAGAAATGATACATCTCTTAACTATTTGTATATACTCTGAGCTGAGCACTTCTTGGTGGCAGTGGACACAGCTGTGTGAGAAATATATACTGGTGAGCTTTTAAAAAGCAAAGACTAAGCAAGATCTGCTGGGACTCTTAAAAGCCTGGCCATTGCTTTCCTTCCTAAGTTAATTAAAAATACCTGAACCTTCTTGAGTATTAAGGATCCGTTTGCCTGTGTAATTCCCATCTCTTCGCGTGGACCCTTATTCAGTTGCATTCCCATACTGTCTGCAGTGCAATCCTAAACAGATTTACTCCCTTCTAAATCCGTTGTCCATGCGTTTAGCATTGCATTGTTCAGCCACTTAGGCTAGTCTAATTTTTCCCACTTCCCTAATCATCCCAAATCTGTAGATGTTCAAACAATTGTTTCCTAAACACGCTGTGAGGGCATGTATTTACAGTTTCATTGATTTCAAGTAAGGGAGAATAAATGTTAACCCTCCCTTTGAAAGAAGCAAGGGGAGAAGTGAATGAAGCAAGGTTCCAGTTTTATCTTTGTGGCCAGTGGCCTTAGCTAGCCTAAGCAGAGTCAGACCCTTCTAAGTCAGTAAAAGTGTATTTCTGTTCCCTGGTACCTGTGTTGGGAAGGTGGGCCCTCGAAGCTTCATTTTCTGCGATGGTGTCTATGTTTTGCTTTATTCTAATTTTCCATGTCTTCTCTCACGGAATGGGAATCAAATACAAACAATGGGGTTGGACCTGTGTGGGAGAGCCCTGTGTCCAGTGCCTCTTTGTGTAATTGACTCATGGTGCAGTCATGGGAAGTCTCACAACCTCTATTTGCTGTCTTGAAACTGGGAATAAAAGCAATTTAACAACAAGCAGTCACATGGTCCCTTAAAGATTAGCAGATTTATTGTAGCATAAGATTGTATCCACTGTTGGCAGATATATGTACCTTGACATATGGAAAAATAATTGTAAACAGTGGAGTCAAAAGGCCATGCAATACAAGAAGTACAAACAATGACATCTCTGATAAATGCACACAAGATAGTCCCATTCATAGCAGCAATATTGCTGTCACATATTACTGTTGCTGGGAATGGGTGCTGTGCTCATCTTGTATGCATTTGGGCTTTGAAAACAGATGCACCTCTTGTATTTCAGTGCCATTTGACCCTACTGTTTACATTTTTTTCTCTAGGCCCTTGTGTTTGTGTGTATCTGCCAACTGATGTCATACTTCATGCATCTGACAAAGTGAGCTGCTCCTCTGAAAAAGGTTAGGCCACAATAATAAATCTTGTTAGTCTTTAGTTAGTGCCACAAAGACCCCTTTTGCTTTTGCACAACACAACTCTAGAATTTGCTATTGTGCAGAGATTTTGTGAGTGCGAATTTGTTAACAGTTGGAGAGATCAGCCTTTTTATCGAGGGGGGTTATGAGAGGAATGATAAAAGTGTTAAGAGCCAACATGTTGCTGTAAAAAAAAAAGAAGAATGTGCTCCTCAAATCCATTTCCCTCTCCATTTTTAAAGGAAATGCTTCCTGTGACCTACTTCAGCAGGCATGAAAAATGATTTGGCCATCTCTTGGTGATAGGGCAGGGTTGAGAAAGTTTCTTCATGTAGCGGGCCCTAATGGGATGAGAATTAATTAATCTCAGGCTGCTAATGCCTCACCTCGGCAATGTCTATATTTGTCTCTCTGGGTTGCTTTAAATCTTGCTAATATAGGTAGTTTTTTAAGGGAACCAGTTCCCTCCTAAAGACCAAATGCATCCTTTTCCCATATGGCAGGGAAGTAGTTGAGCATATTCTGTAAGAGGATAAAGAGCATGTAATTTGAGGGTCAGAAATTAAGTGATGTGATAAAATAATGACTGCTGTTCTGATTGCAACTTTGGCATGTCAGTGTCTCTCAGTCTATGATAATATAAAAACAGTGCTGATATTTGACTTTGCATAGCTTTACTGAACACTGGACAAAGTATTTTTTTCTCTCTCTTGCTCTTTAACCCATACCATGTAGTTTATGGTAAGAATGTGGGATAGATAGGTGCTGGGAAGGTGGAATCGCAAATGTCTTTGAGCGTTTCCTGCAATATTGCTCTTAAATATGTGTATCTGAATGAAATACATATAATCATTTTGGTGGTAATTTGCAAACAGACATCATTAATTTTCCAAAGAGAGGGGAAACACGTGTCATATTTTTACAAGAAAGGCCTCAGAGTTTACAGCACATTGCCTGCTGGGCACCCTAACCTTCCTGTTCCTTAAGGTTAAGGCATGGGGATTTATTCATGGTTGGCTAAATGTGATTCATCACCTGCCAGTTACCTGCAACATACTGCAGGGAAGGTGTGTCCTAGACTTTCTCTTCAGTGGAGGATAATGTCTATTTCCTCCGGTCTCCTCCAGCATCCCTGACTCTGCAAGCAGGCTCACTTGCAGCAAACTCTAAGGTCGACCGTCCAGAGCATTCTGTCCCCAGAAGGCTTTTCTTCCTTCCCTCATCCTGAGCCAAGTTAGGGATGCCTTTTACAGAGCCAGACTTCTAGGTGGGACTGCAACTCTTTTTTGAGCTGGAGAGAGAGTCTTCACTTCCAGTTCACTTGGCAAGGCTGATTCATCATCAGCCTTTGGAGAGCCATACCCTATTTTGAATTAGAGTACTGGTATAATCAAAAGCTTGCAGGAACTGGAACAATTGTATTAGAGAAATAACATTCAATAATAGTATTGGTTCGGATCCCATAGGATGCCATTGTGAGCTAGAGGTTGCATGCTGTGAAGTTCTAAAGTATGATTTCCCCTTGTTGTAATTCTCTTATTACAAGTGAGTCCCCTGACATTGTTATTCTGTTTGCAATTAAAAATTAGATGTATTTCAAGCTTATGTGCTGTTTTTGTCCCTGCATGGTCAGCATTCATCAGACTAGGCAAGATGATGACTTTAACTTGGTCTTAAGACTTGGTCTTAATGAAACTGTTCTGATGGAAATTGACTCAAAGTTTTTAATAAATGCAATTGTCCATGCTGCTGAAGCCCCACAAGGTGACTGACACTGGGAAATACGGAACGCAGACAAGCAGCCTATCATGGCACAAGGATTCCACTCGGTGAACGTGGAATGAAGGAGGAGAATCATTTCATTGCCTAGAAAACTCATTGCCACTCTCCAGTACAAGAAAGCAAATGTGCAAAAATGTGTTGGGCAACAATGTGCATATGCAAAAAAGTAATTTAATAATCTCAATAAAAAGATCTCTTTTTTAGCATTTGCAGATGTTGTTCATTTGCAGATGTTGACCCAATTACCATATGAATCACAAGAGGTTTGCCCTGCACTAGCTGCATTTTCTCTATCTGATCACCTCTTTGCCTGTGTTACTGATCAGGTTGCTGTATGGTTTAAAATACACAGCCAGTGACACACAACATTGACATGAAGGCCTTGGAGTGACAAACTGTAAGGGAGATTTTAAGCATTACACCTACGAATGGTAGCTATACCTCAACACTGAGTTTATTTGCTTTTTTTGTTTCATTAGATTTCTGTCTCACCCTTCTACAGAGTATTCAGGGCAAGTTTCAACAATTAATATTAAAACAACAAACAAAAAGGGACCAAACAATACAAAATAATAAAAAATAGAAAATTTAAAGATAATGCTAGTACCCCATTAGGGGTATGAAAGACCCAGCAACAATAAAAACCGAGGAGAGTAAACTATTACTGTTGGCAAAACAGCTTACTCCATTAACAGGGTAAGATGTGATAGAAATGCATAAAAACAGGATGTGTTAAAAGAGTGTGTTTCTGGCTGCCATCCCAAAGGTTAGAGAGGTTAACAAGGAGCAGTGTTGTCAATACGTTCAAGGACCTTCATATTCCGATCTCTTTCCATAGCCTCAATAGAGCAAGTGCTTGGAATCATAAAATCCCTCAGGACATCGTAGAATCTAGAAGGGTTCATGAGCCTTTGTGCGTAAAACATTTTAACGGGTTCCCCACTTTTTGCAGGGTGTCAGGGCTATAGTCATTATTGCCTTCAGTAGATAATGGTCAGACCAAGGTTCAGGATGAATCTCCAAGCCTGAAACAAGAGCTTCTTTCAAAGGTTCAGTGCAAAGTATTAAGTTTAAGGTACGGCCTCTTTCATGTGTGGGGCCTGTCACTATTTGAGAAATAACCTAGGCCACCAGGGAGGCTATAAATTCCTGGGCCAGCCCTGATGTAGAACATTCAGCGTGAATGTTGAAGTTCCCCAGAACCATCAATTTTGGTGTCTCCAACACCACATCTGAGACCATTTCCACAAATTCAGAAAGGGTGTTTACTGGGGAGCTGGGTGGTTGGTAAACAAGCAGAATACCTAGTCTATCTTTAATTCCCATTGAAAGGAGCATACCAGCTGTAGTTTATACTGAGGGTCTTTTTCTAGTGTATTCCATGAGAACATGGTGTAAGACGTTCAAAGTCAGGTGCATTTGAAGTTATTTATTTTGCTGATGTGAAAGACCTGAATTTTATATGCCTATGAATTAGGGCTTTCCCAAGTAAACGTGTAAGAGAACATGTGGCAGCTTTTAAAGAAGTTCTTAAAAAAATGTGGTTTTTTTAGAAATGTAACTTCATGTCAAGAAGCCCTGGGACTTGGACTGGACAACAAATTTACTGCCTATTTTATTTTATTTGATCTAGAATGCTAGTTCTACATATCTCTTTCTAGAAATCATCTTTTAAAGTCTTCCACTCCATCCCCTTTCTGCACATGATGCTTTCCACAGTTGTTCAAAGACTGCCAATGCTCTGAGGATTGTGGTTCCATTACCTCAAAAGTTGAAATAGAGCCACAAAAGAGCCTTTCTGCTTTGTCATCCTCTCCTAGGGCAACCAAAACAGAAGGTAACATTTGAATGAAAAAACAGGCAAGCTGTTGACTGTGGGGGACCATTGGGAGCATTAGTTAATTTTATCTTCCCATAGTGTTCACATACACATGGCCTGTGGCAGGATTTTCTGTTTGTTGACTTCTGTTTACATTGCTTAAAACAGAAAATATATGCTGATATGTTTGCTTCATTAGCTGAAGTTTGAAGTAATTACCATAGTGAAAAGCAAACACCTGCTAGTGTTGACTAGAAAAACCGGGAATTCTGTAGGGGGCTTTTGAAGTCTGCTTTTTAAAATAATCAATTATTCTAGAACACTGATACCAACTGTCAAATCCAGATATAAGAAAGGCTCAGGATACACAAGATTTTCAGGGTCAAAGCTTCCTTCTTCAGATTCCCTGAAAATCTGGTTGATCTCTAAGGTGCCATTGGCCTCAAATCCTGCTGTTCTAGTGCAGACCAACATGGCTACCTACCTAAAACTATCTTCTCATGTATGCTTCTTTTGGATTTACTGTCCATTGAGACAAGAATTGAAACACACAGTCTCAGTAGTGGGATACAGAACCTCTTACACAAGTGAGCTGGGGGTTAAAAATCTACACGTGCAACCAAAATATCCATTCCATTGAAAACAATGGACTAAGAAGAGAGCAACTCCCTTGAATGCTCGTTGTGATGCAGATCTAGTTTTACCAGTGGTTCAGAAAAGCAGGAATATCTAACTCTGTGGAGTTCCTGTGGATATCTGAAAGTATTGAGCATAATACTCCACGAAAATAAGAGATACAAGTGGGGACCTGCAAATACTCGAGCGGGACATCTCATTTTCCTCTCCCATACCATGTCTTTCTCTTCCCTGTCCCCCATAGCCTCTCCACTTTTCCTTCTTCCTTCTCTCCTTCCCACTTACCTTTGTCTTGCCGTCTGGCTTTCCCCTCCCCTCCTGGCAGCCTCTCCCCTCTGGCCAAGTTAAGTGGTGCAGGCTGAGCTGGGCCCAGTTGCATGGGGGGAACTTGCAAGGCCTTGCAGGGGATACTTCACTTTCCCCTGTATCCCCTTCCTGATACTGTTTCCTCTTTCTGGCACCCTCCATATTCTCACTTTTCCCTACATCCTTCTCTCCAGTAAACAACTTACCTTTTATCTACCCTCTCTCTTCACCTATATTTCTAATTCATTTATATACTGCCTTTGTCCACAATGCTGACACAAAGCAGCTTACATTCTTCTTCTTGTCTCCATATTATCCTCATAACAGCCTGAGAGGTGAGTGTGTGTGACTGGATGAAAGTCACTCAGGGAGCTTCCAAAGCAGAGTGGTGATTTGAACCCGGGTCTCCCAGATCTTACTATGAAACTAACCATTATACTACACTAGTTTTGGGTGTGGGGGGGGGGGGTGCTATTGAACAGCAGCAAGCACTCAAGCCTGGGTGAGTCATGCAAGTCATGTGGTATCAAGTTGTTTAATGGCTGTTGTCAGGCCTGGCCCCAATGAGTCCTCTCTCAAGGGCCAAAACAGCTCTGGAAAAGGTACTACTCCTTCTACCTGCCTTTTCCTGACAAAAACCAGGCCTGGAATATTGGCTGAATTGTTATGGTTGCCTAGCAACAGCCACTAAGGACATCTGGTTAAAACTACAGGCGTTCCTTTTATCGTTTGGGGTTTTTTTTAATCCATTTTTTTTGTAGATATCATTTTTTTCTGCAAACCTGGGGCATTTTTAGGAGTGCAGGAAGATCTGTTTAGTCCATTCATGACTCCTGTCTCAGGATTTAAGTATCCAAAGATCAGGACCACTTGACTATTAATATATAAGATGTTCACACACCTTTACTTCAAAGTAATAGTTTCAACCTCAGGAATCCCTTCAAAAATATATTAAAGGATTTCTGTCATCCAATTTGAGAATTAAAGTCAACAACAATTTGTATTAGTCTTTGGATAGCATGCCTACATGTTCTTCTAAAGCTCAGTTCAGTCTTGGCATGTTTATTTTATATGAGCAAAAAAGGCAGTTTAAAGTAAACTTGTATAGTCGTTGATCTTTTGAAGGGAATACCTTTCTCAGTTTTCTGCTTCATGTCAGCTGCCTCAGGCACTGCTGGTGAATACATTTCATAAACGAGTGTCTTAATTTATAGATTAGAAAATAGTCATATGAGTTTGCCTTACACTGAGCCAAACTCTTGGTCCACCTATCATAGTATTGTCTACTCTGTGTGATAGAAGTTCTTCAGTGTCTCAAGGGCAACTTCCTGCCCCCCACCCTGCTCTTGTACTTGATAGGCTCTTTAACTGGAGATTTCAGGAACTGAAGCTTTGGGTCTTCTGTCCACAATTGTTTAAATATCTATCATATAATTAGTTCTGTACTAGGGATCCAGTGTAATTTTGTACGCTAAAGAGGAAGAATCTTCAGTATTCAGTATGAGAACCAATGTTGTAGTTTGACTGTAGCTGAGAAGTTGACTGATTCTTAAGCTGGTAGTGAGAACTGCCCACTGTCAGCAGTCTGTTTTGTTGGTTGGTTGGGTACAGTTGTGTTAACATTGTATTCTTGACAGTGCACAATTGGAAGTCTCTCATAGCAGAATATCTCCTAAACCACATCAGTCCTTTCTCACTTTGAAGCAAAGATATATTTGAGTACTGTTCTTCTCTAGCTAACTGCTGACATGCTGCCTTGTAAACTTTATTGTTGTGCTGCATTGGTGGGTGTGGGTATGTAATTAACATCAGGTCTACAAGTATGTTTCCCATTCTGAATTGCTCATCCTTTTTCCTAGCCAACAGGACACTGTTGAAAAATAAATCCATTTTTTTATCTTGTTCTATTTGCCATCAAGACTTCTCCTTCTCTTTTTTGACTTTGAGCTTTTCTCTCCATCTCATTCATTTCCTATATCTAAGAATCTCTATTGCCAACTCAACAGAATAGTTTTTATATGCTGAATTGGAGAGGTTTCTTTCCTTAAAACACATTACCTGTCAAATGTAAACATTTGTTTTCTAGCTTTTTCTGCAGCATAAGCTGTAACAGCTTTCAGTTTACAAAGTCTTGCAGTTTGGGATTAAACCCAATTTCTTTTTAGAAATTTTATGTCTCCCCTCTCCCTCTAATAATGTGCTTTGTTACAAGAATGACAGATTACTGTCATTGTCCAGCAGCCTTTAAATATATGGTTGTTTCTCTTATTGATCAGAGAGGATATGAATGGTTCTTGCCATATGACTAATACTCTGAGCCTGGAGACCATAAATCCAGGTTTATAACTGCTGTTGCAAGGATAACCACAGTTTGAAAGCTTCTGTGGCTGTTTCACATCATATGTGCTAGCAATGCCAAATATTCCAAGAACTATGGAGCAGTTAATACCAATGATAAAAGCAGGCAGGTTAACACCAGTGATAAAAGCAGGCAACCAGGTTTTCCATAACTCAGGTTAAAGAAGACGGTACATTTCAGTGGCAGAGCATATGCTTTGCATGTTGAAGGTTTCAAGTTCAATCCATGGCACCTCTATTAATGGATCTCAGATAGAGGTCCTTCCCATACCTGAGATGTTAGAGAACCACTGCCAATCAGATCAGAGCAGTTAGACTAATGACGTACTTGCATTCATATGTGTTTAGGCTAAACATCAAACCCACTGCAACCACTAAGAACCAACAAAATGTAATAAGTCCTGCAGAAAAATTCATAATGGTGAATCATCTTACCTCATAACTACAAACCATAAGCTTGAAAAAGAAGAAAGCACAATAGATGGGGGAAATGAATCATCAAATTTTCAGGAATACATTTTTATATCGGAAGTAATCCTCTGCATCCTCCAAAAATGTTACCTTTCTGTCCTGTTCAGTATTCCTAGGCTTTGTATTAGCAGCAACTGCCAAAAGATCAATGTCTTTCTATAATAGGTCCTGTTATTTACTTCAGACCATCTGCTACAATTTCAAATTCAAAAACTTAAAAGTAAAAAAAGAGAGAGAGAGACATCTCTGGGATTCTCATTGCTCACGCAGTGCAATAGCCGTATGCCAGGAATCCCCAACCTTTTTCAACCTGCAGGCATCTTTGGAATTTTGAGAGGGGATGGTGAATAGCTGCTTCAGAAGGTGGGACCAAATGAAATACTTCCCTCCTTGCTTTGCAAAAGAATTGTAAAAGAAGAATATAAAGAAATAAATTGAGAGGAGGGGGAGGAGGGTGGATAAAAAAAAGGAAAGCCTGAAGGGAAAGGGAAACCACACATTGACTAAAGAAAGTCTTGGTGCTTAGCAATCCTCCTGATCTCCCAGTGGATGCAGGCAATAACAAACCCCACCCACTTCTAAAAAGCTCAGTGAGCAGCAGTGGAGGTACTGACAGGCACCATGTTGGGGGACTTTGCCCTACGCTATGATAATCATCAATTTCCAGACCTGCCACAACTAGACATGCCAGCACGCACACACACACCCTGAAGGCGGGGAATCCACCACCGCCTTTCACTCCCTGGCCCGACTCAGCTGGCCCCTGGGGGGAAAGGAGGGGGGAGCCCAGCTGGGAGCCACTGGAGCATGCAGTGAAATGGCACACATGCATGCTCCAGAGGCCCTAATAATACACTTCAAGTTGAAAACTGGAAGGTACAGGGTCTCAGTGGGGCCAAATCAGCCACAAACATAGCAAAAATGGTTCCACTGAGGCCCTGTAGCATCTGGTTTTTAACCAGAAGTGACATCCTTGAGGCCTCTACACAAGCGTGAGGAAGCAGGATTGGGGTCCCCCTGCTTGCCCAGCAACATCTTTTTCTCTGCTTTGATGGTAAGGGGGGATTGGCAACCCACATGCACAACGAAGTCTAGTCTGCAGACCTGGCTGCAGGTCTAATTGCTCTAATTCCTTTTCATCACACAGTTGTAGTACTTGTATAGGATTTACTCTGCTTTTGAGAGCAGCATGATGAGCTTTAAATCCTGTGTGAGATTTTCATATTAGTTTCTACAAAGAAGAAGTGTAGGGGGATGATTATTGGCTGAATTTTCTGTTCAACATGCAAAATGCTATGCTATTGATTTTTATTTTCTTGTTTTCATTTTGGTAATCATTATAAATTGCAGTGGTGTAAAAAATTGCTTCCTTGATTTTTAGTAGGCATTCAGGCATTATAAAAGTCTTAGCAAAAGAGTAATACCATCATAACATTGTCAAATGAATAGGTCATTGGGAATGATACATTACTATGAAAAGAGGGATGCTACTTTAATATGACAGGAGGAAGAAGTTCTGCCATATTGGAATATATTTTGCTAAGTGGAGCATTTGAATGATGTTTCTTCCCTTCTCTACTTTTGAATTAGGGTCATTTCTCATGTTATGTTCCAGTGAATACTTTTTTTTTTAATTAAAGTGGATTTCTAGTCATATAACATATACATATATATTGAAGATCCAGGATTGATTGTAGCTCCCCATCCACTGTCCACTGAATGGCAGTTTGCAAATGTGAAGCATGGTGATATTTAGGATGCTGCGATACATGAATTATGTGTTTATGAAGCTTTATGAGTAAAATCTTGATTCTTTCGCTACATCTCTTGAAATTTCGTCGTACACTTTTTGTTGAAGATGCTTCTCTTCTCAGAACCAGCCGTACCGTCAACTTACTGGGTTGTCTGGACTTTTCTTCATGTGAACTAACTTAAGTCAGTGCCCTCCTTTGCTCTTTTGCATGATTTATGGAGACACTTAATAAACCCAGGGATGTGTGGAGCTTCCCAGCATGCCTCTGTGGCAATTAGAATAACATTGGCATAGGTGCTATAAACTTTCAGCGATGCAGGAACACTCTAATTGCCTATGTAGATGACACATCACTGTTCCAAAGATCATGAAGGTCACGCTCCATGTAATGAGGGTTTCCCTGCTGTGTTGTTTCAGTCCTAGAACCATTATTGTTTTTTACTTATACTTTTGATAATGTTGCCAGTTGCCATTTTTTAAAATTTAGATTTATTGGTCATCTTAGAAGACATGTGAACACTACAAAACATAACCCCTCCTTCATTGAATCAGAATGAAAGTCCATCACTTTAAAAGTGATCATAATTTTCCCCATCCTTTATTGAATTAAATTTAAGAACCCCCAAGCCAATCCAGATCTGATGATGCTTTTGAAAGGAGCCTGCCTTCTCGCAGGGCAAGCTTCTACACCAGCTGAACAGTCTTCAAGGGGAGCACAGCCCACCTCAGAGGATAGGATTCCCCTATTTGATAAACTGGATAAAGATTTGCAGTTATTCTGTTCATAATCCTAATTTTGTATTAAAAGCCAAAATATGAAAATGCCTTATGCAACCATGCTTTAAATGTGATGATTTAAGTCATCTCCTGTGTTTGCAAATACTTAAGTAGGTACAGGGCTTTTTTTCAGCTGGAACGCGGTGAAACGGAGTTACGGAACTTCTTGAAAATGGTCACGTGGCTGGTGGCCCCGCCCCCTGATCTCCAGACAGAGGGGAGTTGAGATGGCCCTCTGCGCCACTCAGGGCAATCTAAACTCCCCTCTGTCTGGAGATCAGGGGGCGGGGCCACCAGCCATGTGACCATTTTCTCCTAGGGCAACCCACTGAGTTCCACCACCTCTTTTCCCAGAAAAAAAGCCCTGAGTAGGTATCTTCTGCAAGGTTTGCTTTGATCTAGTAGTCCAGCTTCTTCAAGGCAGAGTTGGACTGAATGAGACAGAGATCAGAGATCTTCTATAATCCTTTAAAAGTAAACTTCAGGTTGCAAACCCTCAGATTGAGGTTATCCAGTGTAGGGAGAGGGAATTTAATCCTTTTACCTCTGCACGATTTTACCCGTGTTGATGTAATTAGCCCTAGAAAAGAGAAAAGGATATATACATGTCTTTTAATGGTTTTCTTTACAAGATTAATATAATTTTCTGAGGTGTGTGGTGTGTGTGTGTGTGAGAGAGGGAGAGAGAAAGAAGGGTGCTAGTGAGCAAAACCATACAATGGTAGGAGAATTAAATGCTTTTTATTTCTTAGAATATTTCTATGCCACTTCTCCAGAGACCTGGGCCGATTCCAGACAGCCCTCCCCATTCCGAAACGTCGCACATCGTAGCGTGGAAAACGCGAAATATCGCGTTTTCTCACGCGACGACGTGCAACGTTTCGGAATGGGGAGGGCTGTCTGGAATCAGCCTTGTTCAAGACCGTTTCAAACTAAAACATAAAAATGGCATAAAATCATTATAATTAACAAACCATTAAAATCCAGCCATTAAAAACCCCTTTACACAGCTGTATCAAATGGGTCTGTATACACTTGAAATGTACTAAGTAAGATGTAATCACAGATATCTCAGCTTCTTGCCTCCTTTGGTCCATATTAAGATCCAAAGGTAGAGTTTTTGCAAGATCAAAACAAGTGCTCTTGGCAATATGCACTGGTTTGGGACTGTGTATTGGACAAATATACTCATTGGAGAGCCATGATTGGCTGCTGCGCCCTGCTTAGTGTCCATTTGATGGCAAATGCACTTTGCTAAACACATGGAAAGTGTTTTTCCTCTGAGCTCCTGGCTGTTGCACATGAAGTCAAAATGTCTTAATCGGATTTATTTTACTAGAGCATTTTATGTGGTGCCTAACAGGTTTTATCTTTCAGCAGAAAAGTCAAACGCAGATAAGGGGAAGGGAGGGGGAGGCTGTATTCGAAAAGGGCCGTAGATCAGTTAGGGGCCATTTTCTCCTTGCAAATGATAAGAGAGTTCCTGTGCACTGTTTGCTTTGCAATAAGCTTAGGGAAATGCTTTGTAGGTATTTTTAGTTTTGTTTTGATTTTGGTTTTTTTTTAGAACCTTCTGTGCTGAGCCTAACATTCTGGTAACATTTTGTTTCCTTCACAGGTTGCATTTTTGAAGATGTGAAGAACTGGGACCTGTTTTTTTTTTAAAATGCCTCTCAAGTTAACCTTCAGCAGCAGAGGGCTGCAAAGATAACATCTCCAGTAGGGGTTCTTTCCAGAAGAGATGCTGAGGCTCCAAAACAAAAAAGGATGTTAGCTGTATTTTTAATTTGCTGTTTGTTGACTTTGGAGGCTTAAAAAGCACGAGAAAAGTGACATCGCCCAGTTGCTCAGGCCGGGAGGTGGATGTTGCAGAGCAGTTCAGAGAGCGGCTTAATTTGGGATGTCAGGACTCTGAGATCATTGTAAATAATGCCCTACTGATTCTCCCAAGAGAAGTCAGTTATCTTCCACAGAAACTTCAGCTTTACAAAGAAGGAGCTGATTGCGGCCAATTTATCCTTTCTGGGAAATAAACAGGCAGCTAAGACTGAGCATTTGACACTGCAGTTTCAAGTGAAATGCGTTCTTGAACTATGAACCCCAATCACACAGAAGAATCTTGTGTGTTTTAGCTTTAATTTTCATTATGTTTTGCTTTCTTGTGTATAATTTTTTCTTTCTAAAAGATAGGCTTATATGTGAATTATGCATAGGTCCACATATATGTGCATTTTTATAATATATACTGCAGCTGCATGGCTGTGTGGAAAGCACAGTTTCTGTCCAGTTGCTTGCAATGTGTACAGAAAGAATAAGAAAATACTTTTCTAAGAGAGTCTGAATTTTCTATATTTTAGCACATACCCTTTTTTTTTTTGTAACACACTGAAACAAACTAGCAGAAAAGATGCAATTTATTTAGGTGTTTGTATTGTTTGTATGAACTCAATCCACCAAGGCTGTTTCTTCGTCCATTGTGCAAGAATATACAGAAGAGAGTAGAAGATCTGAATGCCTGTTATAGATTTCTTGATTTTATTGTTGCTCTGACTTGGTAAATGTCATGGCTTTAGTTAAGATGTAAGGTAAAGATAGAATGTGGATTTTAATCTGGATTAAAATCCCAGCTCAGCCAGTAGGTATCCTTGGGCTAGTTTACTTATCAGCCTCATAACTTTGTTGGGAGAAGATATTGTTGGGAGATAACGGAACACCACCGTGAGCATTTTAGAGGAGTCGTCTTTAACCCTTTCACACTACAGTTGTTAACCTCCAGGTGAGGCCTGGGGATCTTCTGGAATTACAACAGATCTCCAGACTGTAGGGATCGGTTCCCCTGTAGAAAATGTTCCCCTACAAATTACCAGAATGGTCTTTCAAAAAGGTGCATAAAAGGTTGTTCAATAGGGGCTCATGGCACGACAGATGACCCACCTGAGAGTCCTAACCAGTGGGTTAAAGATTTTTGTATTTGAAGAATAAGTAATATTTTGATATTTGGGTAAGAAAAGGAGTGAGTTATATTCTTAGAGGAATTCTGTGAAGCAACAATGGTTAAGGGCTGGTCCTACATACATACACTTTCCTGATTATTCACCGGTTGATTCACATTGAATAGTTGAGCTAACTCCATTAAAAAGCATTGTATCCAAGGTAAAATGAAGGTGATGGAGATGCTTCATAATGTAAAATGTTTAGGTGTTATTTCTTATGTGCTGGAGAGTAGGGGGCTGGGTCTTTGGGGGGGTTTATTGTGTATTTTACATTTGAGTTTGTAAGATTCATTGAGCTGTGAGGAAAAGTGGGATATAAATATTTTAATAAATATAAAACAGGTATCTAATGTGATAAGAGCCCTGTGGCGCAGAGTGGTAAGCTGCAGTACTGCAGTTCAAGCTCTGCTCACGACCTGAGTTTGATCCCGGCGGAAGCTGGGTTCAGGTAGCCGGCTCAAGGTTGACTCAGCCTTCCATCCTTCTGAGGTTGGTAAAATGAATACCCAGTTTTCTGGGGGTAAAGTGTAGATGACTGGGGAAGGCAATGGCAAACCACCCTGTAAAAAGTCTGCCAAGAAAATGTCGTGATACGACGTCCCCCATGGGTCAGTAATGACTTGGTGCTTGCACCTTTACCTTTACCTTTATCTAACGTGATAGGCTCACTGAAAGTTACAGAAGGGCGGGGTATACCGAGAATAAGGAGACAAAACTCCACTGGAAATTGTCTTTACGTTGTCACAAGTAACATAAATAAGGACTGGCATATCCGACCTGGTGCTGTGGAATCCTTTGTGATACAGCTGGGAGATCATAGGTTGGATGGATCTAAACTACACGTAGTGCTTGTGGAAGGATTTTAGTTATCATTCCCTTTGTTCTCCAGCGTTTGTGCCCCCCCCAAACACTCTCTTGATAGTCTGGAAACTCTTGGAAATGAGGCGAGGGTGGTGGTGAAAAGGGAATCAGTGGAAATCATCCCCCCTCCAAAGTCACAGAAGAGTGGGAAGATGTGTTGTTTCTTTCCAATATACCTCTGTGCCACATCTCATACTGTTACCGATAGTTCCCCCATACCTTCAATAGTGGGAGAAACTAGAATAATAATAACAACAATATTTGATTTATATACTGCCCTTCAGGACAACTTAACACTCACTCAGAGTGGTTTACAAAGTATGCTATTATTATCCCCACAACAATCACCCTGTGAGGTGGGTGGGGCTGAGAGAGCTCTGAGAGAGCTGTGACTGACCCAAGATCGCCCAGCTGGCTTCAAGAGGAGGAGTGGGGAATCAAACCCAGTTCTCCAGATTAGAGTCTCCCCTTCTGTGAACAGTATTCTGTTAACAGAAGTTTGGATACCAGCCATTGTTAACCCCACACATGCACATCAGTTGCTTGAATGAATGTAGCACAGTTGTACAAACAACTTGAAGCCGTATCTGATAAGGGATTTTAAAACTGTATCTTCAACGTGTGCCACAGGGTAATCCAATGCTACCACAACTCCTGAAGATGTGGACACTAGAAGTACTACCATATCATATAAGGAAATGTACAGATCCTTCATCTTAGTTTTGTCTCAATGTTACTGTGCAATCAAGCAGCTGTATGGGTGCTCAACCAGGCAAAAGTGTCAGTGCGCTTACAGAAAGGTAAACAAACAGTGTATGCTTTGATCCTAACCAATTTCTTATATAAACCATTCCATTGGTTGCTAGTAAATGTGTTAAGGACTGCTGCAACTTGTTCAATTAAGAAGATATTGTGAACATACAAAACTGTGGCTTAGCACTTGGCAGAAAATTCTGTGGAAACTTTTCATAAGTTGTACTTTATTTGAGTCCAGCATAGAGGGGAACACACAGCAATTCCATTGCTCAGTCAGTGCTGTCTGTTTTCTCCGATTACCAGACTTGCCCTTTAATAGACTTTGATTTATGTGGTCTTAACGAGAGCAGAGCAGGCAACGGCCTTTATTTGAGTGTTAAAAAGAAAGCAGATACGGAACAATTTATAGCTCATACTTAGCTGCAAAGAAGGTCTTTCACCAAATGACTGAGGACATATATCACACCCTGATGAAAAGGCATTAAAATCAGTTATTTAAAAATAAAATTAAAGGCATCTTAAAGGGATAACTTGAGCTGTTGTTATAGTCCCTTCTTACTAATGATTGAAATCCTATTTCAAGGTTGTCATTTTCAAGTGTAATTTGACTGTTCCAGATTCTTTTCAGTCTTCACATCCTGCAAGTGTGTAACTAGCACACCTGACACTGTGGCAACTCTTTACAGTGTCAAGCCAGTAATGGGCAATCCTACTGATTTGCTCTCATTCATGATGCAAGTGATGTTTCAAAAATGATGTTTGAAAAGTATATTCCCACTTTTCTGGAAGAAAATTGCTGTTCTCCAGATATTCTTAAAATTCTTGCAAGGGATCTGCAAAGTAATTGGAAAGATAACTGTAAAGGTAATTATAAACAGAATTTGCGTTACTAACCATTTTATGCACTGCAGTCAAAATTGAAATTCATTCTACAGGGAGAGAATTTAAAAGGTACTGCAGCTCTCTTTAAAAATTAACAGTAGTCCTGTGTCCATACTTCTAGGGTTGTTTGTGGACCCAAATCTGCTTTTAGTAACCCGTAGCAGCAAGACTCATTTTGCTCAGATCCAGCTTCAGGAACTACATATGTAGAAATAGGATTCCACAAATGTATTTACACCTTGATGTCTTTCACGTGCACAAACAGATGCTGTATGCAATTCCCCTCTCTAATACAATAGTCTGAGTTGTACATGTACATGTACAGCCCTGGGGGGCAGGGGGGAGAAGGCTGATATCTCAGTGAAGGGAAGGTGCAAGCTGGATGGGCAGCCCAAACTTGATGGCTGCTGTGTCCACTCCTAGAGCCATTCCTGTTGGGTAGAAAGTGCTCCTGTCCCTCTGCTTCTTCTCCATGAGCTAATGCCAGGTGGTTGTGTCTGAGGTCCTGGAGGTGTCCCAATCTGTGGCAAGCCACTGCCTCCACAGCTTCCTTGATGCAATGCTGTTGCACCTGCAGGAGCATATGCACTTACCTATGGAGGAGGCAGAGCTGGCTGGCCCCCACCCATGCCAGGTTTGCCACATTTGCAGGATTCCTGAATATTGTGGGAACCATGGACTGAATCCATATAGCTGCAGAGCCCCCTGGGATGAGCCAGGGGTCTACCACGGCCAGTTTGGTGTAGTGGTTAAGAGCGTGGGACTCTAATCTGGAGAACCAGGTTTGATTCCCCACTCCTCCACTTGAAGCCAGCTGGGTGACCTTGGATCAGTCACAGATCTCTCAGAGCTCTCTCAGCCCCACCCACCTCACAGGATGTTTTGTTGTGGGGATAATAATGGCATACTTTGTAAACTGCTCTGAGTGGGTGTTAAGTCATCCTGAAGGGCAGTATATAAATCGAATGTTATTATATTATTACCGCAACTGACATCACTTTTACAGCCTGAATATGCAGTCCAGCTGCAACCACTAGGACATCTTCATGAACTTCATGTCTGAATTCCTGAGCAGTGTACATGATGCACAGATCTATGTCACATCTGGCTCAACCACTTGCTGGTTTGGCCAGAGGGCAGGAGCTGGCTGCTAAGTCAGTGGAGGGGTCCACTGGATCAGCCTTGGGGGAGGGCCTAACAGCTTGGCCTTTGGGGGGGGAGGTGACAGCTTCATTCTCCATCAAAGCTACCAGGGCTACTGCCTGCTTCTGTACCTGTTCACACCATATGCCAAGGATGAGCCAGCAGACTGTGCCACCTAGAAACAGGCTCTCCATCAGTCTTGCATCGTCATCGAGTAGGTGTTCGGCCAACTGAAGATAAACTTCCGTTGCCTGCATCACATGAGGGCGAAGGGCCATGCACCCTCTGAGAGTAGACAAGCTCTTTGTCATATGCACCATGGTCCACAACATGGCTGTCTAGCCGCTATTGCTGCTGCCTCAATTTGGGGAGGGAGAAACCCCCTGGTTCAAGGATATGGGGGTATGACTTGAACATCACGGGAGGCCAGAACATCCAGTGCACCGCCAAGTGAGAGGTCTAGGAACACATTTGCCGGCAAGGACAGTGACATGGAAAGGCCTGTGGCACTCATTCTGATGTTCCCCTGATGACGCCGCGGCACATCTGGCTCATGCCACCTGTCCACTCCGCAGCAATTGGGGGTCAGATGGGTAGGGATGGCTCCCTGCCAAGTGTGGTGCCACCACCACACACCATGTGGCCTGCATAGCCCTGAGGCCCCTCTACCCCCTACCCCTACATAACATTTTCTATTGGCCCCCACAGCACAACAGTGAGGTATCAAGCAGGGGCAGCAACCATCTCCATGGGTGCATACATCACAGCCCAGATTCTTGGCTAGGGGACCCCCTCTCAATCAATGATGAATGGAATGAACCCACTGGGGACTCAGAGGGGTCGAAAAGGGACTACTGCTCGCCAGTGGGCTGGCACCAGGGATGAGGGCAGATATCCCCATCAACTTGTCAGCTGGGACAGCATGTCTGAGGCATCCATGGAGGATATACCTGATGCAGTCCATGCAAGATCCATGGACATGATGCAGGAGAATTATTGGAGGGGGCTGTGTGGGTCACCACTGCTATATACAGTTCCATGCGTCAGCTGGTGAGGCTGACTGACATAGCCCTGTGCCATGTGACGATATCTGGCCTGCCCTCACAGGGACTGGAGTTTATATTAGGTGCTGAAAGCCAACATTGATCATGGCGGGGGGTGGGGCAGGAGTTAGGCCAGGGACCAATGGGTATGTGCCGCCATGGCATCTGTCAGCTTCCTGGGATCCTCAGGGTACTGGGGGTGGCTGGAGGGGGGGTTGCTTTTCCTGGACTCAATGGGAACCTATGGGCTACACCACAGTTTTTGCAGCCCCAATCTCAGCTTGTGAATTATTATCATTATTGATCCTCCTGGCTGAAGGCACAAAGAACTGACAGGTCCATAATTAAAATCACAGCAACAATAGAAACACAGAAGTGTGATGAAGTAGCTAGAAAGGCAAATGTGATTTGGGGCTGCATCAACAGAAGTAAAGGGTCCAGCTCATGTGAAGTAATGGTATCATTTTACTCTGCTCTGGTTAGAACTGATTTGGAGTACTGTGTTCAAGTGTGGGCACTACAGTTTAAGAAGGAACTTGATGAGGAAGAGGCTAAATATTCTGGGAAGTGGTTGTGTTTTAAATGTTATCTGTTATATGTTATATGGTCATTGTACTTTTATAGTCCTTGTAATGCATCCTCTTCAGTTTTTTTTCTTTTTAAATCCCCCCTTCTCTTTTCCTTTTTTAAAAATTAAAAATAATAAAAAGAAAGAACTTGACAAGCTGAAATAAGTCCAAAGGAAAGCTACAAAGATGTTGAGGGGTCTGGAGACCGAGTACTATGAAGAAAGGTTGAAGGAGCTGGATATGTTTAGCCCGCAGAGGAGGCGACTGAGGAGTGATATGATACCCCTCTTCCAGTATTTGAAAGGCTGACACATAGAGGATGGAGTGGAGTTGTTTTCTGTTGCTCCAGAGAATTGGACCAGAACCAACAGGTTAAAAATAAACCAAAAGAACTTTGACTAAACATTAGGAAGAGCTTCCTGACCGTTAGAGCTGTTCCTCAGTGGGATAGAGTGGTTCCTTGGGAGATGGTGGGATCTCCTTTGGAGGATTTTAAGCAGAGACTTGGTGGCTATCTATCAGCAATGCTGCCAGCAATGTGATTCTGTGACTCCTTATGGACTTAGGCAAATTGTAAGGATGAGAGCTGGAAGAGATGAGCCAGTACTCAAGACAGAGGGGAGTTTAGATTGCCCCAGCGCGGAGGGCAATCTTAACTCCCCTCTATCTGGAGATCAGGGGTCCAGGCCACCAGCCATGTGACCATTTTCAAGAGGTTCCAGAACTCCGTTTCACCACGTTCCAGCTGGAAAAAAGCCCTGCTTGCAACATTCCATCAGATGGAATGAAGAGACAGCCAATATTAAGACGTATTATCTTCCAGGTGGTAGAGGAGCTTTGATTTAAACTTGAGTTAGCCCCTCCGCAATAAAAAATAAAGAATGGGCAGAGTATGGAGCATATCAGATGACATTACGTTAAAAAGGTGTAAATGGTAGCATCGATTTATAGATGTGGCAGCAGAGTTTGTCTTGAAGGAGATTAAGTGAATTACAAAAATGGGTTTTCAGATATATTTTACAAGCTTCTCACAGGCTTACTTCCACATGAATCATTTGTCTGAGTTTAATGCCGTTGGAAAGAAGGGGTTTTCCTACTTCGCCACAGCATCACGGTGCATTCATGAGACTCCGTAGGTTTTCCTGGCTTTTTCCCTGATCTTTCTCAAATGTCGCCAGAGGAGTGGGGAGTGGCAGGAGTTATTCAGCTCCCTAACCCCACCCAGAAATGCCCCCCAGCAATGGCACATAGCTATGCCTGCAAAAACTGTGGTGTAGGTACACATTGAGTTCAAGAACAGCAACAGCAACCCCCTCATACCCACACACCATCCACCCCCGTCCCCAGTGCCCTGAGGATCCCAGGAGACTGGTCCTACACTTGGTGGACCACTAAAACATCTCCTCTGGCCTGGCATGCAAACATCATAAACCTTTTGCTGCAGGGCAACTTTCCCATGTTCTTGCATGGGAAACGGTATAATTAGAGGAACATATGAAACTGCCTTAGATTGAATTAAACCATTGGCCAATCAAGCTCAGCATTGTCTTCTCTGACTAGCAGAATCAGATCCTACAGAGAGTGAGAGACTGAGATGTGATAAATTGAGATAACAGGCACTGAACCTGGGACTGTCTGCATGCCCAGCCTGTGTTTTACCACTGAGCCATGACTATCTCCCATTATAACCTGATAGCAATCAAATGTTCACACTTCAATGTCTATCCAAGGATGTTCCTGATGAGTAATGGGGCTTCTTCCATATGCAATCTTTGCTGAAGCCTGCCTTACTTTTGACAGCTATTAAAAACCTGGTTGACCCATCTAAATTGCTATTTCAACCTGCTGTTCCGTAATCATGGCCACGCTTCATTTCTTTGGTGATTCATAAGAAAAGAAAGCTTTTGACCTGATTAACTTTCCTACAGTTATAAAAAAGTTATTTGTTGCTAACAAAGCAAAGTCCCACATTGTATTATGCAGCTAAGAAATAGATGTGCATGGCACAAAGCTCATTAATAGTTTCATTTTACTGTGACGCATAAAGAAAGTAGGCATAAAGCAATACACCGGAGTGCTTTATTAGAAAAATTAGGACCATCTGCACTAGATGGTTACTTTTTTTAAAAGAAAAAAAGGATTGTGTAGAATTACCTCCTTTCAGTTCCCTCTATCTATCAAAAAGCTGTTTCTGAAACTCTGTTCCCAAATGCACTGAAAAAGTTAATGTTTGGCAAGGGCTTGCAGATGATGGAGCGCTGGTGAAAAATGGTTCTTGTCAGCAATAAACTGATTTGGCGTCATTAGATAGGGGCAAGATGGTTCATGCTGCACAGGCGGTCAGCCAGTCACCCACATTCAGGTGTGCCTGGTACACTCTGGGAGTTGTTTCCTGTGAGGAAAATCCCTGGAATCTCATCCATGAACACTTGTTTCCTGTCAAATTATTTCCAAACGTATTTTCCCCCTCATCCATTACAACTGCAGCTTTGTCTTTTTGCTCATCTATCATTTCTTGTGCCTTAAACAACTTACTGAGCCTTGCAAATTTTGTTTTCCCCAAATGTGATCTCTCCCCCTCCCCCATAGGGTGTTTAAAGTTGTTAACACATATTATACAGACATACAGCAGTGGTCTTGGGGCAGCTTGAACCGTTGCCCCGGTCCTGTGTTGGGAAGGGGACCTACACGGCTGGTGGGAGGGGGGTGGGGCTGCCTGTTGCACAGCTGCTGCCCTGCCTGAAGGCATTGCTTTCTCAACTGCCCCCTGCTGGCTCCTGCACCACAGGTCTGCATCCTCCTTGCCCTACCTTGTTACAAGAGGAAGGCAAGGCGGTGGATGCCAGATGATCAGCTGTAAAACAGCCCCCCCCATGCCTTAGTGAGAAAGCAGAACTCAGATGTTTCTTTCAAAAAGAAAAGCGTACTTTCAGAGGGGCATTGTTTATTTGACTTTTTAAAACCCTCTTATTTCATGCATTGACCCAAACATTTGTGCAATATCTCTGTGTGTGGTTTCCCAGATGTTGCCCAGTGTGGTGATGCTAAAGATGTCTGAGCTAGTTCTGTTCAATATTATGCCTGCTGTGCAGTATACCACCAGGGGAAACAGCTTTAAAGTGGCTTCAAGAAGTTGCAAAACAGCACCCAGATTACTAAACGATAGCTCTCGTGGGCATCAAAGGATGTGCCCTGGACTGGTTTAAATCATTTCTCATGGAACGGATTCACACAGGGTTGCCATCAGAGATCAGCTATCTCCAGAATGGGAACTATCTTGTGAGGTTCCACGGGGTGCAATCTTATCTCCCGTGTTATTCAACCTCTATGTAAAACCTTTAGGAGAACTCATTCGTAGAACTCATTCGCAGCTATGGAGCGGGATGTCATCAATATGCAGATGACACCCAACTCAATATCTCGCTATCCAGGTCCCCACAGGATGCAGTAGAAATCTTAGATTGCTGCCTGACAACCGTGGTGAAATGGCTGAAAAATAACAAATTGAAATTGAGCCCAGACAAGGTTGAAGTGATGCTTGTTGGGAAAGCAGAGATCTTGAAAGACATTGTACTCCCTACTTTCGATGGAGTTTGTCTGACTCTTGCAGACTCGGTTAAGAGCCTAGGGGTTATACTGGACCCAGCGCTACTACTAGAAAAACAAGTTAAGGCAGCCACAAAAAATTCTTACTACAATCTCACTCTAGCCTGGAAGATGGCTAGCCAACCTGGCCACCTGGATCCATGCGATGGTAACATCAGAACTTGACTATTGTAATGCACTATACATTGGTCTCCCATCTAAGTTAACTAGGAGGCTCCAATTGGTGCAAAATGCTGCAGCTCGACTGTTAGCAGGAGCATGAACATCACTCCCATCCTACAGTCACTCCACTGGCTACCTATCAGTTACCATGCTCAATTTAAGGTATTGGTTATTACATACAATATTCTTCATGGCCTTGGTCTGGCAAACCTACGGGACTGCCTCCCTCTCTATGTTCCTCCATGGCAGCTTCGCTCATCTGAACAGGGTCTCTTGCAAGAGCTAGCCTGCACGCAGACAAAATCAACAGCAGCCCGTACATGGGCTTTCTCTGTGGTGGCTCCTACCCTGTGGAACAGCCTGCCTGAGGAGGTCAGGAGAGCCCCCACTCTCTTGGCTTTCCACAAATGATGTAAAACCAAATTATTCAAAAAAGCTTTTTAATCAGATAGGAGGGCAGTATTGTAGGTTGTTTATCACAATGGAACTCTCAAACACATAAAGCTGCATTAGATCGTCAAGGCTGATATTATCTGCTCTAACAGGTAGAAGCTCTCCAGGGTCTTGAGCAGAGATCTTTTACTTCACCTACCACCTGAGCCTTTCAACTGGAAGTGCCAGAGATTGGACCTGGGTTCTTCAGCATACTAAGAGGATGCTTTACCATTGAGGCATAGCCTCTCTCTTACAGGTGTTTTGTTCATCAGACCCACTACATTGAAGTTCATTCTTCCACTTTACTGCCCTTTGCAAGTTTTTAAAAGAAATAAGCTTAACAATCCATGGGTGTTTATATACATTCAGATGTATATAAATTCTCTGACAAAATAGGTAGCTGTTCCACAGTTCACTCTGCTCCCTTCCTCCCTTTAGTGACCTTTAAGATGATCAATAATTGTTTCTATTGTTACTGATCACAGGGGAGCCATCTGGTATTCAAAGCAAACAGAGGCTGTAAACCCATCCAGATTTATTCTATAATGATTATTTAGTGTTTGTTGCTCATACAAATCTATTGATTAAAAAAATCCCAAACAACCAGTTTTATTAACATTTAATTTAATAATAATAATTGTGAGAAGGTGATTCAAAATGAGTCCATTTATTTTTGTCTGTTTTGAACTGAAGAATATTTCAATATCCATTCTCTAGCAATAGCAGACATCGGTTTAACTACAGAGAAGCAATGAAAGGCAACTGATTATGTTAAGTTTTGTGTATGATGTTGACAGATAACAAAAGATTTGGAAAGCTACAAGCAAACATTTTTCTAGCTTCACTGTCACTGCAGTGAGACAAGATAAATTCACCATAAACAAGGGTGATTGCTTGTTTAAAGCTGGACATCAGGAAGGGGAGAAAGAAAATCTGATAACAGAAGTTATCAGCTAGGAATACTATATATGTATGCCAACTATCTAGCTACCAATTGTAACTATGGAGAAACTGGGCTAAAGGAGACAAGAATTCATGTCCCATGACTGAACACCTAAGGACGCAATCACAGTAGATGGATCAAGTTTTTTACCTTTATTCCTAAATAAACATGAGATAGATAAGATAGATAAGATGCTGGAAGATCTGAGTATGAACCTACAGCATAGAGTTTCTTGGTAAGTAGCTGCAGGACCCACGATTTAACTCAGGATGGGTGGTGTTATATATTGCTTGAGTAGAACAAAAGCTCCTGAAGCCAACAAAGCTATTGGTGTTTGGTGCCAGCACAGCCAATCAGAACTGTTGCCTTATAATCCAATTGCTGTACTGCAAAATAGATACTTGTGTATAGTTCATGCAAAGGAAGGATTCTAGCTGCTTACTTGGTACTGGTTGTTGTTAAAAGTGGATGTGGTTTCTACAAATATAAATTGGTTACTGTTGAGCCTAAGTCTTTTGTCTGTGTGCTTCCAGCTTCCAATAAAGATGTTATTTACTCTGTTATAATCCCCTCTGAGCCTGCTGATGTGGGGAGGGCGGAATATAAACAAACAAACAAACAAACAAACAAACAAACAAACAAACAAACAAACAAACAAACAAACAAACAAACATAATAAAGAGCTATTAATCTCAATATATAATAGGTGGCTTAACTCTTTTCCTCTCTGCTTCTTATTCCAAATTCAGATGGAGCCCTAAAACTGCTATTTTCCCTATTCTGATAAATACACGATTAGATCCTATTTTTTCCAACTCAGGCAATCTGTACTTCCACTTGAACAAGGTTCTTATATAATTTCCCCTTCTCACTGCAGCCAGTGCAGTGATTTACCTTTACTATGACTACCGATGACTTACATTTAGCTCCAAGTCTTCAGGAATGCTTAAATGCCATATGCATAAAAATAGTGGAGCTCAGAATGCAAAGCTGGTTCATCACTATAATTTCTTTGCTGCTTAGCCCACTGGATGATAGGTTATTGATTTACTTGTTTTTATTTTCATGATTTGTTTTTATTGACTTGTTTTATTGTCTCGGTTGTTTTTGTTTTATTGTTTATTTAAATAGATCTAGAGAGGTAGCACTCACATTTTCTAAAGAAAAAAAAAAGGGTGGAATCATCCTGAACCTCACCCTTTTCAGCACTTGTCAGCATTCCTCCAGAAGTCAGCTTAAAGTCTGCTATTGTAACCAGTGTTGTTATGACAGTTTTATTAGCAGCAGCATAATAAGAATAGGTATATCCTGATTTACAAGCAGGAAGTGTGCAGATTTACCTCACGGTGGGCCCTAGAGTTTACCTGGAATTACCACTGATTTCCAGAAATCAGCTCCTCTGGAGTAAATGGAAGCACTGGAGGGTCGAGCGTAGGGTATATTGTAAAGACAGGCTCTATGGTGTATCACAAAGACCAGGAGAAACTGATTGTCACCCCTAAAGACACTAAAGGACAGGGGCCAATTGGGTGACTGAATTCGGGATCAACCTGACATCATATTCCTGCTTCTCTTCTCAGGCACAACCCCCAAATCTCTAGGAATCTGCTAAGCCAATCCTAGAAGTGTGGCAATAAGCTCCCTGCTCCAAATAAGTGAATAGATTGATGCATGCTTAGTGTACAAAACGGACTGTCTGTACCCAAGATCCTAGTAGTTCAGTCTTGCCCAGGAAAGGAGCAAGAGCAAAAGAAGGAAGGGAAAGGGCCACAGAGGTTTTAAAGAACTTATTTGAATAATTGGGGAAGGCAGTACGATATAGCCCAATCTCATCAGATCTCAGAAGCTAAGTAGGGTCAATACATGCAAGGGTGACCACTAACCAAGACTCTGCAGAGAAAGTAAATGGCAAATGTCCTCTTGCTTATCATTTGCCTTGAAAAACCCTTGCTGAGGTCACCATAAGTCAATTGCGACTAGATGGCACATTCACACAGATATTTTAATAATTGCAGATACGTGCTGATAATCAAAGTCATAATCAGAGATTAAATTCACTTCTTTAAGGGTTGCTAAATGTTGGCTTGGGAAGTATTATTAGTATTCATGGGGAATTCATATTGTTGTGAAAAATTATCATTTTAAAGGTATGATTCTCTTTAAAAATGCAATATATATTTATTAGCATATGTGTTAATAGTGGCAAGTAATAGTACCCAAGATCCTAGCAGTTAAATCTGGCATAAGAAGGATGTAGGTTTGCCCGCCTCCAGAAAGCGGCTGGAGATCTCCTGGAATTACAGCTGATCTCCAGGCCATAGAGATCAGTTCCTCTAGAGAAAATGGCTGCTTTGGAGGATGGACTACATGGCATTATACCCTTATGAGGTCCTGCCCCTCCCCAACCTCACCCTTTCCAGGCTCTGCCCCCAAATCTCCAGGAATTTCCCAATCTGGAGCTGGCAACTCTAGAAGGAATAAAAAACTGCAGAAAAGCAGGTAAAGTTCTTATTTTTTCAAAACCCTGCTTTGAATAATTACAGGATACAAGGAATCAGGAACGGAGAGTTTACAGTTTCCAGCTACAGCCTGGCATCTCATCTATAATTCTTGTGAGTGCTGAGGAGATTTGTGATTTTTATAATACCATGCAGACTCTAAGCACTTTCTGAAGTTATTTTTTGTTACCTCTGTGCTTTTGTTTATATAAAGAAATCATTTCAATGGCAAATACCTTTATTTTCTTTCTTGCCGGTATACTTAAGAGTGAAAAGAATAGCACAGTTAACCCAAATTTGCTTTATATATTCAGTAATCATAGACTGAACTTCTGTTAAAATAATTGCAGGTATGCCCAGTCTTCCCGGAGATATTGGAACCTTAGTGTATTCACTATGAATCTTTAGAAAGTACCTTTTTTGCTGTAATTTGATAAAAATACACAGAGAACACAAAATCTGAAGGATAATTGTAGAAATAGTCCTGTTGGCCACAGAGAAGCTCCTAAGTAGAGATGGGCATGACCCGGAAAAAAACCGAACCATGCGGTTTGTGGTTGGTTGCATTTCATGAACCATGAACTTTCATGAACCTGCCCCGGTTCGCGAACCGGTTCGTTTGGTTTGTGAAAATGTCACATCCAGGTCAGCAAATCGTCACTTCTGGGCCAGCAGAAGGCCACTTCCGAATCAGCAGAAGGTCTGCAGGAAGTCAATCTCCTGTTGCCTAGGAAACAGATTGATTGGTGCCAGGCTGTCTGCAGTGATGAATGAAAAAACAAACCAAACGAACCAGCCTAAAGTTCGTGGCGGTTCGTCAGAAATGGGATCTGATGAACCGCGGTTCACAAACCACGAACCTGCCTGGTTCGTCATGAACTTTGGTTCATATTTCAGTTTGTGCCCATCTCTACTCCTAAGGCTATCCTTCCTTAATAACATCTGAATATGGAGGTTATTATGGAATGATATGGAATGAAATATGGAGAAAGATATTGCAGGAATGGTGGGAGAACAATTCTTATATAAGCTCTTGAAAGGTTAGGAGAAATCTCAACAAACTGTCTACTATGACACTAATAACATGTCCTAAATTGGGCCCCAAGTGTCTTTCTGCTGGGCTGATCTGTGAATATGCACATACTTAATAGTCCAGGGCTGCTTTGTGGTGGTACTCACTGGTGCTATCGGCACCTTTTCAGGGGGATCTCCCAAGTCCTGGGGACTGGTGGAAATCAATGCAGTCATATATATGAGTAACGGCACCATTTTTAAAAACAAAAAGGCACCACTTAATACTGTCAGTAAATTACTGGAAAAAAATGTTCCAGGCTAGCTCAAATCACAATGTTCCTTCTCAATGTAGCGATGAATATCTTTCCTTGGATGTGTTTTGTTTCATTTCAGATTATTTGCATTAATTAAATTCCTTTGTGCAATACTGAAAAGATCTAGGTAGTTGTTAAGAAATGGTTGGCAGGCGATGAATGCTTAATTATTATAAAATGGGAATGCTTTCTCTAGGTTTTCAATCCCTGCTTTAATATTATGCACACCTTTTCTGTTCAAATATTTGCTGAGATCAAGACTCTGAAGAGAACCGATCCATTTATGTATGTGCAGCATTTACCATAAAGGTACACAAAACCTCCTACCATTAGCCTTTAAAATATATGGAAACCACATGCACACCATGCATCCATGCAGGAAAGTTCTCATTTAGTACAACTGCAGTTCAGTGTACTTTTAGTCCTATGTTATGTAGTGTTGTGTTGTGACCTTCAAATGCAAGTTGTTAAAGAGTTTGTCTCTTGTGTTTAGACTGATATATGGGATTATGCGTGCTAACTGGGTCCATGTATCTCCTTATTATCTGACTTACTGTTTCTGGATTTTCTCCAAAATGGAAATAATGAATTAAATCTCATTCATACTGTGTGCTTTACAATGGTTTCCTTTACAGAATATTGTTAGTTTCAAGTAGCTCTGAAAAGTACAATTCTCTTCTAGTGTGATGTTTCTTCTTGTAACATATGCCAGCTGTATTCTCTGATTTATATTTATTTTATTTTCCTTATTTATAGTCCACCTTTCTCATTCAAGGTGGATTATATAGTGTAAATCAATATGATCTACAGCTATTGGTGGGACATCCAGTACACAAAGCAATAGGGTTTGGAAAGGAGAAAATTTGAAAACAAGCAGAAATCTGATACAAAGCTGATACAAAGATTTCACCTTTCGCCTCTAAAATAAATAAACTAGTTATTTTTGGAAATTTAAAAACACTTAAATGCAATGAAATAAAAGCAAAAAGCAAACACACTCCAAAAGGAGAAAAAGAAATTAAAATAAAATGGAAACAAGCAGATTTCACTTTATCAGAAGGAAATTTTCTTATCCAGTAAGGCAATAGGTATGCATAGGAGTGTGTGTAACTAAATTCCCAAACCAAAGATATACATGGAAATTGCTGTTTCAAATCATTACCTTGATTTTCCAGAATGGTAACACAAATCCAAGATGCTTGAGAATTGCAACCCCCTTCCCCATCTGTTTTTTAAAAAGTTCTGGTGTTTACCAGCCTCTCATGTCTGAGCCCCATCCATGCCAATGCTAATGCTGGTTTATGCTGTACCGTGATATCCTATTGCCAGTGCCATAAATGTTTCTTCTGTTTAATTCTTTCACAGAATGATTGCAGGTGTTTATCTAACAAACTGTAGAAGCTTTCCGTCCTCATGACCTTGCATACTACCCGCTCCTGTTTATTGCTATGTCTTGCTTTCCAGTGACTCAACTTGATAGTACAAATATGTGAGATGTTCTCACACAAAGTGCCCTCCAAAATCATGTTTATTGTTGGAGGGGGAAGGAGAAAACATATGTGTTAAAAGAAAGGGTTTTCCCACAACTTCCCATTCCTGTCAATTTCTTGCTCTTACTGCTTAGATGCTTACCTTGCTTCTGAGTAGCCCTATGGACATATATATGGAAATGATTTGATTTCTGAATAAAACCATTTAACCAAGAGCCTGGACTTCTTGTTGCAGTGGTACAGGGATCTGTCTGCCATATCCTGTCATCCATAGCCTGACATTGCCATGCAGCATGAGCACGTTTTCTTTGATTCTACTGATTTCCTGGACAATGGCATTTCTCCCTTCCAACTGGAACTTCGTAAGGGCGGATCACAGAACCCTCTCAGCTAATCCTGGCCAATCACAAGTTGCAAAGAGCTGCCTTCTCCTTTCCTCTTCTTTGTGGGTATTTCCCTCTGAAAGCAGAAAGGCTGGATGAGCCAGTGGCTGTAGAATGTCAGTTTGTCCCCCAGTACCAGCCTGCACTTCCTAGCTCTGGATCAGCTTGTGCAGGGTTCTCCATTTTGGATGGGGAGAATTTGGTTATGGGTGTTGGAGCTGCTCCACTTTTAGGCTTCCCCATACAAAATGGAGACAAACGTGGAGAAACTATACCCAAACTGATTTCAATGCTTGTGGATCGACTGCTAAGAAAATCTGGAATAAACTGAGTTTGTGGGAAAACCCTAGGATTCAGTAGATAGAGAAGTTTGGCTGCACAGAGAGAAATCTGCTCCGTAAAATCAACCCCCTTTGTTTGTTCTGCTTGAAACTTACAGTGTCTTTAGCTTAGAGGGAGGACTGAGTTCTGTGAAAAGTTGATGCCATTATCTTTATAAACAGTTGTCCAGATCCCTGAATAGATTCCACACTAAAAAAATATATCCCGAAGAAAAACTGCAGAAATTTGACTCCCAGACCAGTAATATCTTACTCAGAAATAAGAACATCATAGTAAACTACCACCATTCCCAGTCCGGATCAGAAATTATAAAGAAAATTTTCTGGGTGCAAAATGCTAGGTATGCATCATGATCCCATGCAGATTTACTCAGAAACAAGTAGGACTGCACTGTCAGCCCCATAATTCTAATTAATATTTGTCAGACCAACTACCCTGTCATGTCACTGCTTCTCCTACTAGAATCAGGGCAGTGTTCAGAAACTGCGCTCATTATCCTTAGGTGTAAGATCCCTTTATTGACCTGTACTGTTTCTACAGCTAATAGAACTGTCAGCTCTGCTGTCAGTCTCACATCATCTACACCAGAAACCTATTAGAACAAAGCTTTGAAGGAAACACAGAAAACAGAGCATTCCAAGGGCACAAACTTATAAAAAATAAAGTGTATTTTTATCAGAATTTGTGTGCAAAGTGAGCTGGGTATAATGCCTAGACCTTTTAATGAAACTATCTAAAATTAAAATTCTTATTTTCATATCTACGGCTGGAATGGTGAGTAAAGATCAGGTTCCTTCCTTCCTTTCTGCAATTGCAGACAGCTGCGATGGTCCAATTGCAATCAGCACCATCTAATCTAATTTAGTCTGAAACATGTACTATATTCCTTTTAAGACAGTTATGACTGGGTTTTTTTCTATTATGCCCTTAAACTTCTCTCTCTCATTTTATTGTTTTCTTCTGTACTATACATTCACCGTGAAGAAGAGCTTTAGGGTACTTAATACTGGCAAAGTGCCTTACTCAGCAATAGCCACACATTACTGATTAAAGTTTATTTAGGAACTACATACTTGATAGTGAAGAGGAGAGATAGAGAAAGGCATTTAGCTACCTAGATGACTACGAGAAAGACATTCCGAGAAGAAGCAGGATATTGCCCTGAGAGTATCAATCTGGAGATGACAAGAAAGTGACAATTATAGAAAGAGAGGTGCTGTCTTCACATACCTGACTAAACCTTGCTGCCCCCTGTAGGGTCGTCTTCTCTTTCTCTTTGTACACTAGACATTGTTTCTTCGAATGTTAGAACCTTGCTTACTATTATGTAACATTCTTTATGATCCGAATAAAATATATTGCTACTTTTGGATTTTAACAAAATGTCAGCGGCCATGTTTGATGCACCTGGAAATGTTGAACAGGGTTTATTACTGAAAATTTCTTTTGTGTAGAATTTTCTTTATTTAAACTATAAACTCTTTATTTAAACTATAAACTATAAACAATAACATAAAATCTATAAACAATAAACAAAGAATAAGAAAACACAACATTCTAAACAGAAGACACACTAACAATACATAAACAAATAATTTTTTTAAAAAAACTCTAAAATTACACTACAAGCTGAGTTCCAATTATCTCTGCAACAAATATCTATCATTTCTAGAGTCTCACACACATGAGGGAGGGTGGGGGAGAGAGAGAAAAACTTTCTCATCCTAAAACATAAAAGGCAAACTGTGTTGCCAACAACTCACTTTTTATCCTAGTGCATGTGCACTTGGGGGTCTGCAAGTGCGCATATGCCAGTATAAGAAATCATTGTCTGCAGTTGTGGCTGCTGTGGGGCCCTGGTAGTGCAGCGCCAGGCCTCCCTACTGCCTGCCCCAGGCATCTGAGGGGCTGCAGAAGCGGGATGGTGCTACAGTCTGGTGAGAGGCCTTGCCGCCACAGTGGCAGTGGGGAGGCGTGTCACGCTGCGCCATGGAGGCAGCGAAAAGGCCCTGTGCGATGCACAACTTCCCCAGCAACCCACACCACTACCATTGCTTGCTGCTCTTGGTCAGCGGCAGTGGCAGCTCCAGAGCTGGAGGAGGCAGCGGCAGAGGCAGGAGCTTTGGGAGGGCCACCACGCCTTGCTGAGCTGCGCCTCCCTACTGTCTCTATGACCCCTCAGAGGCCCACGCAGCCCTCCCAAGATGATGGAGGTGGCAGGGAGCCCCCACTGCTGTGGCCCTCTCACTGCCAGCGCAGAAGACAATGCTGGGTTGTAGCATCGCACAGGGCCTTTTCACTGCCTCTGTGGTGTGGTGTGATGGGCCTCCCCACTGCCACTGTGGTGGCAAGGCCTCTCACCAGACTGATGCCATGCTGCCTCTTCAGCTTCTCAGAAGCCTGAGGCAGGCAGCAGGGAGGTCTGGTGCTGCCCTACCAGGGCCCTGCATCAGCTGCAGCCGCCAACAGCATGCACACTCTCAGACCCCTCAGTGCACATGTGCCAGGGTAAAAAGTGAGTCATAGGCAACATGGTTTACCTTTTATGTTTTAGGATATGCAAGGCACTGAGGCTGCTGCTAGTACACCTCGGAGTATGGTCTCACCTTTGCTTCTCTCTGGTTGAGCTGCTTGCCAGAGGTTCTGCCATCTCTGGAGAGCAAGTTTTCGTAAGAGAAAGACTTTGTTTACCTATGTCATATATGATCATGTCAGATATTTTTATTTCTTTACTTATTGCACTTTATACCACACCATTCTCCTCAAATATCACTCTTGTACAATGTTGCCTGGCCAGAGCCAGCAACCCCTGTGAAGGCTTTGGGAGCAGAGACTGGCATGTCGGCAGCATGCTGATATCACCTGTCAAAAACTGTACGTAACACCATGACCTTCTGTATGTGTGTGTGGCGGGGTGGTACTCTGGGATTTGCAAAAACTGTATGGTTTTACAGAAGTGATGTCAGCACAGTAGCACACACCCACATCAATTTTCTCCTGCTGGTGCTTCAGTTGCAGACAGGCAATGGAGTGGGACAGCAGGAGAAGCTCATATGCCTAGTCTTATATTATTATTTTTTCTAGTCATAATATAGTTTTATTTCCAATTTAATGACATATTGAAAGAATAATTGCTTCCTTAATACTATTTGTTTCCAAAAGCTCTATCTTTTTATTGTAAGCTTTAATCTTATAAACTTGTTATCTCCCATTTTTCATTAGGGTTGCGAGGCCTGTGTTTGCAATCTTTGGGAGAAGTGGAGGGTGGAACCTGGGAGGGGGATGTCAGTTCTGACCTGGAAGCAATTTCACAGTGTCAGTGATGTCATTTCCTCCCCAATTTTTCTCCTGCTGATCACTGGTCATACATGGGCAACAAAGGGTAGGGATGGGAATGGGCACCTGGCAATTCTAGTCTCATAAAGATGTCTATTGTATCTGATAACAATTTAATTTCATTAGTAAAACTGTTGTCAGTGCAGCCGTTTTTAGTGGTGGGAACAACAATTTTGAAAAGTAGCTTAAAAATAGAAACAATAAAATAAATAGTTAATAACGAAGGAAGACGGTTTCTTAATGCTGTCCAAAATTAGTAGGTGTCAGGGCTTGCCACCGCTGCCACTGGGCGTGGCACTGGGCGGTCTGCTCCTGACGTCATAGGGGGGCCAGGGATTCTGCAGGACCCTGCTCTGTGGAAGGAGGAGCGGTATACCTCACCCAGACTCCCTCTTAGTCCACTCGCTGGCCTGCTCAACCTGGCCTGCTTACCCTCTGCGTCCTCTTTCACTTCTTCCTCCCAGAGCTCTCCTCCAAACCTCCACGCTTGCATCGCACTGCTCTCACTCCACATCATCACTCCCTACTCACACCCACCCCCACAGGGCTCTTCCCAGCCAGCTTTTATAGGGCTTCCTTCTACTGTCCTACCCCTCTTCCAGCCTGGTCTTGGGCTGCACCAAGCAGTTGCAGCTGGGGTAGCTGATCTGGCCCCACTGACCAGCACCAGCTGTGCCTTGTTCCCTGGCTGCCCAGCCTCCCTGCCTTGGCTGATTGCTGCAGGCCTGTCCAGCTGCAGTCCCCTGGCTAGCAGCCCGGCCTGCCTGGCTGAGCTGATGGATGAAGGTGGGTCCAGCTGCGGCTCCTTGGCTGGTTGCCCAGGGCTTTCTGCAGAGTGCCTCCAATAGCCCCACCTGGAGTGGCTTGGCTTTTGGCAACTCCTGGGCCAGGCTACTATTTTCTAGCTGGGGCGTGGCTTTGGGTTGTTGGGGCTGCTGCTGCTTCTCCTCCTCAGGTAAGGTTTTTGGGTGGGTGACTGCTGGGCCCCCAATCCCTCTGCCCTTGCCCCCTTCTGCCTTGCTTAGTCCCCTTTCCTTCCCCAGGGGAGTGGGACTCGCTGGCCTCCTTCTGTCTCCCCCTGCCTCCTGAGGCCCTGGGCCTTTGCCCCTTGCCCCTGGCACAGGCAGGTTCTGGCTCCATTTGCCCATGGGAGGGGTTGACCTGCTGTCCCCTGGCTGCCCCCTCTGCTTGCCAGTCAGACCGGTTGACCTACTGTCTGCTGGCTGACCAGTTGACCTGCTGGCTGCTGGCTGCCCCCTCTGTTTGCCCGTCGGCCCGGCTGACCTGCTGTTCCCTCTTGTCAAGTCTGGGGGCTGGGGCTCAGACCCCGGACACCCCCCCACTTGGCTTTGAGTTGTGGGGGTCCGGTTCAGCCTCGAACATGCGGGACATGAAGTCCGCGTCCACATGCCGTGCCCCCTGGCGGTATTTGATGGTGAATTGGAAGGGTAGGAGGGAGAGGTACCACCGCAGCACCCTGGGGTTGTGCGCCTTCATGTGATGGAGCCACTGCAGGGGTGCATGGTCTGTCAGCAGTACAAAGGGGTTGTTGGCCAGGTAGTACTGCAGGGCCCCCACCGCCCACTTGACCGCTAGGGCCTCCCGCTCCACCGTGGCATAGCGCTTCTCGGCGGGCTGGAGCTTCCGGCTTAGGAACAGAATTGGGACATCCACGCCATCCCGCTCCTGGGTCAGCACAGCCCCGAGGCCGGTGTCCGAGGCGTCTGTGGCCAGTGTGAAGGGCTGGTCAAAGTCCGGGTTCCATAGGGCCGTGGCATTGGAGAGGGCTAACTGCAGGTCCTTAAAAGCTGCCTCTAGTTCTGGGGTCCACCGGACTTGGTTGGGCAGCCCCTTCCTTAAGCTGTGCGTCAGGGGCGCCGCTCGGGAGGCAAAGTGGGGGATGAACCGCCCGTAATACCCCAGCAGTCCTAGGAATCGCCGAACCTGCCTCTTGGTCTTGGGCCGTGGGGCGTCGGCTATTGAGGCCACCTTGTCTGGTGGTGGCCTGACTCGTCCTCCCCCGACCACAAAGCCCAGGTATTGGAGTTCCTGGAACCCCAGGTGGCTCTTTTTTGGGTTCACCCATAGTCCAGCTCGTTGGAGGGCCCTTAAAACGGCTTCCAGGTGTTGGAGGTGGGTGGGCCAGTCGGGGCTGAAGATAATAATATCATCAATGTACGCCATGGCGTACGCCTGGCACTCTCCCAGCACCTGGTCCACCAGCCGCTGAAAGGTGGCTGCTGCCCCATGCAGGCCAAACGGCATCTTCTTGAATTGGAAGAGGCCTTGGGGGGTGGCAAAGGCCGTCTTCTCCCGGTCCTCCGGCCGTACGGGCACCTGCCAGTAGCCCTTTGTTAAGTCCAGGGCCGACAGGTAGCGGGCGGACCCCAGGTGGTCCACCAGCACGTCTACTCGGGGCATGAGGTAGGCGTCGAACTGGGCCACCTTATTCAGTTCACGATAGTCAATGCAAAACCGGGTGGTCCCATCTGGCTTGGGCACCAGGACTATCGGGCTCCTCCAGGCACTTCGTGAGGGTTCGATTACACCCAGCCGGAGCATCTCGTTTGTCTCCTTCTCCACTGCCTCCCACCGCTTCCTGGGGATGGGGTGCCAGGTAGCCCGGGCTGTCTGCCCCGGGCTGGTCGGGATGGCATGTTGAATCAGGCTGGTGCTGCCCGACCTGCGGGAGAAGACCCCGGTAAACCGTGCACAGAGGTCTCGTAGCTGGGCCCGTTGAGCTGGATCGAGCTGGGGGTCTACCTTGGGCTCCTCGAACTCCGGGGCTTCGGAGGTCCATGGCAGCTCACTGTCAGGAAGCTCCAACGGGTCCTCGGCCACGCCACACTCCTCTCCTGGGCGCTCATGCCACCGCTTCAGGAGATTCACATGCAGGGTCCTCCGCCGACGCCGGCCAACCCCGCACTGGACTTCGTAAGTAGTGGGGCCCAGCACCCTCCGAATCGGGTAGGGGCCCCTCCATGGGTCCCCTTCCTCTCTGGGGAATACCGAGTGGTGCACCAGGACCTTCTCTCCCGCCTGGAAGGCCCTCATCCGTGCACCCCGGTCGTAGGTGGCTTTCTGCTTCACCTGGGTGCGAGTCAGTCTGCGGTTCGCCTCGGCTTGGGACTGTTGCACCCAGTTACGGAGTTGGCTTATGTACTCCTGTGTGGTGGGCGCAGGGCTGCTGGCCTGGGGCGCCCAGCGTTCTGTCAGCCGGGAGAGCATCCCTCTTGGCTCGCGCCCATACAGCAGCTCAAACGGGCTGAAGCCAGTGGAGGCCTGCGGGGTCTCCCTGAGGGCAAACATGAGTGGGTCGATGTACAGGTCCCACTGATGAGGCTTCTCCCATGTCATCTTCTTCAGGGCCTCTTTGATGGTCTGGTTCAGCCGCTCTGCCAAACCGTCTGTCTGAGGGTGGTAAGCCGAGGTGAACACCTGCCGGATCCCCAAACTCTGGCAGAGTTGGCGCATGGCGGTGGCATGGAACGGGCCTCCTCGATCTGTCAAGATTTCATCCGGCAGCCCCACCATCGCGAAGAACTTGGACAGTGCCCGGACCACCCCCGGGGTCTGCATGGTCCTCAGCGGGATGACCTCGGGGAACCGTGTGGCGTAGTCCACAATCACCAGGGCAATCACCGGGGTGTGCGTGGCAGCGGTCCGATGAAGTCCATCGCGATGCGTTGGAAGGGCGTCCCCATGACGGGTAGTGGGGAGAGGGGGGCCTTCGGTGGGCGGCGGGCTGCCACCCACTGGCAGGTGGGACACGAGCGGCAGTGGGCATTCACGTCGGCATTCACGGAGGGCCAGTAGAACTGCTCAAGGATCTTCTTCAGGGTCTTGTGGTGCCCCAGATGCCCGGCCCACGCATGCTCATGGGCCGTGCAGAGGACTTCGGCCCGGTAGGCAGTCGGCACCAATAGCTGGCGGACCTCCCCCTGGCCACTTGGGGCGCGAGCTATGCGAACCCAAACCCCTCCTTGCTTCTCGATGCGCGGGAGCCGTTGGGACCTCCGCTCATCCCGCACTAGCTCCTCCTCACGAGCTGCCGTCTCTCGTAAGCGCTGCAAGGACTCATCTGCCCCTTGGGCGTCACAGAATGGGCGATCGGCCAGGGGCCCAGCTGGGTCTCCAGTCTGTGATTCTGCCCCTGGTCTAGTGGAGGGACCCTCTCCCGGGTCGTCGGCCTCCTCCACTTGCAGAGCGGTGGCAACTTGGGGGTCTGTCAATTCCCCTGCCGCCTTCAACCGAGACCTGGCGATCCCTGGGGTGTCTCTTCCCAATTTCTTCGCTGCCTGCTGGAGGAGCTTGAAGAACCCCGGGGCATCTCTTCCCAGCAGCATTGGCACGGGTAGGTGAGCTAACTGGGCAACTTCCATTTGGTGGCGGACCCCTAGGTACTCTATCGTGATTAGGGCCGTAGGGTACGGCTGGGTGCGGCCCATCACATCCGTCACCGGGATCCAGCGGTGCACTGGGGTAGCAGCTTGGAGGAGCTGGGGCCGAATTGCTGAGACTGCACTCCCAGAGTCTAACAGGGCTTGTAGGATCAGCCGGCCTATCTTCACGGTGGCGCATAGACTCTGCAACTGCTTGCCAGGCGGTGGGTTATTTTCCCAAACGAGGGCACAAACCCTTGGCAAGGCCTCTGTAGCGCGCTGGCTTGCAACTGCAGCTCCGCTGTCTGTGCTAGTTCCACTGGAGCGGCTGGGTAGGCTGCCTCCAGCTTTCCCCACATCCTATCCTGGCGTTCCTCCAGCCACAGTCCAAGCTCCGCTGGGGCGGCGGCCTTGGGAGGCCGCCCCTTGACTGGCGCCTGCATTGGAACGTCTCTCCCTGTACGGGCCACCAACTTGTCAGGGCTTGCCACCGCTGCCACTGGGCGGTCTGCTCCTGACATCATAGGGGGCCCAGGGATTCTGCAGGACCCTGCTCTGTGGAAGGAGGGACGGTATACCTCACCCAGACTCCCTCTCAGTCCACTCGCTGGCCTGCTCAACCTGGCCTGCTTACCCTCTGCATCCTCTTTCACTTCTTCCTCCCAGAGCTCCAAACCTCCACGCTTGCATCGCACCACTCTCACTCCACATCATCACTCCCTACTCACCCCCACCCCCACAGGGCTCTTCCCAGCCAGCTTTTATAGGGCTTCCTTCTACTGTCCCACCCCTCTTCCAGCCTGGTCTTGGGCTGCACCAAGCAGTTGCAGCTGGGGTAGCTGATCTGGCCCCACTGACCAGCACCAGCTGTGCCTTGTTCCCTGGCTGCCCAGCCTCCCTGCCTTGGCTGATTGCTGCAGGCCTGTCCAGCTGCAGTCCCCTGGCTAGCAGCCCGGCCTGCCTGGCTGAGCTAATGGCTGAAGGTGGGTCCAGCTGCGGCTCCTTGGCTGGTTGCCCAGGGCTTCCTGCAGAGTGCCTCCAATAGCCCCACCTGGAGTGGCTTGGCTTTTGGCAACTCCTGGGCCAGGCTACTATTTTCTAGCTGGGGCATGGCTTTGGGTTGTTGGGGCTGCTGCTGCTTCTCCTCTTCAGGTAAGGTTTTTGGGTGGGTGACTGCTGGGCCCCCAATCCCTCTGCCCTTGCCCCCTTCTGCCTTGCTTAGTCCCCTTTCCTTCCCCAGGGGAGTGGGACTCGCTGGCCTCCTTCTGTCTCCCCCTGCCTCCTGAGGCCCTAGGCCTTTGCCCCTTGCCCCTGGCACAGGCAGGTTCTGGCTCCATTTGCCCATGGGAGGGGTTGACCTGCTGTCCCGTGGCTGCCCCCTCTGCTTGCCAGTCAGACCGGTTGACCTACTGTCTGCTGGCTGACCAGTTGACCTGCTGGCTGCTGGCTGCCCCCTCTGTTTGCCCATCATCCCGGCTGACCTGCTGTTCCCTCTTGTCAAGTCTGGGGGCTGGGGCTCAGACCCCGGACAGTAGGAAGCTCTACTTGCAGCCATTTTGGCATTGTCTTTCTGGCAACAGCCTGACATTGTTTAGTTATTTTTCTGCAAGGCAAATTATATTATGTTTGACAACCAATATCCTCTAGGCTGTGACAAATGTTTTTGATGAAACACTAGAAAAATGTCTATTAAATAGCACATTTAAATGATGTGCACATTTCTTCTTCTATGTGCTTACCTCTGCTTGCTGTCATAACAATAGTGATACATGCTCATTCTAATGTCACTCACTATGAAAAGGACTCTGGGATCCTTATCGTTTGAACCTGTTCATGCATCTCTAACTCTGGTTGCATACCATGGTTTGTGCATGAAACTGCACCAAATGCTTAATTAAATAATAAATAAATTAAATTAAATAATAAATAAAATAATAAATTAATTAATACCTTTATACCACACTGTCTCAATATATTCTCCAGACAGCTGACAACCTTCACTTAAGAATTTTTTTATTTAAAAAGCAAGCAGCAAAGATCTTCATGAAACTGTTAGAACACAAACATCTAATAGGCTAAAATTCAATGTTAATAAATATTGAATGAGTCTAATAGAAGTGTTGGCAAACAAATGAACAAAAAGCAGCCATAAGGTGATACTAGTTCCTCACTCAGCCTGCTCAAGAGATTCTCAGCAAACTAGTGTATTGGTTATATAAGAAGAACCTCCTACAAATATTTGGTGCTTTTGCACATGTGAGCGGTTGGTTTGGTTCTGTATTGTTTCCAGTTGCTGTTCAATGTTCTGGGGGAAGTTGACTGTTAGACTGTTTGCTCAAGAACTTAGACTTATTGCTCAAGAAGGAATGTACAGGTCCCTGTAAATTCCTTCTTGAGCAATAAGGCTTTTGCCTTATCTTGAAGCCCCTACTACCAGCTGTAACATAGCTGTTCAAGAATGCTAATTTCAATAAAGGTTTTCAAGTGTCTACTGCACAGTATCCAGCACAGATCTTAAAACAGCCTAACATGTAGGATTACCAGCCTCCAGATGGTGGCTGGAAATCTCCCAGAATTACAGCTGATCTCCCGGTGGCAGAGACCAGTCCCCCTGGAGAAAATGGCTGCTTTGAAGGGTGCACTCTATGGCATACCACACTGAGGTCCCTCTCTTCCCCAAACCCCACCCTTTCCAGGCTCCACCTTCAAAATCTCCAGGAATTTCCCAACCCAGACCTGACAACTGTAGGCATATGTGAGGCATGCAGCAACTATCTCCCACCAAAGAATCTGCACCAGCTGCAGCCAAGGTGTTCTGCGGACCAAAAGTGCAGAGAAGAAAGGGTCAGAAGGAGCTGAAACCACTTTTCCAAACCTCCCCCCCCCCTGCTAAGATGCTCTACACAAGCCCACTTCACCTGAGTCACTGCCTCCTTCTGTGGAACTCCGGTCTATGGAAGGGCTGCAGCAATTATGACATCCTACCCTATGTTTTTTTTTTAACTTCTGTAGTGGTACCCATCCTTTTCTATGTCTATGTGGGTTGCTGGTGAACAGGTCTGGGAAGAATCTTTATTCAGAGCTATGATTTGTTGATAGGCCCTGGGGATTTTGCCTTTCCCACAACAAAGAGAATATACTGCATATGGCTGATCACACTGTTAATGTAGCATAACTGTCACAGTTGGCTGCTGGTTCAGCAGCCATTGGTCAGGGAACACAGCATAGGGTATGCAGAGTGGGGTGCTAGCATGCTATAAAAGGAAGCCCTTTAATGGGTTCTGGGGAGGGTTATATGATACACAGCAGCCAACCTCTGGGCTGATGCATTGACCACACCCCCCAGGAGGATGGTGATGGGAAAGAAAATTGATTTCTGCCACATCCGCCCTTATAGTGATCCTCTCTCCTCAGTTATCCCAACAGGCAGGTTGAGAAGGTGCTGGTGACAGTTGGGCCATCTGTCAACTGTGCCCCTTGGAGATGCTTGGCTGTTGACTGAGTTCATTGTCCCAAGCCATGCTGCTCCAAGTTGTGGCCTGATTCTCCCCAGCACAGTGTGTTTGTGTCACCTTTCCCTCCCCATATGGCAGGTTCCCACTCTACATGCAATTTCATTTGTTTCATTAAAACATGCGACTGGCAAGGATTCTAAAACTATGCAGAGAATCTGAACTTAAACTGGTAGGGATTAAGTGCCAATTTACAAGAAATAACATCACATTCTTAGGGCATATTCTTAGGGCACATTCTTAGGGCTAGAGCCCGGCTCCCAAAATTAGATGTAATAACCTGGAAGATGCCAACAACTGTTGAGGAAATGCAAAGATTCCTTGGGTTCTGTGGTTTCTACAGAAGATTTGTAAAAGATTTCTCAAAGAAGGTATCACCTTTGTATCAGCTAACAAATATAGAACAACCTTGTGTGGGAGGCATGGTATTAGAAAGCACTGAAGGAGGATCTGATGAAGTATGCAATCCTTTGATTCCCAGATCTGTCCCACTCACTTGTTGTTACCTGTAATTCCTTAAACGTTTTTGTGGCATTTTCATTAGAACAAGTAGCTGAACGAGAAAGATACCCAGTAACTTTGAGGACCAGAAGTTGAATAAGACAGAAACCAAGTATTCAGCAACAAAACTGAAACGTTCAGCTATAGCGGAGGCTCGCAAAACTTATCACCCCTATTTACAGGGTATGGCATTCACAGTGTATATAGACCACAATGTTTTGCTGTGGCTACTTACAAACCACAGTCTAAAAGGGTGTCTGTGGTGATGGATCCACATTGCATCACAAACCTTGGAAGCAAAACGTGGTTGCAAATGCTCTCATCCACATAAGAGCAATGAAAATAGATGCAGCTTTGTCCTGGGAGAACATTGGCCAAGGACAGTGCAAAGACTTATTTGTCATGACAAGAACTAGAGTTGTTACCACCTCCTTTATTGTGGAACACTGGATTTTTTAAAGTTAAAATTGAGTTTATTCAATAACTAAATGACGCTTGAAACAGCTCTTAATACTGAAAACAGAAATAAATTGTTAGGATGGGTGTGCTTTTAACAATGTTGGACAAACTGCCAAATACAATAAGGCTGGGAGAGGTCGTGCAGTATAGCAGAGTAGAGTGTTGGAATAGATCTCTAGAGATCCATATTGAAATTCCTTCCTGATGAATGACCTTGGACCAGTCATTCTCAGTCTTAGCCTGACCTCCTTCATTATGGTGTCATGAGGATAAAATGGAGGAAAGATAACTATATAAGCTACCCTAAGTTTCAGGAAGGGAAAAAATATGATAGATGGGATCAGGAAACCAGTGCTCAATCTAGCCACCAAGAGCTTCCCAATGCCCCTCAGTCACTTCTCCCATACCAGCTGAGACACACTTCACAGATTATTGGATATTGTACATTTGTAATAATTCACCTTGTAGACACGTGGCTCTTGCCACAGTCAAAGAGTTCCTTAACCCTAACAGGGGGCACAATTGTGCCAGATTGTCCTCCTCTTCCTTTGTGTTAGCTGAGAGACAATTTCCTCTCTCTTCTCTGCAGCTCTTTCACTACACCACACAGAATTTTAACTCGCAGTGGCTTTCTGAGAATCACAGGGGGTGCTGTTTAAGGAAGGGTTACATAGGAAAGATCCACCTTCACAACTCCTTGTGTGACAACTCATAGTATCCAACCTACTGTGCTTCCTCTGTGATACCATAAAGTAGTTTTGGTACACTTTGATGAAAAAAAAAACCCAATATGCTGCACTTCTGAATTAAATCAATTTAATATGTATGATAGACTTCTAGACTTTGACCTCGCCTGCACAAAACCAGTGGTATCCTGTCTGATTTGTACGGCTTAAGGCTCAGGTGTTTCTAATGGGGCATGGACATTAGGAAACAGGAAGCATAAAAGTAAAATTAATCAATTGATCATGTCGATTTCAGAAATTTGTGTAAAAATAGATTTGACTAAGAATTGATGCCTTTGTGAATTGATCAGTTAGCAGTACAGGACTAACTCAAGATAATGGTGGTGGGGACAGAGGAAGGAATGCATTATGGATGCTTTCCAGAAGAGATGAAATTTTTCATTTCAAATTCCAGCACATTTGTTCTGCATGAAAGGCCGTTGCAAGGCGTCTTGGTTACCACTAATAGATTTTAACCTCAGAACTCCATAGGACGCCACAGATGTTAACTGCTCATTGAGGCAATAACATTTCCTGTGTTTCTCACAAAAGGTTCAGGGTAATTGCAAGATATCTCTTGTAAGGCAAGGAATTATATAAAGCCAATTCCACTGAGATTTGTTGCATGGAAATCCTTACTGTTAGGCATGTAAGCCTGTTAAATGAGACAAACCTTTTATATTTATTCTTGAGCTTCTCACTCTGCTCACAAAGATGAGGAGAACGTGGGACATTACGTTAGAAAAAAAGGGGATGTAAAACTATTTTTTCTGATCAAGGTACAAGGATTGCTGGATGTATACAACACACCATTTGTTTCAAGTGAATCTTGGGGATATAGAATAGAAATAAAAATATTTCAATGAAATTATTTTGTTTCCATACACAAAAAAGTTTTTATTGAAATCTTGTTCCAAATCCATACAAATCCATATGTGGGTGCTCTAGTTTTTAAACTGTAACCTTTTTTTGTACATAGTATAAATAAATAATACAGAGGTCCTTTTCTCATTTACTCTTTAAATCGCCATTTATGAGGATTTGCCCCGATCACTGTGGCATTGGCATTGCACCCGTTCATTTCACACTTGTCCAGGGAAGCCTTGATTTTGTGTCTTGTGTTTCATTCAGACCCAATTAGAAGCCTCGGTACAGTTTTGGGCTTTCAGAGCTTCAAGGTGCATGTCACCTTTTTTTTTTAACTTTGTGCATGTGTTGTAATGTTGTGACATTGCTACCTCATCTGCCCGACAGGATCCCACCCCCTCATGCCAATCATTCCTTCATTGGACTGAAAGAATCCTGCCAAAACTGAAACATCGAAGATAATAATAATAATAATAACATTCGATTTATATACCGCCCTTCAGGACAACTTAATGCTCACTCAGAGCGGTTTACAAAGTGTTATTATTACCCCACAACAATCACCCTGTGAGGTGGGTGGAGCTGAGAGAGCTCCAGAGAACTGTGACTCGCCCAAGGTCACCCAGCTGGCTTTCGTGGAGGAGTGGGGAACCAAACCCGGCTCTCAAGATTAGAGTCCAATGCTCTTAACCACTACACCAAACTGGCTGTAAAACTTTGGTGGGGGAGATGCCAGTGCAATATATAGGCATTGCACAGCTTCCCCTGTCTCTTTTGCCTTTCTTTGGAGTTGCTTAGAAGTTTTCGGTGCCTGATCGCAACTGCATTCTACTTCCTCTTTGTAATCATGGCAGTTGTCATATCACTTATGCTGGTATTGATGTAGGTGATCCTTATCTTTATAAGGACATCCATCGATGCCTGTAACAACTTCAGGCACAAGTTGTCCCACAGAAGGCGTTTTAGTCACTCTTCCCTGTCACTGTGGGCCATTCAGCCCATTTCCTTGGGAAGGAAGAGGTCTCACTAATTTAAATTGTGGTGAATGGCACTTGCTAGAATCCCTGTCCCCTGTCGCTGTTGGGTCTACCTGAGAAGCAGCGATTGGTGGGACAACTTTGCTACAGCCATATGGGATGATCAGCTCTGGATGGAGAACTTTCGGATGACCAGGGGTACCTTTATGGAGTTGGTGTCGTCCATCGGCCACCAGCTGACCAGGAAAGACACAAAACTGTGCCGCCCGATCACCGTCAAAAAAAGAGTGACAATTGTGCTGTGATACCTAGCCAACAACTACAGCTACCATGGTTGCATGAACCAATTTGGAGTGGGCCTTTCCACAGTGGTGGGAATTGTGCTGGAGGTCTGCTTCACCATCAAGGTAGAGCTGCTCCATAAAACTGTGTGTTTGGGATCTGGAGTGGCAAAGGTGAGCTTTTTTCCTACACTCCAAAATTTGGTGCTTGTAAAAAGACCACTTTCCGACTCTGTGTTATGTTTCCCTACACCCCACCCCACATTGCCATGACTGCTGTGCCATCCTATCAACCTACCCTTTTTTAATTCTGAAATTGAGGAAGAAACATTGTGGTGCTGCCATGCTGTAAAAGAATTTTAATTGTGTAGGTGCTAGTGAAAGTTTGATTACGAGAACAGCTCTGTCTGACTTATGTCTTTCATTCACCATACAGATCATGGATGGCTTCCAGAGATTAGGATTCCCTCACTGCATTGGGGCAGTGGATGGGAGCCACATCGCCATCTGCCAACACAAGGGCAGAGGGTGCAAATTCATACAACTCCATACTAATACAGGCCACAGTGGACCATTCTGGCTGCTTCATCAATGTGGAGATTGGGTGGAGCAGCCGTAATCACGATGCTTTTGTGTTTGCGAATTCTGCTATATGTACAGTGATGGATGCAGGAGTATTTGTCCCATGGAACCCAGCCTGACTCTCAAAGGAGTCACAGTGCCACCTCTGATCATCTCTGATGCCACCTACCCCATGCGTAGGTGGCTAATGAAACCGTACACCAGGTAAAGCAACAGAACAGAGAGGAACTTTGACTACTGTCTTTCCCAGGCACACAATACGGTGGAGTGCGTGTTCGGAAGACTGAAGGCCCATTGGAGATGTTTACAATCGAGGTTAATGGTATCAGAGGAGAACACAACTTGCATTGCCAGTTCGTTGTTCTGCACAATATTTGTGAGATGAAGGGACACAGAGTGGCACAAGACTCCCCCCCCCCACGGCCTGTGCTGGTGCCTGAGGAAGCACTGGAGTACCCCGTCGGTGATAGGCACCACTTGGAGGAGGGGAAGGTGGTGCGGGACGTCCTTGCTAGATACATGTTAACCTACTAACCTACAACCTAACAACATACTGGTCCTGATTCAGAAATACCAAATCAAAGCTTCCTGAAGCATTCGTAATGCTTCTGGAAGCTTCAGGGGCCCCGGGGGTTAAGTTTAAAGGGCCCTTTTGCAAGCGGCAGGGCCCTTTAAACTTTTCCGTTCCCTACCCCCACGTACCTGGCACTGGTTGGAGGAGGAGGCCCTCTCTCCTCCCCGCTGGCCTCCGGTGGCAGTGGTGGCCCTCTCTACCAGCCAGCTGCACCAGCCGAGGGAAGGCCCTCTCTGCTGGCCTGCTGTGCTGGCCACAGCTCCATGGCAGTGGCAGGGGAGGTCTTGTCCGCCGGCTGGCCGGCCGGCCGGCCGGCCACACCAGCCACAACTGTGTGGCAACAACAGGGGAGGCTGTCTTGGTTCCTTTTTTTAATGCTTCTATTCCTGGTGACCAGCGATCCCTGTTCCAGAATTTAATCACTTGGGAACAGCTAGCTGCTTCCTGCATTACTGGACAGTACCGTGACCTCTGAAAATTTTCCCTGTTAAATTCCACCCCTCCTTCCCATAGAAAATAAATATCACTGTTTAAATAATGTATTTTATTGTTGCGATCCAGAGGAGTTAGCCGTGTTAGTCTGTAGTAGCAAAATAGAAAAGAGTCCAGTAGCACCTTTAAGACCAACCAACTTTACTGTAGCATAAGTTTTCAAGAATCACAGTTCTCTTCACCAGATGCATCAGACAAAGACAACTGTGAGTCTCGAAAGCTTATGCTACAGTAAACTTGGTTAGTCTTAAAGGTGCTACTGGACTCTTCTTTATTGTTGAAAATCACACACTGTTAGCAAAATTTTTGATATTGTTATATGTTTAAATTGAAATTAAAAAATCAAACTTTTAAACTGTTGAGAAACTATTTACATACGTACCTAGCATATCCAGTCACATATCACTGTCCATCACAGCTGGAAAGCACCGAATCAAGGTCACTCCTTAACTGCTTGTTCTCCTCTTCCAGTTTCTGAACAGTCTTTTTCAGCTTCTTTACCATGGACTACAAGCTGTCTATCCTAGCATTAGTTTTCTTCACCGTAGAGATTATAGAGGGTTGGTACGATGCGTGGCATGTTCAGCAATTAACTTATTTACATTACAACACTTAACACTTACAGATGCTCAGACAAGACCCCACCACTCGATGCATGTTTGACAACAGGTCCCCTGATTGTCTACTGCCAGATGACATGCCTGGAGCATCAGCTGATGATTCTTGCAACTGGATGGGGTCAGCACGAGACGGTCCAGCAGCAGACACCAGTTCAAGTAGTGGAAAAGTTGTGTAGAACACAGGGGTGGTTAGACCGCCAATAAGTGCTGCAAGCAACTTGTAAAACTCTCATATTAAATTCTTTCATCTTCTTTTAGTGGCTATTACTGTGAGTAGTATTTTTCCCCATGGACTGACTGTAAACTAAGGGATTTGATTCAAGCAGGGTGGACAGGTCTGTCTGAAGCACTATAACACTTTTTGGTACGACGTATTAGAGATCCTGGACTCCAGCTCTTTAGCACAGGTTAGAACTGCCTACCTTGAGACTCCCCCTGAATCTGCACAGGATCCACATCTGCAACATAGGTGATGTGTCCCTCCCTCTCTCCACCAATGGCTTCCTCCTCCAATGGTTCCTGGACAGGGAGTGCAGTGGCCTCTACAGGATCCTGAATTTCCATTTTTTCTTCTTCACTGTGCTTGAGGATGGCTTCTCCCCCCTCCTCTCTCTATATGATGTGGCTGTACATGCAGGGAGAGATCACACATGCCAGTAGTTAGACTCCCTTCTGCTATTATCTTTTTATTACATCAATACACACTTCTGCACTGGGATGAATGGGCAGGTGAGGGAGGACCAAGGATTGAGTGTCCAGGCTACACTTGGGACAGAGGGATGGGGAATGTACATGGAGGGGATGATGCTTTCTGCGCTGGGATGAGTGGACAGGTGGGAGGGACCAAGGTTTGGTGTCCAGGCTACACTTGGTACAGAGAGATGGAGAAGATGCATGGGGGGATGATGCTTTCTCCACTGGGATGAGAGGGCAGGTGACAGGGGGACCAGGGCTGACCTTAAGATTGAACTGTAGAATTACCTTCATGGTGGTGGTCCTTCCACTGTGGTCTTCCAGTGGCTTCCCATAGACGCATCATTGAGCAGTGATGTGGTGTTTGGCCACTTCATCAAGGGATGCCCTGCCATGCCTCCAAGGAGCCCATGAAGTCGCATTTCACCCATTTGAATTTTGTACAGCATTGGTTTGCCATAGGGGTGAAACCAGAGAGCTTCAGAGAGCTTCCTGGCAATCACTCTGTAGGCACCCCTGTTAGCGATATGGGCACTAGCCATCAGCTCTCTGGAAAATTATCTTGAGCAGCAGGGACACTTTCTCATATTGCCAGAAGGTGCCCTTCTCCTCCTGGGTGGCATTTTGTACAGGGATCAGAACAACGCTTCAGCATTCCTTTTAATATTGCTAATGCACCTTCAATCAACCTGTTATTGATCCCCCATTGGCCTTGTTGAGTCCTGGTGTTTGGGTTCGCCAAGAAATTCCAGGACCCACCCACCCCAGAAGCAGCCTGAGTGGCCGTATCTGGAGAGAACATAAACATTATATCAATAACTTTCCCTCCCCTTACAGAATGCTGAACACCTAAGCCCAGGACTTGTGCTGCCTATTTAATTTGCCCCCCCCCCGTTTTTTTGTGCATTGTGGAAAGAAAAGTTTTGCAAGGAAAATACACACCAAGCAATCTGTGCGGAAACTGTAAGTTTGCCAACTGTAGTTGCAACGTTAAAGCGTTATTGTCCATAACCTGCCATAGTCCAATCTTGTGTGCAATTGAAAATCACAATCAATCACTCTATTCAGATGTTGCACACTTGACTTTTGAACATTATAAGGAAGAGCATTGCCTGCCATTTAATAGCTCTCTTATTGCACAGTGACTGGTTGCTGATGATAGTTACATTGCAACAAGAGAGCTATGAAACAGCAGGTGATGCCCTTCTTAATTAAAGTAGCATTGTTTAACCCCACATTTTATTAGAGAAAATAGGCTGTATCGACCGCTCCTGTCCACCACCACTCCTGTCTGCCCGATGCCACATAGGAGGACACCCTTTGAAACACATCTGGATACAAATGAGGTGTTCTAACATCCTCCCCCATTCCTGTCCACCACCACTCCTGTTTGCCGACGCCACATAGGAGGACACCCCTTGAACCACATCTGCATACAAATGAGGTGTCCAACTCCTAACACCCTCCCCCATTCCTCTCTGGGGCATTGTAAGGCTAGCTTGGTATTTTTGAGAATTACCAGGTGGATTTGCCTGGGAAACAGTGTTGTAGCAGAAAAGAAGCTGGCAGGCACCTGCTCATCCTACCACTCATACTTTGCTGAGGCATGGCATGAGCAGGCTGGCCATGACCAAAGGAACTGTTGGAGAAAGCCAGACAAGAAAAATAGGCAAATGGCTATGGAACCGGGCAGGCAGTGGTTGCTCCGGCTCCATGAGTTGGGTTTGTGTGGAGCCCATTAGAAAATGATCAAGTTGGGATAAGGGAAGGGGTGTTCCAAAAATGCATTGAACATCTTTTCCCACAACACTGCAGTGTTGCACCTCATAACTGCCCACATCAGCCATTTTAAGGAAATAGGGTATATCTTCAATTGCCCCTTCCCCAATCTTGTTAGTGCTGTGTATTTTGGCACTGAGGGATAAGCTACCCCCCAAATCTTCACCCACTGGCAGAAAATCTCTGGACATAAACTTTAAGCCAAGAAACTCAGCTCTGCAGCTGTGATAGGGGAATGATGACAAGACAAATCCCACAGATAAGTACTCCCAAAGCTAACCTAGTTCAGGAATCTGGTCAAAACTTCTAATCTGCAGTATTTGTCCTTCAGGAGCAAAACCAAAGAGTGTGTATTACAAATGCTGTAAATAAGGAAAGGTTCCATCAAGCAGCACCAATAGAATGGAGAATATTCTCTTGTCAGGGTATTAAGCATGCTCCTGCCCCCATCATCTGGGCTCAGTCTATTGACCAGCAGGAGAAAAATGGAGTGGAGTGAGGGACAAAGTTGCAAATGCTCTGATGTCACTTCTGGATTATCACCCAGAAATAACATCATTGCATCTGCAGTGCTCTGGGAATAGAGACTAGGGAAATTCCTAAAGTGTTGCTGATGCTGTGACATTGCTTCAGGCAGGTAACCTGGAAGTGATGACACAGTGTTTGCAGTCCTTGCCCCTCCCCATGATCCATCCCCAAAACTGATTATTTTACTCTTCCCAGCATCCTTGCCTAAACACAGCTAGTAAGTAGGGTGATGTCTCTTCAGTATATCTGTTATCACTCCCATTTTAAATAGCACCTTAGTAAATGAGATTGCTGAGAAATTAATTTCTCTGAATTTTGTCCAGTGTATAGTAAAGTCTTCTGCTTTTAATATAGACTCCTTTAAAAGAAACCTTCCTTCCAAATAAAAAATAACCACCAAGAAAAAGAAATCTATAATGCCCAGCATCATCTTTAGATGATATTCACATTTATTTGAAATGTCTAAGAAGTTACTGCAGTGCTCTGGTTAGTGTTGTATCCAGTCTCTTCAGGAGGTTGGAGGGCAATCCATATGAACAGTCTTTTGGTGAATTGCTGGCCTGTTTGGAAGAAAAGTTTAATTTTAGCTTTGCTTTATAGATCTATTGTTTTCCCTGGGGCAAGAGAAACCTATCCAAAAAAGGCAACATAGACTCAGAAGCACAGTTCAAAGAACTGACTTTTGTCACAGCTAACTGAGGATGAAATGTTTGCTAGGATCTTCCTATCAACAACTAAATAAGGGTGAAATTCACCCATGAAAATAGGGCCATGGTGAAACTTAAAACCTTGCAATGGCCTTCTAATACACGGCTTCTAAACATTTCATTCTACATATTTTGAGTGTAATCTTAAGCACAGTTCTTAAAAGTAAATTCTTGTTGGGTAAATTTGACACTTGTAAAATCCCAACAGTTCTGTTGGAGGCAATAACATTTGTTGCTAAGTATAGGTAGTTAGACCATTACCCCTTGGAGAAGAAAAACCATTATAATCTTCCTGAAGTCTGTTCTAATCAACTCATTAGTATAATTGTAACATGAAAGAACTAGGAATGGCCTTGGGCTATGGTTCAAGAAAGCTTATGCCCCAACAAATTAATTAGTCTTTAAGGTACTAAGGTGTTTTTTTGTCCACAAATTGCTACTTCTCAAGAATGAGTGATTTTGATTCTTATATCAAACCAATATTAAAAATTAAGCTGTCTCATCTACTCTGCTGCCCTGACCTTCTTGTCCCCTTTCTTCAGTAACTTCTCCACAGCAATAGCCGAGTCTCTTCCATCACTAAGTACAGTCTGCTTTTTTTCTTCAGCACCTCTTTCTCACCAGCCCCAACATTCTTGAACTTCCTCTTCTTTTACTCCTCTCTGTCTATCCTTCTCACAGTTTCCCACTTCTAAACCTACTGCCGATACTGTCCTGCTGCCTTCATTGACCCTTCTTATTGGTTTCTCAGCTTCCCACATTTAGCTTCTTTCTATACTCCCTCTTGTTGATGTGACCTTGGGCAGTTAAAGTGCTCTCAGTTTGGCCTGCTATCTTGAACCGAATGAATTTCAGACCTTGGCTGGTTCCACATGGGAGCATGAAACAATGCCTTTGCTCTGGAAGCAACAGCTAGTGGTGTTAGGGTTATCAGTCACCCGGTGATAGCTAGTGGATTCCCCACTCCCATCCTATGCCCCCTGCCACCACTCACCTGGCTGGCAGAGGAGGGAGTGTCATGGGAATGGGCCTTTCAGGTGTGCTTCCGGAGCAGTGCAGTGACATCACTTCCCAGGAGCAATGTCATTGCGCTGCACCGAGAGCACTCATGCACTTCACAGCAGGTGCAAAAGCACATGCATGCAAGGGACATAGAGAAGGTGAATGCCAGGTACTTGGCCTCCCGCTGGGAGGGTAAGGGGACTTGGTAACCCTAAGTGGAGTGGAGTGGAATGAGGTATGCAGAGATAACATTTACATGGCCCATCCCTGGGCTACATGGGGTACCATCCCTCCCAACCAACTCCCCCCTTAGCAAATCCAAATCCCTTGGCAAATCCAAGAATCTTGCTAGGCCCATCATGGCCCAACAGATTTTTAAAAGCTCTGTTAAAGTGCTACAGGTGGGGAGAGAAAATCAGAATTTAGCAATGCCATTTTGAAGGCACCAAGCTCCACTCTCTTTGTGGATTGGCTGCAGACAGAGCCTCCAGGGGGCCAGCCATTACATCACTTCCCTTTAAATTGGCACAAAAGAGGTTTTTCTGTGCTCTGTCTTAAAGTGGAAATCCCTCGGATTTCCATTATGAAGTTACAAGGTTTCGCTAGTGGGGGCGCTAAAATTTCAATATACTTTTTATAAAACTCTGCTGGGAAGCTGTCTCTGCCTGGAGTCTTGCTACTTTTTAGTGATTTAATCACTGATATGATTTCTTGGGTGTAAATTGGCTGTTCCAAAAATTCTCTGTGATCTGAGAAGATTTTATTTATAATTTTGTTATCTGCCAAATAGTCATTAATGATTTCTTGCAATGGATTATCTGAACTATATAATTTGTTGAAGAATTTGGTGAATAAATCCATGATTTTCTGTAAACTAGATTGGATATTGTCTTCCAAGTCTCTTATAAAGTTAATGAATTTTGATGGTATTTTTGTTGTTTCCAGGATAGCAAGTGGAGAGTTTCGTGGGAATTCTGCCAATATTTCTGTTTAAGAAAATGATATTTTTTTGAATGTTTGAAATGTCTAAAGATTCTAATTTTTTCTCTTTCGGTGAGAATTTGCCTGTAATTTATTTATTACCTGATTTATTACATTGTATATCCATTTTCTTTATTTATTCATTTCTTAAATACTGTTTCTTTTTTTTGTAGGCTGATATGAGGGAGATCTAATTGCCCCGAATTAGAGCCTTCATTGCATTCCACACTACATTGGGTGCAACTACACAGTTTTCATTGATTTTAAAGTTATTTTGGAGGTAAACTAAAAAAAAAAAAGGGGGGGGGAGGCTTTTACTAGCTAACATCACTAGATAAAGAATATCCATATTTATATCTATATCTATAAAGACAAGTGTCCTGACTGACTCATCAACACCCAGCCCAAACCCTTGGACCTAGAAACGTGAAATTTGGGGAGAACGTTCCTTTTGTGATGCAGAGGCTCCCTAAGAAGGGATTTTAAGAAATTCACCCACTAAGGGGGTAGAAAGGGGTAAAATGTGTTTTCCCATAGGGATACAGCTTCCCTGTGTGGCTGGGAGCTGCTCATCCCCCTCCCCCCATCAACTGCCAACTCAGCCACTCTGCCTTGAGATCATTTGCATATGCTGCCTGATTGGTGGAACTCTGTATTCTGAGGTCAAAATCAAGTAAAGGAAACTGCAAACAGTTAAAAGACAGTACAAGACTCCTGAAAAGGGATTTTATATAAAAGTCAGTACGGCAACTAAGTTTTTAAATGTTCATGGGGAGATAGTACATGACCTTTCTAGGGGCCATTTCAATGTGAACCTCTCACATGAACCTGCCAAAATGCCCACCACACCACCCCTCCCTCAGTCCAACTCCACCTCACACCTCTTGCAGCCTCTTACTGCCGCCAAGAAGCCTTCTGGCAGATGTCATACAAGATACATCGATGCTAAAAAGAGTAAGCAACTTAGAGATGTGGCAAGGAAATATGCATGTCCTGCTCCTGCGGTGCACCGAGCAGCAGTAGCCAAATACCAGCAAGATCACTCCTAGGTGCACAGAGCAGCAGAGTCTCTCTAAGAGCAAAGCAATCCTGGAAGACGAGTAGTGAGGCGCTTACTTCCATAGAAGGTCAAGGCTCACTCAGGCATGGCATATGATCCTTCACTACCTTCAAGCTGTCTCTTAACCTCATCCATGCAGAAACACCCCTGTTCAGCATCTCAAAACAAAGCAACATGGCCCAAGTGCTGTGGAACTGTAAGCTCATTGTTTGGGATGAGAGCACCATGGGGCTTAAGGGGTGTTTTGAGGCACTGCGCATAACCCTCAAAGATGTCAGGGGCAATGAGAGAGCGATGGGGGGGGGGGTCACAGTGCTGCTGGCTGGAGACTTCTGGCAGACTCTGCCAGTAGTCCCAAGAGGAACTCAAGCTGACGAGGTTACCATATGTGTCAAGGTGTCGTATCTGTGGCCCCTCCTCAGGAAACTCTCACCAAGAAAGAACATGAGGGTCCACTTGTGAGGTAAGGTGTCTGCTGGGGAATTCTCTGAACTCCTACTAAAAATAAGGGATGGTGCATATCCTGAGTCCGAAGGAAAGGTGACCATCCTTGCAGGCCTGGGCACAGTAGTGACGACCCTAGCAGACCTAACAGCCAAGATATACCCTGATATTGCCTCTATCACAGAGAAGTCCATGTACTGGCTATGCAAGCATGCTATTCTGACCCCCAAGATCGACAAGGCTGCCATCATTAATGAAACACAACTTAACTCCCTCAAACGGGCAGAAATGGAGTACAGATCTGTGGACGCAGTGGTGCAAATGGATGATGCGGTCCACTATCCTGTGGAGTTTCTCAACATGCTCAACTGTCCTGGCTTTCCAGACCACAAGCTTCTCCTCAAAGTGGGGGCTCCAGTGATGCTGCTCCAGAACCTCAGCTCACACAAACTCTGCAGTGGCACCAGACTGCGAGTGAAAGTCCTCCACAGGAACATCATCAAGGCCACATTGTTCACTGACAGTACTCGGGGAGAGTCGGTGTTCATACCACACATACCACTCATACCATCAGAGAACCCGACTGCAGTTCCCCCTCAAGGCCTGCTTTGCTATGATGATCAACAAGTCTCAGGGGAAGACACTGAAGGTGGCAAGAATTGACTTGAGGGAGGACTGCTTCTCACATGGGCAGTTCTATGTGTGAGCTCACATAGCAGCCTGGTGATCCTAGCACCTGAGGGGAAAACCACCAAAGAGGTCTATAAAGAGGTCCTTCAGTAGAAAAAAAAGGTTGTACATATTTTTCACTTTATTTATTGCACTACAATCTTTTCCTTTTAAAATCTCTTCAATAAATGTTACCTTTCAAAATTCACTCCACCAGTTTTCGGCATCAACACACTTCACTTTATTCAAACACCTTTGTGAAGCTTGGGTACTATGCTATTATACTACAAAACCAACAACAACAAAAATGGTTATCTAGGAATCTGGCTACTATATCTCTGCCAGCATTTCTCTGGGAATTGTTTTGTGGTCCAATTCTGTATGCCTTGTCTGTCATTGGCTTATTCCTTCTTCTAGGCTGAGTTCCTTAGCTAGCCATCTTTTTACTGACAGAAATCAATAAGAGAAAGAGGAAATAGTGGGGGAGAGGAAATGAGATGGCTTCCTGCAAGTCCTAGTGGGTTCCCTGCTTGCTCCTTACTGATCTGTTTTCAGTTCATGTATTGCATCTTTTGGTTTTTCCTATTCCTTACCATTTTCCATTTCTTAATTTATCTTGCATTCAGTTTGTCACGCTTTGTAGTGTCATTTTTCATTCATAATGCTCCAATAAACAGCTTAATCCATATCAGTTAAATCCTGCCAGTCTTCCTATGTGAACCCTGATTAATATCACCTATTCCTGGGATTTTTGCTCCAGCCAAAGTTATCTTCTAACCCGTTTCCTTCAGGTGTCACAGTTTGTCAGCATTCTCCCACATTTGTCAATATGGACTAATTCTCCTCCTTTGGCCATTATATTCATGAATGTTAAACGATATCTCAGTCTCTCAATCAATGACTGGGAAAGCTATGTGACACTCTTGTCATATCTGTTACATATCTGAAATGTACTGATCGTTGACATTCACATGTGAATGTTAACAAAAACAGGCAAATACTATGAATGCCCTCAAACTCCTAATGGATACTGATAGTTACCTAATTGTAGTTGCCTTCAATCACTGTTGCATGAGAAGATAAATATATGTCTAAGAAGATAAATATATCGTTTTAGACATTCATGGAATTCATTGGGATTGTCAATCTTTACATGTAAATATCAACGTTCACCAATTTTTGGAGATATATTATAATATATATAAAATGTTATAGTCCTTATGCTTAACATTGTGTCTCCTATCCCTATCTCCCAAAGATTAGGAAGAAAAGCTTAAGTTTTGTAGTACAATAATAGAAGATGAGGCAGTGCTGCAAATCTCCAGACCGCAACAAATGATGATAAACTGCTCCCATTTAAAATGCCACATTAAGCTTGACTCATTAGTAGTATCAACATACCCATTATGAAAATCCTTGTAACAATATTAAAAAATTCTTCTGCTTTCATTTTACATTTAGAGGAAACAGCGTTGCATCCTTAGCCCTCGTACCCACCTAGCTGCGGGATTAGGTAACTGAACTATTTCATATTATTTATCCTTTACTTAGCATGTCAGGGACTTGCCTTTTGCTAATACTACCTAGGTAGTTCTAAAGTATAATAAGGCCTTCTGTTTTCTTGGTCTGACAAACTCAAGGGCTGCCAAACTCAGGGTGGGGCCTAGAGACCTCCAGATGAGAGATCAGTTCCTGTGGAGAAAATGGCTGCTTTGGAGGGTAGAGTCAATGGCATTAAACCCTGCTGAGGTCCCTTCCTTCCCCAAACCCCACCCTCTCCAGGCTTCACCCCCTGATTTCCAGAAAATACCCAACCTGGAGTTGACAACCCTACTTACTAATCATGGATCACTGTACTGAAGACACCTTTAATTATTTTCACAGTGATTCTTTCTTTCTTCTTTTTGGTAATTCATAATTCACAATTTATCAGCTTGACACCTTGCTCATAATCACAATATATAAACCTTTTGGTCTGAAGTTTCCTATTAACATGTATTCAGTGGCTAAAGGTGCCCTTCTTGTGTGTGTTTGTACCCAGTGTCCAATCCCACTTCAAAGCTATCAATAGAATATTTGGACAATATGACAGATTGGACCCTCCTCCAGGCCCACTTTGCTTGTATCTGTTCATATCCCTGGATATCTGTATAATTAGGATGTGAAGTCTAAATGACAGAATCACTGTTTGTGATGTAGAGTTCTTTCAAAAATAGGCCTAGTTTAGAGAAATGTAATGCAATATTACAGGGTTTGGTAGCTTGATGTTTAAGACCAAATTTATTTGCACTACAACTTCCAGGGTTATACATTTTGCAGGGAGTAAGATCTCTCTTCCTTTTATGTTTTCTTTCAATTCATGATGTATATAGCAAGTGACTTAGCAGTCTTCAAAATGTATATACTCTATTAAGGAATATGCACATATTACATTGAGTCAGAACTTTGGTCCATGTGGTCAAGCATTGTATAATCTCGTGAATAACAGCATTCAAAGGTATGAAGTTTAGGTCTTCTTCTGCATCCTGTACTAGAAATGTAGAATGTGTATACTGGCCACTTTCAAACATCACCTCTGTTTTGTTCATGAAGGGCATGATCACAGCTTGTTTCCAAGCCATGACTTAATCCTTATTTAGAATTCTGGTTGTGTAAAGGAAACAAACTCCAGTTTGTTCAAGGACTTACATTCTGATGTCACAGCAAACTGGAATTTGTTTGAAGACTCCCAGAACCAGGATGCTTTCAATCATATTTCATGCATGGGGACAGGAGTGAGAGTGTGAACATGGCAGACAAGCTTGTTTAGGCCTATGGTCAACAAACAGAGGGTTCTTCTGCTGTATGAATATTGCTAGCGTACATTAAAAAGTATACATTAAAGCTACATTGTAGTACATTGCAGTAGTATCTGATGATTTTTGGCTTCAAGTTAAATTATGTCTTTGTGACTTATGAATATGATCCAGCCAAATTTTCAATCTCACTGACTTCAGGAAGAGCAAATTAACCTCATGCTTACCATCCTTATAATACACTTTGGCTGAGTCGTGTACTATCTCTTATTTACCGTATCATGGTGCCTTGAGCTAACTTAAAATTTAGCATTTTGATAGTAACCCTAAACAGAATCCTACTCAAGTCATTTCCATGGGGCTTACTCCTTAGAAAGTATTCTTAGGATGGCACCTAGGTATAATAGCCAGTCTTTTGCATTTGATAAGAAAAGTGGTCTCTGTCTGTATCTGTGCAATTTTTTTTGTAAGGTTGATGGATTTCCACTCCAGGCAGCTGAATGAATATAGTTTCTGGTGGATAGCTGTGTTGCTTTGTGGAAGAGCAAGATTCTCAGAAGCTCATACCCTGGAAATCTAGTAGATTTTAAAGTTGCTACTGGACCTGAATCTTGCTCTTCTACTATATACTAACACAGCTACCTACCTGACACCAGAATGGCACTGTAAATCATATTTTGTCTGGATTTTAAACCAGCGGTGGAAGGATCATTTAATAGCACCATTCATATGTGGCTGGTAATCAATGTGTTCCACAGGTTTTTTAAATAAATAACAAATTATGTTAGAAATGATGAGTATATGTGCACCATTGATAGTTAATAGAAGATTGGATGAGGCTGGAAAGATGCAGGAAAATGCCTTAGATGGCTGAGAAATTATGTTGCTGTTCAACAGATGGCATCAGTTAATTGTGAAAATATAACAAGGATATTCATTGTGGTTATTAATGAGGTGCAATCATGTAAATAAATCAATTTGTGATGTTTACAGCTGTATTGGAAATAGTAAATTGACATTACTTTGTAAAAGAAATCCTGAAATCATCAGGGACTGTATTTGATGCAGCATTTTAATAAGCAGCTGCAAGTGGAATTATACGCTAAATAAATATAGTACTTAAGACTGAAAAGATGTAAAGGAATTATACAATTATAAGCCATTATGGTAACTAGTTTTAAAAGCCATGATAATTGGATAAAATGCTTTTAAAACCAAAGATAGTGCAAACAATCTTTTTAAAACATCCTCATTTTGTAAATGAAAATATTCACAAATGTACTGTTAAATCAGTAATAGGCATTTGTGTTTACTCTTGTACGTTAACCACAGGTGGTTGCATGATATGTGAATTCCTTATTGGTACTTGGTTTGTTACTGTTTGAGTCAAGAAAGTCCAGAGTGGTGACTCATGTATGTTCCTTTTGATGAATGCATTGTTCTCTGCGTTGCATGAAGCTGGATGAAATTAGGCTTGCTAATTTAAAACCTGGAGACTGTGCCCGCTGCTTTTAACATCCTGAAACAGCAAGATATGTTCCACGAGTCCTGCTTCCTGCCAAGATCCATTTAGCAACAATGCTTGCTCACCTATTGTGGATAGACATGGGCACAAACCAAAAAAATTTAACGAACCAGTGGTTTGCGGTTCAGTGCCGACAACGATCCCAAGATCGCGAACCGCAACAAACTTTTTCCATTGCCAAACCAGTTCATGGTTCATAGTTTGTTGGGCGCGGAATGGCCCCCGTGGCACTTAGAGAGCCCATATTCCAGGGGAGTGTTTTGCAAGCTCTCCTACAGCCATCACCCAAGTTTGGACAAGATTGCAAAAGGGATCTTGGAGTTATACCCTCTCCAATCCAAGGCCCCCAGGAAACTCCCACAAAAATCCTAGCTGAATTATACTCTAAGAACCAAGCTACAAGTGACGCCTGACACAGGTTGGACACTTGTCAGCTTCCCTCAAGTTTTGATGGGAAATGTAGGCATCCTGGTCTTGCAGCTGTAATGGAGAGCCAAGCTGTAAAACCAGAACGCCTACATTTCCCATCAAAACTTGAGGTAAGCTGACAAGTGTCCAACCTGTGTAAAGCGTCACTTGTAGCTTGGCTCTCAGTCTCTCTCCTCAAAGGCTAGCAAGTGGCAAGCATGAACTCTGTCCCACTCCACTGCTCGCTGAAAGTGAAACCCAGCCTGGGAGCCCACAGCTATTTATAAGCACAGGTCCCATTGAGCAATGCAGGAGGTATGTGTTTGGCAGTCAGAGCTGCCTATCAGGGTTTGCAGGGAAGAGATTGGACTGCCCATGGCTACAGAACCCCCCCTTCCCCCTCCCTCCCCTGGGTGTCTTCTCCCAACTTGTAACTGCTTTGCAGCTCCATGGTTGGAAGGAAGACCTGCTGATCAAGGTAAGCTGGGCTTCCATTCAGGTTTCCAGGGCGACAGGAGCGCAGACAGAGTTCAGGCATTCTCCCGGCTCCGTTGCCAGGGGAATTGATTGCTGGCGCCTGACTGTCTGCCTTCCCGAACTGTGGCCAAATGCACCGAACCAGGCGTCTCCCGAACGCTGGTCCATTCGCCGTGGACAATCACGAACCGCCAGATCGCAATCGTGTGATTGCCAATTCGTGGGTTTTTGAAGTTCATAATGTGGTGAGGACATGATAATAGGCTTATAGAACACTAGAGCAGAGTCACTGTTCTGCACAATGTCTTGCCCATTCTGGAGCTTTCAAAGCAAGACTGTTTGGGACATGGTTAATTCAGGGCTTTTTTCTGGGGAAAGAGGTGGGGTAACTCTCACCCGGGACAACTCCCAGGAGGAGGTGGCACACATCTCTCTGCATGTGCACGTGCACAGTGTGCACACACTCCCGGGAATGCACAATGACATCACTTCCGGGAAGTATCATCATCATCATCATCATCATCATCATCATCATCATCATCATCATCATCATCATCATCATCATCATCATCACAGCACTTGATTTATATACTGCCCTTCAGGACAACTTAATGCCCACTCAGAGTGACTTACAAAGTATGTCATTATTATCCCCACAACAAAACACCCTGTGAGGTGAGTGGGGCTGAGAGAGCTCCAGAAAGTTGTGACTAGCCCAAGGTCACTCAGCTGGCTTCAAGTGGAGTAGTGGGGAATCAAACTGGCTCTCCAGATTAGAGTCCCGCGCTGTTCTTAACCACTATACCAAACTAGCTCACGCAGGTCGTGCGCACTCCCATGCTCCAAGTGGGGCATGATTTGGCCTGGATCGGGCCTGAATCAGCCTGGAACAGGCTGCTGTGGCGTGGAGGAGCACCCCACGCCAATGGCCCCCAATGGCCCCCAAATGGCCCAGATGGGGCCCAAGTAAGCTTGGAATGGGCCGCTGCCAGGTGGCGGAAGATTCCTCGGCCCTGCAGTGTCCCAATGCTTGCTGTTTCAGGCCCAATCTGGGCCCAAAATTGCCTAAACAGCCATTTTAATAATACTGGTTAAAAATACCCACCAGTCAAGTGGATATTTTTAAGAGGTGCCGGAATGCTGTTCCAGGGTGTTCTGGCTCAAAAAAAAGCCCTAAGTGAAACAAATACATGTTTTTATTCCACTAAATTTTAGATGATTTTTCTGATCTTCATACTGGAACACTGTCTCAGCCCTTGTGTTAGGGCATCTGAATCATAATGGTTAGACTGGAGGCTGACTTGTTCGTTCTAGTTATAGATTTACATCGTTTTTAAAAAATCTCACAACAATTAGCTGTTGCAGAATATTTGGACAGGGAATTCCACAGGACAAGGGTATATGGAGTGAGAAAAATGTGCTTCTTTGCTTCATTTCTTAAGAATGCTAGCTATGTAAGGTTCCTTCTCCTTCTTGTGCTTATTCATTGTTATAAGCAGCCCTTCCTCCTGCACCTACTTCATGGACCCTTACTCCATCATATTTCATATATACTGAGTGATGTACATGCTATTTACCTCAGCATAATGACAGTGGCATGTATCCAACTACACAGTTCATCTGATGGAACGGCATTTCCATCTGCAGAAGAGAGATCAGCTATTTCTGCTGATTCCCCCGTCACATTGCAGATCCTCCATTTTGACCTCTATATTGTTGCAGCAGTTCTGCTGGCTGAAAACACAGGGAGGGGGCACAGTAGGCTGCCTGCCGCAGGAGGGGCACTCAGAAAATTTCCACTCTCTATGAAATCCATGGATGGTTGGATACACACCATTATCTGTATGTATTACATGTAATCAGAGACACAGAAAAATTTACTTTGTCTTTTGGGACTTACTTAGTCTTATCACTGTAATAAGTACATATTTGGAAGAATCCTAAGAAATTGTCTGACTATAGATAAGTATAGACAACATTGAGTATAAATAAGATCCTGATGGCTTCCTGAAAGTAAAAGAGGATGAGTCCTTTTTAAAGAAAGTTAAGTGACCTATATTTTACTTCCACAGATGTGGATAAAATGTGTTAAAATGAATCAGAGGATATATAGAAGTAACATTTCTTCAGGGCCATCTGAACTAAATATGTATGGAAAAAAATATTCCTGGGACTCTGGAGTTTAAAAAGACGAAAACTAGTTCAATAAAACAAAAACTAACCCTGGGGTAGATCATTTTGCTCACTGCAGCGGTCTTACCCATGTTATTCTATGGAATGTATTCAGTTATTATCATCCATGGAAGCAGAAAACAAATACTTTGCATGCATTTATGTGACCAGCATAGAAAGAATATCTTAGGAGTTTTAGAGCTGGTAAAATTTGCTCAGTATAAAACAGAAGCCTTAGATCTAATAACGGAGATGAACTAAGGTTTGATTCTGACTTATCTTTGAGTAAACTACCCTATATCCTAAATCTGTATCTCTAGAACTCCTCTGTGAACCATCCTCCCCATTCACTTGAATGAAAGTTTATCTATATGCAGGTGAAGGTGCGCTCTCTGTATGTTTGTGCTTAGGTTTTACAAAAATACCCCAATATCCCTAGCTATCTCCCCCGCCCCCCATGGATTGAACATCTACTTAGTAACTCAGTTGAGCAACCGGACCACCATCAGGACAAACCATTAATGAGCTTAAATCGTTAGCATACCATGAGTATGGCAGGTTAATGAAGATCATCCTCTGTATGTGTAAGAGATCATTTCTCAGTTGTATATATAGTTTCCAGTTTGCTGCAATAATTCTCCCAGGGAAAGGAAAGTCACGTTTTTTAGCCAAAAAAAGGATATCCAGGATACAAAATAGAAAGAAAAGAAGGAGAACAGTGGTAATCAAGACTGAACAGAACCAACTAAAGGAGCCTTGAGGCGCTTATCTTGTGCGCCTGGATTTATTTGGGCAAGAACAGGGGAAGAGTACTATTACCTGAACTGGGTATAGAGGTAGGATCTGTTATGATATTGGTCCAATGCTTTGGGATCTGACTGTCCTTTGTTGAAATGTGTGTTGTCCCGTCAGATTCCAGTGGTGCAAGGGACGAAATCCAAGCTATCATAGGACAGTTCAAACTTTCTGTTGTAGAATAGTACCAAAGAAGGGTACATAAGTAATGTAATGGGAAAGGGAGTGGGCGACTGAGTTAACTTGCGTGGCAGGCAGGTATGACTCAGATGCTGACAATGGCCAAGAGAGGGACTGATGGCTCTTCCTGGGCTCTTTATTGAATTACCAGGGTAGTCTACATTGTGAGGTAGATTCTGAGAGCTTTGGTTATTACCCTGTAAACTTGGGTCATTACTTATAGACAAGGTATGATGAGCTATGGAATGATCCTGGAGTTTTCAGGCAGCCAAGCTACGTCCTCTTGAAAGCACCTGGAAAAATACATGCCTTAACTGAGAGACCTTGCCTTGATTAAAAAATGGATGAATTCATCCATGCCACTCACTTTAGAAGGCCAGACACATATGAATACCCAGGAAACTGCCGTCTACTGAATCAGATTTAGTAGTCCATCAAGGTCGTTATTGTCCACTCAGATTGGCAGAGGCTCTCCAGGGCCTTATGCAGAGGTCTTTCACATCACCCACTCCCTGTTCCTTTGAGCTGGAGATAGCTGGGATTGAACCTGGGACCTTTTGCATGCCAGGCAGATGCTCTATGACTCGGCCATGGCCTCTCCCCAAAGGAGGGAGATCTTAGAGTGCAAGAAGGCATGGATGGTTGGAGGCAACCAAGCAGATTTTGGTTTTAATTTCATAATACACAGACACATGCAATTAAAATCAATATATACGTATGATTTGACAAAATGAGGGACTGAGGAGGCATGCCAACTTTTGATTTAAAATCTCATTGAGTTTTCCAGAAAAAACAGGGAAAAAATAATAGGTACACTTTGACCAAATATTAAAAAACTGGATGCAATCTTACCTCCTATGAGTGGATTTGCGTGAAGCAGCCTTTTATAAGAAACTAGTGAGGTGGAATAAAAAAAAGAAAAAGAGAAAAGCTGCTCTCCCATAGTGCCCCATTCAAGTTTTTACTTAATGAGGTATAAAACTGCTTAATGGTTGGCAGGATTATACTTGCCCCATAATGAAGTTTTGGGTTGTTTCAAAACAAGGGAGCTAGGTTTGAATTGCTAAATGCCAAATCTTACTTATAGAGTAACAACATTGGTAGAAACACATTGTGTCTGATATTTTTGGTTGGTTTCAAAATAGAAAAATATCTATGAGGGAGGGCTGACATAAGAGCATATCTGGAAACACATTTTATTCTTGTAGCAGCGCTGTCCTAGTTTCATTTTATTTCCTGAAGGCTAGCCTCTAGCTCCTTCTGGAAGAACCCCAAGGCTAACACCTCAAAAGTTTAACAGGCAGGTTACTCACCTTGTCCGCTAGTCTCTAAAATAAAGGCAGCTTTGTTTATGCTTTTTCAATGTGTGTTTGTGAAGTTTTATTTGGCTGTCATGCTTATGTAATTTTACTTTTCTGGAACCAAAGAGAAAACTTTATGGCTTTCTTTGTAATTTTTGATTTTCTACAGTTCAGTTAAAGCCCTACTGGCTAAGATAACTTTCTAATGCCTTGAGAACCAGTGTAGCATAGTGGTGAATGCTGGAGGAGGACCTGGGACGCCCCATTTCAAATCCATGAAGCTCACTGGGTGACTGTGAAGGTTGAGATCTTAAATGGCAGGTAAGTAAGGACAGCATGACGTGAAGTTTGACCAGTGTGGTCTCTTCTCTATCCCAAGTTACACCTGACAGACGGAACCTCACTGGCTTCTAAATGCAGCTATTTTAGTTGAGGCCTTTGTAAATGGGGGGGGGGGGGAGACTTACTAACTTGCTTGGATGGAATAAGGCTGTTCATTAAAAAGACTTACAACTTTAGATAATGAATATTATATCTGCTACTAACTAAAAGATTTACTGTACCATCCCAAGCAGAGTTATAGCCTGCTAAGTCCATTGAAGGCAACAGGCTTAGAATGCTATACCTCTGCTTTGGGTGGCATTGTTATTCCTTCTCTTCCAGTTTGCTGGGAGATATAGAACATAAACATTAAGGTGACTGCCGATCTATAAATACCTGCAGAAGATAAATTACAAACGGCTGTACTCTTGAACCGATCTGACAGATTCTCTACCCTCAGGGATAGTAGAAATGAAAACATGTACCACAACAAGGACTGTAGAAGCTGTTCACAAACATGAGGGCCTGCATTCAGACCAGCATTAAACTTTAAAAATTGCTACATGGAACCCCATCCCTTGATGTCTATCATAAATCAGCCCAAACTAGTAAAAAATACCACAAAGGACACTAGAACCAACCGTAGGCCAGGATCCAGCAGCAGCCCTAGGATGCAAACCTGCTCTTTTGTGGGGAGTACAAACCCATCCAGGATGGGCTGGCTTTGCCATTGATCAATTGCACCTTAGTCTTGTTTTGACTGAATTTTACATTATTGTTCTTCAACTAATCCAAGTATATGTTCAGGACCTCCACAGATGTAACTGATGTGGCAGTCAGAAACATTGCTCAGTGTTATCTACATGCTGGAGACACCTCACTTCAAACACCTTGGTTTCTCACAAGGAAATCTCTTGATATAATGAGAAGCAGTGCTTCTGTGATTACTTGCTCCAATAAACATATCCCTCTGTTTCATTAAATGGCAAAACAGACATAACATCACCCGAAACCTGTTTATTGGGGAAAGAAAAGAAAAAGCAATGCTTTCTTCATGGCTATACCTTTATTTTAGTATGCATTGGAGTTTTTATAGTAACAGCAAATAACCATGAAAGAATTACAGGGATTTTATTTAACCTTATGTCAGTTTTAAACTGTTCAGACTTGATTTCCCATAATCTCCTATGTTATTACTAAGCTTCATGAACAAGCTTAGTGAGGTGAGCAAACTGCCTAAACCACATTTTAAATATTGCTTGCTTTCAAGACTAGACTCTGAAAGGTTATAAACCTCTTTACAGAAGTTAAGTTGAAAATCCAGGATTTGTGGAAGAAATTTGGCCTTTGGCCTTTCCCCATTGGTCTCCTCTGTATATCATAAATCACTGGAAGAGGCTTTAAAGGAGATCAGACAAATTTGTGGATGATTGGGTCCATCAGTGGCTCAAACAACACAGCTAAATGGAACTTCTATGCCCAGAGGCGGTATACTTCTGAACACCAGTTGCTTAGAGGTTTTGACCTCTCTGTCCCCGCTTGTGGGACTTCCAGGGAATTTGGATGGCCAATATAATGCTGGCCTAGACAGCCCTCTGAAGTAGGGCTGCCAGCCTCCAGGTGGTGGCTGGAGATCTTCTGGAATTACAATTGATCTCCTGGTGACAGAGATCAGTTCACCTGGAGAAAAGCCCCTCCCCTCCCCAAACTCCATCCTCTCCAGGCTCCACCCCCAAAATCTCCAGAAATTTCCCAGGCTGGACCTGGCAACCCTACTCTGAAGTGGTTAGCAAAATACAATTGTGACATCCCTGGAACCTTTTGGAGGCCTTTACTTTTCTTACTCAGCAATTGGCAGACTGGAATCAAGAAGAGTTATAATTATTTCAACTTTATTGCTGTATTTAAATCCACACTAAACTATCATATATCAGAGGTTGCCATTATCTATCAAATGAGTACTAAAAACTTTTACTATCAAGCATAGGTACTTTCGTTAAAAGTTTAAATTGTATTAATGTGTTATAACTTTACCAATCTCTAACCACCCAGAGTTACCATACTGTTTCTTAATAAGTTTTCTTGAGAGAAGCAGCACATTAATGTGGGCTGATGAGCCAGACAGCATCCTCTCTGGTCAGAACATACAGACTTATCGAACTGAGGTTAGGTACATTAACATGGTAAAAGTGCAGTCAAAGCCATAAAAAGGCAAAATGTTATTTCTAGCTTCATTTTTGCCCTAAGCAGCAAAGAGCAGAAGTTCTGAAGTTAGAAATCCAGGAACAGGTGTAATTGGTAATCAGGGAACATAGCTTTTAGCTAATCGCTGCAGCAGACCAGTCCTCAGTAGCTTTACTTATATTCAGGACGGCTGATAATGTGATTAGGGAAACGGCGCTGGGAAAGGTGAGGGAGGGGGTGTTTAACCCTTTTGCTCTGTGCCTCTTTCCCAGTCTAAATTTTCATCCCTCCCTCAGTGGGAATACCAATAATAATGTGGTAGTGAATTACATGAGCCAGTTTGCTGCAATACAGAGGTTTTGCTGGTTTTGTGACTTAAAATGAATTGGGCATTTTGGATCATCCAGATGATGTCATCCTCTAATCATCCACTTTCCATGTTTTCCAGGTTTCCCCCACTTTACTGCTATATTTCTCACATTTGGCTTGGTTTGATCTTAGTACAATATTTTGAGAAAGATTGTGGACAAATGAGCCTTTGCACACTGTGTGGATGGGAAAGTGCATATTTTTGCAGTTCCTCTGTATAACCCAGCCTGCCACCAGACAGAATTTTCAGGCTTTTTTTAAAAAAAAAAACCTTGGTAAGTGGAATATTGATAAAGCTTAATATCTACTTGACATATCACCCTAACTTATTTCTTTGGCAATACGTCAAACAGATTTTTACTAAATCAGTGACTGATATATTGAAAGTAACTTACTAAAAAGAACTCTGTGATGTGTCTCTCTGTGTGTGAGTGTGAGTGTGTGTGAGTGAGTGAGAAAGGAGGAAATGGTGGCCAAAGGGGACTGGGGCAAAGGAAGTACAGGGGAAAGTACTGTGTGGATACACCACTTCCGCTACAAATGCCTCTGCAGTGTCAATGGAAGGAACATGGCCAATAATTGCTGTGGGGATGCATCCCAAAATTACCTGTTCATTGGATTTTAATGTAATATGATTGTGGTGTTTGGACCTGTGCAGGCCTCCCAGAGCTTTGAAAAAGTAAGATTTTTAAAAATAATAAATAGAAGTAGTGCGTGGGGGGGGAGGGGGAGGATTGGTTTCATTCAATCTATTTCAGTTTATTTCATTGTTGTCCTTACCCTGTTTTTCTTTCCTTTACCATTTTATCTTCACACAACATTGAAATGGTTGAACCTAGCCTTGTACTGCTTCCACAATCAAATTAGCAGACCCCTTTCCAATTTAATTCCAAATAAAGTCAGGGACCAATCACAGAGCACCCAGCATAACATGGTGTCTGGCCTACAGGAACAAAAGGCAGAAAGATACAGCTCACCCCAGAGTTGAGCAGATGGATAATGATAATAATGGTTAGGGTTGATCTCGTATCCTGCTGGCTTGGTCCACCAGCCCTATTACTACTATAATACATAGCTTTATATTGGGATTTGTTGAACTGTCCTGGGTCAAGGTTTCTCAATTTTCTTGTCATTTTATCCATTTCCGCCATATACAGCAATTTGTAAATCCAGTCTTCAATAGTTGGCACTTCCTGTACTTTCCATTTTTGCGCATACAGAAGTCTAGCTGCTGCTGTCATGTAAAATAACAATGTCCTGTGTTGAGCTGGAATGCCCTCCATTCCCAAGTTCAGTAGCAGAAGTTCTGGGTTCTTATTAATTTGAAATTGTAAAATCTCACTTATTACTCTTATTATTTCCCCCCAGTACTGCCTAGCTACCTCACACGTCCACCACATATGATACAGGGAACCCTCATGTTTTTTACATTTCCAGCATTTGTTAGAGGTGTTCAAATTCCCTAGCGCAATCTTCTTTGGTGTCATGTACCAACGATAAATCATTTTGTAAATGTTCTCTTTGATATTAGTACACATCGTAATCTTCATTGTAGTCTTCCACAAGTATTCCCATGCCTCCATTGTTATTTCTTTATTGAAATTTATGGCCCACTTCACCATTTGTACTTTAACTGTTTCATCTTCAGTATACCATTTCAACAGTACTTGGTATACCTTAGAAATTTCCTTCTTGTCGTCTTTTAAAAGTGTCTGCTCTAGTTCCGAATTCTCTGTTCTTATGCCTCCCTTTGCAGAGTCCGAATTGTAAAGATCTCTGATCTGTCTATACTGAAACCAGTCATAATTTGGTGATAACTCGTCCTGTGTCTTTATTTTAAGTTTAGAAGATTCTATTCGGGTTATCTCCTTGTAAGTTAAACACAGTTGCTCAGTATCGACAGCTCTCGGATCTATTACCTCATATGGAACCACCCACAGGGGGATACCTTCTTGTAAATAGTCTCTGTACTTCTTCCAGGTTGCATATAGGCTTCTCCGTATATAATGATGTAAGAACATCGAATTCGCTTTTACTTTGTCATACCATAGATATGCATGCCATCCAAATGTTTTTTTGTATCCCTCTAGGGCCAATAATTTCTTATTCTTCAGCGTCATCCAATCTTTCAACCACACTAGGCAGATTGCGTCGTAGTAAAGTCTTAGATTGGGCAGTTGCATTCCGCCTCTTTCTTTTGCATCTTGTAAAACTTTCATTTTCACTCGAGGCTTCTTGCCTGCCCAGACAAAATCTGATATTTTCCTCTGCCATTTTTCAAACTGCTTAGAGTCCCGAATAATTGGTATTGTCTGTAGCAAAAACATTACTCTTGGTAACACATTCATCTTAACTACTGCAATCCTTCCCAACCATGACAAATTCAATCTATTCCATTTAATCAAATCTCGCTCTATCTGAGTCCATAATTTTTCATAGTTATTTTTGAATAGATCTATGTTCTTAACCGTCAGTTCAATTCCCAAATATTTCACCTTACTTGTTACTTCGCAATCTGTTATTTCCATTAGCAATTGTTGTTTTTGCTTAGTCATATTTTTACATAATATCTTTGACTTCTTTTTATTAATATAAAAACCTGCTAAATCTCCAAACTCCTTGATCTTGTCTATCACTTTTGGCATATTCTCCATTGGGTCCTCTACAATTAACATTATATCGTCCGCAAATGCTCTGACCTTGTAAGAAAAGTCCTTTATTTTTATTCCCCGAATTTCTTCGTCTTGTCGTATTTGTATCATCAGGATCTCCAATACCAAAATGAATAACAGCGGAGACAGCGGGCAACCTTGTCTTGTTCCTTTGCTTATAGTCAATTTCTTAGTCGTCTCGTCATTCACTACAATTGCTGCATTCTGGTCTCTGTAAATTTCCTTAATTGCTCTTATGAATCTTTCTCCCATTTGTAGCTTTTCCATAGTGGCAAACATAAAGTCCCAGTTTAAATTGTGAAACGCTTTTTCAGCATCAACAAAGAAGAAACCAACCTCTTTATCACAACGCTTGTCGTAATATTCAATAGCGTTAATCACTGTCCTTAAATTGTCTCTAATTTGTCTATCTGGCAAAAAGCCTGCTTGTTCCTCCTCAATAACTTCCGAAAGCCATCCCTTTACTCTCTCCGCCAGTATCTTCGCAAAAATTTTATAGTCATTATTAAGTAACGATATAGGTCGGTAGTTTTTCACATTAGTCAGATCTTGACCCTCTTTGGGGATCAATGATATGTTAGCTTCGTTCCAAGTATCTGGAGTCCGTTGATCCTTTAAAACTCCATTGATCACCTCTTTTAGGAATGGTGCCAGTTCATTGGTTTTCTTTATTGGTTCATTTATGGTTTTCTTTTCCTTTCTTTTTTTCAGTTGCCATGCCAGGTATTTCCCAGGTTTATTTGCACCTTCAAACGCTTTTTGATTCAGTCTTTTAAGATTCCACTCCAATTCTTTGTTATTCATTGCTGTCAGCTGTTCTTGAAGTATTTTAATGTCCTGATAAATTTTCTTTTTCCCTGGTCTCTTCTTTAACTGTGTTTCTTTGACTTTTATTTTTTCCACAATCTCCTGTCTCTTCTCTTCTTTCTTTTTCCTGGCTCTACCATTTAAGTCCATTAGTATGCCCCTAATTACCGCCTTGTAGGTATCCCAAACCTTGTTGGTTGGTACTTCTTTATTCATGTTATATTGTATGAAGAATTTTGTCTCTCTTCTCAACATTTCCAAGTTCTCTCCCTCTTGTAACAAATCCTCATTTATTCTCCATCCTTTCCTTTTTCTCCTTCTCCCCAATTTCCACATGATTGGATTATGATCTGAGCCTACCATCGGCATTATTTCCACCTCCTTAGTCCATAACGCTAAGTCTTTTGAGGCCCAGATCATGTCGATTCTCGATAGTGTAGAATGCCTTGCAGAAAAGAACGTAAATTGTCTACTTTTGGGGTTTTGTCTTCTCCATACATCTTCTAAAGTCTCCTGTTGTATCAATTCAAAAAAGAGCTTTGGTAACAGTCCTCTTTTCTTTTGTGCCGTTGATAATTTTTTGTCTAGTTCCAAATTTGTCACTCCATTGAAGTCTCCAGCAAGAATTATCTGGTCATATGAAAGTTCATCTAGTTGCCTCCTCAAATCCTCAAAGAAGCTTTCTTTTGCTCCGTTAGGTGCATAAACTCCGACTACCAGCACTCTCTTTAGATTCCATATACATTCCACTGCTATAAATCTGGCTTCTACATCTTTCATTACAAATTTTGGCTGCAGCTCCTCTTTTATGTACAACACCACTCCTCTCTTTTTCTTATTAGAGGCTGCTGCAAAATCATTACCCAATTTTTTCAGTTTCAAATATTTTACATCTTGTTTTCTAATATGGGTCTCTTGCAAACATACAATATCACATTTTTGTTTTAATAGCCAGTGGAAAATACTTTTTCTCTTGTTTGGTGAATTTAGTCCATTTACATTCCAAGATAAAACTTTGCATTCCATATTCATAGTCTTGTTGCTGGTAAGTCTTTTTCATTGTCCCTTAAAAATCGCTCCATCTCTCGCTCAGATCTGATACGCTTTTTGGCCCCTCCAAATTCAAAGGACACACCTTCTGGTAATTCCCATCTATACCTGATTTTCATGTCCTTCAGAATCTGAATTAGTGCTTTGTATTTTTTCCGATCTAGTAACACCGATCTGGGTAATTCCTTCATGATGATAATCGTCTTGCCATCAATCTCCAATGGATCTTGAAACTGTTTAGTCACAATCTTCTCTTTCATATTTCGAGTCGTGAACTGCACAATCACGTCTCTTGGTAATTTCCTCTGGGTCGCGATTCTTGAATTTACACGATATACCACATCAAGGATAGCCACAACTTCCTCCTCCTCCTTTCCCAGGTATTCAGCTAACACCTCAGTCATCTGTTCTTGCGCTGTCTTTCCTTCCACTTCCGGCAAGCCGCGAAATCTCAGCTGCTTCTCCATGTGTTTACTTTCCGCAACCGCCATTCTTCCCCTCATCAGTCTCATCTCTGTTTGTTGCGTGTCAGCTAAGTTCTCCACCGCACCTTCCACTACTTTGACTCTCTGCTGTGTCCCTTGCAATTCGTTTTGTATTATTTCCATACCTTTCTTCACTTCTGACAGCTCAGTTTTCACTGTCTGTTTAACCTCTTTAATCAGCTCCAGTTTCGTGTCCTTAAGTTCTTTAATCACTTCTAAAAGTTTTTTATCCAGGTTTTCTATTGCCGAATGCCACTCTTTTTTTGACATCGTGGGGCTTGCTTTAGCTCGCTCCCACGAGTCCGCTCTCTTCCTTAACTCCGTGGCGTAAAATTTAATGTCTTTTTAAATTCAAATGTCCCGGTCTTCTTGCAAAAGAAAAAAAAGGCTTTTAAAAAGTCCAAAATGTCGGGCGTCTTTTCTCTATGGTTTTTCTATGATTTTTGTAATCCAACATGGCTTACTTCCTCTTCCGCTGAAGCCGCGACCCTTCCCCTTTCAAAGATGGCGATTCCCTTCTTCCTGCCCTTCGGCAAGGGCCGCTTCTCTCCAGCAACTCTATTGTTATTACGTACTTCCTGTTTCCCGACTTCCCACAGTAGCTCTCGCGATGGTAAATTTTTCTCACAGCTCCGTGACCGCAAGTATTCAAAACAATAGTCCAATTTCTTTAATAACTCCTTAAACTTAGTCTCTTTTCTTATACAACTCTTGCCGAGTCTTCCCCTCCTTTTTACTAGCCTGTTGCAGTTTGAAAATCTACTTTAATTCTTCTTTACTTTTTACAATCTGTCCCGTATCAGAAGATAGTGAACTTTACCTTCTCATTCACTTTCCTTGGGTTGTAATCGCTGTTTCAATCTTAATTTCTCCTCTCCACTTCTTTCCCCTTTTGAAGCTTGGGTACGTAGGTCTTATGCCAACCGCATTGGCCCCGAATCTGCCACAGAGATCTTAGCCGACCTGTCGCAGGGTGGGACCTCAAGGGTCGGGAGGGGGCCCATTGCACAGAGCCCCCCCTCGCCCGAGATCAACGCGCCCTGAGGTCTTGAGCGTTCTTTGCCTGCTCTCCGCCTGAGAGCAGTCGGCCGCGGGCTAAATTTCCCCCGCCGGCCGCTTAAAACGGCAGTCCGGTCAGCTCCGCAAATGGAGCTGCTTCAGACCTCCATGAATCCCAAACCGGAAGTCCAGCTCACCCCAGAGTTGAGCAGATGGATAATGATAATAATGGTTAGGGTTGATCTCGTATCCTGCTGGCTTGGTCCACCAGCCCTATTACTACTATAATACATAGCTTTATATTGTTGAAAGCTTTCACGGCCGGAGAACAATGGTTGTTGTGGATTTTCCGGGCTGTATAGCCGTGGTCTTAGCATTGTAGTTCCTGACGTTTCGCCAGCAGCTGTGGCTGGCATCTTCAGAGGTGTAGCACCAAAAGACAGAGATCTCTCAGTGTCACAGTGTGGAAAAGATGTTGGTAGGTCATTTATATCTACTCAGGAGGGGTGGGGTTGGGGAAATCAATTTCATTTGATTTATTCTTGGTTTACTCGCTCTTCTGATTTGTCCATCAAAAAATTAAGGAAAAACAGTCTCCCACGGGAAAAGTGTTTTTGCCATATATCAAAGGAATCACTGATCAGATGGGAAAGCTTATGAAAAAGCACAGCCTACAAACAGTATTCAGACCCACCAGAAAAATACAACAGATGCTACGTTCAGCAAAAGACAGTAGAGACCCCCTCACCTCTGCAGGAGTATACCGTATACCCTGCAGCTGTGGACAAGTTTACATCGGGACCACAAAGTGTAGCATCCAGACAAGAATAAAAGAACATGAAACACACTGCAGACTTGGCCATCCTGAAAAATCAGCAGTGGCTGAACATAGTCTAATTCAAACAGGACACAGTATCCTATTCCAGGACACTAAAATACTTGACAACACTTCCAACTACTTTGTCAGACTGCACAGGGAAGCCATTGAAATTCATAAGCATAAGCACAATTTCAACAGGAAAGAAGTGACTTTAAGAATGAATAGACCATGGTTTCCAGTCCTGAAAAACACCAGGCTAACAAAACACTCTATACCCGACAATAGCCCTGCAGAGAAGATTAGCACATCAAGCACCAATCCATATGCAAAAGAACCTCCTCAGGATACAGTGAAGCCTCCCTCCATTAGCATTCCATACCCTGGGAAACTCTTACAGGATGACTCAGCCCAACCCCACCCCTCCTGAGTAGATATAAATGACCTACCAACATCTTTTCCACACTGTGACACTGAGAGATCACTGTCTTTTGGTGCTACACCTCTGAAGATGCCAGCCACAGCTGCTGGCGAAACGTCAGGAACTACAATGCCAAGACCACGGCTATACAGCCCGGAAAATCCACAACAACCATACATAGCTTTGTTTACTAAGTGACTTTATGATTCTGAAGCCCTCTTTTGACTACACTTAATATGCTTTGATTAATCTCCACCAACTCTTTTCACAGGAGTCAGATGACAACCTGATTTTGACATGTGTGTCTGTCATCGTCACACTTCACTGAAAGGGGTCAGAAGTTGTGAGTGACTAATGGAGCAGAGGGAGAAGAAAAGACCATCCCTACTAGCAAATGTGTGCAAGGGCAGATTGGGAGAGGGAAATGGCCTGGAAAAGACCCCTCCAGCCCACCCTGGCCCCACACCTCCAAAAGTGTGAGGAGGAAGAGGCAATCTGTCTGCCCAGTCCCTGGCCCAACTACCAGAAGGAGGGAGGGAAGGGCAGGCTGCCTGTTCAGCTGAATGGGCATCATACACCCCTCATCAAGTGAATCATGTTAGGGCCTGGTAGATGCTGCCTACCCCTCACCCTATTAGGGCTGGGCAAGCCACACAAGGATTGGTTAGGCACCACCTTCCCCTTCCTCTGTGAGGGCTGTGTGAGTGCTGCACGAGGGCCGAGAGGGTATCATCTCTCTCCTGAAGGCTGGGTGGCTGCCACCTAATACTCACTGTGGGAGGGCTGGGGGCAGCCCTTTGGCCACTAGGTTGGCCTGACCCAGTTTGGAGGGGAGGCCATTGCCCCACCAGGAAATGTCCTGGCAGGCAGTATGCCCACAGTGTGTGTCCATCCATATCTTTGATTCAATCTCCTTATTTCATACTGTTTAAGGGAAACTTGGATTTAAATGCTCTAACTTCTCTGGGTTACACTGCCACAGTGAATTATTCAGAGCTGCTACTTATATCTCACTTATATCTCAGGACAAGATGGACTCACATTCTAGCTGTATCTGAAGAAGTGAGCCGTGACTCACGAAAGCTGATACCCTACCACAAATTTTGTTCGTTTGCTACTGGACTCTTGCTCTTTTCTACTGCTACAGATAGACTAACACTTCTAGCTATGCTATTGTCTCAGAAATACAAACCCCATTATGAACCCTCTCTATTTTATATAAGGTTTGATCTAACTGTTCCTCCTGTAGATTAATCTGGGGAACTTAGTAATTTAGTTCTAGGACACAATATTCTGTTGTATTGTCACAGAATTAAAAATTGTGAGATGAAAAGTGATGTTTTTCTCTGTGAGGTGGTGTTTATTCATATGACATTGTCATATTCTCCTGTATACCTTTCCCATTTTTCTTCAAAATGGAAAGAGGTTTGGTCCCTAAATCTAAATTAGATCTCTGGAGTGGAGAATGGCACATGAAACCCAGATGATGCCTTTTTCGGCAAATTTATTAATAAGTACAATGTGCCCATCTAATATTTTAGAAGACATTGACCTGCTTTTTAAACAAGGAACACCAAGTGCATAGACAGGCTTGAATTTCCTAGTGCTGCTCTAAAGATTCTGGATATATCTTGGATATATTCAAAAGGGCAGATTTCAGCACCACGTATCTGAGGGGAGGGGGAGGATGCAAAGACCAGCACCTGGAAGACAGTAAGAACATCACAAATAGGAGCCACCAAGGAATTGCTATGTCGCAAATTACTGCCCTACTCAGTAGGAACAATGATACTATTAATCCAGCAAGATACGAATGGCACCTTAGAGACCAGCAAGATTTTCAGAGTATAAGCTTTCAAAAGTCCCTTCTTCATATTTAAGTAGGAATGTAGATCCTTGAGCCTTTATATCACACTCAGGAGGTGGGAAGGATGTTGCAAAAAAGGGAGCCAGGATGCAAATACTTTGAGAGAATGTTCCCAAGAAAAGGCAAACATTTTCTTGCCCGCAGACAGCCCCCTAACCTCAAACAATGTCTCACTCACAATAATGTACTGTTCTGGATGATTCTGGGTCAGGCCTGATTCAGACATAGGCATGCACTTAAGAAGCCCTAAGTGTCTAATTTAGCTTTCTCATATCAAATCATTTAACTCCTGGCAAGTGGTACACCACAAACCATGTTTTAGGTTCGTTACTGGGTATAGTACGCAAGTAATACTATTACAGAATCTCTGCTTCCATTCTAAGCCTTTATTATTCAAATACGATTATTTGGCATTCTTCATATTAGCTTAATTAACAGAAAATCATCCCATTAATTAACAGAAAATCATCCCACATAGATCATTAAAAGAGAACAATTACATGAGTCTAAGAAAGTATCTTACCCAAAGAAAAGCAAGTCACTAGCAACCAGCCCCTTCTGCAAGAGGCTACCAATCAATTCAGCTTCTCATATTTATAGGGTTTCAAGATCATCTCCTAACAGTAACTAACTGCCCGACTTCAAAGGGCTCACATTCTTGGCTAACTAATTATCTTACACATTTAAATCTATAAAGAGCCCCGTGGTGCAGAGTGGTAAGCTGCAGTATTGCAGCCCAAGCTCTGCTCAGGACCTGAGTTTGATCCTGGCGGAAGGCGGGTTCAGGTAGCCGGCTCAAGGTTGACTCAGCCTTCCATCCTTCTGAGGTTGGTAAAATGAGTACCCAGTTTCCTGGGGGTAAAGTGTAGATGACTGGGGAAGGCAATGGCAAACCACCCTGTAAAAAGTCTGCCAAGAAAACGTCGTGATACAACGTCCCCCATGGGTCAGTAATGACTCGGTGCTTGCACAGGGGAGTACCTTTACCTTTTTACCATTATCTATATTGGAAACATCTTCCTAAAGAATATAAAAATTGTTACTTTATTCTTGCTACATTTTATCTTAATAAAGTCTATGGAAAATGAATGATTACAATTTTCTTGTATGTATGAATATCTTTTGCCTCTCGACCAATATACCCATCCTTGAACTGTATCTCCAACTTTCGTGAAGTTGTACATTCCTGTCATTCTCAGATGTTCTCTGCACCTGGGCCTCAACACATAGTATCTATTGATATGGATTAGATGGCTCTTCTGATGAACACAAAGCCATACAACTGTGTTACTCCACTGTTTCATGCCCCTCTCCAAGGTTGTTCTATTCTAGGCCTTTAGATTTCCTTCTTGGCATGTCTAACTATGGTACTGTTTCTGTGTGCAAAGACATCTTCTATGATTCTCATCTATAATTCTAGCTATAGCTGTAACTGTAATCCTAACACAAGGAAGGATTCTGGGACCTGGGCCTGCAAACCAACTCTGTCCCTATATTCATTCCAACAACACAATGACCAGACCTAACAACACCGCTTATATAATCTCAGGCTCATTCACTTGTTAATCTTCCAACATTATATGTGCTATCAAGTGTCAGCAATGCCCTTCCAACTGGTACACTGAACTAACAGATCAGTCCCTATGCAAACAACAACAAATAAATCTGACAATAAAATCACAACACTAAAAAACCAGTGGGAGAACTGTTAATCTTCCAGGGGGGATGGGGTGGAACTGCATCCATCTACAAATTAATGGGAAGTCTCTTGACAAAGCTAGAATTGATAAGAAGTGCTCTAGCAGGCAGAGTTTGAAGGGAATAATGGAGCTGAATAATTTCACATTCCTAGCCTCTCCCCTGCTGCTAAAACACCAGAATCTGAATACTAAACTGGTATTGTCTGACCTAAATATCAGGGATGCTTATGGCCTTTCTGATAGCTGACCTCCACCCACCCCCGTACTGTTTTTTTATAGTACATCCCTAATACATAGCACCTTTTAAAGCCTTGCCTTCCCTACAGGAGACTAGTATCCAGTAACAAAGTCTTTCAGTGAAAGCTGCACTTCTTTATGAAGAATAAGGAAATGAAGAATCTAAATAATAACACCGGAAACAGCAACACCATCAGACATGAAGAATTTAAAAATGACAACCTATCAGGAAGCCCATTAGGTATGAGTGGCAGATGTGCCTAATGTGTGAGTATAATATTACTGAACATCCTCTGGAGACTTACATAGTAGAAACTCTGGCTTTGCATTGTTATTGGACATGTCAGCTGTTGAATCTGATGATGAGTGAGAATGGTAGCGTTAGTACAAATCCACCTAGCAGAAACAAAACTGAAAACATGTTTTGGCCTGGTAAGCAGCCAAATCCTGTAAATAGTTCTGCAAAACATGCCTTTTCCTTACTGTGGAATTCCCCAATGCTGGGGAAAATGCTTGGCAGATATATTTATAGCTTAGGCTGTTTACTAGGCCACTGTAAACTAAAGCTGAAGAAGCAAAATTGGCAAAATGTATTAATTTAAAACACATTTCCCCTCCTTTCCACTCAAATAGAGACCCCAATACAATGGACATGAAAACATGAAAACATTTGACCATTAAAACAGTATTTAGAATAATATCTAAATGAATAAAAACATATAAACACATAAACATACCTCACACCACAACCAGGGATGAAGGTCAGTAACATTTATTGGGGGGTAATGCCAAATGAAACAAAAAAAGTCTACACCTGCTGGCAGAAGACAATAGAAAGAGACAGCTGAATTTCCCTGCTGAGGGAGTTCCGAAGTTTTGGTGCCACAACTGAGAAGGCCTTTTCCTTTGGTGGCCAGTGCCACCCATCTAGCCTCAGTTTGGGGGGGGGGTTACCTGAACCAGGGCTCCTTCCCAGACTCCTTTAAATACTTCTTTTGTATTTCTTTGATTGTATCCATAGTCGTACACCTTCTTTAAAATCATTAATCTTTTGTTTCTTTTTTGTTTATGATTTTCCATCAGCACACCTGGGTGTTCTACCATATATAAAACAAATACCGAGTGGTTTTATGCATAGGGTGTTAGTGGCTCAGTCAACAATAATTTTGTATGCATTTGGGATACACACCTCCTTAAACATGCATACCTTGTCGTAGGAAACAGGGCCTTGTGGTCTCTCTTTGGATCTTCATAATAATAACTCTCTCTACCTTCCCTTCTGCTGCTTGTAACTTTGGAGATAAATCTCTCTGACAACAGAATGTAATATCTTCTTCATGCATTTGACAGAATGGAGAGCAGCACAGAAAAGCTTCTGCCAGAATAATTTGTTGCTTTTGTGGTGCTACAAAACTTTTTGTTAATTTAGCTGCAGATCCCCTACTTCAGCTACCCTCCTGGATTTTCTCCTCAGAGAACAGATATGCGAAACCTTTTAAAAGCCAGGAGAAAGCCTTTAAACATTTTATTGCTACTATTACTTTTGGGGTGCATCCGATCTATCATGAGCAGAACTATGAAGGGGAACTTTCCTCCGTTTCCTCCAGCTATAGTATGCCCCCCCAATAATGACCCCAGGGTCAGTGGATCTCCCAAAACTGCTTCATGTATCTGCCATACGAAGGAGGAGGTTCCCATCCTCCCCATTTATTTCTCACAATGACCTTCCAGAATACATCAAGATGAGAGATGGTGACTGGCTCAAGATCGTCCAGTAACTTTCATGGTAGAACTACACCACATTTTCCTAGGGTTGCTAACTCCCAGGTGGGGACTGGAGATCTCCTGGAGTTACAACTTTTCTCCAGAGTACAGAAATCAGTTCCTGTGGAAAAAATGACTGTTCTTGAAAGTGGACTCTATGGCATCCCTCCCTTACCAAACTCTACCTCCCACAGGCTCTGTCCCCAAATCTCCAGGAATTTCCTAACCTGGAGTTGGCAACCCTACACTTCCCCTTCCCTAGCTATTTCTATTTTGGAAGGTGTGATGTGAAAAATAAAAGTGGTGACGTTGTTAGATGCAAATAACTTTGGATCCCTTGCTATTTGTGGAACAGGATGAGAATGTTTCCAGAAGGGAATGCAAAATAGGTGGGCATATGAAAAACTGGACAAAGATAACAGAGTGGCAAAGTGTCCTTGCTTTGTGAAGATACATCAATAAAACAGTGACTTTGTGCATTCAGAGTATCTTGTGGTCACTCTAAACGTTACTTCCTTCATGAGTTCACCACGGAACCAACCTGGGCTCATGCATACACATAGCAGCTCTAGGGAATGGCTTGCATAAAAAAGAAGAGCTCAAATGGGCTTGGAAAGCTCTTATTGGGGAAGGGAGACCTCCTGACTTTCTCCCAAGATTTTTTTTCTCCTTGCAAAAACAGTGAGGAGGGGGGACAGTTCTTAATGCCCGCCGCTCTGAGTGGGCATTAAGTTGTCCTGAAGGGCGGTATATAAACTGAATGTTGTTGTTGTTATTACTATTATTATTATTATTATTCTGAGCCTATCTGGGCTCTTCTTATGCAAGCCATTTCTCAGAGCTGCTGTGTCTGCTCAAGCCCAGGTTGGCTCCTTGGTAAATTCATGAAGGAAGTAATGTTTAGAATGACTCTTGGTCTCTGCTTCTCTTGGAGCTCCAGGTTCCACAGCAGAGTCGAGAAGCCACTGCCATGCCATGGCTGGATGGCCATATGTGTCTTTCACGAACTGCAGCCCTTTCTATTCAATCAGGATGTGATCACAGACACTCATGTTTTTGAAATCTCAGGGCCAGACTGCTGTAGTGTGCTCTGTGGACTTTCCCAGTAGGACAATCTGTATGCTTCTATTCTTTGGCTAATGCATGGCCTGTCCCCTTGCTGAAATTCATTGAAGCAACAATCCTATATATCCACTGGTTCCCTATTATCTTCTGGGCATAATTTGAAGTGTTGATTTAACCATAAAATTATGTTCAACATAAACATAAAGCAAAGGTCATACAGACACCAGACCTTTAAGACTAGTTTTCTTGGCTTCAGCACGAATAGCACAGGCTTGTAAACATTATCTGAACAGCCCCATAACTGTGCAACTCCTTTCTTCTACAGGCCCCTCAAAGAGGCTCCCAGAATTATCACTGGGATACATTGCAGCCAGGAGGTGAGGTTGGTGCAAAGGGCAAGCCACATGGCAGTGGCAGAAGCAAGGATTGCCAGGGAGTTGGAAAAGGGAGGAGCTCAGGAAGGGCTTGGCATTGTGCCACCTGCCTCTCATCATAGTTGCTGCAGCCATGCCATGGCTGGATGGTGACAGAGGAAGACAGACCTTTCCTCCCTCCCTAAGTGCTACCTGCTGCTGGAGATCCTTGTCAAAATTTAGTGGGGTGGTTTTCAGGGTGTAGGGCGGCCAGACCCACTGGATTGAGTCATGTTGGCTGGGCATCTTGCCTCCCCTTTTCTATCGGAGCCCCCTTAAGAGATCTGGAGGAAGCTGAAAGGTACATGCCTTGGATGGCTGATGCAGGTTTCACCTTGGGTGGCAGGGATCTCCAGGATCATCCCAGGTGGGTGCTACATCTACTGCCATCCTGCAGTGCCCAGCAGGTAGGCTGAGGAATGCATGCCATTGAATGGCTGGATGTGTGTGTGTGTACATTCAGTACAGTGGATCTGTTGCTCTTACACCATGCCAATGCTCTAATGGCTGTAACCAATACATTGGAGGCCTATTTCCAATCAACAACAGTGTGTTCTCTGTTCCTTGTCCTGGGGCACCAGCCTCACACATAGTCTATATGGATGCAATGATTTTATACTTTCCAGAAGAGCTGCATAACTTTCTTCTTTGTGCTGTCATCCTAAATTAAGTGAGTGGGCAATTTAATTGGGTTTTCTTCAGACAGAGCAGAAATACAACCAAATGAATAAATGCTGCATACATAATCAGAAACAATTCCAGTGACTGAGGGTGGATCTGTAGGTCAAAAAGAGGATTGCAGTTAGAATGGATGAATAATATCTGAAGTAAAATGTATTGAAATTGTTTGAAAAGATCTTGGGATGGAGGTAGTTAAAGCATCTAAATAAACAAATAAAATGCACCATACCCTACAGTTACATTGTTTAATATTCCTTAAGCTAGTGGTTATTCTAAAATATGATTTACATCAACTTCTGTTGTCAGCATCCTTTTGTTGTACAAATATTTCATATCCTCAGAGTTGTATGATACAGGTTTTCAAAAGGAGAAGAAAAAGTTTCCACAAACAAAGTAGAATAAATCACATTCCTTTGGTGTGGTTTTCAAAGCAACTATGACATTCTAGTAAATATATGTTTAGAATTATCATTCATTTCTAATCTAGAGTCAGGTTGATTTTTCTTGCAAAGATGCCTCTACTCTCCCCCCTTTCTTCTGCACATATGTACACATTTTTACTTTCTAATAGGCTGCTTATTTTCTCAGATAATTTGAATAAATCCTTCTCCATGAATTGAATAATGGAGACAAAATGTCTTTTGGCACTAGTATAACTTCTTTTGTCACGTTGATTATTTAGGTTTGCATAATGGCAGTCTGATACAGCTGCTTTTAAAAAATGAAATCCTCCCAATTTTATTTCAGTATGGCTGTCAACCACTGCAGTGCACACCATAATTTTATGTCTAAAGTTATGGAGCTCAGCATGATCTTCATAGTGTTCAAAATCTATTCCTGCAAACTGACCCAACAGATATTCTTACTGAGTTCAACTAGGGGGGAGAGTCTCATGCCAAGGAAATGTGTGAGGATAGGGATACATTTCTCAGATTACTATTTGATATGGTAAGGTGATTTTACTACATTATTTCACAAGATGAATACTGTCATGTGGTGAAAGATGTATTCATGTCAGGGGAAATAGTTGATAATAACTAGAATTCTTCTTGACAGAAAAATACCAGTGTTCATGGCAGAGTAAATTTGAATGAAGTATTTTTCTCAGGAGATCGCTGAGGTAAAAGTTACCACAACAAATGCGTTGCATCAAGGCTAAAGTGGCCAGATGAGCAAAGCACTGAATCTTGGTTTAACAGTCATGTATGTCATAAGATCATGCATGGTTGGGATCATGTATGGTTGGGATCATGGTTGGGATCATGTATGTCATAAGACCATTACATTTCAACCTCAGTTACCAGCTCTCAGTGCAATTATTTCCTTCTTCTATAAATAGGATGAATACCTTATTACAGGTGAAGAGGACAAGTGGTAGAGAGTTGATAATTGAGAAGAAGTGTGTGTGAAAAAGTTGTGAAAACTGGGATGTGTTCAAATAGGGTAAAGCGTGGTAAGCAGTGTCATTAAAAGTATGTCATAATTTATTGATAGTCACCAGCCTCAGAGGGCAATAAGAATTATTATCCATTCTCTAATTAAAAGTATTATATCACCAACGCTTGGTAGCAGTAGTGAACATTTATTTGAATGACAGAAGTTTTTTAAAAAATTAAAGCATTTACATCCAGCAAGGACAGATTAAGTGAAGATTACAGTAGAATAAAAAAAAGGTAGAATCAAAAAAGTGAAGTGATAGAAGAAATTAGATGAGTCTGTATTTGTTAATTAGATGAGTCTGTATTTGTCTTAAGGATTAACAAATCTATTGAAGCACAGAGTTCTCTCTACTAACTCCTAAAACGGGTGTCAAGCAGTAACCCCAGCCAGCATGAGACTGAGAGCTTCACCTAGCTACCAGCATTGGGGGGAAGAAAAGCCCTGTCTGCATTCATTTAATTTTCCCACTCTTGCAGCGACTGACAATGTATATTTTTCCCCCTTTCCACTGAAAATTCTGCATTTGCCTTACTTCCTTGTTGTGGTTTGTTGTTTGTTTCCTTTCGGAAAGTGAGGAAGGCAGGGGCAATAAAGAACCAGGGTGGCATGGACTAACTCCAGAATTTTACAAAGCCATAAATAAGATATATGCGATAAAAGAATTTCTACAGTTTTGGACTGCTAGTAAAATGATAGTTTTACCAAAGGAGGGGAAAGATAAGTCTGCTATTGGGTCCTACTGCCATGTTTTTTGAATTATTATAAAATATTAACTCTCATCCCAGCAACTAGATTAAACCTAATAGCATCTAGGTATATACATTCTGACCAATCAGGATTTATTTTGGGTTGTAATTTGATTATTAATATACATAATTGACTATGTTAAGAAACATGAGATGAAAAGAGCTTTCATATTTCTAGATATTAAAAAAGGCTTTGATAGGTTGGAAAGTAAATTTCTGATGGCTTGCATTTGAATTTAGTACATATTTCATACGCTGCGCTGAAATTATATACGCTCATTCAGAAGCAAGAGTAAATCTATTGGATTTGCTCTCTGTTCCTTTTGAGATCAGACTGGGGTCCCCCATCTGCCTTGCTATCTGTCTTTGCTTTAGAACCTCTAGCCATTCTTATTAAGAATACTCCTGAGGTAAAAGGCATTGAGGTCAGTTCACTGTGATGTAAAATAGGGTTATATGCTGATGATATAGTAATCTTTATACAACTGTCAGATTGAAATTAGCTAAACTGGGAAAGCTGAAGAAAATACCAATCAGGATAACTTTTGGGGATAAGGTCAGAGACTGTCTGTCATGTGCGTGTAAAGCTTTCGGCTCTCCAGAGAGATGAAGATATGAAAGAAACTGACTTAGTATGGCAAGGAGTTTTAACTCGTATGGAACAGATATGAAATGTAATAGTTTAGGTTTGTGTTATTTCATTGATATAATAGTACTGAATTGTATAGTATAGGACATGGCATATGAAGAAAATGTAACAAAAGTCACAGTCTTGAGATAAATTTTCACTTTATTTTTCATACTTATTGTACATACAGTTTGATTTGACGTATTTGTCTATTTTTATCTAGCCTGATTCACAGTGATTGTAACAAAACTTATTGATGTATTCTAATATATCTAACTGGAGAGCCAGTTTGGTGTAGTGGTTAAGAGCGATGGGACTTTAATCTGGAGAACCAGGTTTGATTCCCCACTCCTCCACTTGAAGCCAGCTGGGTGACCTTGGGTCAGTCACAGCTTCTCGGAGCTCTCTGAGCCCTACCCACCTCACAGGGTGTTTGTTGTGGGGATAATAATAACATACTTTGTAAACTGCTCTAAGGGGTGTTAAGCGGTATATAAATCAAATGCTGTTGTTGTTTTATTCAGCAATTGTATGCTAGAGCCTCAGTCTGAAACTTTTTTACTGGAGAATAGTGATTTTTGGCAGCAACATACTATCTGGATAAGTTGAAATGTTCTGTTTTCTGAATATTAACATTTTTATGTCAAATTTGTGTCTTTCATTTATTCTTTCTTCATAGTTCCTTTATATGTCTTTGTTCTAGTTAAAATGAAACCAACTTTATTTGCACTCCTGAATCTTGGGTTCAGCATTCTCAGCAAACTGCTTTGTCTTAGGGTCTTCTTATTAGCATATTGAAGCTGGCCGCTGATTGAAAAGAGGAAAGGAGAAGAATCTGTATTAAGATTGCCTTACAAGAGAATGGCAATTTCATCGACAGTGTAGTATCCATTGCTCCTGGGAAGCTGACTTTAATTTTTATTTTCCCTTGAGGTTACAGTGAAACTCATTTCAAGTGAAATGTCAATTGAAGTTGCAGATTTTTTATAAAAAAAACAGCTGTAAAGGCTGGGAGGAAAGTGACGATGATGGTCCAATGAACTCCATACAATTTAGATGATGAGCAAGGCACAGACAAAAGTTAAGTGCCTGCAACTCTCTTGAAAACACCACCTGTAGCAACAGTCTGTATGTGGTCTGGCACAATATTGCACAACATGACCTGATTTAAATGTGACCCTGGCAGGCAAGAAGAACTTACCCATACAACATTTCATGAGTCTAAGATCTCCTTTAAATTGGAGTCTCAGGGGTAAACTAGCTGAGACACTGTCCCTGAGTCCCACCTCAAGGATGTGTTGCCATTTTAAAGAGTGAGTTCCCACACAGGAACTCCTTTAATCTGCATTGCAGGGGCCCGTTTCTGGTCAAGAGTCAGACCTCTGTGATATGGGAGGAGGAGGGGTATCCTCCCTCGCATGCAATTTTTCTATTTCTGAAACAAAGCCAGGGGAATGCCTCTGCATTGTTTAAGGTCAGGAAAAGCAGAATGGGAAAAGGTTGGATCCCCTCCTGCGGTAGTCCTGACCAGCTTTAAGCCCCAGTGGCAGAAGAGCTGCTGAGTTGGAACTCACTCTTTAAAATTGCAGCGCATCCCTGTGGTGAACCTGAGGATGCCCATGTTATCTAGTTTGGCACCCAAACACTGCACATACATTGTTGTCATACAAAAGATCTGTAGCCTAGGTAAATCTTATGCTGGCCCGCTTATGTTATCACACCAGGTAGCTGAGGGTCCAGTTTAAATGAAGCACTGGCTGTGTACAATGCCATAATGAGAAAATAGCAGTAATGTTATTTGGTGACTTTTTGTCCTATGACAGACATTACCAGGTACTCTAACTCTTAAGTTTATCCCCCCCACCCCAAATATTTACAGGCCTGGCCTGTTCCCAACAATTTGGGGCAAAAAGTGAGGAACAATATACGTTAAAAATAATAAGAAAACCATCTGGAAAACATGACGAAAAACAGAGCTGGCAAAACTCTAGAATGTTGCCCACCTAAGAATCCTCAGCTCCCTTCTAAAAATCTTGGCCTTACAGCCTCTCCTGAATGCTAACAAGGGTGGACGTTTCCTCACTCTCTCAGGGAGGCTGTTACATAACGTGGGGGCTGCAAAACTGGTACTAGCTGTTAAACCCTTGAACATGAGAAGATGATCAGAAGCAGGTGCTGTGTTGATGGTTGTGGCTTGGGCCATATCCATATTTACACAGCCCTGACACAACTGTAGAGAGCCTATTATGAGAGGCACTTCATGCTGTAAGTGTACTTTGCAGGGCCTTTTCAATGCAGCCAAATACTCAATTTGTTGATTGTATGTATATTTGTTAATGTTGAGTTTTTACTCTTGCAACTCAGGTAGGAATATCTACAAAATACAGACTTTACCATAAAAGGATGCTCTTTTCATAAGATGGTTATGAAATATGAGCATAAAAGGTGCTATAAAAAGCTCAGATTTTTTTTTAAATCCCCAAGTTCCTGCAAAAACTATTGAATGCATAACAGACCAGAAGTTCTTGGAAAGTTAATTAATATGTTTTTTTTTTTTAAAGACTGGTGTCATGGGGCCACTCATAAAAACTCCAGTCTTGCAAGAAACGGCATAACTGCAAGAAGGACCTCACACAAAACGCTTGGTAGGTGCCCCTGCAAAGAAAGACAAAAGATGATTTAATGAATGTGTTAAAATAAGTTTGTGAAAGGTTGCCATCCCACAGCCAGGACTTTCCAGTCTTCTGTTTGGCAGATGGAAAGTTGTCTCCCGGTATCCTTCACCAGCTACATACCTTCTTTTTGATGTGTTCTGTTTTCTTTTTATCTTCGTTTTATTTGAGTTAATGGAAAATGCCTCACCTTTCCAAGAGAATTGCTTCATCCAAAGCAAATCTCCTGAGACAGAATCATTCTAGCAAGAAGGATGGTTTGCATAGAAACCAAGCCTACAAATACAATATTTAAATTTTATATTCCCAGAATAGTTATCTCATTCACTTTGCTAGGCTACTTCCTTGTAAATGATTACTTGAAATAATGTAACAGCACTCTGATCCCAGCTCAGAATGATTTGATATGAGCAGCATACAATCTACTACAATACCCGATACCTCTCAAATTAGGAGCATTTTAGAAGCGGCCTCTAACATTCAGAACAGGCAAACTGTGGCTCAGGAAGAAGTGCATGCCAGTGTTTTTAGGTGAGCTCATATGTGGGCCTAATGCTGCAATCTAGAACACTTTCCTGGGAATAAGTTCAATGGAATAAAAAGGGACTTCCTTAGAGATCAACTTCGCAGTGGTTTCTAAAAGAACTATCTCAATCAAGTTTGCTTAATTGCTGCCGCATACACTTGGAGCATGGTTCTCCCATATGCTACAAAAGTTCACAGTTATAAATATTCCTGTTCTTATACCTAAGCCATCTCATTTCATGTTGCTCCTAGGCTCAGTTCCACCTGCTGTGTTCATTTACTCAGAAATACCCTGTCTTGGCATTCTCATGGTTAAATACACGCTAGAAAAAAATATAATTGTCAGATAATGTTATCAACCGTTCAGCAGCTGCAATGGGTACAGAATGGCCACTTGAGCAATGCGTGGGGCTTTAGTATTGAGGCCTCTGTATTTAGCTAGATATTCACTAGAGGCAAGATGTTCATATAGTTAATTTCCAGATTCCCTGGGGAGGCACCTAAGCCCAGCATTATGACAGCTGTAGCAGATTACATAAACCTTTTATAACGCATATAAATTCTTCCCAGTGGAGAATTGCAATTGCTGCTAAGGCAGGGCCTTTTTTCAGCTGGAACACAGTGGAATAGTGTTCTGGCACCTCTTTAAAATACTCATGTGTCCAGTGGCCCCTCCCCCAATCTCCAGAAACAAATCAGTTCCCCTAGAGGAAATGGCTGTTTGGAAGAGGATGGGGAATTCTATTGCATCATACCCCCAGGGGCAGGCATGCATGGTCCCAGCTGGGCTGAGGCTCGCCGCCGTGGGATCCAGCCTGAAGAACCATGGAGCAGTCATGTGGGGCCCCTCTGCTCTGGGCCAGCTCTCCTACCCTTACTGGCTGATCTGCAGCTCGCAGCCGCAGAGCGATCACGCCCACACGGCCCACTGTGCCTGGCTGGCCTCCCCTCCCTCGCTGCCTGGGAGGACTGTGGGGCTGGCATGCACAGCCTGGGCTCACCATCCTCTCACTACTGGGTGCCCGGCCAAAAGGGCAGCTGTGCCTGGCATGCCCTGGTCAGCTGATCCACTGCTCACAGCCACAGCGCCTGGCTGGCCTTCCGCCCTGTGCTGCCTTGGAGGCTGGAAGGGCAGTGGCACAGGGCATGCACGGGCTAGCTGATCTGCGGCCCACAGCCGCGTGGCCCAGCTTGCCCCTACTCCATGCTGCTCAGGAGGGCTGCTGGAGGGCACGTGTGACCCAGCTGTGCCATGGTCCATCACTGCGCTTGGCCTGCCATCAATCCTCACACCTCCCAGAAGGGCTGCGGAGTGGGTGCACATGGTTCCCTTGCTGGCCTATGAGTCATCGGGAAGGCTGCAGAGCGGGCACATGGCCCAGCTGAGCCACAGGTCAATCACAGCTTTTGCCCAGCCACCCACCCCACGCCACCCTGGCTTGGCCAAGGATGGGGGGAGAGAGTGCCTTGAAGGTAGGATGGGGGGGGTCTGAAGCCTCATCGGAGGCATGGAGGTGCCTCTTTATCACCGTTTATGCCCTCAATGGAGTGAAGGGGGGAGGTGTCTAGTGTGACCAAGCATGCCATCCGCTCCCTCCCTACCGTGTGTGCTCCCCCTCTATGTTTTGGAATCCCATGTTTCTCTCTCATTTTCCTCTTGAGAGTTCTACCATGTCTTTTCACAGAAAAAAAGCCCTGTGCTAAGGTATTGTCATCAAGGGACAAAATATCCTTTTCTCCAATCTTTTATTTAGTTGTTAACCAAACATGTTACCTCAGTGAAGTTAGAGTCTGTTTCTCTGATGGGTTTTAATGACTGGTGGCAGCTACATATGACTGACCTTACCAGTTAGGAAGCTGGAACAAAGCAAGAAAAGGAGACCAAAATTTGTGGCTGAGAGATTTCAAGGCAACACTCTTTGCTTCAGGGGAAATGATGCTGGGTTAAAAACTAGCACTTTCTATCTGCTAGCCTAACTCCCATCATCAGTTGGCATATTTGTAGATAAACAGATATTTTAAAAGTCAGCACACTCTCCTTCTGCCCTTAGAACTTCATAAGCCTTGAAAAGTAGGGGCACAAAGCAATATAATCAGGGCTTTTTTTCTGGGAAAAGAGGTGGTGGAACTCAGTGGGTTGCCCTCAGAGAAAATGATCACATGGCTGGTGGCCCCGCCCCCTGATCTCCAGACAGAGGGAGTTTAGATTGCCCTGAGCAGCGCAGAGGGCCATCTCAACTCCCCTCTGTCTGGAGATCAGGGGGCGGGGCCACCAGCCACGTGATCATTTTCAAGAGGTTCCGGAACTCCATTCCCCGTTCCCCCTGAAAAAAAAACCCTTAATATAACACAACTAAAATCTTCCTTCTGCTTACTGGGAAAAGGCTGCAATAGATGATGGTGGTGGTGATTATTATTATTATTTATAGTCCACTTTTTTCACTGAGACCCAAGGTGGATTACACAGTGCAAGTGAAAATACAATAAAATCAACAGCTAAGACATTCACTGAGCCAAGTACAATAATTAACAACTATTAGGAGATAGAGTAAAGAATGGTAGCAGAAATTTTGAAAACAAACTTAAAGCTGAGCACAGAAATGAAATCTTTCTGAAACAAAGCATAACTAATTTATTTGGCACGTTTAGCAATGTATAAACTCTCTAGAAGGTGCATGTCTACATCAGCAGACAGTACCTAACAGAGTAGACTATAGTCCCTGCCTCTACAAAGGCATCTCTCTGAGCTACTTCTTATAACATAGCCCTATAATCTGGCTAGAAAGTCCTCCTGAATAATTCAGTTTTTCATAGTTTGTGGAAAGCTAGGAGAGTGGGGGCTTTCCAGACTTCCTCAGGCAGGCCATTCCATAAGATGGAGGCTACTCCCCACCACATGTGCAGGCAGCAGTTGATTTTGCCCAACTGCAGGGTGGTATCTGTGGAAGGCTGTGTCTGGATGAGTGAAGCTGCCATGGTGGAACATAAAGGAAGAGGTGGCTGCACAGATATGAGGGGCCAAGGTCATGAAGGGCTTTGAATGTAATAGCTATGACCTGGAATTAAGCCTGGAAGCTGTTGGGAAGCCAATGGGGTTACCACAGAATAAGAGTGATATCCATCTAGCTCCTGACAGTAAATGAGCTGCAGTGTTCTGCACAAGCTAGAGTGTCTAAGTCAACTTTAAGGGGAGACCTATGTAGAGAGCATGATAGTAGTCTAGTCCTGATGTTACTGTGCCATGAATCCAGGTGGCCAGATCAGCCATGTCAGTTAGGGGGCCATCTTCCAGGCGAGTTTTGTGAAGGCCTTTTTTTGAAGCTGCATTTACGTGCTTCTCTAGTAGAAGTGCTGTATCTAGTATAACCCCAGGCTCTTAACTAAGTCAGCCAGGGTCAACTGAATGGCATCAAAGTTCAGAACCACAATGTCCTTTAAGATCCATGCTTTTCCAACCAGCATCCCTTCCATCTTGTCTTGGTTCAATTTCACTTTGTTTGCTTTCAGTCATTTGAAAACAGATGTTAAGCAGCTGGTCAGTACCTCTACTGCATCACCAGAGGATTTGGATTAATGAAATATAGAGCTGGGTGTCATCTGCACATTGATGACACCAATTCCATAGCTATGAATGAGTTCTCCTGAAGGTTTTACATAGAGGTTGAATAACATGATGAAAAATGAGCATAAGCAATTCTAGGACTGACATTAGACAACACAGAATTACCCAGTAGGGTCACAAAGTAACAGGTAGTACATAGGAGCATATACTTAAGGCAACAGATAGTATGTAAGGCAACATAGTGTTGAAGTCTATGGTCCCTAACTCATTAGTGAAGTATCTCTTTGAGATCATCTTCGTACAATACAGTCCTCCTATCTGTGTAAAAAAGCCCTTTTGAATAATTTAGTTTTCCATCGCTTGTGGAAGGCCAGGAGAGTGGGGGCTCTCCTGCCTTCCTCAGTCAAGCCATTCTATAGGGCAGGGGTCACCATAGACAATGCATATGTACATTCCTACATTGAAGAGAGCAAGTTTTCAATAGCAACCCTTTAAGTTCATCCCATGAGGGACGATTTAAACTAGCCCAAAGCATATCCCTTGATCCATACTTCTACCTCCAAACACCTCAGCAGAATGGTGTGGTCTACGGTGTTGAAGGCTATCGATAGATCCAGGAGGAGCAACAATGAAACATGACCTTTGTTTATGTTCAGGAGGAGGTCATCAACTAAAGCCACCAGGGCCATTTCCATCCCATAGCCTGGCCTAAAACCAGACAGATAGATCATCTGTTTTACATAACAGAAGGTCCCAGTTTCAGTCTCTGGCATCTCCAGTGCAGGTGATGTGCAAGGCCTTTCCTGGAGAGCAGCTGCCAGCCAGAGCAGACAGTACTGACCTTGATATACTAGCAGTCTGATTCATGTGTGTCCCCTAAGCAGAAATTGGAGACCAATAGCCTGCAATCCATTAGCTGCAAACAGTGCTTAGGAAAGAACCCAGTTACACCATTTAAAAGATGTTGCATTTTTCATTGAGCTTTGAAGGACATTTAACCAAACCCAGCAAGGTAAATACTATAGTTCTAATTGTCCTGCACTATCGGTCCTGAGGCTGATTTGATGCTTTGCTGACATGTTTTGTAATCTCAGGCAGCCCTAGATCATCTGAACTGACATATGTCCAGAAGATTGGACTGATTGTTTCTTCCTCCAGAGAGAGCTGCTCACACTGCGCACAGATGGGTAAGGCTAAGTTAGAGACCTGGCAAATGAGGTTACAAATGCACAAACAGGTTTCTGCGGATGGCAACCTAATAAAGAAGGCAATTCTCTGAACATATTTTCCCCCATTCTGTTTCTAATTACAGCTAACTACAGGGTTAGTTTTGTTCTTTAGGTGCACTTTAATTACTCTCCTCAATGTTGACTTTCTGCATTATGATCTCTTTACACACGCTGGAGGAAAGAGACATTTAATTAACCAGATGGCACTCAATAAATCTTAACTGTTACTCTCTGAATCTGAGAAGCAAGTGCTAGTGATTACAAAACAGAAAAAGGTCTTTTAAAATTGTTAACTGATCGTGCGCCTTAAGGTTTTGGTGAGAGGCAAAGTACTGCAAGATAATGTGCCAGGGGAAGAATAAAATGGATTAGAAAACCCCGATGTGATTCACACTAGAAGTATTGAAGCAAACCCAACTACAAAATAACTTCTGAACTCCCTTCATCCCCCTGAGACAGTAGTAAATCAGTAGACTGTAGTAAATCAGTAATTACAAGTAAATTAGCTGTAATGCACCTCATTAAAAGTTAGAGGGACCAACCATTCTCCAAAGGTATGCTCTTGTTAATCAGCAGATGAGCCTTTCTACCAGTTTATTTGATTGAGAAAAGTCTGAGCTAGATGTGGTTTAGTAGCCTTGGCAAACTCCATGAATTCTGCACTGTAGAGCTGGAGCTTTGTCATTGAAAAGTACCTCTGGAAGCCCATGTTGTACAACATTTGTACTCTCTCACTCCTCCTCCCATCTGGCTTCTTCAGTCATCCATGGGCCCTGATTGGCTGTCTGGTCCACCCACACACCAAACAGGTATATAGGGGATTAGTGACTGACAGACAGGGGCAATATCTTTGCCCATCTGTCGAAATGGAAAGGAGAGAAGGAAGCAGGAAAAGGGAAAGGCTATGGGGGCTGCCAGGGGAAGGAAAGAAGAAGTAGCGGGGGAGGGGATACAGGGGAAACGGGATGCTCCTACAAGCTCTTGTGCGCCCCCTGCTTGTATTAGGTAGTTTAAAGTCACTCCATTGGCTACCTGTTTCTAGGTTCAGCTAAATGTGGAGGTTATAAATTCCTTCATGGGTAGTAATCACATATCTGCAGAACTACCTTCTTAATATTTTTTTTGTGACAGCTTTGCTCACCTGAACAGAGCCTTTTGCCACCTTGACAATAGGTAAGATCGACAGCAGACCCCATCAAAGCATTAATGTTGTGGCTCCTGTTTGGTGGAAGGGACTGCCTGACAAGGTCATGAAGACGGTCATACATTTCTCATGCCACAAAATGTGTAAAACAGAACTGTTCAACAACACGTTTTTATAATATGGAAAGGGTAGTAGTTTTAATGTTGGTGAAAATTTTAGGCAGTTTTATTGCATTATTTATTGTACTATTTTATTGTTTTTAAATTTTGTGATCAGCTTTGAATATCATCAAGAAATGAAGCAAGTTTACATCCCATTCCCCTGTAGCAGCTTGTGAAGAAGGTTTTCCTTCCTGTTTGTGACTTCCTAGTCCTGAGGGGTCATTTCGTAGAAAAAGAGCTGGAGGAACTCATTAGCACAACTCATTAGCATATGCCACGCCCCTTAACATCACCAGCAGTGTGTCATTAGCATAACTGATTTGCATATGCCACACCCTCTGGCATCACCTATCCTGGCTGTTTTGGACCCAATCCTGGCCATTCAGGACCGAAATTGGTCCCAAAATGGCAAAAAAGGGGCTGAAAATGGCTGAAAAGGGGCCCAAAATGGTCAGGATCGGGCCGCTGCTGAGCAGGAGAGTGATCCACCACCCGTCAGAGGCCCGATTTGGGCTGTTTCGGCCCCAGGCCAGGCTGAAACGGGCCCAAATGGCAGAGTCAGGTGGGTGGGGCCACATGACAAGTGACCTCTTTGGGGAACTGCCAGAACTGCATTCCTGTTCATTCCCCCTCGAAATGAGCCCTGGTACTGAGGCCTTAAAAGATCTGAAAAGCTTTGCTCATGGACATGGCTTCCCTCTTGTAGCAGGCATTCTCTGAGAACTTTATCTTTGATACCACAAATAATTCTCACTCTTATCACACACTTTCAGATAACTAACTTAAGCCACAATATTAACTGCACCATCTTAATTTTATAATATACAGATTGTAGTTTGATCTGCTTTTGCATGCATGCAAATAAATCCTTTCAAATGTTATTTTTAGGCATGCAATATTCTTCAGCTTTGTCCATTACTTTTAGTTTCATCTTCTCACCTTTTGCAAACTCAAAACTATTACAAGTGTCGAAAACCTTTCTCTCAAGAAATAAGTAGGAAAACGCATAATTTAATTTTAGCACTTTTCTGTTCAAAACTTTGTCTAATTTTCATTCAATTATCTCCTGGTAACTTCAAGCTTGATGGTGGTTATGACATATCAATATATCCAATAGTGTTTGTGGATACTTTAATCTGCAGATTTGGACCATGTTGAGGGAAGGAAGATCTTTCTGCTAACTTGAGGGACCTCCCAGGTTTGCAGAAAAATCTCAGCCTATAACAACTACAAAACAAAAAGGAAAAGAAAAAAAGCAGTTGTTTGCACTTGTGAAGACAACTGCTTCCAAACCAGCACTGTGGGTAGGGTTGTCAGGTCCAGGTTGGGAAATTCCTGGAGATTTGGGGGGTGAAGCCTGGAGAGGGCAGGGTTTGGGGAGGGGAGGGGCCTCAGAATGATAGAATGCCATACAGTCCACCCTCCAAAGCAGCCATTTTCTCCAGGGGAACTGATCTCTATCACCTGGGGATCACTTGTAATTCTGGGAGATCTCCAGCCACCACCTGGAGGCTGGCAACCCTAACTGTGGGTCACAGGGGAAGAGTACCAGAAGCCTCCACTGACACCCCATCTTCCCCAAACCATAACTGACTCACCTACCTCCACAGTCATCTTGGAGGTTGAGTGAGAACAACTGAGAGTCTCCAGCATGCCCCCCAACATTTCACTTTTGTTGATGAATAGCTCTCTCAGCAGCTGCTGCCACCTCAACAACTTGGGCATCCAGAACAGTAGAGAGGGATAGCAACACAGGCAGGCAAAGCAGAGGGGAGGGTTGGGCAAAGGAGCCAAATACTCCTCAGAGGGAGGGTGAGGAGGAGCAAAATCCTCTGCCCTCTCCCATCTCCACCTTGCCACTGTCCTGCCATAACAGCAATTGATGCATCATCCAGATAGCTGGGCTGCTGAATAGGGTGGTGGTGGGCCATATAGCTGGGCACTCAGAGCAGTGGAGGAGGAGGCAGGTTGACAGGCACAGTGGTAGGTAGTGGGCAGATGCTCTGTGCATCTCATGGGGAGGGGGGAGAAAGAGAAGGGGTGAGGGGTAGAACAATAGATAGAAGGAGTGTGCGGAAGGTATGACAGAGAAGAGGGAGGAGGACAGAGTGACAGAAAAAGATGTCACAGCCCCCTTGAATTCTCAAGGAGACTGGAATGGGAGTCAAGAACAAAACACACTACTGGTAGGATGAAAGCCTCACCCCCCAGGGTAATGAGAGCCACCACCAGTCCCTTTTAATGAACCCTAAGGTTAGACACTAAGGAACAAAGTCTCCCACTCTTCTGGGTGTTAAACAAGAAGTCATCCCTGCAAGGTAGGACTCCTGTAGGCTGAGCTCTACCCAAAAACTACTTGTTAGCTGTAGCCAAATTAGGCCAAGGTAATAGATTTACAGTGAAACCCCAAAACCCAAATAACACCCTAGAAGTATAATTAATAAAGTTTATTAAGAACTGTGCGCATAATATACATGGCACAGCAACTGAAGTGCAAACTGAACCACAGCAGCCTGTCTTGTCAACCTCTCCTATTTGGTATTTCCTCCCACAACTACTTTGTTACTTCTGTCACTGGGAAAGCAGCCATCTGGAAGTTCTCCTACATTTGGGATGGGAGGTCAAGGAAATTTACTGTGCTAGGAAAGCAAACAGTCCATAGCTTTTTTCTGGCAATATATGCAATCGGTTTCTGATATTATGCCAGTACTGGATAACAATACCCAGCAAGAGAATTTGTCAAATATAGAATTTATTCTGCATGTGATTGTAGATTAAAGGCAGGAGCCTTATATTTGGAAATGGCATTTGTCTCGCTGGCAGTAGCACCTTTAATATTGATTTACTTACAGTGAAATTGTGCACAGTGTCCTGATCATTTTTTATGATGGAAAAAATGAGCCTTGTAACGGCTAGAGCAAAGTTAGCATAATATATTGTGGTTTCACAATGAAAATGTATGTTTTTATTGGTATTTTCACAATACCACCTAGGAGGAAATATTTTTATGTAAGCTCCTTGAAGGAAGGGTGGGATTAAAATCTGATAGACAGATTATGACTTCAGAAGTGAAAGATGGTGATTTCAGAAACATATCTTGTGCCTAAGTGACATTCTAGTGTAGGCTTGTTCAGGCATCATGGGGAACACATGACTGCTGCTGAAAATGGCAGCCTCGCATGTCCTCCTCTTTCCCTCATGAAATATCTGAAAGCATGAAACAGGTTCATTATCATACTCTGATTTTCCCTGCCCCCACAAGTATCAGTCAATGAAGGAGAGCGAAAACCTGAACTGACATGCATAAAAGGGAATCAAAGCACATAGATGAAAGTGGGAATGAGCACAAAGGACCTGCGCTCTACCACTGTGGACCATAAGCATGATGCTTACTCTTGTTTAAAATGTACACATGAAGGCTCTGTCCCAGTCATATATAATGTGCACATGTAAATCTGTGCTCATGATCTGGTGGACAGGGCAGTGCTTTCCTTCCCGCTCCCCCTCTGGGTATGTTAAATTTCAGTGACCAAGGCCACCTCCACCTACTGAGCCATGTTAAGCACATGCCTCCTTTTCACCCTGCAAACTCCAAGATAGGATGCCAAGAAAACACTTATGAACCCCACCACAGAGGATCCTGTGGGTGAGTAACAAAGTTCTCTGCTGCTGCCCATCCAAGATCCTCCATCTGAGGCAGGCTACAGCAATGTTTCCTCTCTATCTCAGCTTAGATGGCTCCTGAGCAGGTGGTACTGGCATGAGGGAGAGAGAGAGAGCACATACACCTTCTCTAGTGCTGCCCACGTAGGATACTCACTGAGGGCCAAGCTACAAGTGACAAATGACACTTGAACGGCAAGTGTATTTCTCCCTGTTCACTTGCCCTCCACTCAATCCACTTGCTGTTCAAGTGTCATTTGTCACTTGTAGCTTGGCCCTGAGTTTCCACAACTGACTAGCAATTTGAACCTAGGTCTCCCAGATCCTAGTCTGACGCTCTAACCACTGCACCACACTGGCTTTCGTGTGGTGACTGCTGTTGAATAGTTGTGAGTAGTTGGGCCTGAGTCGTTGCTCCTGGCCCTGGCCCCAAGAAGTCCTCCCTTAAAGGTCAGAACAGCTCTGGAAAGGAAACTCCCCCCCTGACTTTTATTGACAGGCTTGAAAGCTGGAAATATTGTCTTGGCTGCCTAGCAGCCCCCACAATGGCCACTGAAGAGGACATTTGTTAGAGGACATTTGTTTCTTAAAGATACAGGTGCTGTTTTTTTTCAAGTTTGTTGAAAGATCTGTCCTGTCTGTTCATGGCACCAATGTCTAGATTTAAATATCCACAGGTGGGCCATGCCAAGAATTAGCTATATTAATTAATTATATTAATTAGTCAGTGTATATGGGGACATTTATTTTTGTAGGGTGGTGATCTGTTTAAAGAATTTTTAGTTCATGAATTACCAGATTTTTAACTAGTTAATCAATGTTCATGTCAGCAAAAGTTAGTAAAATAAGTATAGGATATAATGCTTTTCATTCCCTATTACAGTTACATATTGGAAAGAAAATACCCCCAAAACAAACTAGCATACTTTTACCTCAGTCCTCATATGTTAAAACTGAGCCTTACTGATTAATCAACAGCTGTTTTCTTTGATTCATCCACCAATCAAAACCTTCAGCTCTTATCTTTTCACATGGACAGTGCTATAAAAGTTTATTATCCCTTTTAGATGCTGTGCTATTAGTTGAGTGTTGCTATAATTTTTTCCTATCCATAAAGCTTCAAAGGCTCTTGCCGTAAATCCCGAGTTTACGAACTAAAACTCACAAATTCCATCTTCGTGTATTTCACAAGAATAGATAATTATTACATCACCAGTTATGTTTGCTGGTGGGAAACATGATTTGTCCGTATTGTTCTGCTCTTGTTACTTGAACTGCTTGGCAAAGTTTTGAAAGATGTCAAAGAAGACAAAAAAGTGTCAAAGAACGTATGTAGATTTCCAGCCTTCTGGGGCTGTGCCATTTGCTGTGAAGAAAAGAAGTGGCTTTAATTTTTAAAAATTGTACTTTAATTTCCCGTAGAAATAGACTATGGCTGTCCCTGAATCCCAATGACCTCTGCAGCCCATTTTCCTCACCTTGCACTGATGTAGTCTGCAGAAATAGGGATGGTTAGAGAACTGGTGTTGTATGGACAGGATGGGACTTTAGGATCCAAGCCTATATCTTTTAAGACCTGTGTTGTTGGATCTTTTTGCAATTCCAAAAATGTGCTAACATATAACAAAAACATAGGAAACAACAAATGTGAACTGGGAAAGGGGGACAGAAGCATATGACTGGCTCTTCCTACGCATGTCAACAACAGTGGAAATATTCCAGGATTAACAACATAAATTTTTTCACTGCAGCGCAAATTGAATTGTCATAGTATCATTTTTCTTCAATACGAAGTAGCTTGAAACATGATTATTTACAGATTCCCAACAGAGACTTTTGTTAAATTTACATTATATCTTTGGTTTATAGTGAATTAACTTTTTGGTTGTATGCAAAATCACACAAGTATTAAAAATGTTCTGCACTCACGAGTTACAGATTTATGTTGGATAGCATAAATGCTACAGATTTTGCTGCTAGTTACCAACAGCTGATCCGTAATTATTAAAATCCTTACCAAAAAAACCTAAAGATTGTTTTAAAAACTCTTTACAGTTTGAAAGTCTCTTTTGAATGTGTAAACATGTGATAAGGATCCCATTGTTTCTAAAAAGCAATGACATCTCAGTCTAGCTGTAATGTGAGTAGCTGGTAGCCCTAGCTATGAATGCATATCTCTATTTGCATCAAAAGATGTGGGCTGAAATCTTAAGCACACTTTGATGGGAGTAAGCCGCATTGAATCACATGGGACTCACTTCTACATAAAGTTGCTTAGGATGGCTCTTGCAGTTTGTCATCTTGTTCAGGCTCAACTGATAGAGATGGAGAGATACCTCCAGATAGATATGCACATATACCCATATATAGGATAGGTAATGCACGTGGAAGAGTACCTCCACAAGTACACCTCTCTTGATGGATTGAAATGCATCTCTTTAAACTGAATAAATATGACCATATGAAGCTGCCTTATACTGCATCAGACCAGTGGTCCACCAAGATCAGTGTTGTCTACTCAGACTGGCAACAGCTCTCCAGGATCTTGGGCAGAGGTCATTCACATAACCTACCACCTGGTCCTTTCTCTGGAGATGCCAGGGACTGAACTTGAGACCTTATATATACCAAATAGATGTTCTAACACTGAGGCACAGCCCCTCCCCCACATATATACCACATTGGTTACATATATCCAAAAATGCCTCTCTTTTATGTTGCACTAGAGATGAAATATATTCTGTCCATTTCTCATATACAAGTTTACATGACAAACAATCTCTGTATAAGTTCTGCCAAGTTCTGCTAAGTTCTGATGCCTTCCTAGGCAAACCCACATTTCCTACTTTTTACCTTTATGTCCAGTGGGACCGTGCAAAACTCTCAGCGTCTTGCCATTTTTAGCAATTTCCCATGGTTATCCTTCTTGTGCAACCAGTTTGTGGAACCTCAAAAATGTCAGTGCTTTCATGGGGCCTATGGATTTTTCCAAGCTGATCTCATTTTATTATTTTTTGCTCATGTTTCTAATCTCACTAGAGCTCTTTGCATTACCATTCAGCCTCAGCTGCTTTTTATCTTCTAGATAATGCCATCTGCAAATTTCAGTAATGTGTTTACTCCCACCTCTAGGTCATCAGTGAATATTTGATGCTCTCAAGGTGACCCCTGTGGCATCACATGATAGGTTTTGAACTTCCAGTGGGAAGAACTGCCATTTTCTGCTCCTTGGCTTACAATTCTCTTGTTGCTTTTAAAACACTGTGTGCCTGGCCAGGATTGGATAGTCTTATCAGTTTGATTCTTCATATTCTTTCTAAAATTCCAGTATATATGGTGTAGGGAAATTGCTGTCCATATACTTTAATAACATTAATAATAATAACATTCAATTTATATACCGCCCTTCAGGATGACTTAACACCCACTCAGAGTGGCTTACAAAGTATGTTGTTATCCAGATTAGAGTCCCACACTCTTAACCACTGCACCAAACTGTCTTTAAATGGGTCCCTTGCCATGGGTTTCACCTAAAGGCGAAGAGCCAGTATGGTGTAGTGGTTAACAGCGTGGGACTCTAATCTGGAGAGCCGGGTTTGATTCTCCACTCCTCCACTTGAAGCCAGCTGGGTGACCTTGGGTCAGTCACAGCTCTCTGGAGCTCTCTCAGCCCCACCCACCTCACAGGGGGATTGTGGGAATAATAATAACATACTTTGTAAATCGCTTTGAGTGGGCATTAAGTTGTTCTGAAGGGTGGTATATAAATCGAAGGGTGGTATATAAATCTCACCTGGTGGAAGCCTAAACTATGGTAAAAGAATGCTCGTGGTTCTCAGTGAGTGTTGATTGTTTTCCAAAAATACTGGACAGTCTTGATGAAAATTTGTCAAAACCAACCCCCTTCCCTCTGTGTGTGTGTGTTTGTGTATGTGTATGTATACACACACGTTCACATAATTAAAAAAGAAAAATGCCCTGTCCATAGATGGGCATCCATATGTGTCCGTATGTGTGGAAATGAGTCACTGAAACATGTAATAGCCTGCCGGTAAAAAAGATTCTATTAAGCCTTTATTAAAGGGATGCAACATTGTTCTCCAGGCAGTTAGCAACTTCAACCACTAGCTACCCAGTCTTAATCTGAAATGCTAAGCACTACTATCAACTCCATTTAAAACATACACAAACATACATGGATTTCTTGGTATTAAATGGTTGTGCAGCAGGTAGAAATTCAACAGTCAAAGCTATTAATGCATTAAGTTTTCTTTATACTGCTATTTTATAGCTTCTGAAAAGCAAAACTACTGTGTTCCTGGTCATATTATGGTGTCTAGGGAACAAGTAATGAAATGTAAACTTACATTAAAGCGTTGCACAGGTTTTGCAACAGTTGATGGTTCAAGTCAGTTTCTGTCAGACTCTTCCAGCCTGCCCCGCTCAGGTTTATTCACCCTTTGGAGGGCATAACACAGCACCAGCCATCTATACAGAGATCTTTGCACATAGCATGCATAGAAAACTAGCATGCTATGGAAAAGAATAAATTGGAGCTTTTCTCCCTAACATCTATTTCTCTATGTGCAGAAGGGTTTATTTGTTTTGTTTTATTCATTTACTTTATTCATACCTTACTTTTCTCCCCAACAGGGACCCCGAACATTCTCTACACCCCCATTTTATCCTCACAGCAAACCTGTGAGGCAAGTTAGGCATAGACTGAGTGACCCCAAGTTAACCCAGAAGCTTACACGGCAGAAGGGAGATTCACACCTGGGTCTTCCAAATGCTAGTCCTTCACTCTAACCATTATACATACTGTCTCTTTTTGTTGTTTCTTTTTGAATATGAATGTTCCATTTTGCAAGTGGTCCAATCTAGACCCATATTTACCACATCTATGAAAACTAGCCCAGAGAATCCTGTGGCACCTTAAAGCCTAACAAATCTTTTTTTATTAAAAAAAAATTCAAAACAAAGAGGGGTACAGAAGAAAGAAGGGAAGGGGATAACAGGGTCCAAGGAATGGTAAAATTCTGCACTACAAGGGTTGTTAAAACACAGCGTACACACAACATACCTTCATCAGAGTTCATCAAGGTTAAAATGAAGATTGCATCTAATATTCCAGCTTCTGTGTACCTTACTAACTAAATACGTTCTTTTTCTACCGAGTGTTCATTTTTAGATCAACTAAAAATCATAACGAGTGGTCTCCATGCACATTCAAGCCTAACAAATCTATTGTAGCTTTGTAGTTACACATTTCTAAATTTTAAAAAATGTAACGTTTCCAACATCATGATTATATGAAACATAATATACAGTGCAATCCTATGCAGCTACTGTAGACTAAGTCCATTGAAACCAATGAAATAATTAGACATGAGTAAATCTGTATAGGATTACAGAGATATTCTAGCAAATTTAATACAGTATAAAAGGAGTATCATAAGAGACACGATCCTTTCAGAACTAAGCAGTAAAACTCCCAGTGCCCTGCAAGGGAAACGGCATATGCTTAGCTCTTCCATTAAAATCACTGGGAAAATTACCACCAAACCATAACCATGTTTACTCAGAAGTAAGCCTCAGTAAACTCAATGGTGCTTACTTGTTGGTAAATATGTATAGTCTTGCAGCCTTTAAGTACTTAATTGCAATAAAGTGCCTGCAGTCACTAGGCTGTGCAAAAGATAAAAATGCAAGGTGGGCGTCCAGTCTAACAGTGAACCAGCAACATAGCTGGATTCATGCCAATCCAGCATAATCTGGCTATGCCAGATCACATTAAAGAATCCCAGAACAGATTCAGGGAGATTATTCAGCTGCACCTTGCAGAGAAAAAGCAGGAAGCCAGCAGAGCTGTGAGCAAGAAGGAAGTGGGGCAAAGTGGAGGCAAGCTTCGGGCCATGGCAGGAGAGCAGAGGCCATGGCCAGCAGGGGACAGAAGGCCACCCCTCCACCACTGTACAAGTTCCAAAATTGCTCTTCAAGCCACCACCAACCACCTTTTAAATTCCACGGTGCTGGTATGACTCAACCCCCCCTTGCTTCAGTTCAGGATTCTCTGGTTTGACATTGGGATCTTCTGGCTTGACATTGGTTCCCTTACCGCAGTTTGGTTCTGTTGGACTTTGTTGGTGCAGCTTTCATTGGGAGTGGGGCTTGCCATTTGGCATTGGTTTTTGGCCAGGGGTTGCCTTTGCTAAAGTTTTCTCTGCACATGGAATGACTTGGAAATATTTCCCCAAAGGAAGCAATGGAGAATGGATGGGTCACCTTGTTCAGGGACCCATAAAATTTGACCCCTGTGTCCAATCTTTCTGAAACTTGGGGGGGGGGGGGTCTTTAATGGGCATCCAGGTGTGGGTTCACTGCAAATTTGGTAGAGTTTGCTTGCAAAAATGCCTCCCCCAGCTCCCTCAGTTAGTTTTCCCTATATAGAATAATAGCTGGATAAATTCAAGATTGTATTGTCGAAGGCTTTCACAGCTGGAGAACGATGGTTGTTGTGGGTTTTCCGGGCTGTATTGCCATGGTCTTGGCATTGTAGTTCCTGACGTTTCGCCAGCAGCTGTGGCTGGCATCTTCAGAGGTGTAGCACCAAAAGACAGAGATCTCTCAGTGTCAGAGTGACACTGAGAGAGCTCTGTCTTTTGGTGCCAGCCACAGCTGCTGGCGAAACGTCAGGAACTACAATGCCAAGACCATGGCAATAGAGCCCGGAAAACCCACAACAACCATCAAATTCAAGATTCTCTAACTGAATTAGAGAATCTGACCCGAACTCAGGAATACTAATTGTTTTGGGGTATTTCTGAAACCTGAATCTGAATCAACTGGATTTTTTTGGGGGGGGGCACACCTCTAATCCTGTCCATACCACCAGCTATGGGATTAACTGCCTCTGAGCTCTCCAGCCTTTTCCACACCATGGATCCCCAAGATCTCCTTCTCACTTTTCTTTAGCAGATTCAGCCTGCCAGCATCTACCTCTGCAGTTAGCTGGAACCAACATAGGAAGTTGATTAGCTGGCCACAAAAATTATCTTTTCCCAGTTTTCTTCAATCAATCCAACAGGATTACTGCAAGAGCATCCTGCCTGGCCATTTAGTGGTGTATTTGATTATTTCAAACCTAACTGGCTGTCATGGAAAACAAGCGGATGGGGACGGGGGGGGGGGGTCACTGCTTTAGCAAACCCCAGAGGAAAGAAAGAGTGCATGCATGGAGCTTGGCCACAATGGTTGCAGGATTACTTGATTAGAAAATACTGGACATTTATATATCCGGTATTTTCCCAGTTTTTTACTGGACATAAATGGAAAATTCGGATTGCCCAGTTCAAAACTAGACACTTGTCAACCCTATAAACCACACTGTGGTATCTTCCTGATCTATTTATTTATTTTATTTATTTAAAACATTTATTAGCTACCTGTCTACCTTGAAGGAACTCAAAGTGGCTTTCAATGATCTATTAAAGTTTTGTAGATCTTCGGAAATCTAACCATTTGTAGAGTGTTGTCCTATCCTGTAATTTATGTAGATCACTAAACCAAGCAGATTGCTATATTTAATTGCAACGTCCTGACTTTTGTGTTGATAACAGAAGCCATGCAACATGGCCAGGTACAAAGGGAGGACCAGGTTCTGCATATTGGGGGGCGGGGAGGGACCCCAGTATGCACAAAACTTCTGCATGCTCAATTTTAATCCAAAATTATAGGGGAACAAAAGGTGGAGCAGGAAGAGAAGAGGAAGAAGGAGACCGTAACTCACCCTTTGATTTGGGTTTATTGATCACTGATAGGTTTTTTAATAATAATTTTGTTATTGTTAATTCTACAACTCTCAATTTCCCTGTTTAAAAGTCTCTATGATTGCTCTTATTGGATTATGCATTAATGCCTTGATCATTCATTTCTTTCTTTCTTTAATTATACTCTTATAATTGCCATTTTTCTTTCATTATGTTGTTTTTTTAATGCTAAATCACTGTATCTAATTGTGAAGTCCTAACTCAAAAGCACAAAATAAATTGTGCCATTTGTGTGTGTGTGGGGGGGGACAGCAATACAGAGCAGATATTCCTGCCACTCCCTCCCCCAGTAGCCAATAATGAGTTTAGTAAAGGGTAGTGCTGAGGAATGGTATGTGTTAAACATACCATATTTGAAGATGGCAGACAGATGTGAGCTGATCACTCAGTCTGTTTGATTTGTGCCAAGCAGCTGTGAACACCTGCTAAGCATGTGCAAACATGCTGCTGATACAAACTGATTGTTGTCCCCAAGGACAACATAGACAAATGTTGAAGGGTAGGGTTTTATTGAACCACAATTTTTTATTTATGACCGATCTATATGATTTGTGAATAGGATTGCCAACTTGAGATTAGGAAAATTCCTGGAGATTTGGGAGTGGAGCTTGGGAACACTGGGGTTTGGGGAGGGAAGAGAATTCAACAGAGTATAATGCCGTAGAGTCCACCCTCCAAAGCATGCATTTTCTTCAGGGAAACTGATCGCTGTGGTGTGGAGATCAGCTGTAATTCTGGGAAATCTCCAGGCCACACCTGGAGGTTGGCAACCATAGCGGTGATTGATCTAATTGTTAATTTAAGTGATTGCCTGCTGAGCAGAACAGTTTCACAGCAAGAATGAGGTAATAGAAATCAAGTGGCCTGTGTGAGAATGCCCATGAGCGAAAAGGCAAATGTGCTATACTGCATGGTTAGTAAGGAACACAGTGAAAGAACCTGCCAAACACCCACAAACATACCGACTATCAAACTGATTGTAAAAAAAATCCAGGTCTTTGTTTGCAACCAGTGAACAGGACATGAGCCGAACTGGAGGGTGTTCAAGCAGTCTTAGCTTGTCTCTATGTTCTGTTTCTTGATTTAGATATTTTTATCCCACTTTTCTCCTCCATGGGGAACCAAAGTGGGTTCTGGGGCAGAGGAGGGGCTCAAACCTGGGTCTCCCAGATCACAGTCTGGCAACACATCACCATACCATGCTGGGTCTCTAGTTTTTCTAGACCTAGATCAATGCTTTATCCACTTCAGAATACTTTCTGTGAATCACTCTAGCTCTATATTTTAAAACATTTTTTTTTTACTATTCTTGAGCTGCAGACAGTACCACAGGTCATATCTGAATTTGGTGACCATCAGGAACAGAAAACAGCAGTAACCTTAACACAACATTTTTTTCTTAACTAGTGGATAATTACGTGATAAAGACAGTTTTTATAGTCATGAAGAGTTTTGAAAAATGTCAGATGAGGTAACAAAATGAGTAAAACTTGCTGTGGTCAGATCCTGCTGTCATGAATTCTTTCTTTGGGCCAGCTTCATAAAGGCAAATCTACTCCTACAGTCTGAAAGCAAGTATGTCTCAGAACCCAGGGAACCTACTTAAAAGGCCTTTGTGTTCTTGCTCTTGAACACACAATAAGAAGGATCTCTCCAGTTTTATCGTCTGAATTTTGAGCCAATACTTGCATCGTTGTTGCCCCTTGGCTTAGAGGGCTATTAACTGGGAAATGTATGAATTCTTTATTCTGGATCATCAGTTCTTACTGCTCATATCAATTATATCATGAGTTAGCTCTCCATGATATACAGAAAAATACAGCTAATATATTCCTGAGAATTACCATAACTGAGAAATTCCAGGACTGGGACAAAAGCTTTTCTGCTTTTTTCTCCCCCCGCCCCCCAGCACCACTTGTGTGCACTGAAAAGATGATGGTGGTGGTTGAGGAACCCATCTAGATCATGAAGGTAATGCAAGAGACAGCTGCAGTGAGTAAGAACAAGCAGTGGAAATAACCCCTTCTGCCACTGCCCGTGGAAGACTAGTGAGCTAGTAGGAAGGAGATGTAAGCTCTAGCGCACAACTGCTGCCCCTGCTTTTCTGTGGATTGCAAATTTTAGTATAATATATCTGCATAATGCATATACACTTTATGTAGCTGATGAAGTGAGTTCTGTCTCATGAAAATTTATTCTGGAATAAACTCTGTTAGGCTTTAAGGTGCCACTGGATTCCTGTTTTGTTTTGCTTCTACACAGCTACCCATCTGGTATGAGTCCCATTTGTGGGGCTTTCAAAGAAATGAAAGACAGTTCTTTTCCACATTAAATTTTTGCTTCCCTACTAGCGTAATGACCTGCAAGTCCTTGCAATATGGACTTCAAAGCTGTCTTCTTTATGATGCAAGAGCTGCTGACAACAGCAGTAAAGATCAGAGGAGGGGGGAAAGTGTCCACCCAAAAAAAAAAAAGAGCACATGCTGACCTTCAGTTCTCCTTTTGCTTGCAGACATATGCTATATCCCACCCACCCCCAGTGGATACAAAACAAGCTCAGTATTAGGGGAATGATAAATGAGATCCTGACCAAATGCGAGGGTTGGGAGGAGGGGAGCAGGAAAGGGAAGCAAAGTAAAAGCTACCAGCAATTACAAACTTTGCTTCCTCTAAAAAGGTTTAAAGCTAGTTGATGTTCAAAACATGGCTGGGTTTGAAATCAGAAATAAACTCAGAACACCGAATAAGTGACTAGAATGTGAAACAAATGTCTCCTTTTGTACGTGTGATCGTTTGTCGGTTCACTGCCCAGAAATGTCAGCTAAAGAGGTGATGCCAGTCTTGCTTGCTCTGTTGTCATTTAAATGTCATTTTTTTCACCTTGCTAATTAAAGGCTGTTGAAGAGGGGACAGCATAGCCTGGCTTCCTCCCCCTGAACTCCCAAGACGCCTCAAAGCAGCTTGCAAACCTGCACCGTAACAGGAAAGAATAAGGCTGATTCAGACTTGACTTTTCCAATGAGTACAAAAAGGACTAGGCTTTAAATGGACCAATGTACACATTGTGACATCATTGTGTTAATGGTGTGCGTGTATTTGTTTAAATAGTGTGCTTTGTGATAATAAACATGCAAGCAACTCATCACCCCCTCCTGACTGCACTGACTTATTATTTCTGGGAATTTGAACCAATGCCTGTCAGCCATTCACAACCAATGATGCCACGCAAACACTTGGTTATTTAAACTGTGGGACTTTTGGTACAGAATATAAAGTGTGAGTAAGCTCTTCAAATAAGGGAACTTGTAATGGGCTGGCAGAAAGTTTAAGATATTAAAAGGCAATGATCCTATAATGGAACTATTATTGATGAGAGTATTATTATTTATCAAGCACATTTCCAGCGCCAACAGGACCTAAACAGAAGATCCTAGGGCCAGTTCCTGGCATTTCTAGTTGAAGTAGCTCAATTCGCGGTTGTTGAGAAGGACCTTCACTACCTGAGTTTCTGCCAGTCAGACGAGATGGAGCTGAGGCAGAGGGAACAATTGTCTGGGTGAATATAAGGCACTGGTCCTGTTCTGTAGAACTGTCCATCAAGCTTCTTACTTCCCAAGTTTTGCACTGAACAAGTATTTTAAAATATAAGCATATAAAAAAGTTTTATATAAACTCTACCTTTTTGCCCAGCGATGCTCTCTCTCTCTCTCTCTCTCTCTCTCTCTCTCTCTCTCTCTCTCTCTCTCTCTCTCTCTCACACACACACTCACTCACTCACTCACTCACTCACTCACTCACTCACACACACACACACACACACACACACACACACACACACACACACACACAAGCAGGGTTGCCAACTTCCAAGTGGAGTCTGGAGATCTACCGAAATTACAACTGATTTCCAGATGACAAGTATCAGTTTCCCAAGAGCAAATGGTTGTTTTGGAGGGTGGCTTCTATGACATTATATCTCAGTGTTGTGCTTTAATAGTGGTACCTTGTTTCACTGCTGATGTTTAAAAGTTTGTCCCATTAGGAAGACCATAGTCTGTTGCCAGGCAGACTAGATCCCTTGATACTGAATGAAAAAGGGCAGAGTAGGAGGCGGAAAGAAAGATGGAATAAAAAAATTCAGCAGGGACCATAAGAACAGAGGAATAAAATCTTATGTTAAGAGACCTGCCTTGTGCTGTCTCCTTGTGCATACCAAGCTACACAACATAGAGCTCAAGTGGTTTCCTACTATGCTGACTCCAACCCTCTGTCTCTTTTTTCTGCTCGTTGTAAAAAAAATTCCAGTAATTTAAGTTTGCTTACAAAACATGAGATATATTTTAGAGCATGAATAGGAAAACACTTTTTTTTTTGGTTTTGCTCCTTAGCTTTATTTCAAGCTATTGTGCTTACATTTACCAGGCAACAGAAAAATTGCTTCATTTTTGTTACTAGCGTGTTTCTAATTCATGTTTGTATCGCTGGGATATTGGAAATCTTTCTAATCACGAAGAAATAAGGTTTATAATTACTCTTCCTGTTTCCCTCCTCCTTTGTTTAAGATTCATTGCCAGAAAGGGATTTAATGTTCTATGTTGCTTCAGGAAAACTAATTTTTTTCCTATAATAAAATTTATAAAAGATCATGCTCTCAGCTGTGCATATTAGGTGATCTATTATATAACTAATCCCACAGACTTTCCCATCCTGAACATCAAAAACATGATCCAATTATTTTAAGGACTTTTTAAAAAAGAAGAAGGCAAAATGAAGAACCCTTTTTAAAGGTGTGGATGGTGGTAGAACAGGGCTGCATGGGTAAGTTTCAGTCATAGTGTTAAAGGAGATAAGCATTGGCTATCAAAACTGTATTCAACATGCCCAAAGCAATTGGAGGCTAGGCACTCTAGGAGGGAAGAATCGATCCTGTAACCCACCCATGTGTTTGGCTGTGCCCAGATGCTGCTGAAACCCTGTCCTCCAGGAGCCCCATTTTGGGGCAATTTGGGGGCTGCAGATGGAGGAGGAATGCTTCACGGGCATCTTTGGAAATGCTCTAGTGAGCCCAAGCTAAAGAGGGGGATGCTGTCTGGTTCTTGGATCCTGAACATGAGCAGAGGATCAAGAAACCATTTAAAAGCTGTTGTTGCCTCCATGATTGATCCTGATTGAATCTTCTGTGCTGTCCTGTGCAGGAGGCCGAACTCGCTTGATGACAGAGGATTATAAAAATATTCATGGGAAAATGGAAGACATTTTCTTCTTTTCTTAAAATACCATAATTTGGGACCATACAATGAAGCTGATGGATAAAGGAGTCAGGGCAGATAAAATAAAGGAATTCTTCACACAATACATAAATAACTTGTGGAACCTGCTGCCACGGCATGTTGTGATGATGACTAGCTTGGATAGTTTTAAAAGAGTATTGGACAAATTCATGGAGAATAGGTATATTGTTAGCTATTAGCCCTGTTGGGTGAATGGTACCTGCTTAGTCAAAGGCAATATATCTCTGAATGCCATTGGGCAGCACTGGAAGAAACTTTGGCTTCTAAGTTCTTGCAATGGGCCTTCTGTTGGAAATAGGATGCTTGAGTAGATGGACCATTTGTTTGATCCAGCAGGGCTCATTTTATGTTGCAATGTTCACTTTCTGCCCATGCAATCCTTCTGCATACCAAGCCAATAGCTTTGGAACTCCAGGCCCTGCATTTTTGCTAAGATAAAATATAGACAAGAGATACCCTTAACTGACACACCTGGATGCCTACTGATGCTGCAGAAACCCTGCCTCCAGGAGTAGCATTTTGGGCTGCGGAGAGAAAGGAGGAATATCTGCAGATCAAAGAGTAATTATATCAGTGACCAGTTGGGGGTTTGCATATTAGAAAATCCGCATGACAGTTTGCTGCACGAAGGAAGGGAAAGCAAGCAAAATTACCCCTCTCTGTGTTCCATCAGTCATAATGGAAGTGCCACTAGAACTGGCAAGACAGGCAATTTTGCCCTCTTTTTTTTGTCTTCACTGCAGCTAGTATTTTGTCCACAGGGGTTTCTCTCTGGCTTTGCCTTTTCAATCTTCACAGGCACTGCTAGATGGACAGGGGAGGCAAGAAAAAATTGCTTTCTCCAGTGACTTATGCTGGAGGTATATATGATTTACCCTGACCTGGACAGCCAAGGCTGACCAGATCTTGGAAGTCAAGCAGAATTGGCCTTGGTTAGTACTTGGATGGGAGACCTCCAAGGACGATCGGGGTTGTAATACAGAGGCAGGCAATGACAAACCCCCTCTGTTATTCTCTTGCCGTGAAAACTTCAGCAGGGGTCACTATGACTGACAGCACTTCACACACACACACAGAGGATTGAGTACATTTCCTTTTGCTTGCTATGGACCATATGATAACAACTAAAGAACTGTTGCAAAGCAACATAACGATCTGACCACAATCCAGCCTCTAATTATGAGCATTTAAGGCCAGCTGAGACTTTTTCAACTAGGCACAAATATCAATTTGTAATCTTTGGGGATAATTTATTATAAAGTTCTCAAGCAAAAGTGTTGTTGAGATGAATGGGAGCTCCACAAATTACAGGCACAATACATTTCAGTAGAATTTTTATATTAGAAGAACTTCCCAGTGGATTGTATCATTTGAAAGACATTGAGTTTGGCATAGCTTTGTACCGATTGGCTTCTGACTATTACTTTTAGAACAGCTCGTCAATAGCTCTTATTGTCATGTGCATTTCAGTTCTTTGTTCTAATTAAAACGACTGATTGAACATGTTATTTACAATAGGTGGCCTTTCAGAAGTAGGAGCAAAGTCGAAAGTATAAAGGTTAAAATCAGCATCCATACAAATATCACTTGATTCCATGGGAGTTGAAGATACTGAGAAATTCTGTATTGCACAAGCTTTCAAGTCCTACTTAGATTACTTAGCTTCTCTGACTTCACTAAAAATTGTTGGGACATATTTAACCCTATATATGTGTGTTCTGAACCTTATGATTCAAGTATCTGGAATACTGAAACAAATCCAGTTCGAACCCTACAAGAAGCACCACCATTGTTATCTGTTCTAGTAAATGTTCAAAACTTGTTATTTATTTTTAAAATGAATGCATATATTTTCAGGACTCATGGAGTAACATATAGGTTATAAAGGAACATATCCAGAGTGTAGCCCTTTTCAGGTGATTACATTCAATACATTCACACGTATTGAGAACTTCCCCATTAGAGATGTACACATCCAAAAAGTCATAATGATTTTGGATCCAGATTTTGGGTAGAAAGCTGTTTTTTGTATCCTGTTTTTTTGGAAGTGTTGTTACTGATTTAGTATTATTTTTCCAGTTATTGGCTGCCACCAGTGTTGTGCACATTCATCCTATTTCATTTTTTTCCTACAGGTTGTACAGGTTTTTGTAATGTTTCCAAAAACCTTTTGGACCAGAGAAGACTGTGAGACAAAATAAATTTGCATGTATTGTACTGCATGAGCAAGGATGGATCTACCCTAACATTTTAAATTATCTTCTTGTCTCCAGTCTTAATAAAGAAGCACTCTTATTCTGATCACTTCAATGGGTATATCGTTTCTATGCAACATAATAGAATGGATCTCCCATCCTTGTCCCATGCAAGATACAACTGTAAGATATTGGAACATCCTGCTGAATGTACAATTGCAGCTATGTAGGATGACATTGATGGTTTTATGAAGACAGTGACCGCAGAACACTCCTCAGTCAGGATCAAGGTCGGCAAATCCTAAGTTGGAATGAAACAAAGAAAAGAACAAGTACAGGCTTTAAAAACACAGTGGACTTTCAGAGATAAGGGAAGTGCCTTTAATAATTTTCTTAATTCAGCTTCATGTCTGCTGCCTGAAACCACTTTGTAAGGAACAACTGTTGTTAATCAGACTGAGTTGATACTATGTAGAGACCGGAGATGCTTGCATACTTGCTGGCTTGGCTCACATTCTGCTTGCCAGTTGCAAACAGGGAGTGAGTTTTTCATTCAGCTGTTCATCAGAAGGCTATTTCCCACATTTTCATTCAGTACAGTAAAGTGGAATGGGCAGCACTTCACACGTCCACGTTCTTACACAGCTCAATGGGAGGTCTAGTCTCCTCATGCCACTTGGTAGCCTCTTGCTTAAATAAGGGCTGATTCCGCACACATTGGATAATGCACTTTCAATGCACTTTAGCTATCGTTTGGAAGTGGATTTTTTGTTTCACACTCAAAAAATTCAGTTCCAAATGATCTCTAAATAGGATTGGAAGTGCATTATCCAACGTGTGCAGAATTGAGCAACCAAGTCTGCCAACCAGTTATAAATAAACTCTACGTTTTTCTAAAAAGGCTTATGGTTTTGTGTTCGTCTAAGTCTGTTTTATCAACATTATTTCACACGTGCATTTTTACAAAGCCTTAGCATCCATATCATTTAATTACCTAACCCAATCATCCACGTCCCTGGCAGTCATAGATTTCACCTACTGCAAAAATGCCAAAGCTGTTTCAAGGAAGAAAGAAATGAAACTTACGCTACCACCACAGCTATGGTACTCTTTGGCAGCTGCTTGAGTTGGATGACAGTGAGGCAAAGATATCCAAAGTGAAGATGTTTGCTATGAAGTTAGCTGTGCCTACTGAAGAGAAATTGTATGAACTTAAAATCTTTCGTTCAAATCTAACCTCAGCCCCAAACTCTCTAGGCAACCTTTGGATAGCCAAAGCAGAGAAGGAAAAACCAGTGGTGCAGTGGGAAAATATTTTTATTATTTATTACTTGAAGACCTTATGTGTTTTGCACATTGTCTCTCAGAATGTTCCCACCATAATAAGCTGTTTAACCTTTGGCTAGCCACCACATCACAGTACCAGCATTATATAGATAAAAACATTTATAGGGCTGCCTTAAATATTATCAAAATAACATAAGTGCACACTTGAAATGTGCTATGTAGATGCTAAGTATGATTACCCTGCTGCCCCATTTCCCCAGTACATTTAGTAACCACCTTGCACAGTATATTTCGTTGACAGGAAGTTTTGAGTTTGTTATTTTCAGGCAGCAATCCAGACATGCAGCAAAAGGACAAGCTCATTTTGTCCTCCTCACTGATGATATCTTCTTCCTGAAAACCAGCTGCAAGCAAACACCTTGACAGCTTCAATAACAAAGTAAATGTCCAGAAGATGTGGCCCGCGAGTCTTTGGGGTCCAGCATCTTCCTGGGGGAAAATATTCTCCTCAGCAAATCCAATTTATTGAATTTACTCAAAAGGAAGACTAGGTTTTTTCCAGGTGTGTCATCAAGAAAAATAGGGGAACACCTTCCATTTGCATACAAGTTAGAATTTGTACAGAAATAAAAATCAGTTTGTGTATAATTTTTGGGAAGACATCTTATATACAGCATCAGCTAAGGAATTCTAAATTAAAAACTGTAACTTATTTGGAGAATAGCCACTATCACTTTATTAGTAAACTCTCAAAAGAACTGTAAACTTAGGCCAATTATGTGGCTACAATGGGAGACATACCTTTTAATCATCATTATTGAAATCTGTGTTTATCTCTTGTGAAAGGCAGGAATGCTGAACCTCAACAGATGTCTGAAGCTCTCTCATGGAGTTGTTTTTCTCTCTAGAGGAAGAACTTGAAGTCTGTGGGTAATAATGACAGATGATTCCAGGGAACAGAGCTGAGGAGATCAGCGGCAGTCTTAAGGCTTGCAAGACTTGGGGCTAGAGATGGGCATGATCGGCATTATGATCGAAAAATACCCATGATAATGGCGATTGCGCGATCGGGACCCGGCGGATTAGTGCCATCCACAGTGACCGATCCAGCATTCGGGGGGGGGGGCTTGATCGGGGCTTGATCGGGGCGATCAGGCTCGGATTGGGAAGCCAGACACACAGGTGCCAGCAATCTATTCCCCTGGCAACGGAGCCAGGGGAATGCCTGAGCTGTGTTTGCCGTCCTTCTGTCGCCCTGGAAACCCAAATGGAAGCCCAGCTTGCCTTGATCAGCAGGGCTTCCTTCCAACCATGGAGCAGCAAAGCACTCACCAGTTGGGAAAGACACCCAGGGGAGGGAGGGGGAAGGGGGTGTTCTGTAGCCATGGGCACTCCAATCTCATCCCTGCAAACCCTGAGAGGCAGCTCTGATGGCCAAACAGAGCCCTCCTGCGTTGCAGAATGGGGCCCAGTGGTCGCCATCTTCACCCACCATTCATTTCTCACCAGCACGCTCCTTTTTGGCCTGGTGGGCGGGCACATGGGGGGTGCCGCTGTTAAGCGGCCAGAACCCCCGCCCCCTGAGGGGAGGCAGCTTGTTGCCGCCTCCCCGTGCCCGCCAGACCCGGTGGTCGCCACCACCACCCACCTTCCCACATAGCTGGGAACAGCAGGGCGCCCCTCTGCTTTGGCCTCCCCGATCCCCAGATCGGAAACAGGAGATGATCGGTGTGGATCGCTAGTTCGGGATCGTCACCAGCGCGGATCCACGATCAGCTTGATCGGTAATTTTTTTTGGATCGTGCCCACCTCTACTTGGGGCAAGTCTCTGGAAAGGCAGGGCACTGTCCCAAGCCTATTGTTCTGAATCCTCACCTCTTGGGATAAAATACATAAAGCAAATGTTTGGATTTGTATGGATTCTTCCTGATTCCACAGCAAGTCATTTCCTGGGGTTCTTCCCCAGTCTGAACATTTCTGCATCCAGCAGTTCAGATTCCTCACATGCCAATGTAATCAACCCCCTGCACAGAAGAAGACACTTTCCTGATTCTGCTTCTCCTAGTGTCCAAACTCATTCCCCTCATCCCACCCATTGAATTGCCAGACTAAGATGGCACCTAGTGAACAAAGGAGGAAATTCCTAAGAGACCACTAATACAATAATGAAGATTGTCTCAGTATAAATAAATACAATTTATAGGTCAAACCAAGTGTAGCAATATTTTGGTCAAAACATATGTAATAATATAATATCCTTCTACTACAATTGAGTAATGGTTTGTTCATATCACAACCAGAGCCCGTGGAGAAATCACATTACTAATCAATTATCACGATGTCCCTTTCAGGTAAGTATCAATCATCTGTTGATTTCAATAATTCTCTGAGAGAAAATGGTATAGAGAATCACCATTGCCTCACATAAAAAGACCAGGAAGAATGGAGCAGTAGAATTCTTGGCATGAAAAAGCAACTGCAAAACAGGCTGTCTAAAGAGCTGGCACACCCGTTGCCAACTGCCCAGGAGATTTGGGAATTTTTCCTCCTGGAGCATATTGCCAACTGCTCAGGAGATTTGGGAATTTTTCCTCCTGGAGCATATTGCCAACTGCCCAGGAGATTTGGGAATTTTTCCTCCTGGAGCATACTCACCCATCGTTGGATATCAGTGGAAATCCTGCCTAAAAACAGAAAAACGGATGAAAGAGACAATTATTGAAATCAACAGATGATTGATACTTACCTGAAAGGGACATTGTGACAAGAGACAATTGAAATCAAGAGATGATTGATACTTACCTGAAAGGGACATTGTGATAATTGATTAGTAATGTGATTTCCCCACAGACTCTGGTTGTGATATTATTACATATGTTTTGACCAAAATATTGCTATACTTGGTTTGACCTATAAATTGTATTTATTTATACTGAGACAATCTTCATTATTGTATTAGTGGTCTCTTAGGAATTTCCTCCTTTGTTCAGTGTGTATTTGGGACCACTTTCCCTCACTGTTATTATACTAAAATGGCACCTAGACTGGAGCTTCACACAATAACCAAAGTGATTGACAAGCAGTCTTCCCTTGTTTTTTATATGCAACAGTATCTCAGAAGGAAAGATGGAATCAAAGATAATCAGACCCCTGCCCCACCTCATTGGTACTTAAAGTGGCTGCATCAAACTTCTGCTTCTTTATTGCTGGGCTTTTATTTATCTGCATCTACCTGTGCCCTTACCTGCCTATGACCGTTCTGCTACCTTGACTGCTACCTACTGCTGCATTAACTGTTTCTGTTTGCTCTTGTATTTGTTGTCCTGGGCCCCAGCTATGTCAAGCTTATTGCTTTGTTTGTGATCAGTCCAATTGGTTGGCTGCTCCCAGTTAACTGAGAGCCAAGCTACAAGTGACGCCTTACACAGGTTGGACACTTGTCAGATTACCTCAAGTTTTGATGGGAAATGTAGGCATCCTGGTTTTACAGCTTGGCTCTCCATTACAGCTGCAAGACCAGGATGCCTACGTTTCCCATCAAAACTTGAGGGAAGCTGACAAGTGTCCAACCTGTGTCAGGCGTCACTTGTAGCTTGGCTCTGAGTTTACCTGCTGGTGGCCCCTCCTGGTGCAGCAGTCCATCAGCCTTACTCCATTTGGCAGATTGAGAACTGGATCAAGTATGAAAGTGGTGGGATATCTAGCATAGATCTTTTCAGCGAGCATAAGCACATTACTTCTCCTGTCACCACTGTGGTGCAAGTGGTGCATTATCATTAAGGATATCATACAAACAAGGCCTTCAGATCAAGGCTGCCATTGAGAAATTTTCTTATAAGTGCTTTAATCAATCCATTCATTAATCCCTACATATTAATGTAACATTCCCAGCAAATTCCATCTGCTGCTCTTCCATCTCACTGTGTCGTATATGCCCAAGGACTTCAAATGTTCTCAATTTTTTTTCTTTTTGCTCGCTCAGAGTTTTCTTCATGCTGCAATAAATGAGAGTCATATTGTTTGTGTTTTGCCAGATAATTTCTAAAGAGTCACAGCAAACATATTAGTCATTTTACCATTTCTTAACAGCCCATTAAGCAGCATAAATTTCATCGGGAACTACTTAAACCAATAACCCCAATTATTTACTTTTAAAGTAAAAGTTGCTAAACAAACATTAACATGCTGTTTGCCAAAGGGAAAGTTAAGTGGAAAATAAAGACTATTCTGAGGGTTGGTAAAAAGGAAAGATTGGTTCAGCTATACTGATAAAAGTTTTCATTGCAGATATGTTCTTATTGTAAATCTGCTATAGCCCTATTCACTTGTCACATTTTACTGTGCATACGAGGAGAATATGCGATCCTCTCCATACACATTATCACCATTTTGTCTAAAAAGGGCAAAACGTGTATTTTTAGCTTTAGCACACGGGACAAGCTGAAAATATATGCATGTTGCTCCTTTTAGACAAAATAGTGTATCACATATGTCAGGTGGGTTGAGTGCAGTGCATTTTCCCCACACATATGGTAAAATGTACAACAATGTATTGTCTAAACATGTTCACATATAAATTGTAGAATTTTGAGGATATTCGTACAGGAGATGCTAAGGAAGTTTTAAGTTTAATTTTTCATAGTGCCAAGAGGTTGCACTGTGATCATGGAATGCCTCAGTTCAAGTTTCATCTCAGCTATGAATTTACTGGGGTGGCCTTATAAAAAATGATGTTGCCTAAATATGACATCCTAAGGAGAAAGATACCCTTCTAAGTCCATTGAATTCACATGTGTGACTTCACATATATCCTAAGATTAGGATTGCAAAATCAGCCTTGAGAATTCCTAAAGTTGGTCAGGTGTCATAATTTGTGGAAGTACTTTTTGTAATGTACAGGGCTTTTTTTCAGCAGGAATGCGGTCGAACAGAGTTCTGGCGCCTCTTGAAAATGGTCACATGGCTGGTGGCCCTCCCCCTGATCTCCAGATGGAGGGGAGTTTAGATTGCCCTCCGCACTGCTGCGTGGAGGGCAATCTAAACTCCCCTCCGTCTGGAGATCAGGGGGCGGGGCCACTGGCCATGTGACCATTTTCACCGAGGGCGATTTAAACTTTAAAAAACTGCCCCCTTGTTCCAGCTGACCCAAAGTGACATCATTGTGCGGTCCTGAGTTTCACCACTGAGTTCCACCACCTCTTTTCCCAGAAAAAAATACCTGGTAACGTATATGCAATGACAAAATATAGACAGAGTTAAAAGTAAGAATTGACGATAGTATCATTTAAAGCTGGTGAAAGGGTAATAAAAATTTAATAAATCAGTGATGACAATTGGGAAAAAAGAAGTGATTAAAAGGATTGTCTGTCCATCCTCTTTGTTATTTATCTGGATGATTGTCATTTGTTTTCCCACTCTGACCACATTTTCTTTGCTTGCAGTTACAGCATGCAAGATCATGGATGTTCTCAGCCAGTTCATAATTAAATATTGGGGATCACTGAGCCTAAACATTAAAGTCTGTCAAGTAGAAACTGTATTTTCATTTCAGGCATTCAGAAGGACCAGGCCAATGAGCCTGATCAAGACCTTTAGGCCCTTCCTGCAATGTAAGTAAATAACAGCAACAATCCCCAGGATATGAAAGGGCTCAAGTCAACAGAGCAGGAAGGCAGCCTGCTTAGACTGGATTTAGAGAGAATTTTTTGAGTGCCTGGAGCTTGCACTTAGTTTGTGGAATGGCCACAGTACCAAGGTGTGTGGCTAAAGTATTAAAGACAAATGGAACAACCCTATTATCCATGGTGCTTTGTGTTCCTTTGTCCTCCATTCACTTTTCTGCATACCAGATGTAATCTGTGGTCAGCAACCAGCTATTAGGGGTATCCACTAAAAATATTGGTATTATTTGAATCTGGGTATCTAGAATATCATATATAGTTGGTATTTCTGTTATTAGGGTCCAAAAATGCCATTAGTGTATTTGATCTGAGTTTTATTTGAGATTCTGAATATATTCAGCTCTATTATTCCCTATGGAGGAATATATCTAGGTGGATGGGCAGGTGTGTGTGTGTGTGCACATGCAAACTCCACCACAATCACAGTGAACCCATTCCTTCCTGTCCAATACAAACCCCTCCCAAGTTTCAAGAATTTTGGATCAAGGGGTCCAGTTTCATGGGCCCCTGAACAAGATGTCCCTAGCAACTCTCCATTGTTCACTATGGGGGGGGGGGGATGCCAAGGATTTCCTGGTCAAAGAAACCTTAATGGGGCAACTCTTGGTCAAAAGCCAGACCCAATGTAAGCAGAACTAACAAATCTCTACAGAACCAATGCCAAACCAGAGAATCTCAGCAGAACCAACATGAAGTAAGGAACTCTGTTGTAATTCCAGAAGAACCAGTTAGAATCCAGAAGCCAGGCAGAACCCAGGGCCACTGGTAATACAACAGAACATAACAGAACCAAGTACCAACACATGAACCACACAGCAGCAGAACTACCAACTGTCACAAGCAAATTCCACTACAGGCAAAAACAATAAACAACAGCAGTGCAGAACAACAACTCTTAACAACTCTTTATACAGGCAGTCTGCCCCCCCCCAACAATAGCAACTCCTATTACACAACAATTAACAGCAACTCTTTAAATATTAAACCAACACAAGCAAAGTAATCTGTCCACCCCAAACAACAACAGCCACTCTTTAAATATCAAACCAAAAAGGATTCGGTTTCGTTTTCCTGGCCATGTCAGACGCTCCTCTCTGCAGGTCTGGGAGGAAGCGCCCGAGCAGCCTGATTGGGCGGTTGACCTGCGAGAGTTAACCCCCAGGACTCCCAGTGAGGGGGTCAGGGTCCGGAGCGCTGCAGGAAGAGCCCCCTGAAGTCGATGCAGGGGGTAAATTGCCCATCTGCTCCTACGGAGGCCGGCAGACTTGCGCAGCACATCGCGTGCTGCCGGGCCATGGAGAACGGCAACAAGCAGATTTAAGGTGAAAACCTGTAAGTAAGCGAATCCCTTCTGTCATTCCAAGCGTATGCGAAGGATTGGTGGGAGTTGAAGCTAAGAAGGTTCGGATATCTTCCCCTTCATTGAGTTTTGGAACTTAGTTGGGGAAAGGAGAGTCTCTTGAAGAGGTGGTTAAACGGTCGGTCATTGAAGCTATGAAGCCCTTTGTTGATAAGCTAAATGAAATCGATCAAAGGGTTGGCTCAGTTGAAAACGAAGTGAAAACGATTAAAGACGTAGCGTCTGGGGCAGAGCAGTCTGCTCGGGAAAATGCAGTACTCATGAAAGCAACAAACAAAGAAGTAAAGCTTTTGGAGAATCAATTGATAGGATTACAAGTGGATCGTGCTCAGATGGTATTGCGTCTTCAGAATGTGAAGGAGGAGGAAAGTGAAAACTTAAAGGATTTGGTGTGGGAACTTTTGGCGTCATCCGCAAAGGCAACTAAAGAAGAGTTAAAAAGCGATATTCTGGAAGTCCACCGGACATCTTTAAAATATGCAACGAAGCGTCAGTTGCATCGTGAGATTATTATCGATTTTTCATCTAAGAAGACTCGGGACACCATCTTATATAATTCGTACAATGTGGACTTGGACTTTCTGGGTAACAAGGTTAAGATATTGAAGGATGTTCCATTTTTAGCTCGGAAAAGAAGATTCAAATATAAAAGGTTTGCAGCTCTTCTGAGGAAACGTGAAATAAAATACAAATGATTATTTCCGGAAGGCATCTGGTTCAGTTATAAAGACCAAGCCTACAAGATAACATCGGAAGTACAGCTGAGGGACTTTGTGTTTAATCATCAAGAGTTCCAGCAAGGAGAGGATTTAGAATCTGAAGGGGGGAATGGGGAGGAGGGAGTGAGCGCAGCTACTGTAGCTGTTCAAAGAGAGCTGCGACCGAGACGCAGGGGGGGGGGAAGAAGACCTGATCCTGACTGTAGTTCATATTTTATAAGATCTACCAATCTAATAGCATATTAGAAAGTTTAACTTTAAATAATTGTATTATGAAGGGAATGCAATACTTGTAGATGTAGTGTGTGTGTTTTATATGTTGTTTCTTCCCTTTCCTCCGTTCCCTTTTTCCCTTTTTTGTAGTTTTTGAGGTTAGTAATTAAAAATAAAAAAAATTATAAATAAATAAATAAATAAATATCAAACCAAAAAGCAAAAAATGATCTGCCTCCCACAAAAAACAGCAATTCTTATAAAATATATCAACAACACTCTTTAAATATTAAACCGCAGTAAAAAGCAAAAAATAATATCCCTCCACCACAACAGCAACAAGTATTACACAACCACTAGAAAACAAGCAAAAGTACTCATCCAACAGTAAAAATAATTATTAAAATAAACATTGAAAAGAAAGTTATAAAAACATGCCCCTTTCCCCACCATTACCCTGCCCCTCCACTAACCTTCACCAGGTCAACATCTCCCCAAACCCCAGGAAAAATGCATCTACAACTCTCAAATCAGACAGAAATTCCTCCAGGCAGGCAGGTAGCAATTCCTCAGGTCATTCTCCAGGAAAGCAGCAGCAGTAATCCAAAGCACTGATCCAAAAGCCAGTGGTAGACAGATTCTCAGAGTGGCTACAGGATAATAGCACTCACAGCATACTCCAAAAATCTCACTAAAAATAGTCTTCTCTGAGCCAGGCCTACTTTTATGTTCTTGCAAGAATTTGATAAACACTCTCCCATCAAAGAATCCCTGTGATTGGCCACGCAACTAGAGCTCCTCCACCCATTGATCACTCATTCACTCACTGCCCCTCTCTCCTGCCTCACCCCCCTCTTTCCCTCTGCTTCCTGGGAAAAACAATCCGGGAAAGAACAGAAAGGAGAAGCCAGCCAGCTTTAAAATAGCCAGCACAGTGATTTCTGGATAAACCCAAATAATTTGAGTACATTTGGGAATCCAGTATTTGGTATATCTGAATATATCTGGAATTATTTGGGTATGCCCAATATACCTGGGTAATATTGGTAAGGTATTATTCTATTTGAGAATACTGAATCACATACCCCTACTAGTTATGCTGGAAAACCACTTTGAGAAGAGGAGGAGGGAAGAAAGATCAAACCTGAATCCTCTTGATTGGCCAGATAGCAAGTCCAGTTGCTATAGATGCTACTTCTTCCATGATCATTTTTTATTTTTGGTTAGTAACTGTAGGGGCTAGATTTCACTCATGGTTACTGATCCCTAATACAAATGCTACAGCGAACTTGTCTGCATTTTGATATTATATGAACCAATACTGTGATAGCAGTTTTAATTATACATGCATTTCCTCTTTCCCACCATATCACTTAGAAATGTAGAATATGGTGACGGGAAAAGGGACAAAGCAAATGAGCTTCTGCAACCCCAAGAGACAGCAAATGAGCTTCTGCAACCCATTACTAATAGGCAAGACTTGCTATCCAATGCTTTCCACCTCCTTGACTATGAGTATTCCTCTGTGGTGCGAGCAATGAAACAGAAATAATGTGTGATCAGGGCCATGTGGGAAAAGTAAAGAAGAATAGTCTAAAGTCTGATTCATCACAAAAATTTAGGTAGTAATGGGCCTGTTGTAAAATGGCTCCTCACTCTGCAAATTTAATAGTTCTATTGGAAAATTCCTAGTTTTGTATTTGGTGTTTTGAGATTAACCTTTCCACTTAAGATTTTGCCTGAAAATTCAGCCCCCGCCCCAATACATCTGTCGCTATGTGAATTGTTTTCAGTGTTTGTTCTCTAAAGAACCTTCACGAGAAGCAGCAAAAAGTTATGTGCACAATGAAGGACCTCCGAAGCTTTTAGTAGCAGGAACTACAAGTATAATGGAAAATTACTTATTTTTACTGTGAAAAAATAGGAGTTGTTAGATAAAGGGATAAAAGGAGAAGGAATCTTTTATAAAGAGAGATTCCTTCTCTTGGTGGTGGTGGGGGAGAACCCTTGTGAGAGGGAAGCCTATGAGTAACTTGATCCAGGAAAGGGTGACTAGGTGTGTTGGTTACCAAATTAAATTTGACTATGGAACAAATACGAGGTTTCAGCCTTTTTAAGAACAACTAGGACACATTAAAATGTAAGGTTGAATTGATGTGTTTATTCTTCCTTTGCTCATTTGCAGTAAATAGAAATTATTTGCTCACTATTTTTCTATTTGTGATCAGCATTTTTATATGCTAAATAAAACCTTTTAGAAACCCCAGCTTGTGCAATATTATGCTCTGTTTGAATTCCACAATCACCTCACCTGATCCACAGAATTAAAGCGAGAGAATGGAGCCCCTTTCTGGATATAGAATGAGTAAAACAGACTAGTTTATCAAATATTTAATTTAGGTTCAGATTCAATTGGGTCACAGGGAAAAGCGAAGTCTCGGACTCAGAAAGGCAGCAGCAAAGTTATGAGAAAGGTGAGACAGGGTATTGATGGACTAGGGCAAATGTGACAAAGTGGAAAATAGCTGGTGATGTTCAATGACATTAAAATATGGCATTCTTTGATGCACCTCTGTGAACTTTTGGCTTCCTGTACCAAATAGCATTCTGTGATTATAACCACTGATTCAAATAATTAGGCAACCATTTTCAAGTTTGGTCCTTTGTAAAGTGCAGTCAAAGCCACATTTTCAGGTCTAGAGAGGAGTTGGCATGGGCATTTGCCAGGGTCGCTATCTATCAGGGAGCCCTCTGCTGGTTTTGATTAACTGACGGTGCCTTCATAAGCAGAGAGATGCCATTCCAAGTCCATTCATTTAATAGGCTTAGGAAGGTGTTACTTGACACAAGAGCACAAGAAGAGCCCCGCTGGATCCAACCAGTTGTGCATCTGTTTCACACAGTGTCCAGCCAGTTGCCCGGGAGGACCAACAAATGGGGCATAGAGGACAAGGCCTTCCCCTGATGTTTCCTCCTAGCACTGGGTTTCAGAGGATGACTGCCCCTGAATGTGGAGGTTCCCCTAACTCTGCGTGGCTAGTAGCCCTTGATGGACCTATCCTCAATGAATTTGTCTAACTCCATTTTAAAGCCATTTTCGCGAATGTCATCATCCGCGGGCAGTGAAATCCATAATTTAATTTGTCATTGAGGAAAGCGAGATACTGTGTTTAGGATGCCACTGTGATGCTGTAATACTGCAGGCCTAGCTGTATTGTTAGCTGAGGGCTTTCCACATTCCCAAGGCCAGTTAAATGCATTTTCAGTTTGAATGTTGTGGTGATTGTAAATCCCATGGATACTTCAGTGTCCAGCCAAGGTAATTTTGTTGCTGCATAAAGCCTGAGGGAGAAAGTGTGTTCACTTTCTCCAATGACAGTTATAGACTGTTTCCATATTGTAGCCTGCATTTCATGTGGAAAGGTTCATACTCTGCTAATGTTTAGAGAATGTGTGTAAAGTGACCTTGGTTTCAATGGCAGGAGTTTGAGATTCCTGTCAAGGATTGTCTTCCTCCCACAGGAGTGGGTGAGTAATTTCCATTTGTGGAGCGGAAAGATTTTTCAGGGTGAATCTTCCCTGCCTCCTCCAGGAAGCCAAACTGCAAATCCCTGTGTAAATCAGACTGTTGGCAGAGATTGCATTAAGGGAGAAATTAACATACCTGATAGTGAGGGGGTGAGACAGGGTACTGAAATAATATTTTGTCCTGCTAAATTTAGAAATCAGCAAATAACTTCTTTGTGTCAGTTTTCAGATGGTTTCCTGAAGTCTGAAGCACATGCAATGTAGTTATATGCAGATGATTTAAAAATTTTTATACTGGGCCTTCGATATCAGTCATATCCTGACTGATATTCAATCATTTTCTACATGATTCAGTAATTTAGCATGTATTAAAATTCCTTCCCTTTTAAGTGACATTTTAGTGCAATCAGTCTTGTGTATTGTTGCTCATAGCCAGGTAATGAAAATGAGTTGATAAAGGGAGAAGCTAGCAGCAGTATATTATTGTCACATCAGGCCACCCTAACAACTAAATGTGGAAAGAGATTTCTAGCATGAAAGACCTTGGATGTCGTACTAGGCACAGTCTTGTACAGCCCATCGTAATTTAAGATTACAGCTTTTATAGGGTTGCAGGAAGGCCTATTATTATAGCACATGGAAGCCCTATTTTGAGACCCTTGTATTATTTTGTCAACAACACTATCAACTGCCAGGATCCTGGTGACTCAAAATCAGGGCTCATGGGACCTACAGAGGACTCCTGCCTTTTAGGAATTGTTGCTGTAGTTCCTATACTATATGAAGGAGTAGAAACATCACGTCTTCCACATTGTATCATGATGACATACCAACATTGCTACTTGCTAGGAAGTGATGGCCACTTGGACATAACAGAATAAGTAGATGGAGGATGTGTGATCAATATGCAGATAGTACCCAGCTCTATATCTCGCTATCCAGGTCCCCACAGGAAGCAGTAGAAATCTTAGATCGCTGCCTGACAGCTATAGTGAAAAAAAAATTAAAATTGAACCCAGACAAGACAGAAGTGATGCTTGCTGGGAAGTCAGAGATCTTGAAAAACATTGTATTCCCCACTTTTGATGGAGTTCGTTTGACACCTGCAGATTCAGTTAAGAGCCTAGGGGTTATACTGGATCCAGTGCTACTACTAGAAAAACAAGTTACGGCAGTAGTAATGCTTACTACAATCTCAGTCTAGCCTAGAAAATGGCTTCTTATCTCGGCATAGCCAACCTGGCCGCCTGGATCCATGCTATGCTAACATCAAAACTTGACTATTGTAATGCACTATACATTGGTCTCCCATCTAAGTTAACTAGGAGGCTCCGATTGGTGCAAAATGCTGCAGCTCAACTATTATCAGGAGCGAGCAGGAGCTTGAACATCACTCCCATCCTACATTGGCTACCTATCAGTTACTGTGCTCAGTTCAAGGTATTGGTTATTTACATACAAAGCTCTTCATGGCCTTGGTCTGGCAAACCTACGGGACCGCCTCCCTCCCTATGTCCCTCCACGGCAGCTTCGCTCATCTGAAAAAGGTCTCTTGCAGGTGCCAGCCTGTACATGGGCGAAATCAACAGCAGCCCATAGACAGGCTTTCTCTATGGTGGCCCCTATCCTATGGAACAGCCTGCCTGAGGAGGTCAGGAGAGTCCCCATCCTCTTGGCAACAACAATACAAAACTGAATTATTCAAAAAGGTCTTTTTCTCAGCTAAGAGGGTGGTATTGTAGGGAAGGAGTCCCCAGACTCCCAGAAGTTTCGTTAATGAGTTAGGAACCATAGACTTTACCATTATGTTACCTTACATATTATCTGTTGCTTTAAGTATGTACTCCTATATACTACCTGTGCTTCATGTTGTTTAATGTGAGTCCTAGAATTGATTATGTCCTAGAATTGTAAGTCATTGAACTGATCAGCAATTCTTCAATCCCATACTGGATCCTTGCTAATGCTACATCTTTGTAAACTTGTATTAATTTACCCTGTGACATTGTTTATGGAAATGTTCTTGACACTGTATGGAAATGCCTGCCCCTGTCCTTGCTATTGATTGTACCAATCTCCACTATGAAATCCACCTTGAGTCTCAATGAGAAAAGTAGAATAACACATCAAATAAATAAATAAATAAATAAATAAATAAATAAATAAATAAATAAATAAATAAATAAATAAATAAATAAATAATGCTGCAGAGTTATCTTGGTATTGTAGTAGAACATCTAGACACACTGGATCCTATCATTTTATTCCTCCAGCACAAATCATTTTCAATAATGCACGTTACACTTGTGTCACTGAAAAGCAATCATGTTTCCCAAGGTTCCATTTTTATTATACCAAATTTATGTTGAGGTATAGTGGTTAGGGGCTTAGACTGAGACCTGGGATGGGCTGGTTCAAATCCCTGGCTCAACCATGGAAGCCTGACAAGTGACCATGGGCCCTTCACAATCTCTTAAACTAACCTATCCTTACATGATGGTTGTAGTAATAATTTAGTGGAGGAGGAGGAGAATCATGTGAAAAAGCTGCTTTGGGACCCTGAGAAAAGCAGAATTTAAATAAAGAAGTACATTTACATGTAACAGAAGAAACAGAAAATACAAACCCATATCTTTTTTAGTTCCATGGTTGTGAACACTCTGAAGAAGGAAAGAAGCAGGAGCGAATTGTCACCTTTTCTCTAAGATACGTACATAGTTCTCTCCCTTTTCATTTTTCTCTCACAACAACCATGTTTGTAGGTTAGTATGAGAGACTGTGTGACTAGCCCAGGCCCCAGACCATCCAGGGAATTTCACTGCTGAGCAAGGATATTGACCTCCCCTTTCCTAGTCTTTCACATTCCACATTAGTTCTCAGGTTAAGGGTAACTGAGAAGGGTTACTCTAGATCTAACAGTGAGTCCTAAGCAGAGTTACACCCTTCTACATCCATTGACTTTGGTGGACTTAGAAGACATAACATTGCATAGGATTGCACTGTAAATCTTATGCACATGTCATTCACTTTTTAAAAAAATCACAGGTTTCCTGCTGTTACATCTAGTTTGGCCCTGAAGTTCTTAGAATACCAGGAGGTATCTGTAAAGGAGATACAGGGTTTATAGATAACTGGGTCACAATACTCTATTTTCATGCTAGAGGCAATTATGCTATGGGAAAAACACATGGGATATGCTTTTCAAAACAGCACTTGAGCAATAAACTGGAAAATACAGCTATTTCGCAGCAGTAGTAGCTTGGTTTTATATTTGTAGAGAGTGTCCATGAAATTTCCTTGACATAAATTTAATTGTTAATCTCTCTGTAATTAGTTTAGGGTGTGCATAATGTTATCAGAGAATAGCCTTCTGAGGTTTTTGAAACAGAGTAGCAGAACTAAACTATTGTAATAACCAAAATTCTCAGAACTTACTCTGGCACTACAGAAAGGAATATATAAATATATATATGTTCACTCGGACAATCTCACCTACACTTTGCTATGCACTTATGAGGGGGACGCTATGCTACTTTTACCAAGTCTTCTGTGTATGTTTATTACTTTTGTAAAGGAACACATCAAAAGATATTTTGAAAAGAATTGCCACTATAGAGCAAGTTTCTTTTACATTGTCATCTTCTTGTTCTCTCTAAGGGATACAAAAAACACAAGGATAATTTATCCAAAGTAGAAGCTGTATATGAAACAAGAGGAAGAAAAGGGTTTTGGGGATGATGAAAGGAAAGTTTTTAGCTATGGAAACAGAAGATCCATTTTAAGCTGCAATTGCGTAGCAAACTGGAAAACTTTTTTGACTTTCAAAGAGACTGTTTGGAATCTTCCAGGAAAAGGGATATTGGTGTCATTGCTTGCTGGCTGCTATTAATGGAGCTTCTCCCCACCCCCCGCCCATTTCCTTAAAGAAGACACTCAACAGGTTAGGTTGTGGTGTAAGATACTCCTCCTAGTATGTTGGTTGATGGGTCCTCTCCTAAAGTGGCTGATGCTCCTGGACTGAAAGATAATTAGAGGTTCTGCAGTGGTGGAGCTACCATTTCTGCCCCACTCAACTTTCAACAAAATAAACCCTAAAGCCATACTTGCACATTATTAATGTGTTAGTGTATGTTAAGCGAATGCATTTTGAAACCCTGCACGCAGAGACAGTTGCAGGTGGTGGTGGTTGTGTTTTGGACAGGATCTTATTCCACCTTTTCCTTTCAACGACTCTTCTAAGAATCTCTCTATGCAAGACATCTTACATGGGATGCTCAAGTGAAAGATCTTACACTTGTTTTCCCATTGGGGATACACATGCGCTGCTAGGGAGACAGAGTACATTTGAATATAAGATCACACAGAAAGTAAGTCACTTGAGTGCCCTTGTGTAAGATGTCTTGTGCAGAGAGACTCTCAACCTGTTCACAAGCTATAGTGAATGCACATACATCCTGCCTGTACATGCATACAATTGTTTGTAAGAAAGTCAGTCATTCTTCTCCATGAGTAGTCACTAGGCAAATGAAGGAGGACAGACACCTTTAGTTGCTAGGCCAGCATTTCATGAACTTCTCTTTACCGGATAGGTACATGTCATTCTTGCATCCTAAAAACATTATTTGTAGGGTGAGTGAAAAAATAACCCACCACCTGAGAAACCCACCCCTGGCATCTCTGTGAGTTTTTGTTCTGAGCTAGTCTCCTCAGAGACCTGCAGAGATGCAATGAGCACCTGTCTCTATGTGAAGGTGATTCTGTTCCAGCTCTACACCAGGAATAGATGAATGCTGTGATCACACTGCACGCAAAGATGTGGCAGAATTACTCCCTGTATAAGATGAAAGAAGGATGTGAGGCCAGCACCATGACTCATTCAGAGGCATAGGGGCTGTTGCCATTGGGTCATTTGGGCTGTTGCCTCACAGCGCATCAACTTGACCCAGCAGTACTGGGCAATCTATGGAAGTTGCTAAGAATTTCCCCCATTGTCATTTAGAAGTCACGGTGCTTCTTCCCCATTCTTCCTTGGCCATACCGGAGATTTAGCGTGGCAGCTTGGTAAGGGGTTGTCTAGCAGTTACATTCATCCTGCAGGCTGGCAAAATGAAATCCAAAAGAGTTTGTAGTTTTTGAAACAGTTTTGATCCTACTTTCATTCAAAATTGGAGTATGGTATTTTATTAGCATTTTTAGGGAGATGAATCATGTAATATCTTATATGCATACTCTCATCTGCTCACCTGTCTGCAGTTTATTTATGAATTAGGAGTAAAAAATGATCTGGTAGCATAAGGCAAGTCTTGCACATTTTAATACCATCTGTTGAACACATGTTTTGCAAAGCAAGCGTTTCTTTCTTTCTTTTTTTAATTCCCAGGCTAGTTAGGCATATTTTCATCTCTCAAATAATTTACATTTTAAAATAGAAAGAAGAAGATCTATCACTGACACTGATTCCATTAAAAGAAACTGTGGAAGGAAAATTGGTAATAGATTTTGAGTAAAACTGCAAAAAGAAAATAAACAGAAAAGAAGAGGAACAAAATCATTCCAAAGGAATCAACCTAAAACAATTAGTAAACATAACTAGAATCACAACCAAGTCACATCCAGTAATAACAGTTTTGATTTGTTGCATTTCTTGACCTATATCATTTTTCATTTTCAAAAATCTTTCAGATTCCTTCCATAAATACAAGGAATTTTCCCTTTCTTAAACTTTAGCTAACAAGCTAGCATCAAGAACATACTTACCTCTCATGTTTCTAACCATCAGAGTTCAATAAATACCGAGTAAGGATTTTGGCAGGATTGTATGAGAAGAATTTTTAGATCCCAAACATACAGGCTAATAATGAGGTTAGTGCCCAGGCAAGGAATATACTACACACCATTTTTGAATGAAAACAGGCCACAACTTTATTGATTACAGCCATTTGTAGCATTTGCAAGGTGTAAGGCAATGGATCCACAGCATCGAAGAACCCCTTGCTGCTCGGTGGCAGAGGGATATCTATAGGCACCGAGGGATGGCAAAGGGTGTAGTCCTTCCTAGGCAGAGGCCACCCAAGGTGAAGCCTGCAACCTCCAGCCCGGGCACATATCCCTTGGCTTCCCCCAGACCCCTTAAAGGGACCCTGAAAAGGTTATGCGTGTATGAGCTTCCCAATCAGTTCAACTCACTCCAGTGGATCCAGCCCAATGCCTCAAAACTAATGTAAAGTTATGACAAGCAACACTCAGCCACAACTGGGAGGGAGGGAGGGAGAGAAATTGTCCATAACTGTCCATGAGTTCCCAGTCCTGACCTCTCCTGCTGCACTGTGGGTTGAGGTACTCTTGTCTACCCGCCCCCCATGACTTTTCTTGGTTCATATTGCACCTCCTCTAGAGGTGCAATATGAACCAAAAAAATGTACGAATCCGGCCGGTTCGTGGTTTGTTAAAACACGGTTCATGGGGCCATGTGTTAACAAACCCCACGACTTTTTAGGCCCCGGTTTGTGAGCGGTTGGTGAGCCCAGACAGTCTGGCACCACTGAGGGGTGTGTGAAACTGACAGCCCCCTTCTCCTACCACCAGTGAGTGGCAGGAGAAGGGGGCTGTCAGTTTCACACACCCCTCAGCATGTTAAGCCCATGGGCAGAAGCCTGTGCTAGGTGTGTGAAGCTGACAGTTCCCGTCTCCTGCTGCTGGGGATCAGCAGGAAAATGGGGTTGTCAGTTTCAGTGTTGTTGTGTAAGTGATTGTGCAGTATAGTGAGAATAAGGATGATTTGCATGAGAACAGCTGGTTTCTTAAAATATTCTCCTCCTTTAATTTTAGATTTTTATTCCTGCTTTTCTCCAAGGTGCAAAGGTCTCCTCCCCCATTTTATCCTCACAACAGGCCTGTGGTGTAGATTGAGCTTAGATAGATCAACTTGCCTAATGTCACTCAGTGAACTCCATGGCTGAATGAGTATTTGAACTGAGCTATTTGAACTGGTCACATTGCAGCACTCTAACCACTATACACTCTGCTCTCTGTATTCTTCTTCAAAATACAACCCTGGCACAGAGGAAGTCAGCCACGGTGACCTAAAGTTCTCTCTGGAACGTGCTGGCTGAAATGCTGAGCCTGGTGGAATATATCAGTGCCACCCAAGCTACAAAATCTGGAAAGAATTATAAAGGTCTTCAAGGGAATTGTTTCCTTTTTAGGCAAATTATTAATGATGATGAGAGAGAAAAAGTGATTCGATAACAGAAACTTGCTGTGTGCCAGCTGTTGTTTAGAAATGGATTGACCTCTCTATAGCAGCTACGGAGAAGAACAATTACTTGATCTCGCTCAGCTCCTCATATGGGTCACAAAACAAGCATATAGCTTTGGCTCACATATTCCATAGCATTATATTTATAATTTTTTTCCTTAACAGGGCCCTGTTATTACCATAGGTAACATAAACAATGTACAAGAAATCAGAGACAGGCAAGAATTTCCATAATATGTGCCAGCATGATCCAGCAACCCAAGTATTGGCTTTCAACCAGGAAAAGATGGATTCAAGTCTTGCTTCAGTCATAAGCTCAGGGCTTTGTATCCTACCACACCTGTCTCACTTGCAATAAGAGCGATGGATTAGGCTGAAAGATAGTGATTCGACTTGATTCTTCGTTATTTTAGTCAGTTTTATGCCACCTTTCCACCCAGTTTAGGCGAACAATTTAAAAATATTAAAAAACAACATATATTTATACAAAACAACAGTTAAAAACATAAACAGGAAGGAGGATCAATTATAGAATGCCAAACCAAATATAAAGGTCTTCACCTGCTTTATGGCTGGGCAGGGAATTGAACCTAAGAGCCAAACTACAAGTGACACCTTACACAGGTTGGACACTTGTCAGCTTCCCTCAAGTTTTGATGGGAAATGTAGGCGCCCTGGTTTTACAGCTTGGCTCTCCATTACAGCTGCAAATGCCTACATTTCCCATCAAAACTTGAGGGAAGCCGACTAGTGTCCAACCTGTGTAAGACGCCACTTGTAGTTTGGCTCTTAGGCTACATTCAGAGCTTGGGACAGACTGTCCTTGATGGGCATGCCATATTTATATTGTCCCTGTTGCTTGTTCAGAGGCATTGAAGGCTTCTGGGTGTCTCTAGCCTTGAATCAGGTTCTCATGTGCTGTGATATCTATAGGCAGGTGGGGTGATTTGGAACCCCACCCTCCCCCTCAGCTGGAAACTGTCTCCAGGGCCCAGGATTTGTTATCGTAGCAAACTGGAGCTTTGTTCGAGGCTGCCAAAGCCTAGAAACCTTTAAACACACTCCATGTGTGATCAAAGGAGGGATGAGGCCAAGTAGGGTCAGGCTGGCCATTTAGCATTGTGGGAAAGTTCCTGGTGGGCTTTAGACATCTGCTGGCTGCTGGGTTTAAGGAGAGCCAAGCTAAGTTGCTCAGCCAACATCACAAGGACCTCTTGGCTCAGACCATTTGGTGACAATGATGCTAGAGTCTCTGCCACTCACTCTAGACAATGAGGACTTGAATGGACTAATGGCTGGGTTCTGTAAAAGGCAGCTTCATATGTCCGAGGGAAAGTGTGATGCTACATATGAGCAAGCTTTCCCCTATACCACCCCTTTACAAAGCGTGTTATTATTATCTTCACGACAATCACCCTGTGAGGTGGGTGGGGCTGAGAGAGCTCTGAAAAGAGCTGTGACTGACCCAAAGTCTCCCAACTGGCTTCAAGTGGAGGAGTGGGGAATCAAACCCTGTTCTCCATATTAGAGTCCTGCTTCTCTTTATCACTACAGCAAAGTGGCTCTTTTGTATATTGGTTAAAAGTAACCATCTAACTGTTTGGCTCCTGGTTTAGTTTAGACTTCTGTTTAGGAAATTGGTTGCAGACTATTTTGTAGAAGAAATCTTGTAAAACGTTTGATGAAAAAAATTGGGGATTAACTCTATTATATATGATCAGTGTCTAAATCTCAAATTATATGACCAGTTGTGATGACACTAAACTACATGCATAAGAAAAACAGAGCAAGAGATGGCCTTTAATACTTTCAGCGATATAAATAATACAAATTATCCTGCTGAAAAGTTTAATAGGCTATTTCCTTACAAGCTACAGAAAATGCCAGCACAGACACTTTTCCTGGAGACAGTACATAGTTTAACATTGGATGTTTTTCTGTCCCATATCCAGATGATACATATAAGTCAATAGTATGCTTTTGGAATAACAAAAACCATGCAAAATAAAGATATAATAAAAAAGAAGTTAGGCAATGCCAAAAAGCAAAACATGTGAAGCAGAACTTACTTCTAGCCACACGATGGAACTTGTAAAAGACCACGTCTCTCTCTCACACAGATCTGCCTTCTGAAGACTATTCAAAACCTCACTGATACATGTTTTAGAGACTGAGAGACTGCATCTATTTGTAATCATATTCCATCTGTCTATTGCTTTGGATTTCTAAGTTCTCTGGTTTAATTGCTGGAGTCTTCAGTAAGATAAAAGATCTCAAGTACACAGCAGGAAAACTGAGCTGCTGCTGAGATCCACTGCTATTTATGTAGACAATTTTGCCCATTGGTCTGATTTAATACAGCCCTATTCTGTTAGATTTTCAGGTGCCAGTGCAGTTCTTTTTAATTTTGCTTCTATAGACTAACATAGCTACCCATCTGGAATTAATAAAAAGCAGTCTTCAGTTTTTGTTTTGCAAGGGACCACACATGCAGTGGCCACTCCACATGATCCACATAATGAAAGCCTAAGGTTACCAACACCAAGTGGGAATGGGGGAGGGAGACCTTAAGAAGGGTGGGGTTTGGGGAAGGGAGAGGAGGGACCTCAGTGGTGTATAATGCCATGGAGTTCATCCTTCAGAACAGTCATTTTCTCCAAGGGGGGAACTGATCTTTGTAGTCTGGAGATGAGTTGTAATTAGAGATGGGCACGAACTGAAATACGAAGCCAAAGTTTGTGACGAACCAGGCCGGTTCATGGTTTGTGAACCGGTGGTTCATCAGAGCCCATTTCTGACAAACTGCCACGAACTTTAGGCTGGTTCGTTTGGTTCGTTTTTTGGTTCGTCACTGTAGACAGCCTGGTGCCGATCAATTAGTTTCCTAGGCAACAGGGGATGGACTTCCTGCAGACCTTCTGCTGATCCAAAAGTGACCTTCTGTGGCCCTGGAAGTGACCATTTGCTGACCTGGAAGTGACATTTTCACAAACCAAATGAACTGGTTCGTGAACCAGGGCAGGTTTGTGAAAGTTCATGGTTTGTGGTTCGTGAAATGTGATGAACCACAAACCACACGGTTCGTTTTTTTTTCCAGTTTGTGCCCATTTCTAGTTGTAATTCTGGGAAATCTTCAGTTCTCACCTGGAGGCTGGTTCAGTCCCTGTCAACCAGGAAATATACATATGCCTCAGAGAACCCTTTGCCAGTCAGAGCAGACATTTCTAGACTATAGAAAGATCACATACTTTTGGGATGGAATGAGATGAAATCTAAATTGACTGAATGGTTGGCAGGAATTAGATGCATTGACTTAATACACCAGAGTCATGCCCTTGCATGCCTTTAATAATTTTCTATGCTAGTATTATTTGGAGGATGATGCTTTTTTTTACCTTCCCTTATCCATTTAGCTCATAAACCTGGTTGATTTCCTAAAACGAAACTTTGGGAAGAAATATGTTTGTTTTGTGTTCCTGCTGTTGCCTTTGGATATATCTTTTACATACAAAGCTACGTACAAATTACATACAAAGTTCTTTATGGCTTTGGTCTGGCATACCTATGGGACCACCTCTCTCCCTATGTTCCTCCACAGTAGTTTTGGTCATCTGAACAGAGTCTCCTGCAGGTGCCAGGCTGCACATGGGTGAAGTCAGCAGCAGCCTGTACATGGGCTTTCTCTGTATTGGCCCTATCCTGTGGAATGATCTGCCTGAAGAAGTCAGAAGAGCCTCCATTCTTCGTAAACAATGCAAAACTGAACAGACTTGGACAACCTGAAAAATCAGCAGTGGCTGAACATAGCCTAACTCAAACAGGGCACAGTATCTTATTCCAGGACACCAAAATACTGGACAACACTTCCAATTACTTTGTCAGACTGCACAGGGAAGCCATTGAAATTCACAAGCATAAGCAAAACTTCAACAGGAAAGAAGAAACCTTAAGAATGAACAGAGCATGGTTTCCAGTTCTGAAAAACACCAGGCTAACAAAACACTCTATACCCGACAATAGTCCTGCAGAGAAGATTAGCACATCAAGCACCAATCCATATGCAAAAGAACCTCCTCAGGATACAGTGAAGCCTCCCGCCATTAGCATTCCACACCCTGGGAAACTCTTACAGGATGACTCAGCTCAACCCCACCCCTCCTGAGTAGATATAAATGACCTGCCAACATCTTTTCCACACTGTGACACTGAGAGATCTCTGTCTTTTGGTGCTACACCTCTGAAGATGACAGCCACAGCTGCTGGCAAAACACCAGGAACTACAATGCCAAGACCACGGCAATACAGCCTGGAAAACCCACAACAGCCATCGTTCCCCGGCCATGAAAGCCTTCGACAATACATCAAAACCGAACTATTCAGAAAGGCTTTTTACTCAAATGGGAGGGCTGTATTGTAGGAATGGGGTCTCAGATGCTTCGCTAATGAGTTAGGGACCATAGACTTCATCACTATTTTGCATTACATATTATCTGCTGCTTTAAATATGTACTCCTATGTACCACCAGTACTCCATGTTGTCTAATGTTAGTCCTAGAATTGATTATGTACTGCTTCAGTATTTTTTCTACTCTGTATTGGATTCTTGCTATTACTATGTCTTTTAAACATGTATCTATTTACCCTATGGCATTGTTTATGGAAATGTCCTTGATACTGTATTGAAATGTACTTAATACTGATTGTACTAATCTCATACTGTGTAATCTGCCTTCTTGGTGAGAAAGGTGGACTATAAATGACATAAACAAACAAACAAATCTGTTTTTATTCAGTTTAAGGTTGAGAAGGTAATTGTTCTGTCATAGTTTCTCATTCTCCACTAAATTCCTCACTTATTTCATGGGTTCCTCAGTGACTTTATTATGTACCTCATACAGGCAGACATAGACAGAAGGGACAGAGCATAAATCTAGACAACACACACAAACTGTTGATCTTCAAAAATAACTGAGGCATAGATGAGTGGCTTCTTGTTTTGGAAGACATACTGTCATTTAAGCAGTGTTTTAGGGTTGTCTAAAGAGACCTTCCCAGCAATAAATATCAATGGTACTGTAACTCCCCTTTGTATGGGTTCTATGGAGCTTAGGAAGCAAACCTTCACACAATTCTAAGTTAAGAAAAAAAATTACATTTTAACAATTAGTACAATACAACTATTTTTTAATTTTCTTTAAACAAACTCAAAAGTTCAACCATATAGAAATTTACAACCAACAATGTCTTTGAACTCATGGTGAACAGTTCAACTTGTCAGATTCCTCCAATTGATAGATCCAGAGGAGTTAGCTGTGTTAGTCTGTAGTAGCAAAATCAAAAAGAGTCCAGTAGCACCTTTAAGACTAACCAATTTTATTGTAGCATAAGCTTTGCTACAATAAAATTGGTTAGTCTTAAAGGTGCTACTGGACTCTTTTTGATTTTGCTCCAATTGATAGAGTCCTTTGCTACAATCCTTCCAGTTTGAAGCAATTGGAACCCATTCTTCTGTCCTCTTCTTGGGAATTACAGTCCTGCAAGATCAATACAATCCCAGTAATAACACCAACCATACACATACACCACTTTTAGTCATATTGTCCACATACAACATTTCTGATTACCTTATTCAAGGTGATAAGAGCATATTATTATCAAGCTCTCCAGCAACTAACTTCTTCCTCAGCTGCCTGGCTCTAGCTACTGACTCCACCCTACTGGACTAAACCAATTACCTCATAGGGGTTACAGTACCACATCTGGGCTGACAATGAGTGAAGATCAATGACACTTGGATAAGAAGCGACCGTTTTAGACTACAATGAGATGGATTTAAGTGAAATATCAGGAAGGTGCCAATCTGGTGCCAATGGTGGTGCCAATCTTGCCATCAGGTATATGTATATAAATTCCATTGTCTTCATTGATACTTGTGCATGAATTGCTTTTAAAAGGAAATAAGTTGCTTCATATTTCCTGAGAGATGACTGACTGGCTTTGGAAGTTTCCACACAAGTGCCCCCCCCCATAATTTATTGGCAGTGTGACATACAACTCTCTTGAGAACAAGTATTGTTCTCCTTTTGATCTTGAGTTGAAATTCAAGTCCTGGGGGACAGATTGCAGAGCCATGTAGCACATTTCCCTTGGTGGTTTCTGACAGGGGCTGTCCATCAGCCAAAACAAGAAAAAAAATTAAATGGCTGTAGTTGCATCTGTCCTGAGGCACTGATCCTGTGACCACTGCTGTGGTAGTTAAATCCCTGCAAAATGCAGACTTTTTGCCACTGAATTTTTTTGAAACAAACAGCTGATTTAATTACTGTTATTATAATTACATGTGCAGACATTTTCATAGAGTGAGTGTAAAGGCCAGACTGACATATGTTAGGATTTAGCAAACTGTATATAAAAAAAATTATGCTTTAGTGTTTTGCCTGATAGACAGCCACATATGTCCACTGCTTGGTGGCTGAGTTTGCTAGAATTAATTTAGATCCATTTTCTTCTTTCAGACCATCAGTTTGATGAGATTTAACAAACCTGCAGATGCCGGATGGTGACGGGGGGAGGAATTCTCCAGTTTGCTATCCAACGGGGAAGCTGCCTAAATTAATCTCTTGAGATAACTTCAAGAACATGATGTTTTTAGCTGTCTCACAGAGGACCCTTTCTGAGTTTCTTCCTTTTGAGATAGATGATGGAGCTGATCTGAACGAAAGGGCAGGAGAAAACAAGCAAGCATCTCTCTAGAGTACTTGATGAGGTAACATCTATTCCTTGAGAAGAGTATCCTTTCATGGCAATATTTCTGACCTGTGGAGAAACAGAGTCTCTCACGGTTCTGTTCAAAAGTGTGTCAGCTTCTTGGGGTGCATCTACACACACAAGCCACACTCCCAATTAAGTCTAAAAGTTGCTACAATGCTCATTATTATTTTAAGAGGAATATCTAAAAATGCCAATGTGATGAATAACTGTTTTCAAATACAGGTACCACACAGATATACTTACTTGAGAACCATATTTAGTTGTAGCTCCTTGTTTAGGGGCTAAATACATATTTTATGCAAATAAGTGTAATAGAGTTGGACTTTGTCTTTTTTAAAAGAAATACCTTTGTAGGGAGTTGAGTGAAAAACAATGAGGAAAGGAAAAGGCTTCTGAACCCTCTCATCTCCTGCCATTTCCTCTGCTCGAAATCAATATCTAATTAATTAAAATGTCCATTTAAACTGCGGTTCTGATCTTCATTTATTATTTATTTTTTTTCTTCATTTATAGCCTGCCTTTCTTTCTGAATGGGAACCCAAAGTGGCTTACATCATTCTCCTCTCCTTCATTTTATCCACACAACAGTCCTGTGAAGTAGGTTAGGCTGAGAATGTGACTGGCTCAAGATCACCCAGCGAGCTCCCATGGCAGAGTGGGGAATCAAACCTAAGTTGCTCACATTCTAGTCCATTACTCAATGTGATCTTACAAAACATAAGAATCTATGAATAGTAGGCCAGCGGTAGCAATAGGTGGAACAGGATACTTGATGTCTACCAGTAACATTGGCTCTTCTTCCAATTGCCTGTTCACATTTTGGGCCAATGAGAAGGAAACTGAAACCCCCTTGAGGAGGGATCAGAAAAGAGAAACAGTGTCCAGCAAAAGCATTAAGCACCCCTATCAATTGTACCTTCCTGCAGAAAGTTTTAGAGTAAAAAAGGCTGTGGCTAAGCAAACTTAAGCCTTATTTAAACAAAGTTGTCTCTGCTTCTGCCTATTGAAGATTTTAATTAATTAATTAATTTACAAAAGGCTATGGGCATAACGCAAATTCATGTAACAGGTAGTTTGGCCTTGGTTGATCAGGATAGGGTTACCATTCCCCCACTGGGAGTGGGGGATCCTCCAGTCCCTCCTCCCCCCTGCCTCCACTTACCTGGCGAGTGGGGGAGACACAGACCTCATGGGTGTGCTCCTGGGCAGCATGGCGCATTCCCGCGGGCCTGAAACTGCCTGGATTGGGCCACTGCAGTGCAGGAGAGTGCTCCCCCGCCCAGCAGCAGACCATTCCATGCTGTTTTGGATCTGATCTGGGCCAATTCAGGCCCAATCTGGGCTGATTCAGGCCCTAAATGAGCCACTGCCAAGCAGGGGGGTGCTCCCCCGCACAGCAGTGGCCTGTTCCAGGCAGATTTGGGCCCAATCTTGGCCCTTTCAGGACTAATCCAGCCAATCCAGGCCCAAAACATCCCAGATCGGGCCACTGCCAGGCGGGGGAGTGCTCCCCCACACAGCAGAGGCCTGTTCCAGGCAGATTTGGGCCTGATCTGCGCTATTTCAGGCCTAATCTGAGCCAATTTGGGCCTGAAATGGCCTGGATCAGGCTGCTGCTGGGCGGGGGAGTGCTCCCTCTGAAACAGTAGCCCAATCTGGCCCAGATCAAGCCGCAGCTGGGTGGGGGAGTGCTCCCCTGTGCAGCAGCGGCCCATTCCAGGCCGTTTTGGGACCGATCTGGCCCAAATTCATCCTGATTTGGGCTGAATTGGGCCCAAATCAGCCCCCCCCATGGAGTGCAAGAGCACTCCTGGGGTGACCATGGTCTGTGTGATGACATCACTTCCCAGATGTGATGTCATTGCACAGGCCCAAGGGTGCGTGCATGAAGGAGAGAACCAAAATGTAGTGCTGGGGGGCCCACCTCCCACTGCGAGTACAGGGGGACTTGGCAACCCTAGATCAGGAGTAGGCAGCAGGGGAGTTAACTATGTGTCAGGCATTTTTTGGAATTTATGAACATCACAATAAGAGTCAGAATCTACACAATACTCACTTAGAACTTTTCTACAGAGGGCCAGCTTTGATTAGTAATTGAGACCACCGAGGAAGACCCAAGTGGCTATGCAGTGTTACTCTATGAATAGGTCTCCTTGCGAGTTGGGGGAATTATTGTGCAAGGAGAGGCAGCGAGAGATGGATAACTTAGCGAGATCATCACCTATGTATATGAGAATTGTTCCTACTAAAGGATTCTTTTAATAATGAGGCAGATGTTCTATCAAAGGGGTTTTTAAACTGAAAATAAAGATCAACAGCATGCAAAAACACACACAACACACACTCAGAGTTAACTGGAAAGCAGTGGTGAAAAGTGGATAGAGTCCAGAAGAGGGCAGCCGGGAGAGAGAGCATTGAGCGACCAGTGCATCAATGCAGAAGAGCTCGGATGGAGGTCTGAGGGTAGATGCTGAGTGTGAGGGCATGTACACAACTATGGTGGAGGGGTAGTCCAGTTATACTGTGGAATGTACCCTGGGCACGATTGTGTCTTCTGCCCCGAAACAATAACTTAATGGTTGTCTCCAGGGCAAGACAAAGAACTGGAAGGTTGTCTCTGGGGTGGGACAATGAATGGGTGAGCTGTCTCGAGGGCAAGACAGTAAACTGGGAAGGTTTGATTAAGACCTTCCTGGGAGAAACTTAAGTTATCAACTATTATTGACGACCCATGGTGAGTAAGTGGGTAAGGCTATCAGAGTCCTGAACCACCTGAAAATGGGAGAGTGGATAAGGGAAGATTGGTAGGATGTGTTAAGGTGATTAATTCAGGAACTCCTGGAAAACTCTATTGTCTTAAGATCTTTGCTCATTCTCTGGGGTGTGGAGGCTGAAAGCTGGCCTCTCCTGACCTCTCACATGCTAGTAACTTTCTGTCTCCCGGCCAAGATCTGGCTTCCATATTTCTGCCAGGCTTGGGCAGTATTTTGTGTTTAAAACATATACAGAGAGGGTCTTATGGCATAGCCATATTTATAAGCCTTCTTAATATCATGAGGGCAAGTCTGACTGCTAACAGCAAAGCCAGGCAATGTCAAACTACCTTTGAGTGTGTCTTGCCTTGAAAACCCCAGCAGGGGTTCCCATAAGTCGGGTATAGCTTGACAGCACTTTCCACCACATAAAAGTCTACAAAAGTCTCCCACTCCCTGCTCTTATTGTCTGACACTACTGAGCTGGGTAGCAGGGGGGAAATTGTTGGGGAAATTGTGGGGAGCTATAGGCATTGCGCCAGCATCATGATGTCACTTCTGCAGTGATCTGGAACTGACATCATTGTGAAGGATAATGCTGTAGCATTACCCCAAATTCTATAGTTTTGGTCGAATTAAATGTAGAATCAGAGAACAATCAAAGATAGAACCAGATTTCTTTTCTTTTCTCTCTCTCCCTGTCTCTCAGAGCGGAACCACAAGTGACAAAAGACACAGGTTGGACACTGGTCAGCTTCCCTCATGTTTTGATGGGAAATGTAGGCAGCTTGGCAGAATGTTGGACAAGTGACAGTTGAAAAGTCCATTGGACAGCAGTCAGAGAGCCAAGCTGCAAGACTAGGATGCCTACATTTCCCATCAAAACTTGAGGGAGGCTGACAAGTGTCCAACCTGTACCTTTTGTCACTTGTGGTTCCGCTCTCAGATGCCTTCTGAAATTCTCTGATAGTCTTTTCTGCAGGCTGGCTGGCTTTCTGTGGTGATATTGTAGGTCTCCAGAGACTACAGCCCTCTTTTTCAGTTCCTCAGTGGACTATCTGTTCACTGCACAGAATTCACATTCTCCTCAGGTCTTCTCTGCTTCTCCTCAAAATTCTACCCTCCCCACTTCCTCAGGGACAAAACTTGCTTTCCATCAAGACAGCTAAATACATAGGGTTACAGGGTGGTTTTATGCACATTGTAAATTTTGCCCTGGATCTTCCAGGTAAGGGGTTTTGGTTTGGGGGATGGAGTTAAATAAATACTTGACAGTTAAGCCTGGATGTTTCCATCTGTGCTGTTCTCACAACACAATACAACCCACAGATGAGAAAATCTGTCATCTTACCTTTTATGTTATATTTTTTATCACCCTTAAATAAACTCACAGTTCTTCATCTACAACCTCTTGTTTGCACTATGTGGTATTAGTATGTTTCCCTCTGCAAAACTGATAACAGCTTCAGGAGGATGATTCAGATTGTAAAAAATGTGGCAGGGGGGGGAATTAAACCCCTTTTCCCTGTTTCTAATCTGAATTAGGGCCCCATGGGGCTGCAATTGAAAGTAAAATATAATGGGGTGTGTGTGTCTATTCACGGATATCCTGTTTTCATATCTAGTTCAATCACTGGATTCTAATGCAGAGAACTTCCAGTTACTCAATATGCTGCATCCCCGCCATACCAGAAGATTGTTTAAAGCAACAATGGTATTTATGGCAAAATGGCTAGCTTCTTTCTTCTCATTTGAAGCAGCTTCTCACTGTAAGCATATACTGTAAAAATGGGACACAGCATACTAAAATTGTCGGTGGAAAGACACATTTAGAAACAGCTTTGCCTAATAGCCCACCCCTCCAATCACCTATACAAATCTCTTTTAAAATCAGAACTTGCAATCAGTCCATAAATCCTGAGATGGCATTCATTTGGAGATTGTGATTCATTAGTGCATCAGACTGAGTGATCATTTCCAACACGCTTGGGAAATAATTTAATTGCTGTTCTGAATTTTGCCTACAGGTTAGATTTATGGGATGTTCTTCCTTACCTGTCTCTTAGCCTCCTACTGCACTTCTTTATCAATTCTTTTTTTATAAGTGAAAACGTAATTGTTGATGACTGTACTCTGTGGAATATAGTTAAGTCCATCAAGAAGTTCTATCCATCATTCTACCACTTGGGAGTACTAAGCCTATTACCAGAGAAATCGGCTCATGTTATATTTTAAGAGTGTTTTTGAAAAATAGACTATTAAAATAAAGGATGAGCTGTGCAGAATGTTCACCTTTGGATTCAAAGTGAGGTGTGCTAAAAAAGAGGAAAGCTTCCAAATGAGGGTAACTGCAGACAATTAAAGTATTATGAATTTGATTAATCTTTTCCCTTCTTATTTTTTACAGTTTCTTCATTAAGCAGCTTAATTGTATAAAATGCAAAGTGCTAATCTCTTCTCTTTTTTTATTAAATAGCCTTTCTTCAAAGGAGAAAAATTTTATCCAATGAAGTTATTTCTGTATTGCCAAACTTTGAATTGAAGTTTATTTTTTCATGACATGTATTCACCTGCTACTAATATTTTTTTTAAGAAATATACTTGTTAGCATGTATCAAATTAAGGCCCAGAGCTGTCAAATATTTTAGAATACCTGGTATGCGTCTTTTTTCTTACTGTTTGAAACAAGTTTTGTTTTGCTCTGCAAAACAAAACACAACACTGTTAGTGCTTAGGTGAAGGAGAGACACTTAATAACCACTAGCATTTAGGATGAAGATGGGCAATAATTTGGGAAATAATTTGGTTCCTATGACCTTATTACCTGGCTTCTGATCCCCAAGATACTTTCTGCATTTTATTTATTTATTGAATTTGCTGGTATTAAAATGTGTCGAAGTCACAATTAAAAATATAAACAATAGCGTAAAACAATTTTTAGCAATGGTATTGTGAACTTCAGATTCCATAAAATTATAAAGCAAAAATGCACAGGTTAAAAGCCATGTGGCAAACAAATGAGGAAAAAAAACATAATTCAAGACTAGGATTTAAAATATAAGAACACATTGAGAGCTAACATAAAAGCCGGGGGGGGGGGAAGGTTTGATGCGACTTTTAAAACAGACAAGTGATGCATCTAGACAAGCCTCTGGGGAAGAAAGCTAGGAAACCAGAGAGAAGACCTTCTTCTTCCTACATGCTCTGCTGGTGCCTTTCTGTGAAGCGGTTCAGAGGAGGGTATCATTGACAGATTTCAGGAAATTAGATGGGGAGTGTGGGTAATATTTAAGGAGAAGATGTGCCTCCTCGGGTACTCTGGATTTTTGCCATACACAGGTCAACATAACATGTGCATCCTAAACTGTGCCCAGAATCAACAAGGAAACCAATAAAGGAGCTGCAGCACAAGTGTTATGCATTCCCTCATGTTTTAATGACCTTGTCCTGAATCAAGACAATGTTAAGATAAATAGACACTGTCCAGGGATGCTTCCCCAGACTCTGGCCATTGCCACTAACCCCCACAGTGGGCCCACCATGGCAGCACATGGAAATATCCCAGCAACCGCCAACCTCCTGTGTCTTGGGGGGTGGGGATGGGGGGAGGGATATAAGGGAGGCTTAAGAGGCAGGAGGAGTGGTGGGGAAGAGTGAAGAGTGATGGAGGAAAGGCGGGAATGTTGGAGTGGAGCAAGTGAGTACAAGAGAGTAGGAGGAGGCCTGAGCAAGGGAGCAAGTGATTGAGGGACAGGCCACAAGCCAGTTGAGCCAGTCTCAGGGGTACCAAGTCAAGGACCGGAGTAACACTATTGGGTCCCCAGTAAAGGCCAGTGGGAATCAAGCAAAACGGCCAACAGGCAAGAGGTAGAGTTGGTCCCCTTGAAGGTCCACAGGCGCTCTGCCAGAGTTCTCTCCTAAAGTACTGCAGTTGCTCACCCTTCTCTGAGAGCCAAGTCACAAGCAAATAGGAGTGAGTAGCTGAGTGAATAAAGTGAAGCTTCTGGTGAACAGTGCGTAAACATGCCTTTATATCTGTTTTTGCTTTCATTGGTTGAATCCAGCAATCAGCCAACAGAAGGCATTAATGGTCAGAGATCTTTCCTGAATTCCCCTCCCTTCCAGCAGTCATTTCTGACCCCAGAGAAGTTTATTCTCAGTCACAGATCCACATGGATTCATAGTCATGCTGGTCAGGAGGTTGCAGTGGGGAGGGGCTGAGGCTGTCAGCTAGTCGTTGGCAATCAGCAGATGATGCTGACAGATGAGGACAATTAAATCAGTGTCATGCTAACACTGCAATGTAACTTCTGGCATGAACCTGGAAGTGATGTCACTGCACTGAGATGATGCTCTAGGACTCACCCAAAACTCTATGGTCCACTGAACAGCAGCTGAACTGGCAGGGGCCAGAGTGGGAAAACACCCATTTGCCACACTAGAGACCTGGCCACACTAGAAAAGGAAGTACACAGTGCAATTCTAAGGGGGAGGGGAAAATGCCTTGGAAGCCAACTAGGAATTATGATGGCATATCCCACACCTATGCCATGGGCAAGAACAAGTGGAGCTGGGGTGTAACTCCTTGCGCTGATGGGCTGAGGGGCATGGCGGGTGGAGCGGGGCATGAATTAGTTGGCTCCCTAAACCCTTTCTGGCTTAGGAATGCCCCCCACAGAGGTGGAAAGTTACACCATGAAAAACTGGCATAGTTCAGAGGTGGCCATGATGTGGCAAAAGCTGCCATTCCCCCAGGCTCAGCCCTGCCCAAACAACCTGGAGAAGCATAGGATGCTGACTATAGCCATAACCAATCTGCTTCTGCCCCTGCAGTGGCTGAGCCCCCTCCCAGGGACCCAATCATAGCCCACCCCCAGCTTACATAAGCTCTGGCCAAGGTGCCCAGTAACCCAGGTGAGTAGGGATGTGGCACGAGGGCCTGCCTAAGAGCTGTCTGCTATGGGGACTTACAAGAGGGAGAGGGTGCACGTGGTGGCAGGGAAAGCGCACAGAGGGGGTACTTTGTGAGATATGGCAAGCACGTTACACTCTCACATGGGAGGTAAGCTAAATCCAGAAAATCTGACTAACAACACCTGTTCAAGTTCCTTTACAAGTCACTCACCCCCAGAGTCTTGGCTCAGATGCACTGGCAGGTAAGGAGGAGCTGGCTCACTCATTCACACCCACCTCTCTGCTCCCTTGCACATGGGCCAGCGACTCCCCCCAAGTGCTGGCCTTTATGACCAAGTCTGACTGATGGCTGGGGGGGGGGGGCAGGCACGGGTGGTGCTCATTCTTGTAACTCCCCTGAGATGGTGGCAAGGCAACCCCTTCACTGTTTCCCTCACAGGAGCTGCATCCCAAGCAGCTGCAGCATGAGGAGAACAGCCTGATACAGTTAAGAAGCCGGAGGCCATGATAGAGCAGTTGCCATGATAGAGTCCAGACCACAGACATTCCCATGAGGCACAACAGACCAGATCATGGCCTGTGCAAGGCCTAGCCCCTCGTTCTTGCTGCACATATCTCGTCTTCCCTTTCAGGCAGGTTGCAACCCATCAGGGAGTCCTGGGAGAACAGTTGTTTCATCCCCCGGTAATCCTTCATGACTGCCTTTCCAGTCCAGCTCCAGGAGTGGTTCCCCAGTCAGCCTGTGGTTCAACTTCATTCCTGGGGAAGCTGCACGAGGAAATGCCCTCCTGGCTCCAACTGCTGCAAGTACAGGGACCATCACCACCCTAGATGAGGAGTTGGCAACCTGCATCTAGACATCTTCCACCTTGAGAAGTTCAATAAAATCTGTGTTGAACAACAACTCTCTCCCAGTCGGTATATGATAGTGACTCCCCCACCCATCTTTCACTTCCCCTTAGGGATTCCCTTTCGCACATCCTGGAGGACAGGCTCTGGCTCTGGGCTGGTAAGGATGGGGTGGCCCCAGAGATGCTCCAGATGCCTCTGCATCTTCGTTTGGTTCTGTTGCCATAAAGAGCAGAGCTCCAGTGGCACCTTAGAAGCTTTAGGCCCAATTAGCTTCCCTCCCCCTCTTCTTCCCCTCAGATACACTGCAGGGAGTGGGGTGGGACTTAGAGTGTTGTCTGTGTGTCACTGGCAGGGGGCAACAAGGACTCTCATTCACCCATTGCACTGCTGGCATCTGAGTGACACATAGGAGGGGGCAGGTAAGGTTGATGCCAGGATGTGTGTGTGTGTGTGTGTGTGTGTGTGTGTGTGTGTGTAGAGTGATGTCCAGGCCAGACTGATGGAACTGTGGGGCATCTCCCCCCTCCATGCCAGCAGTGGGCCCTCAAGCCTCTCCCATTGTTTACAAAGGACATTCTTGTCATTTGTTTCAGTACCTGTGTTGTGAGCCAGCCTGCAGCCCCCACTTCACTCCCAGTTGTTGTGTCCTCCTCTGAGGATGAGGAAGTCGAAGAGCTGGCTATGGAGCTGCTGTTAGAGGGGTCATGACCAGAACAGCAGGAATCCACGGGAGAAGCATCCGAGACCATGGGCTCAGGATTGCCTGACCAACTGGTGAGCCACCTGGCCCCTCCAGTGACCAGGATGGGTGCCCTAGCTCTGAGCGTGACAACCTGCTTCCTGCTTGACTCTAAGGAACTGCCTCTCCAGGATCCGATGCTGGGGGGATGGGGCTGATCCCAAGTGCTACGGGCTGAGAGTTTGATGCTTGCTGGATCGTGCTGCCTTTCTGGTTTTACTTTTCCTGAGTGACACTGGTTTGACACAGAGATCCTTGTCTTTCGGTGCTACACCTCTGAAGATGCCAGTCTCAGCTGCTGGCGAAACATCAGGAACTACAATGCCAAGACCACAGCGATACAGCCCGGAAAATCCACAACAACCATCGTTCTCCAGCCGTGAAAGCCTTCGACAATATATCTTTTAGGTGTTGCTAGATTCGCTACATTTAGACCAATACTGAGGTGACACAAACTTGCACATCTGAACATGGCCTTCTGCAGGTGTCACCCTGCAGATGAGCAAGATGAACAATTACCTATATTCTTGCCTTATCTGTAGTGGCCCCCACCCTACGGAAGGGCCTGCATGAAGAGATCAGGCAGGCCATTCCACAGGCTCCCACCATCCTGGCATGTTGCAAACTACGTGAAACAGAATTGTTCAGAAAGACATTTTTATAAAGGAAGAAGGTCTACATCACAACATATTGATCCAGGAAAATAAACTATTGATATAATACCATGGTCTGGTTTGTTTAATACTTAACGCTTTGTTCAGGCAGCAGTTCCATTTTAAATATCTGCCATTTTTAGTCCTATTCCTTTGCTTATTAGATTACATTGCATTGCATTAATTTAAATTGCATGATGCTCCTAGAGTTTCAGTGAGAAAGGTAGACTATAAATAACATAAATGAATAAAATAAATTCTAATGGGCAATCTAGGTGCTATGTTTTTGGGTAAGATAGATCTAGGTTCCTCAAACCCAACTCATTTCCTCTGCAGCCACACAGGTAGTGAAATGGTCTGAACAGAGATCAATATAACTTTGAAGTGACACATGCTCAGAATACTCCACATGCTACTCCAGAGTTATGCAAATAACTTCCTGCTGGAGCTGATTCAACTTCTAAAAATGGTGTGGGGGAAGCCCCTCCTCCCCCCACGCCACAGTGCCAAGCTAAAAAGGGTTTTTTAAAAAACAAAAATGACATTACCTGTAGCTAGGGATGCCATTCCCCCACGGGGGCGGGGGATCTCCTGGTATCCCTACCTGCAGCTGCTATGTGGCTGTAGAGAAAGCAAGTTTGGCCAAAAACGTAACATCTAGTTTGGCCCTTAAAAGCCATGGTAGAAGTTTTTCTGGACTCTGTATGCTCTATTCTGGACCAAATAAAGTTCCTCTGTTGGTGTATAGCATTGGTTCTTGGCTTCTGTTATTTTACCAGGTTCTCTGTAGAAGTAAGTTAACAAAATGCCTTCTGTAATTGTGCTGAGCAATTTTTGCCATAACAGGTCAGAGAGACCAGACAGAGAATGGGACAGAGGCTTATAATGCAGTTTTCTGGCTGAAGCTAAGTCAGTAAAATGCCTGGAAAAATGATAATCTGCGAATCATATGTAATCCATTGTATGTAATCCACTGCAATGAATAAGAATACGCTACTTCTGTGTTTATGAACTCATATGTATTTTGAAGGTGACAAAAAAATTGGATACATGAACTCTTCATATATACCAGGATGCATAAGTATACCTTGTCCTAATGTACCCATATTATAATATATCAATCAAGTTAGAATCAGCCTTGAGTCTATAGACAATGAGATTTATTGTGTTACTAATTACATTTCTGTAATTGCATAGAATTCTTGAGGTTGCAAAGCTTGTACTTGAGAAGCAAATCAGGTCATTTGAACCAATGAAGGTTCTATCTATCTATCTATCTATCTATCTATCTATCTATCTATCTATCTATCTATCTATCTATCTATCTATCTATCTATCTATCTATCTATCTATCTATCTATCTATCTATCTATCTATCTATCTATCTATCTATCTATCTATCTATCTATCTATCTATCGACACACACACACAATATTTACACAATATATAATAATTATGTAATTATTACATAATATATTACATATTGTTCCATTGGATCCTTTGCAATTTTCTGAACATTTTAGTGTAGTTCATTTTCATTATATCTAATAATAAACTGGTTGGTTGTTGTGGGTTTTCCGGGCTGTATTGCCGTGGTCTTGGCATTGTAGTTCCTGATGTTTCGCCAGCAGCTGTGGCTGGCATCTTCAGAGGTGTAGCACCAAAAGACAGAGATCTCTCAGTGTCACAGTGTGGAAAAGATGTAGGTCATTTGTATCTGCTCAGGAGGGGTGGGGTTGAGCTGAGTCATCCTGTAAGAGTTTCCCAGGGTGTGGAATGCTAATGGCGGGAGGCTTCACTGTATCCTGAGGAGGTTCTTTTGCATATGGATTGGTACTTGATGTGCTAATCTTCTCTGCAGGGCTATTGTCAAGGATAGAATGTTTTGTTAGCCTGGTGTTTTTCAGAACTGGCAACCATGCTCGGTTCATTCTTAAGGTTTCTTCTTCTTAAGAAACCTTAAGAATGAACCGAGCATGGTTGCCAGTTCTGAAAAACACCAGGCTAACAAAACATTCTATCCTTGACAATAGCCCTGCAGAGAAGATTAGCACATCAAGTACCAATCCATATGCAAAAGAACCTCCTCAGGATACAGTGAAGCCTCCCGCCATTAGCATTCCACACCCTGGGAAACTCTTACAGGATGACTCAGCTCAACCCCACCCCTCCTGAGCAGATACAAATGACCTACATCTTTTCCACACTGTGACACTGAGAGATCTCTGTCTTTTGGTGCTACACCTCTGAAGATGCCAGCCACAGCTGCTGGCGAAACGTCAGGAACTACAATGCCAAGACCACGGCAATACAGCCCGGAAAACCCACAACAACCATCGTTCTCCGGCCGTGAAAGCCTTCGACAATACAATAAACTGGTTGCCTCCTATGTGGATAATGAACGCTGTACAACAGGACTGCCCACAGACAAGGCAAGAGTTTCTCCTACTTGGAGGGCTCTCCTGAGATGCAAAAAATTAGGACTTTGTTAATTAACAAAAAGTAAAAAAGAAACATGCAAAAATCAGCCTGATGAGGTCCGAAAATGCTCCAGGAGAGTCAGAATGGCGCAAGCCCCCAAAGGGAAAAAGGAGGAAGTAGGAGAGGAGCAAAATCAGGCTGCTCAGATTGCTAATTGCTTAGGGTGAGATTTTGAAGAGCAGGGTGGGATTTCCCTCTCCTGTGATTTATGCAGAACCCTGCTTGACTAAATGGTATTTCATGGTATATGCATAAGACAAATGACATAATTTTTCATGGTTTTTAAAAGACATTATTTGAGAATAGTTTTTCATGGTGTATATATAAGACATTAGTGAGATAATGTGAATATCTTGAGGTGTTTGTACACATTTCAATATATTAATGATAGCATTTTGGATAGGCACTCAAATGAAAGGGTACAACATCTGGAAAGATTTCCAACTTGTTTTCTGGAAGATTAGTTTTACTTTTTGTGTTGATATATTTACAGTGTGGATGTAACCTCAGTCTCCCACATGCACTCTACAATAAAGAACAGCAGGCAAGCCTGGCTGTATTGATCTACTGCATTTGATCGTGCCAGAATTTACTGCCAGATATACTCATACAGTTTTCTTTACATCCCTGAGACTCTACCCAAGGTTCAGCTGTATTTAATGGAAAAGCTTTTTCTGGGCAATGCCTCTTCAGGCAATAGGTGATATGTGGCATGTTCAAATGTCCGCTCCCCCCCCATGGTAGACCTCCCACCAGAACATCAGTGAGAAACATATTACTCTTCTACAAGCAAGAATTTTATTTTAGCTAGAGAAACTTCACCGTGAACACTTTGCAAACAGAGCTTTCCTTGAACGTGTTCCTTATTTATTTGGGTAACAGAGTGATATACTGATCATTTCCAGGTAAATATTATTTATGTTGCCGCTTGTGGTGGCTTTTGTGCTTCTGCAGTTACAGTCTGTGAGCTAAATCTTCTTTATCACTGCAGGAGATGCACATGTTACTAGAGTCATGACGGGATCATTAAAGAAACTTACTTGTCAAGCACAGAATCCTTTGCAGTTTGGCCCCTCTTTGCATCTGTGGAGCTGGATGAATCCTTTAAATGACCCAAAATGAATATGTTGTCTGCTTTTTGCACTTGTGCAATGAGGGAGATCTAATATGACTGGAAGAAATGATCACAAGATTTCTCACCCATGTCTATGGGTGGATCATGCATCTTTGCTTAAGATAATCTGAGCATTAATGGTGGGTGGGGGGGGGGAAATCACAATTTGCTTATGGACAAATATATCCCTCAAGGGGATTAGCTGAACATCAAGAAGACAACATCAAGAAGACAAAAGTAATGACTACTGAGGAATTACACCATTTTAAAGTTGACAATGAGTAACTGAAATTGTTCAAGGTTTTCTATTCCTTAACTCAATCATCAATCAAAAGAAAGACTGCAACCAAGACTGCTTGAAAGAGCAGCTTTGAGGGAACTAGAAATTATACAGATTCAGACTACATGGGAGCCATTGACGGACACTAAATAATACTGTCATAAGGTATATAGATACACCAAAGTAGTAAATCTCTACTCAAAGTTTCAAAAGTATGAGTTTCTTTTAACAATGTGCCTATTCAGTTTAAGATGATGATGTCAGAAGCAGCTGGGAAGAGGGTGTAAACTATGACAAAGTCATATGGAATAGTACGTATACATCCATATTTTTCTGCAATCAGCCACATTTCAGCACTTTGGAAGCAGACAAAGAGTATACAGAATGTTTGTGTCTCATTGTTGCTAATGAGTGATCAAGAATCCCTGGAATTAATGCATTCTAACATTATTTATTTACTTAATTTATACTCTGCCTTTTTCGCCAGTGGGGACCCAAAGTGGCTTACATTGTTCTCTCCTCCCTTTTACCTTTACCATAACTCTCTGGGACAGGCTTGGCTGAGACTGTGTGACTAGCCCAAGGTCACTCAGCAAGCTTCCATGGTAAAGTGGGGATTTGAACCCAGTTCTCCCAGATCCTAGTCTGGTGCTCTAACCACTTACTCCTCACTGTAATCTCTGACCTGAGATGAAGTAGATTAATCCAGGAAAAGTTTTACCATTTAATTTAGTTTTAAATATTGATTGGACCTTTATTCAAAAGTAATGACCTATCTACTTTTACTATACTTGGGCTGCAAAACATAAACGGCTTACTTCTGAGTATCCTTCAATTAAGTTAGGTAGAAACGACTCTAAAGTAAATGATGTGCAGAGCAGAGACTTATAGTGTAGAAACTGCATATTTGAAAGAGTGACCCAGTCAAGAAGGGCATTTTGAAAAGTTTTGGGTGGGTTAAAGCAGGTTGGTCTTCCAAAAGACCTTGTCCTTTAGGTAGCTCTTATGTTTTCCAAATGATGACAATGTACAGAGCTTTTTCTTCACTGGGAATTAATTAACATGATTAATTAAAATGAACTAATATTTTAATACAAGCTGAATTCATGTTATCACTGCAGAACAGATTTTGAAACAGTAACACCCAGACAGCCCTTCTTGTAGACACAAAGGGTTTATCAATAGGCCTGTATGACATTAACAGCAATACTGACCTACTTAGAAGACATAAAATGAGCAAGACGGGCACTTGTACTAATAGTCTTTCTAGTTCACAGAAAGGAAGCGGGAATAACAGCCTGGGAGGCAAGCAAAGCCATAAACCAGAGAATTCTTTGTGGCCTTCACCAACTCTTTTTTAGATCCATGGAAATATTTGAGTGCTCTCCACATGAGAAAGCACTCCCCTGCAGGACAGCGGCCCAAACCTAGCCTTTTAGGGCCTGATCGGGGCTGTTCTGGGCCAAAAATAGGCCAGAAATGGCCAGAATTGACCTGGAACAGGCTGCTGCCACACAGGAGAGCAGTTCCCCGCTGAGCAGCAGCCCAATCCTGGCGGTTTGGGGCCCAATCCTTGATGTTTCAGACCCAATCCTGGCCATTTTGGGCTTGAATGGGGCCCCAAACGGCCAAAAGAGGCCCCAAATGGCCAGGATTAGGGTGCTGCCAGGCAGCAGAGTGTTCCCTCACCCGGCAGAGACTCAATCCTGGCCATTTTGGACCCAATTCTGACAATTTCAGGCCTGATCCTGGCCATTTTGGGCCCAAAATGATCAGGATTGACCTGCTGCTGAGTGGGGGCTTCTTCCTCTGCCTGGCAGGGGCCTGATGCTGGCCATTTTGGGCCCGATCCTGGCCATTTGGGGCCTGAATTGGGCCCCAAATGGCCAAAAGGGGCCTAAAATGGCCATGATTGTGCTGCTGCTGGGCAGGGGGAGTATTCCCCTGCCCAGCAGAAGCCTGATCCTGGCTGTTTTGGGCCCAAACATGGCCATTATGGTCCCCTTTTGGCCATTTTGGGTGCAATTCAGATCCTAAATGACCAGGATCAGGCCCAAAATGGCCAGGATCGGGCAGGTGCTGGGTGGGGGGAGGGCCCAATTTGGCCTGGAATGGGCTGCTTCATCATGAGGGAACATTCCCCACCTGGCAGTGGCTGAATCTGGGGCATTTTGGGCTCAAATTGGGCCAAAATGGGCCCAAAATTGTCTGGATCAGCCTGGAACAGGTTGCTGCTACATGGGAGAGCACTCTCCAACTTGGCAGCAGCCAAATCCTTGCTGTTTCTGCCCCAATCAGGTTGTTTGGGGCTCTAAAGAGGCCCAAAATGGCCTAATGGTCCCCAAATGGCCCGGATTGGGGCCAAACCTGCCTGGAACAGGCACTGCTGGGCAGAGGAACCCTCCCCTGCCTGTCACCAGCCCAATCGTGGCTGTTTCAGCCCTGATTCATGCCATTTTGGCCCTGATCTGGGCTGTTTTGGGCCCTAAATTAGCCCCAAACGTCCAAAACAGCCCCAAAATGACCCAGATTGGGGCCAAAACAGCATGGAATGGGTCACTGCCAGGTGGGGAAACCATCCCCCTTTGGCAACGGCCCAATACAAGCTCTTTTGGGCCCCATCTGGACCCAAACGGGCCCAAAATAGTCCATTTTAAAATACCCTCGTGATACCAGTCACATAGGTATTTAAAACAGGTGCCAGAACGCTGTTCCTGGGCATTCCTGCTCAAAAAAAGCCCTGAAATGATGCTCAAAATAGATAAAAGCTCAAACACACACACTTTGACCCTTGCCTCTCTCACTGAAGGAGTAGGAGCATAATTGTGAGGGGGGGGTGACAGCGCACAATGCTTTGATGCCACCCAGAAATAACAATGTAATAATGTGTGTTGTCATTTCCAACCATGCCTGCCAGCACAATGCTCTCACCCCTCCAAAGGCTTCCTGCTGGCCACCCTATCTGGTTTCTTCCTGAGTCTCAAATGCCCAACAACCCACCTGATACATATTTTACATTACTATGTTGTCATGATTTTTTATATAACTAACATCAATACTTGTAGAATCCATGTTGGGCTAATATGAGTTAATTTTATAGTAGTCTTAAAATTCTTTCAGCCATCCCAACCTATAATCCAGAATTGTTATTTTACATTCAATACATATGGCCCTTCAGTTTTGCTGTTCAGTGTTAGAGGATGCTAGTCAGAATTCTCTGGAGCTCTCTCAGCCCCACCCACCTCACAGGGTGTTTTATTGCGGGGATAATAATGGCATACTTTGTAAACCACTCTGAGTGGGTGTTAAGTCATCCTGAAGGGCGGTATACAAATCGAATGTTGTTGTTGTTGTTGTTAGATATTGGGTTTAAAAAATAAACTGAAATGATTTTTCTGTACATAAAATATTATAGTATACATTTAAAAAATATTTTACACACATTTCAGGAAGCATCTACTTGCTTTATATGATTCTTCTTCCATTCCTTATCCAGTTTTTTTTTTTACTGTGTATGTAAGATTGCTAGGTGATACACACTACAGTTGTTTATCTATTAGTTTGGAAAAGTTTCCATTCCAAATCAACTTCACAAGCTCATTCTGACTCCAAAATTTGCCTTTGCTTTTTTATAACTAAGGTTTCCAGCAATTAAGTGACCTTACTCAGAAATGTTTAGATTGACGCAGCTAAACGCAGGGTAAGAAACACTATTGCTCATACAGCCCACCTCTCTCAATGAGTCAAGAAGTATTTTGGAATTGGTGTTCAAAGCAGAAAGAATAATTTAATGCATGCCCTCTAGTCTAGGTTCAGCTATGCTGTCCTCTTCTTTTTTTCCAATGATTTTTCAGTAGTCAAAAACATTTCATGGTTAAAGCCAGACAGAACGTTGAATTTTGACTGCATATTCTGAATATGTTGAGATCACCCACTAGTCTATATTGGTGATGGTAGCAGTGATACTGGAGCCCTGGGCAAAATTCAAAGATGGGGCCTCAGAATCACTGGGGGGCATGCTCCCCACTGCATGGCTGAAGCTGCTATCACCACAAAGAGGAGAAGAGGACTGCATGCTCCAGGGGCTGCTTTCTCCTCCTCCCCTCTAGGCTCCTGACAAGTGCCACAGGCTCAGTTCAGCTGGAGAAGGAGCTGCACTCACAGGCTCCTCTCCTCACCTTCTCAGTTTGGACTGCAGCTCCACTGAGTCAGGGAGCTGTTGGAGGTGGTGGCAAAGAGGTAGAGCATGCTTGAGGGGATGCTTCCCCTCCTTTACCCAGGCCCAGCTTTGGAGGCAACCTCCCCCAGCCCATCCCTCAACCATGGGAGGAAAGGAAGATGACCAGGCTCATCATAGCTGCTCTCTCCTGGGGCTGGCTTTCTCACCTACTGCCACCATGGCTGCTGGCTCAAGTGCCCAGTTAGCTCCCTTGCCATAGCTGCTGTCCCAGGTGGCTGGCTTGCTTGTTTGCTGCCACGGTGACTGCCAGTGTGAAGCCTCTAGAGTAGTATGGACAGCCTGTGCAGTGGTTAGGGCAGCTGGTTGCAGGATGGTGCCCCCCCCAGAGTGGGCCCTGGTCAGCCGCTTTGGATGCCCCATGTCTAAGACCACCCCCTGGTGGTAGAAGTTACAGGAACTTTGATGGTTAGTTTCTCTATACTGTCTCGAGTGCATAGTGCCAAGATTTTAAAGATTTCATTACAAAAAAGTTGTCAAGTATTTGCCATTGAAGGAGGAGAGTAGGACAGAAATGCCCTCTGTATGCAAAGCATATGCTTGAACACTGTCAAGCCTTTCCTCAATGTCTTTACAGTTGCACATAGTTCAGAGAAACTGGATTTAAAATGTATCAGGACTGCTTTAGTGTTCTCAAATATTCAGCCTTCTCAATAGTTCATAAAGGAATTATCTACAGTCAATGAGCATGTTGTTAAGCCTTATTAATTTTAGGCTTAATCATGAATGTCCTGGAAGACCAGTTCATATTAGCCATAGTCTTGACTAGCACAATCTACAATATTTTATTTTTTGTCATCAGAAGAAAGATGCAATACACCCAGATCCTCGGAGTCTGTACTGAAAATATTTAACATGCTGAAGGGCATGTATGTGCATGTTAAACTGTACTTCTGATTTTTTTATACTACTACTACTACTACATACATACATACATCACAGTCCACCAGATGTTTGGGCTAGATGTTTTTGATCCTTCACTGACTTGGATTTTATCCAAGAATCAAGGAGTTAGTGAGATATCTCCTTAGTATGTGGCATGTTCCAAGTAGTGCGGCTGTTTGCAGCTGTCCTGTTCTTATCCTGTCTATGCCAATATGGCCAAGGTTTCTAGTTAGTCCTTTTAGAATTGCACCTAGTGTTCCTATAATTACTGCAGTAATCATGGAATGCTTATCCCAGAGATGCTGAACTTCAAATCTTAGATCCTGATATTTTGATCTTTTCAATGTCTTTTTCTTCAATTTGACTGTTAATCTGCCATGTCGATCAGTTTAATCGGCTTTCAAACTTACTTTCAAACTTCTTATCTGTTTGGATTTTGAAATCCCAGAAGATCTTAACTTCCTCATTTTCAACAATTTGCTTTGGCTTATGTTCCCACTAATATTTCATAGATGCTAGCTCTAGGAAATGTTAGTGTGAACAGCTCTAGGATGCCAAAGCAGGCATTTAGGGGGTTGGGGGGCAGTGGGGTACCTACCTCCAAACTGGCGTTTTTTACTGAACTGGGCTTCAGCACAACCCACTAACCATGACATCATTTTCTGGTGTGACGGAAATGCTACAGGTTGCTCTGAAGCCCAGTTTAGTAAAAATCGCCACTTTGGAGACAATTTATACTGAACTGGGCTTTAGTGCAGGAGTGCATGCTTCTTCCCCCATGAGAGATAAATCAACCTTAATCTTTGTAGCTTGCTGCCAGAAAGAGAGAGGTCACTACAGACATCAGTGCTGAACTGGGGTTTGCTTACAAGTACCACTTTCCAAGTTTGCGGATCCAGCCACACTCCCTTTCAGTTTTGGAACCATTGTTAGCATTACATCTGCACCAATGTCTACATTCACTTTAGTTCAAACAAAATCACAATTCACAACCCTGGCCCAGGAAGCTAGTTTGGACAGCAGTTTGGGCTAACTATTATTAGAGTCAATGTCAGTGCAGATGTTTCACTAACCATAATAAGATGCAGCAGCATTAAAATGGAGGTGGGAATGTCCATGTAAAAATAGGTGGATGAGCGCATGGACTTGAAGTATGTGATTGACTGTCAACGACAGCTCAATGACAGCTCAGTGATTGGGGTTATAGACTGAACATATTAAACCCTCATGGGAAAAATCACGACTGAGGCAAAGTATATAAAATTATTATTATGTTACACCCAAACTTTTTTTTTTAAAAAAAAAATCATTTGTCCTGTGAAATGGTGGAATGGCTTTGATGTAGAATAAAGCAAAAATTCAACTCTGAGCACCTACCCCATGAGGCATTGCAACAGTAAAGTTTAATTAGTGAACTATTGTATTAACTTCTTTCGAGGCTTGATTCTGGAAAATAATAGAACGCTAGAACATTTAATAAGGTGGATATTTTTAATAAAAATATTTCTGTTCTGATGAGGACAGTTGAATAATCTGGCATACATTTAAAGCTTCAGCCTCAGTCTTGCAGACTCCAGGAAAAATAAGCGACCTGATGAGTATCTCTCGGGACGAGATATTTCTTTCACATAATATACTCTAGTGCAAGGAGCTGAGATAGATTTGCTATTATCTGGAAGAAACAGAGGAATACATAAGTCTTAATGGATTTTTTAAAGATACCTCATACTGGGATTCCTATTATGGCCACACATGTGCATACATGTGCATTAATGGATCTTAATCCAAATAAGTGTGGACAGGAGTGCAGTCTTAAGGTCAAACAGATATATCAGAGATGCTGAGTATATAGGATTCAGTGAGTTAACACTGCGAGTATTTTTCAGAACCATGGAAACAGCTTCAGTGCAGCTTCACCCACTATGTTGTTGATGTACAACTAAAGTTTTAAAAATTTACATAAAAATCTCCAAGAGAGATAACCAGTCATATTTAGTTCAATCTTACTGAAAACGGATCTCCCAGTAACACATGGAGGTGCTGGCAACCGTACCATGGAGGGGCCTCTGTGAGGTACAATATGAAAGACACTAGGCTTTGAAGCCTCCACTGTCACAGAGATTGTTAAAATATCTCCTTTGGCGATCATTTGCTATTCTGGCTGATCTCCAGTTGGGTTGGCAAGCGCAGTAAGGAGGGGTATATTATACCCCAAATTTTATCATATAATCTTTCACACATTCTTCTTCCATTTCAAATTTGTATGTTTTGGAAATAATATCATCATTTATGCAAAGATCTTTTTCAAACTCTGCCTTTTCATATTCAAAGCCCCATAGTTTTTTATCTAATTTAAACCTTTCTAGTAATTGTGCATAGAAAAACTATTAACATTTATAACCTTTAGCTATGAGATCTTCCTTTGTCTTCAATTTACAATCTCCTTGTGAGAACTCTAATAAGTCTCCATAGGCCAACCATCCCTGTTTAGTTATCATCAGGAAAATATCCCCATTCTAGAAGGCAATTCTCACTTCCAGAGTAGGCTAAAAGGAAATAAAATGCTTTGAGCACCAAGAATGGTGATGTGGATAATGAATGGAGTTTCTCCTTAGCTGAACACACTCCATTTTTAAAGGCTGCTTTACATGTGAGTGGTAAGAGCTGTGCATAATTCCCCCCCCCCTCCTGATATCAGTTGAAGAAAGAGATTCTCTCAGAGAGAACAGGTAACATCAGCAAGATTCAGGTCCAGCAGCGCCATAAAAACCAACTTGATTTCCCGGGGATGGTGTGTGGTGGGGAGGGAGAGTATATTAAGAGGCAGACAAATTTCTTTGCCTTTACCGCCTACAAAATTTATCTAGGTGCTACTAAACCCTTAGGTAACCAAGAGTGGACATGGGCACGAACGGAAAAAAAAAAAACCCAAACCCCAAACACCCTGTTTGTCGTATTGTTGAAGGCTTTCACGGCCGGAGAACGATGGTTGTTGTGGGTTTTCCGGGCTGTATTGCCATGGCATTGTAGTTCCTGACGTTTCGCCAGCAGCTGTGGCTGGCATCTTCAGAGGTGTAGCACCAAAAGACAGAGATCTCTCAGTGTCACAGTGTGGAAAAGATGTAGGTCATTTGTCAGACTGCACAGACTGCACAGGGAAGCCATTGAAATTCACAAGCATAAGCAAAACTTCAACAGGAAAGAAGAAACCTTAAGAATGAACAGAGCTTGGTTTCCAGTTCTGAAAAACACCAGGCTAACAAAACATTCTATCCCCGACAATAGCCCTGCAGAGAAGATTAGCACACCAAGTACCAATCCATATGCAAAAGAACCTCCTCAGGATACAGTGAAGCCTCCCGCCATTAGCATTCTACACCCTGGGAAACTCTTACAGGATGACTCAGCTCAACCCCACCCCTCCTGAGTAGATACAAATGACCTACATCTTTTCCACACTGTGACACTGAGAGATCTCTGCCGTTTGGTGCTACACCTCTGAAGATGCCAGCCACAGCTGCTGGCGAAACATCAGGAAATACAATGCCAAGACCACGGCAATACAGCCCGGAAAACCCACAACAATCACCCTGTTTGTCGTTTGGTGCCATCCACGAACAACGAACAACGAACATGGACTGTTCCCAGACATGTTCGTTGTTCGTGGGGGCCAGAACCACGCCCACCCCAAAAATCCCCCCACTCAGCCCCCTTCCCCATAAACCCACTTACCTGACCCTTTAAAGATCCCTTTAAACTATCAGCTGGCAGGCGGCAGGGGAGGATTCCCCCCTGCCGCCTGCCAGCTGATAGTTTAAAGGACCCTGTCCTGCCACGTGCAAGGAGCAGGGCCCTTTAAACATCCAACAAACTGACCTTCCCAATGTCCAATACCCACCAAATTTGCAGGGGACATAGTCCTCACTGTCCTCTGAAGACCCCCCCCCCAAGTTTCAGAGAGATTGTACCCCAGGAAAGGCATGATCCATGGGTCTCCCTGTTGGCTGTCATTTTCTCTTCACAGTGGCAAAAATGAGACTCTCTGCTGGAAGTACTTTGAAGGGTTAAAGCCAGAAGGAAAGCCAGAAGGAGTTCAGACAGAGTTCAGTCCCTCCCTCCCTCCGGTTGCCAAGGGGATTGATTGCAGCAGGCGCCAGACTGTCTGGCTTGTTGAATGGCTGCCGAAGGCAATGGACAAGGCTTTTAATGACCACCTGTTCATTTAGGATGGGGCCTCATGAACAGCTTGCTTGAAAACAGCAGATTGGGCTGTTCGTGGGTTTTTTCTGTTCGTAATGCTGTTCGTGCCCATGTCTAACCAAGAGTAAGTTTGGGGGACTATTGAATTAGTGAAATCTTTCTAGTAAAACCATAAAACAATCTATAGCTAGAACCTTCCACACAGCAGTCATAAATAATAGAACTGCAGCTGACATAGATAGCAGCCTCAATAGCCCAGACAAGCCCAAGCTAAGCAGGGTCAACCCTGGTTACTGCTTGGATGGGAGCCCATCAAGTAAAACCAGGGTCACTATACAGAGGCAGGGAACGGCAAACTGACGTCTGCTCATCTCCTGCTTTGAAAACCCCAGCAGGGATCACCAAAAGTTGGTTGTGACTTAATGGCTCTTTATTATTAGTCTACATAGATGTGGAAGAAAACATAGACATTTTATTAACTTCCTAAAATTCAAAAGAGAAACATTTTGGAGGATGTCTTAGGGTAGTAAAAATAAATTGAAGCCTTGTGGCACATTAAAATCACTACACGTTGTGTTAAATTTTTGTGGACTAAAATGATATGCTGTAAGATTCCACAACACACTAACTGAGGGCCAAGCTACACATGACGAATGACACTTGAATGGCAAGTGTATTTCTCCCTGTTAACTTGCCTTTCACTCAATCCACTTGCCGTTCAAGTGTCATTCGTCATGTGTAGCTTGGCCCTTAGTGTTGGCTGCCACCTAGAAGTATTTTATTAGGGTCAATATTCCATGACTAGAAAACGCTTTGAGATGAGGTACTGCAGGTCAATCTCTAACCTGGATAGCCCAGGCAAACCCAATCTTGGTCTTGAAGCTAAGCAGGGTTGGCCTTGGTGAGTAATTGGATGGGAGACCTCCAAGAAAGACAAGGGTCATTATGCAGAGGCAGGCAATGGCAAGCCAACCTCTGCTCATCTCTTGCCTTGAAAACCTCATCAGGGATTGCTGTAAGACGGCGATGACTTGATGGCACTTTCCACCATCACTGCAGATGAGACTTTCCTGAGAGATTGCATTTAGAACAGGGATTCCTTGGAAAGCGAGAATTGCGGTTCCCATAAGGGAAGGTGATTCTTCAGTGCAGGATTTTTTCTTAGAGCAGGGATAAATCTTACCAGGTTTAGGCTGAGGAAAGAGTGAAGCTGCAGTTCTACCCACATTTGCTTGGGAATGAACCCTTTTGAACTTGAATTTGACTTCTGAATAGACAAGCATTGCTCAGGCTGTTAGGAAACTGATGCTTGGAACTGTTTCACAGACAAAAGTCACGTGTAACTCCAGTGCAGATTTTATCTTCAGACACCCTTGGAAAACTGCATTGTTTTTATAATTAGATGTAGTTGAGGATTCCTGCTGAAGCTAATATTAGTTTTTTTGAGGTAATACTGTATGTTGTATAAGTCCTGCAGAAGTATTTATGTATGTATGGATTCACTGTAAAAGTAAACCAGCTGAACTAGGATTGCCCCTATCCCTATATTTGATTCAGGTGGTGGTAGATAGCTGGCTGTGGGGATAGTGGACGAGGTGTTCTTTGGTACTGCTAGAGTGACTTGAGGTAATTGTTAGCTATCACTGAAAACCAAAATGCCAGACTTTCAGCCTCGAGCATATTCCCGCCCATTTATAATAGAGCTTTGCTATGTCACAAGACAGTCTAGTGTATGGTATGTCCACGCTGTAGAATCCTTGTTGCTTAGCCCAGTGAGAGGACTGGGGTGGGGTCATTCTCAAAAGATGCCAGCTTTCATGGAAAGCTCAATCTGTAAGTTTACCAGAGTACAGGTCAGGGATCAATTAAGAGGAAGGATTTAGTGTTTAACGTGAGTCCATTGGGTGAATTTCCCACTGCCTATTCCACAGTCACTGCTCTTGCATCCCCAGACTGACAGTTTGCACCCGACTGTCTGACAGGGGAGATGGAGGGAGTTATGCACCCCCCCCCAGGGGGAATGATGCATATAAACATGCAATATAATCGCAGACATGCAAGTTACATGCTATTTCCTAAGAAACAAATAATGATTTAAAAGGTAAAGCATGAGGATTGGCGTTCCAGGACTGACATTGGCAATTAGAGCTGCGTAAATCCCAGCTGAAAATTTCTCTGTTGCCCTAAGTCCAAATGCCTTCAAACAGCATAAGGAGAGGAGAGGAGAGGAGCCATATGAACAAGTTGGGATTGTCATAGTGGCCTAATCCAGAAACCCCAGAGGGAATAAAAATATTCCCCCCCCAGCCAAACTTGAGCATGGACATGACTAATTTCGACAAGAGGGCTCTCAATCTGCCCTTGAGCATTTAAAGCATGCAGGGTGTAATAAGTGTATTGTACTCCAGAAGCATCATCAGCAATGTTAACTAGAAATATGACATTATGACCAGTTTGAGATCCACAGTAAGTAACATGATCTAAAAAGGTTTAGCGAGCAGGCCCTAAAATGACTATCTGCTGTCCCATGGTTTAACAGCCAAAAAGACTGGAACTTTAAATCTCTAGAAGGCCTTCTAGAACTTTTGACTCAAGACGAGTTACTCAAGGCTATGCAAGTGTCTAGAATCTTGTCTGTTCCTACCTGCCTATGTTCATTTTAACCCAGGTGAACATGTGTCCTGTAGCCCTAGTCCATGCATGTGGTGTAGTCACGGTTGTGAGTGTCCATAGTCATAATCAGCAAGTTGTCATTGCAGAGCATCGATTTTGGGTGGCTTCCACTTCCCTCTCCCTTCTTTTTGCTCTAAGATCCGGCTTACACCCAAACTGTTTTGCTTTTAATATGGCATGTTTAAAATTCTCCCATTTTTCTCTCCCCTTAACTTCCTACTCCTCCTCTCCATGCATGATTGAGCAACTGAGCAAAAGTTCAGAAACATGCCTGATACGTGAACTTGAAAAGAACAGGGTGTGGGGGGATACTTGTTCTCCAATTTGGCTTGGCAATAAAGAGCAAATTGGGTAAAATTTGGCCATTTCCAATTGAAAATGCAATTTGGGGCTTTCGGGGGGGGGCATTTTACAACCAAATATTACCAAATTTTCTGGGGACCTACTTCTAGCAGTTTTCTAACGACTGCCCAAGTATTACAAAGATTGGACTTTGGGGGTCCACTTTAGGGGCCCCAAAAGAAGGTGCCCCCAGCCACCTTCAATGTCCATTATTCCCTGTGGGGAAAACTATGGAAGCTATCTCGGGGCTGGGGTTGCATTTTGCAAGCAAAATCTTCCAAATTTGCAGGAGACCTACTCCAGACTGTCCTCTAAAGATCTCCCAAGTTTCAGGGATTTTGAAACCTGGGAAAGGCATGATCGATGGGTTTCCCCAGTTGCTGTCATTTTCTCTCCACCATAGTAAAAATGGGATGGCTGATGGCACCTTCTTTGGGAGGGGGGCTAAAATGGCTCCCCAAGGTCCAATCTCCCTGAAACTTGGGGGATCTTTATAGGACAGTTAGTAGTAGGTCCCCTGAAAAATTTGTAGATTTATTTTGCAAAATGGCACCCCCATCCCCCTGGATAGCCCTCATAGATTTCCCCATAGATAATAATGGACATTGGAGGTAGCTGGGGACAAACAGACAGGAAAGGGTTGATTCTGGCTGACAGCAAGAAACACTGCCGTGGCTTCCAATGTGGGGATTGCCCACCTCCCTTTACATAGATGCCTGCCTTCCTGGTGGGCAGAGCTGCAAGATCTCAGCAGAGGTGTGGAACCCTCGTTTTCTGCATCCCCCCCTGCCAGGAGACTCAGTTTTTTTTCCTGATATGTCCAATTGAGTAAACTAATCTCCCTCTTAGAAAAGCTGCAGAGGAAGGTTTGAGCTTGCACAAAGAGAAGGTGCATCATAGGATACCATTAGGGGTGTGCGCTTTGGGTTTTTAACTTCGGGTTAACTTCAGGTTAACTTCGGGTTTTAAAGCTTCAGGGGCCTGGGGTTAAGTTTAAAGGGCCCTTTCACAAGTGGCAGAGCCCTTTAATCTTCAGCTGGAAGGTGGGGGGAATTCCCCCCTGCCTCCCAGCTGAAGTTTAAAGGTCCCTGCTGCTTACAAGTGGCAGGAAAGGGCCCTTTAAACTGTTTCATTCCCTAGCTTACCCTCCACCCCCCACTGTGGCACTGTGGAGAAGGTGGCCCTCCCGCCTCCTTGCCAGCCTCCAGCACTGATGTCAGTGGCCCTCTCTGCTGGCCAGCCAGCCATGACTGTATGATGGTGGCCGTCTCTGCCAGCCAGCCAGCCACACTGACCATGCTGACAGCAACTGCGCAGTGATGGCAGCGGGAGAGGCCTTCTACCCACATGGTTACTGGCTGTGCTGGCAGGCTGAAGCAGTGGGGAAGGTCTTCTCTACTGGCTAGCTGGCCAGCTCAGCAGCGGCTCCAGCATTCCACCCGCTTCAGATTTCAGGGTTTTCCGGATCTTTTTCCCGCTTCGGGTAAACTCAAAGTGGGAAACCCAAATCTTTTTTGCGCGCACACCCCTAGATACCATCTCTCATCTGGAACAAATGGGGAAGAAACACATGCCAATCCGAGCACGGGATTGAGTGCAGTGTGGCCACAGTGTGTGAGTGAACAGGAAAGCAACGGGGAAACATGTGTAAGTGCATTCATGTGTCATATGCGTGTAATTCATTTCATGTAGTTTGGCTCTCAGGATCAAAAGAGAAATTAATTAAGAATCTGATAACATGAAGAAGAAGAGCAGAGCAAGAGAAATATTTGCTACCAATTGTAACAGTTTGTTTATCTGTGTCTCATTAAGGCTTCTAAATTTCATTTGAAATATCTGTTTATATATCAATTGAAATTTGCTTAGACTGCATTTAGACTGCTTTTCCTTTTTTCTAATTTTTATGAAACTTCAATCAATTATTATAAGCTACAAGTTATATCCTTATCTTTCTGGCATCTTTCCACGCAAATGAAGAGATCAAACAAGATTTTCAGCTCTTCATTAAATGTTATTATTTACTTTTTGCTTGGATATTTGTCTTCAAAATAATCTGAACTAGGTTTTAATTTGCAAACTTTGTGTTTAAGTATTTAATTGGATACAGTCTATAACACGGAGATAAGCTGCCATTTTATTTGGCAACCTAATTTACTATTAAGGAATACAAAATTATTTTATAAATAGTGTCCAATATACACCAAGGAAGACTGTCAAAACTGAATATTTATCTTTCTTTGTTTTAATTCTTCACCTCCTTCCTTCTTTAAAGATGGAATTAGGAACTACAACTGACTTTATTTTGCTCTGTTCTTGGGGTTAATTTTTAATTCCATTTTCTTGCTTCTGGATTACAAAATGTTATATTTTATATGACTGACTGAACTATATTTTGCCACAAAGGATTGAAAGCTATAAAACATATCACTGGACTTTTTTGAAACTTGTATTCCCTATTTTTTCTAGAATTACATCGCTGAACAATTAAAACAATTAAAAGTATCTGTTGATTGGATTGCTAACTGTTTAGAATTCATTGATAAAACTTTGCTACCACTTGCTGGTTGAAGATTGAACAGATCTTTAATATTTAGAATCTAAAGAAGAAAATCCCTTTTCTCATCTATTGGCTGAAAACTGGACCAATTTCAAGATAAAATTTAAATTGTTATAGGAGATTTAAATTTGTATTTCCTAAATAGTTAATATTGATATCTATATCAAATATTAATGCTTATTAATTGTTGTGATTGTTAATAAAAATTCAAGAGGAAATATGTTTGTATAAAAAAGTAGCTAATATATGGTGCTAACTATTGTCAGAAACTGTTTTAACCTAAGTAACGCCATATTTAATCCTGTAGTGTTTAGTCTTCTTTCCCTCCAGGCAACACCTGCAAGAAGCCGATTCCATGGGAAAGGATACTGTCTTATCTGCTATCTCGACCTTGGCCAGCTCAGCGCTCCTCTGAGAAGTTCTGCTGTTTGAACTCGGGGGGGAGGCTGGGCTCCGGGAGCATGAAATGTAACAACCTTTACTCTGTGTTTCATTCCTAGCAATACTTTGCTCGGCCAGGATCTCTAATCCTGGAATATGTACATCTGGACTTGAATGCTGTCTTTCACAATAAACCTTTTGAAATCAAAAGACCTTGTCTTCTTGCAGAAGGGAGTGAGGCAGACTATCAGGTTTGGAATGCCATAGTCTGACAACTATATGATAATATTAATTAAGTTTAAGATTGGTTAAGATCAAAAATAAGAATTAATACAAGAACTCCAAGCAAGCTCCCTGACAGAAGCAGACCAGAGAATAAAAATCTTAGAAACAAAGCTCAGGAGCAACCATCTAAGGTTCCATGGAATTCCAGAAACTTTTGGTGATTTGGACTTGGAGAACAGATTTTGAAAGCTACTACAAGATTATTTGCAAGTGCATGGTGATTTCCCAGAAACTGAGCAGTTTTAAAAGAATCAATTCAAAGTATGCAAGTCAGAACAAGGTACTTTGAGACATATTAGTTACTTTTACCCGTAAAATTTGAAGGATGCAATGTTATTGCAACATAGAAGAGAACCCCTAAAAACTGAAGGAGAAGAAATACAAATATTGCAAGATTTAGCACCAAATATAATAACGAAACAAAAATAATTTGGAAATTGGAAGTGAGTGCTGAAGCAGAAGCAAGTAAGATTCTGTTGGAAAATTCACTTCGCCCTAGAAATATTCTTGACTAAGGGCAAGAAAATAGTAACAGGTAAACAAACAGAAGCACTTTTACAAGAGCTGGAAGTGAATGACACTGATTGAAGTTTGAGTTCAGAAGATAGGGGGTTTTCAACCAGAGAAGAGGAAGGAGAGATCAGCAAAAGAAAGGAGAAAAAAGAAAGGGAGGGGAATGAATGTACTTAAAGTAATTTCAGTGAATTTGAATGGTTTAAATTCGCCCCCTAAAAGGTCAAGAAACTTTAATCAATTGAAATTAAAAACAGATATATTATGCATTCAAGAGTATTAAAAATGATTTTTGAAAACTTTTGCCAAATATTATTAGACTTTCAAGAATGGGAAATTTTAATATTTTGAGATATGAATGGGGTGCTAGATTCCAAAAAAAGACAAATCAAAAAACCTTAGAGGGTAACGCCCAAAATGAGTAATCATATGAGTTTCTTAGAACTCAAAGATGTTTGGAGACTATTGCACCCAAATGAAAGAGACTATATGTATTTCTCAGACACCAATCATACTCCAGAATAGACAGGTGGTGTTGGGTATCAAAAACCCCTAATCACAAAAGTGAAAAAATCAGATTCTTCCGAAGGTTTTAGCAGCTCATAATCCAACGGCGTTAACTTGGAAAAATAGAAGTAAGAAAGAAAGGAGATGGAGATCAAATGACACTGGATTATTGCAAGACAAAGTAATACAAAAAATTTAAGAAAGATCTGACAGAATATTTCAAGTTTATTATTTGTTTGTTTGTTTGTTTATGTCATTTATAGTCTGTCTTTCTCACTGAGACTCAAGGCAGATTACATAGCATGAGATTAGTACAATCAGTATCGGGGAGATTTCCATACTGTATCAAGGACATTTCCATACAGTGTTAAGGGCATTTCCACAACAATGTCATAGGATTTTACAAAGGCGTAGCATTAGCAAGAATCCAATACAGAGCTGAAGAATTGTTGAAACAGAACATAATCAATTCTAGGACTGACATTAAATAAACATGAAGTACAGGTAGTATAAAAGTATATATTCAAGCAACAGATAATATGCAAGGCAATGTAGTGGTGAAGTTTATGGTCCCTAACTCATTAGTGTAGCATTTGAGACCCCTCCCTATAATACTTCCCTCTGATCTGAGTAAAAAGTTTTTTTGAATAATTCAGTTTTGCATCATTTGCAAAAAGCCAAGAGAGTAGGGGCTGTCCTGACCTCCTCAGGCAGACTGTTCCATAGGGTGGGGGCCATCACAGAAAAAGCCCGTGTGCTTAAATACTACTACTAGTAGTAGTTAAATAATACTACTAGTTAAATAATACTACTGATGTCAATGCAACGACAATATAGGAAGCTAGTAAAGCCTATATCAGAGGAATTTTATTGGCAATAGCTGCATGAAATAAAAAAGAAAAGCAGGAGACTATAAAGAATATAACAGAAAAATTGACTACATTGGAATGAGAAAACAAGATTACTGGCAATAAGAAAAAATTGAAGGAAATGAAGCAATTAAAAACCAATTAGACATTGGAAGTAGAAATGCAGAAAAAAATCGATATATTTAAAACAAAGCTGCAAACAAACTCAGAAGATATTTAGGATACTGTTTAAGAAGAGAGGAAAAATGGAGGATACCTGACATTAGGAAATGAAATCAAGTAGTTTATGCAGAACAAGAAATGAAGGTGCAAATAAAAAAAATCTTTTCATATCTTTATAAATAAGAATCTATAGATGAAATGGAGATGGAGAAGTATTTATCGAAAGTATCAATTAAAGAATTTACAACTGAACATAGAAGAATCTTGAATCAAGCTATAACAATACAAGAGATTAAGTATGCCATCAAAACTAAAAATAAGTAAAGTGCCTGGCCTGAACAGATTGACAGCAACATGCTTCAAAGATATATTAGCAATACCCTTACAAAGAGTAATGAATGAGATACAAGACAGAAAGTAACCAGTAACATGGCAAGAAACTAATATAATCTTAATATATAAAGAAGGGATTGATCTATTATTACCAATTTCATTATTGAATATGGACTATAAAATTTTTACAACAATTGCAGAGAGATTGTTGCAGAGAGATAAAATGCACCTCTCAGTCTTCCCCTCAAATTTCACTCATGTTGCCAATTTCCCTGTGGGGCCTGGCTTTCCTGTGTGGCTGGCAGGCTCCTGCCTGCTTGCACACCCTCTCTCTGATCCGTCAGCTGTGGAACTGTGTTCTGAGATAAAAATCAGGTAAAGGAAACTGCAGACAGTTGAAGAAAGCTGGTAACTGGATTTAAAATAGTTAAATACCGTGGCAAAGCACGGGTATCAAGCTAATTATTTATATATGTATAACACTTTCATGCGCTTTAGTAGTGTGAATCTTGGGGAGGAAGAATTTTTTGTTCAGCTTCTTTATTGAGTCAAGCCATCTAATTTTAGGTCTTCCTCTTTTCTTACTGCCTTCTACATTTCCTAGCATTGTTGACTTTTTGAGAGAAGCTTATCTTCTCATAATGTGACCAAAGTACGATAGCCTCCATTTTGTCATTTTTGCTTCTAGGGACAATTCAGGCTTGTTTTGATCTAGTACTCACTTATTTGTCTTTTTGGCCATCCAAGGTATCTGCAAAAGTCTCCTCCAACATCACATTTCAAATGAATTAATTTTCTTCCTGTTTGCTTTCTTCACAGTCCAACTTTCACATCCATACATTGCAATGGGTAATACCATTGTTTGGCTTTTCTTGATCTTGGTTCCCAGAGAGACATCTTTATCTTTAAGGATCTTATCTAGTTCCCTCATAGCTGCTCCTCCAAGTCTCAATCTCCTCCTGATTTCCTCGTTGCAGTCTCCCTGTTGGTTGATGATTGAGCCAAGGGATAGAAAATCTTGGAGAATTTTAATTTCATCATTGTCAACTTTGAAATTGTGTAACTCCTCAGTAGTCATTACTTTTGTCTTCTTGATGTTCTGATGTAATCCTGCTTTGGTACTTTCTCCTTTAACCATCAATGGTTGTTTCAAGTCTTCACTATTATCTGCCAGTGACATGGTGTCATCTGCATATCTCAAATTGTTAATGTTCCTTCTGCCAAATTTTACTCCAGCTTCTTCTAGATCTACTCCAACTTTCCTTATGATATGCTCTGCAGAGAGGTTGAACAGGTAGGGAGATAATAAGCATCCTTGTCTGACACCCTTGCCAGTTGGAAACCATTCTGTCCCCATGTTCTGTTCTAACAGTAGCCTCTTGTCCAGAATACAGGTTGTGCATCAAAACAATCAGATATTGTGGCACCCCCATTTCTTTTAACACTATCCATAGCTTTTCATGATCACCACAATCAAAAGCTTTGCTGAAATCTATAAAACACAGTGATCCACGCCCGCGATTCAATAAGATGAAGACCCAACTCGGCGCAAAGAGTAAAATAAGCTACAGAATTGGGGAGGCCGAGGATCCTGCATAGGAAGATAGCATTAATGCATTCTACCTCGTTATTGAAGTTCTGGATCCACACAAGAATCCCATACAGCAGGCATGAGATGACTGTAGCCTGAACAATCTGGAGTGCTGCTGGGACAAATTGGTTACCTCTTTGATGAGAGAAGCGTGTTATGGCCGCAATCTTATTCCTGGCCAAGATGAGAGAGTGGTCCCGATGAGAACATCAGTTTAAGTTATACTGGAACAGGATGCCAAGGTATCTGAATGATTTAATCTGCTCGATTTCTTTTCCCTCTATTCTCCAACAAATGTGCTTCCAGGATTTAGAAAAAAACAATATTTTTGTCTTATGAAAGTTTACAAAAAGAGTTTTGTCTAAAATAGGCCATGAACCCTAATAGAAAACGCATTAGGCCTACCCTAGAAAAGGAGAGAATCACAGCATCATCCGCATATAATAGGATAGGTACCGAAAAGGAGTTCAGTTTATGGGATGGCCATCAAGTTTTACTGGAAGAGAGATCAGAAAGAAAAAGGTTAAAAAGAAAGGGGGCCCAAACACACCCCTGTTTAACGCCCTTAGTCACAGGAATTTTATGAGCAAGGGACCCTCTCCTGTCAAATCTAATCTGGCAATTGGTTGCAGAATGGAATGTATGGAGCAGAAACAAAAGACGTTGGCCCATACCTAATCTGTGAAGTTTCTCCCATAATAGGGGCCTATTAATAGAATCAAAAGCTTTACGGAGGTCAATAAAAGTGGCATAGAGCTTTCCGCCTAATTAATGGGAACATTTTTCAGTTTAGAAGGCTAGAGTTATACAATGATCCAAGGTGGAATGGTTTGTCATGAATCTGATTTGCTCTCTACCTGGTAGATTATGCTAAAAAAATACCTTTTTTCAGTGTTGTTTGTATATTCTAGGACTGAGTGCTGCACACAACACAGATTTCAGACGGTGGAGATTATTTCCCAGCAATTTAGTACTTGTAATTTGAAATGTATTATACTCTGTAACAACTGACAAGCGGCCCTTAGGGGGGAAATCTGAAAACTCTCAGAGTTTCAGTCTAAACTTGGAATTTGCTTGTTAAATTCCCAGTAGATCAGTGATACAGCATTTTTACCTAGATAACCAGAGACGAGTAATGAAAATGATGCCTCATTACTCACAGAACCAAAACACTGGAAACAATTAGGTTTTATTTCTCCTCATCTTCTTATTGGCTTATCTGTAACAATTCTGAAGTAATTTTTCTCTGCAGCTTGGGCGCTGTCAGATAATATTATATGTTCCCCTATTTTTTAAAAAATGTTTTATTTTTATGTGCACCATGTTAAACTCAGAAAAAATGCATTCACTGAAGCTCATTATTAAATCCTAGTTTTAATCACACTTACCGCAATGGGTCAGAAATACTCCTGAGACTCGAACATGAGCAGGAAGGTATCGCTGGACGGTGGTCCATGCCAGCTGAACATTGATTCATTCTCGATTCAGCTGTGATTAGTTGGAAGAACGAGCACGTTTCAGGGGACTTTATCATAGTGGTAGCTGGATCAGGCCCTCCGTTTAATTTTTTGCAATAACATTGTATATTGTAATTAAAACCTGAAACTTTTTAAACCAGTGTTTTGTTGTATAAGAAAATAACTTCTTGTGTGCTTTTCAAGCTCTACTGGAGAATGATTTACTCTTTTATGGAAAACAGGTTAACTGCATGTACATCCAGAGCAGGAAGAACAGACCAAAAATTTATGGTGTGGTGCTTGGTGAGCAACCTTGGGCCAGCCACACACTCTCAGCTTAACCCACCTCACAGAATTCTTGTGAAGATAAAGTGGAGGAGAGAATGATGGAAGATGCTTTGGGAGAAAGGTGAGGTATAAATGAAGTAAAAAAAATATCTGTCTTTGAATATGAGATGGATTATGTGTATGGGACCTGCAATTTGTATCCATTGCAAAGTGAAGAAGTTCAGCTCCCACAAGATATGGCATCTGTGAGCTTTTGGCTGGCTTTTGGTTTAGCAGCTAGATGGTAAAGGTTTCCCCCCCCCCCCAAATCCTCTGGGTACTGTTTTATTTCCTCCATTGTTGCTTGTTGTTATGCTATACTTGTGGTTTTACTTGGAATTTATTTTGCAAACTGCTTTTAACCTTAGAAAAGCAGAGTAAAACACTTGAAAAAATTGGAACTTTTCAGGTTTGGATTTCAGAAAGGGTTTCTGTAACAGTTATCTGGATCATTCTGGTCTCCAATACCATTTCAGAATTAGAATTTGTTTTTTTGTTTTTTTAATGTTGAAAAATTTAGGTCAAATAGTCCCTGATGGGGGGGGACTCTTTATGCAACCTAAGGATATATGGGTTAGATCCAGACTCAGCAGAACTTCCCTCCTCCCACTGCAGCCCACTTATCTCCACCAAATGCTGCTCCAGGCCGATGGGACACTCAGGAATGAAAGGGTGATATGTAGCAGGAGAGAGGAAATTGCCAGTTTAGTCTGGATCCAACCCTATGAAACATCAGGGAATGGCTAGGGAAGACAGAAATGTAGAATAAAATATGTTAGATAACATAATATTGTCCCAAGATTTAGGTGGGTAGCTGTATTGGTCTGCAGTAGAACAGCAGGATTTGAGTTCACGAGACAAAATATACTCGAGTTATATGGGTAATTCAAGTGTATTTTGTAATTCAAGTGTATTTGAGTGTAATTTGAGTGTATTTTGTCTCGTTTGATTTGACCCTTAGAGACCAACAAGATTTTGAGAGTGTAAGTTTTGAGAGTCAGAGCTCCTTTTCAGAAACACCTGAAGTCATGTCCTGGTGCCTGCTCAGGTCATGTTTCTGGGAGTGGTGCAGTAGGGATCTTGACTAGGATGATGGCTGGAGGAGAGCCTGCTGGCCCCCACGAACAGCCAACCATGAACATGTTTGTGAATAGGGCCATGTTCGTGGTTGTTTGTGAGTCCCTGTTCATGGATGACAATGAACAATGAACATAATGTTCAGTTTTTTTTCTGTTTGTTCCCATCTCTAGTGATGGCTGGAGTTCAGGTGATATAGTAGGACTCTGTAGTTTGGCATATAAACAGTACTATCATGAAAAGTATATCTTTTGTCCTGGGATACACACTCCAAATGTACTGTCCCACTAGCTGCACCACATACTCCTGTCTCATCCTGTTCTCAGGTCATCTGATTAACTCCTACTACCACATGGCACAGAGTAGTAAGTGGCAGTACTGCAGCCCAAGCTCTGCTCACGACCTGAGTTCGATCCTGGCGGAAGCCGGGTTCAAGTAGCTGGCTCAAAGTTGACTCAGCCTTTCATCCTTCCAAGGTCAGTAAAATGAGTACCCAGTTTCCTGGGGATAAAGTGTAGATGACTGGGGAAGGCAATGGCAAACCATCCCGTAAAAAGTCTGCCAAGAAAACGTCGTGATGCGACGTCCCCCCATGGGTCAGTAATGACTTGGTGCTTGCACAGGGGACTACCTTTACCTTTAACTACCACATGAATACTGCAAAAATAACAACTGTTAAGCTCCACATCATTTTGCTGAAGATAATCTCATGTTCAGATCCCTGAGTTGCTGTGTACTCCTTCTTGCAGACACATATTTGGTTGCACAGATAAGCAGATCTGATAGATCCCCCTATTGGGAATATATATTTAGTTTGGTTTAGTTCAGTAACTTAGCAGAGTAACAAAGCAGTGTTATTTTAGTCAGAAGCGTTTAAACCCTTAAAAACGTGCATTAATTAATTAACCTTCAGACAAAATCATAGAAAGACAGAACTTACAGTTTATTGTAGCAGATTTCTTCCATAGCAATATCTTCTGGTAATAAGAAGGAAAAAATCCTAATCTAAAGAGTTACATTCTGTATTCTAATGCCACGGCCTGAAAAAGTAGGCGGCGAGGCTGGAAGTGGGTCTGTGGACAAAAAAAACGCTCCATAGTGGAGCATGGAGAATTTACATCCTTTCTCTTTAGAAGACCATGTGGGAAGAGAAAATTTCCCAAGAGGCACAGAGGCAAGAGAGGAGGAGTCAGTAGGCGTTCCCACCTTAGACAAGAGAGTGGCAGATTGCTAGATTTATACATTACATTCAAAGAGACATGCAGCGCCCCCAGTGTCCAAAGGCAGGCTGAGTCGCCTATTCCAACACCACCCCCACCCCCATATCTCCAGTCCATTGTTACATCAACTATCAGTTTTAAGCACAATGGTTGGCTTTCAGGTCAGATGGTAGAATACAGGTTTGGAAGATTCATCATAGGATGAATCACATCCCATTTTTCCTAAGTTCTTTCTATGTCTTTTGTTATTGAGAACTGAGAAAATTTAAAACAACAATCAGGAGTTTTCAAAGACAATGTAAACAAGCAGGATGTACTTTTTTTTTAAAAAATGAGGAACATATACACAGTGTCCCTTACAAACTGTAAGCCTGCTGAGCCAAGAGGAAAGATGAGGTAAACATATTTACATAAATAAGAACATTTGAGCAGGACATGTAACAGTAACATTTGACAAATATTTTAGTCTTTATTGTTGCTGAAAGTTTGATAGATATTTTAACCCTTACTGTTATTATAGTGCAATTGCTGTTATTAACTATGAAGCCAAATACTAACCATTAGTAGTCCTCCTTTAAATCCTCTTATTTTCTCTTGCTCCAAAGGGGCTGCAATAGAGATCTTCAATTTAGGAACTCCTGTGCAGTCAGCAGAAAAATCTAGTAAGACTGAACAATAATATGAACAATGATAAACTGAGAGAGCGAGCAGCCTTCTTTAGCCATTTATGTCCTCTCCTATGAGAACAAGAAAATATGTAAAATGTTGTGTCCAATGTATCTGTGATGCTAGAATGAATAAAGACATGCTAATTCAAGAGTGAATCTGGCCTAAAAGTTCGTGTATGTGTATTAAACTTTTATTTGGCAACAAAGCGCAGTGGAAGTAGTTTTCTCAATCTTTGCAACTTACTCTTTTCAAGAGTCTCAGCATTTGTTGCCACATTGGGATTTATAAAGAAATGGTTAATGATTCTTTTCCTAATTAAACTCATTCCTGGTTAATGGCTTTCCTTGTTCATAATGTACAAGTATTCCTTTGGCACCACTAATGCATTCTAACATTCTCTAATGTCCATCTTATGCAGTTTGTAAATCTGCAAGCATACAGAAAAAGATGAGACCACTAAGGAGATGGCTGGATTATATATTTTTAAAAGGCTCCATTCCTGTGCCTTAAAAATCATTAATATCAGTAAGAGTCATTCCCCAGTAAATGTAATTAAGATAGGCATGTAAGAATTTGACTACTATATGGAATGAAGGTCTTCATCCAATAGTGCTACAAAATCTGCCCTGAGCCTGCACGTGTTGGGAGGGCGGAATACGAATCTAATCAATTAAATTTAATTAATTAAAAGCAAAGGAAAAACTATCTCATTCTTCCAGGAATCCTAAGATATAGTTGGATGACCTGTGATGTTGCTACCTTGCTGAAGTTAGCAGGTCTCTGTCTGGTCTCAGTCTTATGGGTGACCTTCTAGGAACGAGTGCATGCTATGATAAAAGAAAAAGGTGCAGAGAAAATGCTATTCTGTGATAAAAATGAGCTTCTGTATACACACTCCTACTAACACCACACAAACCTGAGAATTACCCTTGGACAGTCATATCCTACCAGTCCTTGCTAACTGGATTTACAAAAGTGAAGGTCCCTGTAGACAAGCTCCCAGCCCAAGCTGATTGTAGAACTGGGGCTGTTTTGTACAGGGGAGGGTGATACTTTGGACCAAAAATTGTTTATGGTTGTAAAGGTCTTTAAACAGCACTTTGAATGGGAAACTAACTGGAACATGATGTGGTTGATGTAGCTTTACTATTATATGCTCATTATAGTGTTACATCATAAAAGCCAACAACCAGAAAAACCTTTCTCCCAAAGAAAAACTCACACATATATAAAAAGGTTAGAGCCAGGATAGTATTACAGAAAAACCTCTAAGTAGCCACCCACCTTATTTCTGATTATCATGAGTGGAAGAATTTGGAAGATCTTCGTTCTTGGGAGCAAACAATCATTCAGCAAACTGTGTGGGGCTTTACACGTTATACAGTTTATAAATGGTGTAAGTCTCTGCTCTTAAAGACAATACCTTAACATTGGTTTCAATGGGCTTAGACTGGAGTAACTCTGCTTAGGATTGCACTGTAAAAGAATTAGTCATATACAGGCAGAACTTGCCTATCAAAGGGCTATTTAAAAAAGCTTAATGGAACCTCTGTGCTCCGAGACAGCACACTTTTGCATTTCCAGTGCTGTTCCAAGCAATAGGAGATGGTGCTCACTCTCATGCCTTGTTCTGAGAGGTTCTGGCTGCCTAAATAAACTCAAGTGCCCCCGAGAAATCGTGAAAACTAACTAAGAAAAGTACCAATATACTAGTACACAATGAATTCTATATAATATATTCAAAACATCTCATTTAATCATACTATTTTTATGACGATTATTCTGCTACTGAACACGCATGAGACTCACCCGAGGCTGTATAAAATGCTAGTACAAAATTCTTATAACAATGTAGAGCACCTATGGACAATAACCAATACCAATAATCAATATTGCAAAAGACCACTAAAGTGCGATGTGCATAAGCAGCAATAAAGTCAATAAGCCATTGTAAGCACAAATAAGGTACCAATTAACATCATTCATAAGAATGTTTAGCCCACAGAAAGTCCATTGTCAAAACCAGCTCAAGGGTGCTCTGAAGGTAACAAAGATGAATCCAAATAAAGCGAAGCCATCTAAAGGGTGGACCGGTTCTTAATCAAAGTCCCGTTTCAGTTCTTTGTCAAAGATGGCAAGGTGAAATAAGGGAACAGACGATCTTCCTACTTAATTCCTATAGTAATTACAAAAGTACAAGTGTAATACATGCTATAAAAAACTTACTTACAAAAGGTAAATTGCAGTAATGCATTCTACACACATACTACTTCTACAAAGAAGCTTAAACATCCATCTGACTCCTTCAATAGCTGCGTGCAATATTGGAGTGAAAAACCACCATTTTATATTAAATGCTTACAGCTATCTACTAAGGAACAAAATTTAAAGAGACATACTGGTCGAATGTAATTTAAAGAGAAAGCGCACTTTTGTATTTCCAATGCTGGCACAAACAATAGGAGATGGTGCTCGCTCTCATGCTGTGTTTTGAGAGGTTCTGGCTGCCTAAATAGTCAAAATCTCTGCACCACACAATAGCCTTGTATGATGATGCTGAATTGGGCAATAATGGCTGTTTCTTCTATTGTGGATCCCCTCATCATATTGTTTGTCTGGATACATTCACAATATTAATGCAAAACTAGGTCAAGGTGGTTAAAGGGTCCTATCATGACTGGTACAACTTATGATCAGACTTTTTCTTGACAGAGATCAAAATAATATAGCTTAGCTGGATCTAGAGCGGATTATATAGTAAATTAACAATATGGATTGTTGCAGTTTTAAAATATTCTACAGGGGTCCCTTGCAGAGGAGGGGGGGCATGGCTCAGTGGTAGAGCATCTGCTTGGCATGCAAAAGGCTCAGATTCAATCCCCAGAATATCCAGTTAAAAGGACTAGGTAGTATATGTGAATGACCTCCAGCTGAGACCCTAGAGAGCTGCTGCCAGTCTGAGTAGATAATACAAACTTTGATGGACCATCTGATTCAGTATAAGGCAGCTTTGTATGTTCCCATTGGTACTTCTCTACATGTTCATAGAATCATAGAATAGCATCATGTTGAAGCTAACAACTATGTACTCCAAAGTAGTCTTGAGGAGTCTCTAAGTGCAAGTATTATAGCAAATTCAGAGATGTGATGGAATGTTCCTAGACAGTACATATCACCTGCTGAGATTACTATAGTGTGGCAGCTGATAGTTACAGATTAAACTTCTGAAAAGGAAAAATGGCTTGTATTTTCCAGTAATAATCTAATGAAACTGGCACACCATGAAAAACTATTTTACTTATGTTCGCCCACGATTCATTGCACCATCTGGCCCAACTAATATCTTTTTCCTTGGAGTTTTCTTTATAGCTTGCTAAGAAAAACCACACAACATATTAAGATATGCACATGAAGACATGTACACAGCCAGTACAGAAAGAAAAAGCAATAGACTTTCATATGATCACAAGGTAAGGTTATATGCTTTGTGCATCAGAAGTTATACACACTGCCTATCAGAGGAATGTCATTACAAGCCTCAAATAATGGAGAGCTGTAGAAGTTAAGTTATTGTGAGTGTCCATAGCTCAAAGGGTTAAGATTTTTGAGGGCTAAGTTAAGTTATTGTGAGTGTCCATAGCTCAAAGGGTTAAGATTTTTGAGGGCTCCACTAGATTTTTATTCACCTAGCCAAATGATGTACAAGGCCCAGAAGAATCCTATTGGCTGCCTTCTTCATCCTGCTGGTCTTATCCATTCCAGTTCCCTAAATCAGGTGGTCAAAATAATTCCAAGCAACTTGTTTTCAAGACTCCTTTCCTCTCTCCTCCAAACAGCTTATTAACACTGTCAAAACAGACAGCAGCTGAGAGATGTCCTTGTGTGAAATAGCCTACTTACAGTGCTGTGCTGCTTGTGAAAATCTCTGGATCGGGACCATAGCAAAGAAAAGAAAACTCCAGCCTGCAGAATTTATTTTTTAAAAAATATAGTGAAATTGATCATGCTAAAACGGACAGGCAGGCATGATTTCCACTGTGTACAGAACCCTGACAGAATATATGATTGATCATTTTTTCCATTTTGCTCTGCAGAGTACCTCATTTGTCATTTGCAAGACTTTCTGTGGCTCTTTTCCAGCAGTTTAGAGCATTAACGTGGCAATAAGTGTGTCACTCTCAGCCTCTCTACAGAGGCTACAGCAGGGCTTCAGGCAAGAATCATATGAGAGCTCCTTATTCACAGGAGGCTGGAAAAGGAGACTTGTGCTGCAGAACAAAGACAAAGCCATCCTTCCCCCAAGAGGCTGCTAAAAGCTCCTCAGAGCATAGCCTCCTAACCCCATGAAATAGGAACTAGCTGGGAAATATTGAACAGCTTCCCCAGGCACAGCACTTTTGTTAATGCTCAGATGAGAGAGGTCCTCTGTTCGGTCACATTGCCAAGAGTGCTGGCTCAGGCTTTGTACAGACTGTTCAAAAGGTACTAGTTCCAGGTCAAAAGTCCTTACAGAAGTTATTGGTAGAACATAGAAACTAGGTTGTCCGAAGATTCAGCCCAATTATTTATTATTCCATCTGCTGGTTCATGCGAGCCTATTTCACTCTCTCCAGTCTTGCATGTGCTTATATAGGGCACATCACCAAAGAGGGCAGAAAAAAAGTAGTGTTTTATTCCAGGCAACTATGGCAAAGTACTTTGTTACAGGCTGTGCTTGAAAACTGATCAGAAGCTGAAGTTAGTACTAGGTTCTGCTGCTCACCTCATGTTAGGGCAAAGTTACGAAACACTGTGGTAGCTGCCTTTTAGCTTCCAACAACAATTCAAGCCAGAAGAAATAAAGGGCCTGGACCCATAGCCTCAACACCGGCTGTCCCAAATAAATCCTCCTACGCCCATTAAGTGGTATGGGAGTGGTATTGTTCAGAGTCTTATTGGCCTGTAAAGTTAACTTGATAATGGTATAGAGCAGGATCTTCACAATTATTTACACTACAACTCTATAATTCCCTACTAAAGGTCATTGTTAAAGACCTTTAGAATACATTTGGGACATGCCTGTCCCATGCTCTGTAGACAATACTGTATAGACCTTCATTGAGTTACTTTGAGCATCTTGTTGGGTAGAAAGGGAGATTATACATTCTGAAAACAGCACGAGAAAGACAAAGCATAGTAGGACTTTTTGGAGCTTAACAACAACCAGAAACATCTTTTCATGAAACAGTATTGTTTCCAGGAGCAGTATTTATTAGATCAAAGTGTTAATGATCATAAGAACATTAATACCAAAGGTATTCCACAATTAGGTCATGCAGGCTGCGCACACTTCCTTCCTGCCTGGGACCACACTGATGAAATAGTGAACTGTGATGTGTTGTCCAGAGACTCCCCTCACATGTCCATCCTGTTAGCATCTCACTTTCACGCAAGATCATTCCCCTTTCTTTTATTGGAAAAGAGAGACAATAATCTGGCGCTAACAGCTCAATTACATTTTACGTTTAGCACATTCCCATGGTTTTGGTTTGTGTGGTGTTTAGTTACTGATACCCTATGGTATATTTCCTAATGTTGTGCTACTGTTCTATGTGCTACTATTCTATATGACATCACCAGCACATGACCTATGACACCATCAAGCCCTATTCCATAGTCTTTGAGATACTGGGGACCTCGCAACCTGAGGGACTAGCAAAGTCACAAATAGCACGAACAGCAATATGAACAAAAAAAAGCCACGAACCACCCAATCTGCTGTTTGCGAACAAGCTGTTTGTGAGGCTCCATTCTAAATGAACAGGTGGTCGTTGCAAGCCTCCCTCGTTGCTGTTCATCAAGCCAGACAGTCTGGCACCCGCAATCAATTCCCTTGGCAATTTAGGCAGGGATTGTCTGAACTCTGTCTAAACTCCTGCTGTTGCCCTGGAAGCCTCAATCTAAGCCCAATTTAGCGTGATAGGCAGGTCTTCCTTTCAAGTGTGGAGCTCCAAATTTGTTACAACAAGGGAGCAAAGACCAGGGGGGAGGGGGGCTCCCAGCTCTGACTTTGCAGACAGTGGAGAGACAGTTGCTGTTGGCATTTTGATAGAGAGAGTGCATTGGAGCTTGAATTTTCTTTGTGTGTGGTGCAGTAGGGATCTACCACTTCAAGTTCCAGGGCTGCTGCCAGGCTTTGGGGCCAAGCTATTATTTATTATTGGTACCTTTCCTGCTGCCTGCTCAGGTCAGGTTTCTGGGAGTGGTGCAGTAGGGATCTTGACTTGGATGATGGCTGGAGGAGAGCCTGCTGGCCCCCACGAAGAGCCAACCATGAACATGTTCATGAACAGGGCCATGTTCGTGGTTGTTCATGAGTCCCTGTTCGTGGATGGCACCAAACAATGAACATCATGTTCGGGTTTTTTTTCTGTTTCTGCCCATCTCTAGTCACGAACCAGCAACCAAGTTAAATCTCTGAATCAAATTAATTACTCTGTATTATTAAGAGTCCTACAGCTTTATCATTCTTCAGGTGATAGCATAACTAGTCTTTTATACTGTGTATTAGGGTGGATTTAGTCCCAGCATTAAAGACAGAAGATCTACAACCCACTCTCATTCAGTGGGGCAAGAAGAGAGATACAACCTCCCTACAGGTCTCTACAGGAATGTCACAAGTCCTTTCCAAATTTCAACAGCAATGACTGATGGGGGTATGTCTGAGAATTTTTACTATGGAAATTGGTAATGTCTGTTAATATGCATTATGGGAAGCTTGTCCAGACATCCTACACACCATAATTTCTCCCCACCTGGTTCTGAGGTAAAATGTATATTGTAAAACTCATGAGTGTACAAGACTTGGGATCCTGGCCCTTCAGTGCAACTGTACTACATAAATGTCTGCCCAGATTTACATTTTATAAAGATTGGTGTCTGAATGTTTCAGTGCATCCTTTTGTCTACATTGAAAAGAAGAACATCTAAATTGTTGTCAATAGAATGTAACATTATCATGGTTGTAAGTGGCTTCCATCTGGAAGCTTAAAAATTATAAAGATTTATCTCAGCAGATCACCTCCCTTTTCAGTTAGTTCTTCTAATAGTATTATCTTTTATCTTATTAATATTTTTCCATGAATAGATCTTTCATCAGCTTGTGTAAATATATAAGGATAAAGGGTATGTAACCCACTGCAATAACTAGTAAAAAAAAGACATCTTCTGAATACTGGAAATGTATTGGGACTGGGAAGAATCTCTTTAATACAGTCTAGTGTGTTTTTCTAATCCCCTTTCCTTGAGTTTTGGGTTTGCGTGGCTGGAACCGTTTCCTTTGAAGGTAAAGAACATTTGAGACTCCTGTTTTCATGCAGATATCTTTAGTATAAATGTATAATTTTAAAATGAACCAAAGGAAACAGCAGTATGCTCAGGCCCTGTCCATTCCACAGCAGAATGAATTCAGCCCAGGGAATCAAGCAGTTCCTTCACTGCTGTATATCCCTTATCAATTGCAACGCTTAGTGCATGGATAGTAACAGCAAAGTATAGCCATGTTACTTCTATAGTACTATGGATTTTTTTGCACAGCCTCTCACCGCAAGTTAAACAAGTTAAGTATCTGCTATGGCTTTCGAGAGATGATTGGGTGAACATATCCTTCTCTTTCTTCCAATAAGACAAGCCCTGGGTTTGGATATTTAGTACCCTGCTGTGGTTCATCGCTGTGGACTTCTCATTAGGTTTATGCTTTATTAAAATAATACATCAGAATGCAGTGAGTTCCTTTCTTTCTGATAGCCTCCTCTTATGTGTCCTCGTATTCTTTTCATTGTTTTTTTTTAAAACTATTAAGGCAATTACTTCCCAGCAAACTGAAACCAGTGTGAAGAATATTACTCTTCAGTTGTGCAGTTCTGCCAGAGACTGTAGTATCTCATTGGTTTTATTATTCCTGGGCATGTATTTTCTCATCTTGTCTTCTTCAGCCGGGAAAAAACAACCACAGAACTAACATAACTACTCTTGGGTTTAGGCATAGTCAAAATAACTGCTGTAAGTAAGCCTTGTTGCCTGGACACTGATTTTGATGCCTGTATTTCACTCATATGTGTGTGTACCATCAAGTCATAGCCAACTTATGGTGACCCCTGATAGGGTTTTCAAAGGCAAAAACACTGATAGAGGTGGTTTGCCATTGTCTGCATAGCAACCCTGTTCTTCTTTGGTGCTCTTCCATCCAATGACTAACAAAGGCCAACCCTACTGAGCTTCTAAGATCTGATGAGTTTCGGCTTGCCTGGGCTATTCACTCATATAAAACAACATTATTAAAATCTTGTATCACCTTAAAGACCAATAAGATTTTATTCTAGCATAAATCTATTCCATGTCAGTAGAGGCATGTAGTAGTCCTCACTAAGCATACACACATACACAAGTGGGTAACTCACAGGGGCTCTTCTGGGAGGGAAAATACATCCTCCTTCCTTCCTCCTCTCTTGCTCTATCTCTCTGTCCAACTCCCTCACCATGCAGTTTCCCCCAGACTCATTCTTTTTCACCTCTTCCAGTCCTTCCCTCACAATTTCATCCCCCAAACCTTCCCATCACATGGTTTCTCCCATGTCCCCTTAGGTCTTTTCCTCTGTTATCACACAGTTCCTCACATCATTTTGTTTTCTCAGCTTTTTAAACATGTACATGTGCAGATTTTGGTTTTGTTTTAACTCCCTGCAGAAATATGCACACATGGGCCTAGGTGGTCTCATTGCGCAGGGTTTTTTTCCTGGAAACTCCTTTTGACTTTCTTTTGCTGGATAATGATTACTTTTTAGATCATCAGCTCTGCTGTCCTGGAAGATTCAAATGTTTCTCAAATGATTTCTGAATATTGGCACTTTTAATGTAAGGTTTATTTTTTTAAATAGGTGTTGAGTTATTTGTCTTGTTTGTGTAGAGCGGACAGAGTTGATCTGTGTAAAGAGCAGATAGGCATTGTTGACACATTACAGCATATATGACACTGGAAGGTGAGCAAGCATAATTTTAATCTTTGAAGCAACATGTGATCTTCGATCATGAATAAGAGAGAGCTATCCATAGTAAGAATCCCCTGATAAAGTTTTCTCATGCTCCGATCTTGCAAGACTACCTTGTGAGATAATAGCTGCCATTTGGGGCTGGTCTTTCTGACTCTTTATTGTTTTTGTTGTTGCTTTTCATATTTTCCTCATAATCTGGGGATTATTGCCCCAACCTTGTAGATAATATCTGGGAGATCATCTGGGCTGTGTAATTACTTCCAGATTTGCTACTCTTGAGCCCCTTCTGCATGGCACACTTTAAGCTGGCACCTCTGCATATTCATGCCAGTCAGCATTGAATTGGCTTGGGTTCCTGGCATTCTGCACTGCATGACCTCAAGGTGATTTGGTGTCTGCTGATGAGTTGAGATATGTCCATTTGAAGCTGTCTTTTGTGGGGGCTGGAGCTGGACCGTTTCCAGATGGCTTACCTGCCTCCGGAACGTTGCGCCATCTTGTGGGGAAAACGCAAAATATTGCATTTTCTCACGCGAGTTTTGCGCGACGTCGCGCGATGTTGCGCAAAACTCGTGTGAGGAAACGCGATATTTCGCATTTTCCCCGCAATATGGCGCAACGTTCCAGAGGCAGGTAAGCTGTCTGGAAATGGCCCTGATGTCACTCCTTTTTAAAAAAAAATTGTACGTGCATTGTAACATTGTAATGTTGGAGTTCATTTCCCCCAAGGTGCAAGGATTCCCCAGATGCTTATTGGTTGGTGGCCAACCAATAAGCTCCTGGGGAAAGGAAAAGGGGGGGAAAGATGCAATTAGATACTAAGAATTCCACCCGCACATAGGATGCATCAGTGGCCACTCAGCAGCAGCTTCAAGAAAAAGTCACAGTATATCTGCAGGGGGACAACTCAGGGGAAAGACAAAATTTGATTCTGCATCCCATGACTTCCTTGCATGTGTGGAACTCTGGAGATCATGGGAAGCAGAATGGAATCTGAACCACTGCAAAATAACTATGTGGAAAGGCCCTTGAATGCGTAAAGATAATTGGATTTTTAAAAACTTGTTTTTCCTTCCCTGAAAGAATAAAAAAGATAGAACTAGACTGAGAGTGGCCAGCTGTGTTACAAAGTATGCTTCCGGTATTTTGTGTGGCTCAGTCCTGTGTGCTACCCTGATTACCAGAGATACACCCTAGTACCATCATGGAAATACACCTGCATAATCCTTATTTGTGGCAGGGGAAGAGAGCCTTTGATTGTCTTCTCCCCACTCTTTGCCATTTTTTCTGCAAAATATCTTATAGAATGCTCCTGCAGTTTTGTGCCTTCAGTGCTTTCTTGATCAATGTTCACCAGATTAGATGGTATTAACAGCCACTGAGAGGTCCAGGAGAATGTCTAAGTTTCCCCAACCTGACTTTGACTGAGACAGGTATATGGTAACTTATTTCCCAAGTGCATGTGACCTTGATTTGGATTGAGACCATGGCACTGGGGATTAAGTGATTTCTGCTTCCATTGCACCATTTTCCAAACCCCAAATGGCCCCAAGGTAGCTATTTGCCCCCTTGGGGGTGTGACAGACTCAGCTTCAAATGCTGAGATTGCTGGACAGTAAAGAGGATGATTGACATCCCCCCACCCCAAATGTGGCTAGCCTGAAATGGCAGTTGGTGATAGAATGTTGAGGGGTTGACAGTTGGAGTAAACTGACAAGTGAAGGGAATGGGGGTCAGGCTTTTGACCAGAGAGGGTCAGCCAAAGAGTCCTCTGTGTGAGGAAGGAAGGGAAGGAGTTCCCTTAAAAGTGAAATCGGTACATTCCTGAAGCACTTTTAGTCCTTGGACTAAAGTGAGGGCCAAGCTACACATGACGAATGACACTTGAACAGCAAGTGTATTTCTCCCTGTTCACTTGCCCTCCACTCAATCCACTTGCCGTTCAAGTGTCATTCGTCATGTGTAGCTTGGCCCTGAGGGCCAAGCTACACATGACGAATGACACTTGAACAGCAAGTGTATTTCTCCCTGTTCACTTGCCCTCCACTCAATCCACTTGCCGTTCAAGTGTCATTCGTCATGTGTAGCTTGGCCCTGAGAAAGACAGCACTAACTCCTGTGTAGACTCGAGAGATCTGGGAATTATGGTGTGCCAAGGAAGTGGGTAGAAAGGAGTCTCCCCTTCGGGACCAGGAACAGGGTTGTTATGTACTGGGCTGAACTTCAAGCTAAGTTAGACTCCTAATGCCTTATTGTTCATTGGTTACTTTTCGTTGGCAGCAGCCAATCGGTCCACAGAAATAAAGACCAACCAAAGGCCTGCAAATCAGTTACATTGTATATAGTTGATGCAAATTAAGGATTCTAGTTGTGTGTGTTCTTATTGGTTATAGTTTGAAAGGGGCGTGGTGTTTGTGTGTATATATTTGCTCCTGTTGAGCCTGAGCTGTCTGTCTGCTTCTGGTCTTCAATAAAGATGTTATGATGAGCTGAAATACTTATTAGCTGAAATTACTATGAGCAGAAATCACAATACTTAATAAGGGTTATAACTCATAACTATAACGCCTGCCCAGTATCTTGAAAGGGTTTGACTAAATGGAGTACCCTAAGGTCTGGAGAGGAGGGGAAGTCGTGCTGTGTCTGTGTGTTAAAAGTGGAGCATTTGTGAAGCAGTGCCAAGCTCTGAAAGAAGCCAGCAACTTAGAATCATACCAAGTGTTTTGTGCCTTGCACCAGTGAAGTTTCTGTACAAAAACTCTGTTACTTCAAATATCTGCCTACCTGCCTTCTTACATTACCTACTTGTCAATAAACCTTAAATTACCTTTTGAATCTCCCCAAGACTTGTGTGCCAGTTTCTGTTTATGGAAGCACAAACCCCTGATCTTTCCCCTACTTGGACTTGGCTGGGTATCCATACTACTAAAATGTTACTGAAGGGCAGGATAAGAAATAAAGTTGAAGCTTAACATCAACCATGCTACTAAAGGCTTCCCAGCCCAGTATACAGCTTCATAGGCTTAGAGAGGAGAAGTTTTATCTCAGGGTAGAGGAAGGTCAGCCCAAGATTGAGACTTGGGTTTGTGACAGGGGGTTTGAAGTGTACCTAAATCATAATGTGTAGTTTGTCCCTTACTGCATGCTGACAGCCTTGAGACATTCCACCCCTCCAGCCATCTTTGCCGAGATGTTACTCTGGATCCAAAGCCATGATAGCATGAAGTCTCCTGCAGTACACCATTCCTACTGGAAGAAGGTTGCTCTTTGCTGTCTAGTGTCCCATTTCCGGCCACCTTTGACTAGCAATATTGTGAAATACTGATGTGACTTGGTAGTATTGAAAAAATAAGCACATGTATGTTTACTGTGGCTTTGACCCTATTTTTTTCCTTTATACTTGGCTGTTTGATAGAGAAAGATGAACAATCCCTTTTTGGACCACCACATTCAAATTTTGCAGATATATGTAGTTCCATTTGCTGCGCTTTCGCATCCCTAGAGATGCAGGCAAGATCACCAAGTGCACCAGTTCATGCTTCAGAGGTGACTCACACAGGCTTGCAATTCATCATGGGTTCCTTTGCAGCCCTATTTTTGGTGTGCTTTAAGCACACAGCCTCAATGAAGAATCCCAGGTGTTCTTGCTCAGAGCAAAGCAAACGTGCAAGGATTGCCCTGAAAGGAGTGAATGTGCTCATTAAAAATGATTTCTGGAAAGAGGCTTAAGACAACTTGCTGTTTGAGCTTCTCCTTGCCGTAACCTCAGGACGTGCAAACGCACTTGGGAATGAACATTATGTCACCAGGGAGGCTGCGGGTGAATTGATGACAGCTTTGGAATTGGGGGTTATATTGATAACGTGCCTGAACCAGCTTTCCCCAGTTTCATTAGTCACAACTGGTATTTCACAGTCAAGTTCTCTTCTAGCTAACAAGGAAATCACTACTGGCTAATCAAATTATTAATACTGGCTGTTTGTGTACCAAAAGACTAAAAGTTTCCTGTTCCCCAGTAGGAGACTGCTGTGTTGCAGTCAACTGAAAATAGTTTTGATATTTAATAATTTCCATTACTTTTTGCATAATAGAGTGCGTCGATGCAAAGCAGGATAGGCCTTGCATAGCTTTAAGTGCAGAAGAGGGAATTTCAATACACACAGATGGGCAAGGCTAGGATTGAAAAGTGTACCTGTTGAAAGACCTTCGGTAATGCTGCTAATGGTACAGGAGCCTTTCACTATACTATGTAACTTTAACTGCATAAAGCAGCTTCTTATGTTCAAGTCTTTCTTGATGGCTGATGAATCTCACGTAGCAAGTGTTAGGAAAGACCTTTTTCTGCCTAAGATGCTGGAGAACTGATACTAGTCAGGCAATACCTGGCAGGATGGACCAGTGGTTTAATTGAGTACAAAGCAGTCTGATATTTTTATATACGCAGTGCAGATTCAATAGATTGAGGTTCAATAGAGAACCTCTTTGGGGCATGGCTTTAAAAGGCTCCATATACGCTGATAAATAATGAATGGTCCTGAATGTGTAATCTTCCTTAAGAACTTAAGTCTTGAAAAAATCAAATTGTGCTTCACCTTGAGTGGTATTCTATGTAGGAATCCCAAGCAACCAGAAGATGCCATGTGGTCCAGTGGAAATTTGGCCCGTGATCCACTGCCTAGCCCGCTGTAAAAGACTGCCCCTGGCAAGAACCTCCCACTGCTTAGGAAATGGCAAACCAGTTAACTCACCATTGTGATGAATGAGGTTTTGCCACAGGAAGCAGTTGCTCTTCTTTACCAATGTTCACTTGTGGGCCATGATTTTTTTCCTAATCCAAAACTTTTTTGGGGTACATGATTTTCAAAGCATCAGAGTTTGCCTGCTTTCACACCATCACCACCTAAATATTCTTTATGCTATCAAGAAAAGTAATGAAGGCAATTAAAGTTGAACAGGTCCTCCTGCACCTAAGCTGATTTTTCTACAACCAATATTTGTCTGGATATCATTCTTTTGCTAAGGATAGTTTTAAATATGTATTATATTTCTTTTGAAAGCTTTCTAATGTTCTTGTATTTAAGCAACTAAAATACAGACTCCTGAATAAACGCACTTGCTTACGAATGTAATAATATAGCACATCTCTAGGATTTCTTTTAATTCATGTCCAGTTGAAATATTTCTTGTGCAGAACTAGGAAGTGAATTATCAAATGTCCTGTTATTCCTGGATAATAGGTTAGGATTCACCTTTTTTAGAAGCAAAGTTAAATAAATGGGAAGTTTGTGCAAGTTTGTCTAAAAACTAAGAGCCTTTGTTGGAAAGACTGAAGTCTAAAGCACGCTCCTCTCTAAAAGAATCCTCTCTGGATAATCTAAGCAGAGCCATTGACAAGTTCCAGATGAAGTAGCAGTTAAGCCCTCCTTTCATCTTGTACAATCTGTTTGTCACAATGTGGCCAATCCATCTCCAACCTCTAGAGAAGATTTGTACAATTCATTTAAAAGATGTGCCTGGTAAGTAAAGTTACAACATCATTGCTTTCATGGAGCAACACATTACATAGAGATCTGGGATTCTGGTTTCAGTATGACAGTCTGCAATCCCACGCTGTGTTCAGCTATTGTTAAATTCTCTTCTCAAGCAACATAGGTTTATTTAATAGATGTTTTTGAGTAACTCATCAAAGTAAGACACAATATAATTAAAGAATTCTAAGGTATACAGCTGTAAACCAAAAAAGTTAAAAACAATTTAAATATAAATGCAACCTAAAGAGGGAGCACATAACTTAAGACAGCAGCTACTAACCACATGATCTGGAAAAGCCGGCTGATTTGGGGGGTTGGAAGATTGATGCAGGACATTTTAACCCATGATGATCAGATCTGACAGAGATATAGGGCCTTTCTGTATAATATAAATTTCTAATAATTATAAATGGGCTTAAGATTACTTGTGAAAATGCCATTGATAATGCAAGGATACCTGAACCTCATTCAGATATTTTAAGTTAACAGTTCTAATAAGGAACTAACTACATGTAATTATGTACAGTCCCAAATGAATGAGAAAAATAAGAGATCACTTTCGTTGTCATTTTCCTCAGCCATGGATATTGCACTTATTTAATATATTCATAGCTCTCTTTTGCAAGAAATATAGGCCCCCTTGCTTCCTTTTCCAGTCTGCTTGGCAATGGACAGGTATGTCATCTTGGTGCGAAAATGTAATGTATAGGGAAAGATTTTACCAGCACAATCCTATGAACGTTTATTCAGAAGCAAGGCCCTCTGCGAAGTTCTGTTATCTCTGTTAGCATAAACCTACAAAGGATGATGCAGGAATTGTAGGAGTTGGATAATGAGAAACATTGTGCCTGTGTGGGGCTCTCCGGTTTGGACCATGCATGGTTGGAGGGGTTGCAAATCCGTAACAAAAATGTCTACCTAGAACATTGCTGTCCTGTATCAGGGAATTTTTTTAAAAACTAGAGTTAGGATTTATGACCCTGCGCCGCCCGCCCCCCCCCTCCAAACCAGAGAGCCCTATGCAGGCTGACCCAGAGCTGGGAGGCAGAGGCTGACACCAGGGGGACAAACCAACACAATCCCTTAGCGACTTCAAGTGGAGGAGTGGGGAATCAAACCCAGTTCTCCAGATTAGAGTCCCTCCGCTCTTAACCATGACACCAAACTGGCTCTCAGGCAAATAAAATGTACATGTTCTATGCTGTAATTTGATCTCAATCACTTTGAGCATTTTTAGCATTGAGATCAGACGCTGAATTATTTTTTATTTGTTTTTATGCAATTACAGCAAATGGTGGATAATAAATCTGATGACAGCGATATGTACCTTCTATGCACACACACAAAAGAATTGCATTTCGGGAAAACTGTTTGCTGTTACCTTGGAATGAAAGGGTATATGTTCAAACAAAGTCTATGCCTGTGTTCTTTCTTTATGGAAACAGGGCTATGCACTGAGATGTAAAGCTTTTTTTGAGCATGTTTAAGTGTCCAGGAGTGTCATAATCACTCATATTAAGAATGATTTCTTTGGATTGTATCATTGCATTATATAGCAGAGGTTCATTATTAAGGTAAGTGGCAAAACATTTCAGATGGGCAAACAATACAGTAGTAAGTCATACTAGTTGGCACTAACCAAGGAATGAAGGGAATTCCCATCCTTATCAGAAACCAATGGAGGATAGCAATGGAAACAGAGGGCATGAGGAGATTATCAAGTTGCTGTTCATTCCTTTGAAATTTTCCTTGGAAATGGAGCAGCTCTCCCTAGCAAGAAAGGCCTTGGTGGCTGGGATAGGAAAGTGGTGGTCTCAGAGATTAATTTGGCTTTCAAGGACTTCCTGTCTGGCTTCTAGCATAACCCACAATCCCAAATTCACACACAATGCCACAATCCTTTTCTAAAACAGCTCAGTTGCTTCCTAAGAACCTGTTGCATAAAGCAGGCTACTGTATACATAATAAATTACAGTCTCTGCCAAAGCCTCAGTTGCCATTTACATTAGACAAGAGGGAATTAGAAACATCTTTCAATTTTGCTTTCTTGATGAGTTCCTTTATGATTTGGTCTCACATTGTGTAATAGTCTCCCCCCACCTTTGGGCATCCAAGGGTAAATATTACAAGCATCTTTTCTTTTCATGAGTTTGATGAATTAGGTTCCTAGTTGCAAAATTTGCCTTTTTTCTGTAATGAAGTAATAAAGGATTGGATCCAAAGAGACAATACATTAGTATAGCAACTATGCAACCCTTTATATGGATTCCTATAAAGACAACCTATTGTGTGTCTGTTAGCCTTATTAATCTCATTTAGTCTTCTGGAAACACAGAGAAACAAGAAAAATAACAGTAGGGATATTCCCTTACCATTGATGTTATGTAGCCTTGGTGAATTAATCAACTTTTGAAAACAAATGTGTTCCAAGAGGGTGCATTTTTCACCTTTTAGCTGAATACTAACATAATGAGTCTCCACATTGTTCAGCAGTTTGTTAAAGAATCCCTGGGTAATTCTTGCATCTCTCATTAATTAAATAGCTTTAAAGTAGCTCACTTAGCAGGCAACATATTCAGGAATAGCTCCTAGATATTGCTTACACACACACAACATATTCACTCATGAACAGCTTTAACGAAGTAGTCTTGTGAATGCCAAATATCAGATTTCACACAGGAGTGCCTTCTGCACAGTTTCCCAGTCTTCCTTTTAAAGCTATTGGATATTTTTTTTTAAAGGCTAACATCTATTAGCAGCTGTATCATGGATGTATTAGTGTTATGGGGGGAAAGAATAGAGGGGGAAAGGGAGAACACCGTGTTAAAGATTGCCAGTGGCTGCCTGAGGTGAAGCTGCAGAGAATGCTTCTTTGTTTTTCCCCATGGAGAGAACTGAAGAAATAAATTGTAGAGGTATACTAGATTGATATTGATATTTTCAAGTGAGCTGTATTAAATACCTAATTGGCCTCTATCTGTAGCTTTAGCAAAATTAAGCACTGGAGAAAATAATAAACTGACAACTTCTGTAAGAAAATGATCCCCCTCCTTTTTTGCAATCCAATTGATTCGCAAGTGACTGTGAATTGCCCACAGACATACATTCCTTTCATTTTATAATAAAAAACCCTTTAGTAGCAAATGCCTTTACCTCATATGTATAAAAGATATTATATATGCATTTAAAGCTAATCTAGAGGAACAGTCAACTGCTTTTTCACAAAAGTGCTGCAGCTCCTGATTAAAACCAATAGCTCACAAATAATGGATGATGGCTGAAATAGCTATGCTACACGTCCTTTTCTCCCTCTCTGTGAAAAACCAGAACAGCTGTTCACTTTCACACTGGAGAAATAGAAATGCATGGCCTTCAAAGAATTAAATAGGGTTCCCTATTCTGAGCGACTCTGCCAATGTGGCTCTGGCCAAATAGACACTCTTCAACACTGTCTATTTTAATGTAACATTCTAAACGTGGCAAGACACAGATGGATTAAGCCCTATATCCAGGACCCAGGAAGTACAGAGGACAATCTGAGGCTCCTTTTAGCAGGGGTGGATTTTAATACTACTTTAGCAATAGCCAAGTTCCTCTCCCAATCGGTTAAAGAAAAAACTTGCTAAATTTTAATACTATACAGATTATATATTAAAAGACTTTCCCTATTTTAACTCTAATTCTAGTGTGGCGCTGCTCAGAGCCGAATATGCTGTATGAGCAGTATCATTAAAGTAAAGTAAAGGCCTTCAAAGAATGAAGCAAAACATTTAAAAAACAGAAGGGCATTGCTGAGGGGGGATTTGGTGGTAACTTTGCAGACATTCACTATTTTTTTTTAAAGGTGGCAAAGGATACAGTAAAGGAGCAGGTCGCCTCTTACCCTTTAAATAGGAGAAGGGGAATAAAAGCTTCACAGCATGGCATGGGTAGGAAATTCTATGACGTGTCACCATGCATGACACAGTACAATTGTGTACTGTGTTACAATTGTGCAAATGTGTGCCACACACAAATTGCAGTGGCAATGGATGAACACCAAGGGGGAAGAATGGTATTTTCCCAGATACAAAATACTATCAGAAAATGCAATTTCCTCCTCAACAGAATGTAAACTTGAGGGAAAGCTGAAAAGCCTACAACAAACGGGCCAGTCCACAGTCTGCATCTGATTGGTGCATGGGACTCCTGTGGAAACTTCTGTAAGCTGTCTTGATTTCCATGAAATAAGAAAGCTGGAAAACAAATATAATAAAATAAACAAAATTTGTCAATAAAGTGGTTGCTGGGGGGAACACCAAGAGAGAGGGGCAGTGGCTTTCTGGCATGTGTTTGGCGTTTCAGCTATATATATATCTTCCATTCATGCTTTGGTGTGATCACTGCAGACAACCATAGCATCCTGACAAACACCACCACCTGTTAAAAGTATAAAATCAGAAAGTGTAAATTAGTGTTGATTGTCAAGACAGATCAGCTCTTGGATTGGTTGTTTTGTCTGCACAGAAAATAGTGAATGGTTTTAGGACAGGAAATCAACCCTTTCCTTTTACTGTTTATGCAGTGATGGTTATATTGGGGATATTTATTCATTAATGCATTAAAGCTGCACAGACCAGAAAGAATGGAATCATGTGCAAAGAACCACTCTTCAAGTCAGAATATTGCAACAGGTAAAACTTATTCACTTGCATTTTTGTAGTAGCAGAGAAAAAAATAGAAAACTAATTTAAATAGGGTGTGTCTCTGGCAAGAGACCTCTGCAGAAGCATCTTGCTTTTTGCAAGAACAGCCAGAGAGAGAAGGCAGAGAAAGAGAAGACAGGTAGAAGCCTCCAGCTCAGATAAAAAAAGGCCTTACGCATACACACAGTCTGGCTCTATAGAAAAGGGAAAAATAGCACCCCTCAGTGTCCAAGCATGCTGGGTTGCTTCTATTCCAACAGGTTAGTCTATATCTTTCCCTCTAGCTCTGGATGGTTTTATACCTGCTAATGCCAGACTGTGGGAGAGAGAGGGAATACTAGGACTAGGAGTCCACCCCCATCCAAAGCTGCAAGCCCCAAGACATGGTCTAGTCATATCAATTCAAAAATAGAAAATTTTCTTCCACCGCTCATGTCTTTGTATGTATGGGGGAAGATTGTACATGCACTTGCATACACACGCACGCACACAACACACACACCTGATCCAGAGTAAAGGCACCTGGGCCTGATATCTACTTGGAGTTCAAAGAGGACAAAGCTTAGTGCTTGATTAGACTGAATCTCTTGAATGCCACAGGTTTGTTTGTTTGTTGGATTTTTAGCCCACCCTCCCCACAAGCAGGCTCAGGGTGGGTTACAATCATAAATAAGGTACAATAGGTAAAACCAATAAAAACAGCATCTCAGTGCAAACATGAATATCCACATTCCAGATGGGGCAGCCTTCCCCCTTCCCCTGCCCACCATACACAAGGGAAGAAAAGGGTGGAGGTGTGGGTTGGTGAACCTCTAACTCCTCAAGCATGGGGAGGCAGATGGACCATATACTCCCCCCCCCCACTGACAGGAGACCGGCAGGGAGACTAATTAGATGGATCCAGTGCTGGCCTCAACCATATGCCTGGCAGAACATCTCTGTCTTACAGGCCCACCGAAAAGATACAAGATCTTGGCAGGCCCAAGTGTCTTCTGACAGAGAATTCCACCAGGTTGGGGCCAGGACAGAAAATGTCCTGGCCCTGGTCAAGGCCAGCTGAGCCTCCCTGGGGCCAGGGACCACCCATAGATGTTTACTTGCAGATCTAAGAGCTCTCCAAGGTACATATGGGTAGAGGCGGTCACTCAGGTATGCTGGCCCCAGTCCTTTTAGGAATTTATAGGTCAGAACTAGAACCTTGAACCTGATCCGGAATTCCATGGGGAGCCAATGCAGCTGCTGCAGAGTTGGAGTCACATGTGCCCTGAAAGAAATTCCTATCAGGACACAAGCAGCAGCATTTTGGACCCACTGCACTTTCCAGGTCAGGCCAAAGGGAAGTCCTGTGTAGAGCAAGTTACAGTAATCTAATCTGGATGTGACCGTTGCATGGATCACTGTCGTTAGGTCATGGGTAGAGAGATAGGGGGCAAGCTGCCTGGCCTGCTGAAAATGGAAAAAGGCAGTTCTGGCAGCTGCCTTGACCTGGGCCTCCATTGACAAAGAGGAGTCCAGTGTCACACCAAGGCTCCTGACAGATGAAACAGACACAAGTCATGCCCCCTCAAAGGCCGGGAGCTGAATCCCCATATCTATCCCCCCACGGCCCAGGTACAGGACCTCCATCTTCGAAGGGTTCAACGTAGGGTTAAATAATGATTGGAAATACATTAACAATTATTTTATTTATAGCTATCCATAATCTCAAATATGAACAACATGGTGACTGTAAGACTTCTGGGACTTGTTCTTAAGATCTATTTGTTACCCTGGTACTGATGCATTACCTAGTACTGGTACTTTTTAGGGGTGGGGGAGTAAGGAAGGGGCTGTTGCTTTCTGAGTTATTCTTTTCTTCTGTGGTGTGTGGTTTGGCTTGCTTGCCATAGATTTTGTCCCCTATTTTAATGAGTTTTATTCATTTAACTTTCCCTTTCTGGTTTAGAAATAATTTTACACCTTGCACTCTCATGCATACTTCTCCTTCCTGGATTGCATAATTGGGTGTTACAGGCCAGTGAGCTGAAAAAGTGGGATGGGGAGAGAGAAACACCTTGAAAAGGGATTGTAAGGTTGTCAGTTACCTTGAATTGTACAGTAGATGGATTTTTTAGGCTATCAGAAGACACTGTTAGCAAACTACGTATGTGGAAGTGTGCAAAACAGACATTAACCAGATTTTTTAAATGGGTTGGATCCTCTGTACTGTGTCAGCTGTAACAGATTTCTTCCCATCTGCCCCTTCCCATAACAGTCCCCAGTGAATTGCAGGAAGACATTACTGGGAGTTGGGGTGGCACTCATGGACAAATGTGGCAGAAAGGCTGAGGAAGCTGGACTGGGGAAAAACCAACCTTCCCTCTTTCTCTTCAGCCAGTGGAGCCTCCCGTGCTAACAGAACGTCCTCTGAAGAAGAACATGCCATTGAGTTGCAACTGACTCATGGCAACTTCATCTACGGGACTTTTCATTCAAGAGATAAACGCAAGTGGTTTGCTACTCTGCATAGCAACCTCAATTTTCCTTGGTGGTCTCCCATCCAAGTACTCACCAAGGCTGAATGACTCTGCTTAGCTCCCAAGCTCTGATGTGCCCAAGAGGTCATCCGCTCTCAACTTTAAAAAATAATTCCTAGACAAAAATGACATAACCAATAATTGCCCAATCTCTAACCTGCTCTTTCTGGGCAGAGTGATTGGACAACAATAGCTAACCAATTCCAGGTCTTCTTAGATAACTCTTGCGCTCTGGACCCCTTTCAGTCTGGTTTCAGGCCAGGTTATGGGATGGAGATGGTTCTGGTGGCTTTAGCTGATGGCATAAATTCCTAAATTGAAAAGCAATATCACCAACTGGAACCCCAAAAGGTGTCTGACACATGCAAGAGGTGAACATAAACCATTCTATTGCCTCCTCTCTAGCCAGGGAGTGGTAGGTGTGATTGATGACCATGCCTGCCAATAACAGCCAAACTGAGAGCTAAAATCTAGAGCAAGAGTAAATAGGCTGCCACCACAGCACTGTGAGAGCTAGTCAGTTAGCAGAGAGTATTGGAAGGGGTGTGACACCACAGCACTCTCAACAGAAAGGAGGGAATGGGGCCATGTAGGCAACCAATGGAAGAAAATGGCTTTGAGCTCAAAACTGTAGCAGCACTGTAGGCAGAAAACAACATTTGGTGGAATTAGAATGCAGGACAGAGATGGTGGGAACATATGGTGAGGCAACTCTAGCATGTCAAATGAGACCAGTAGTCAGGGCCGGTGCCAGGGTTTCTGGTGCCTGAGGCCGGGGGGGCAGCTTCAGGACTGCTCCTGCCCCCGCGCACACACGTACCTGGACTGTGGGGTGGCGGATGGCTGGGCAGGAGGGCTGAGAGGCTGCCGCCCCAGCCAGTCATGGCGGGTGGCTGGGGAGGCTTGTGTGCATCCTCCCAGCCCTTCAGCTCCATTGCTCCATGCGCCGCCCCAGATGCCTGCCGTGCCTGACCCGCAGCTGCTGCTCCCGGCGGGGAGTGCATGTTGGCAGCGGCAGCAGCACGGGAGAGCTGGGAGGCTGCAGTAGCTGCGGGCCAAGTGTGGCAGGTGGCTGGGGCAGCGCGCAGGCAACTTCCCATCCCTCCCGGTCAGCTGTCCGTGCGCTGCTGCCGCCAGGTCCGCGACATGCACCCCCAGCCCCAGTGCCCCCTCCGGCGCCTCAGCACTGGAGGCGATCACCAGGGTTGCCTCAATGGAGGCACCAGCCCTGCCAGAAGTAGAAAGGGCTGCAGCTCTGAGGTGGTGGGCAAATTTCTGAGGTAGGCTTTGAGATGTGTGCACATCTGGGGGCTTTAGGATGGAGAATGAGCGGGCTGTGTGTTTGAGTGTGTGTGTGGGAGTGAAAGAGAGAGATGTTGAAACCATCTTACAACCCTTTTTGTAATTGCTCAACTACGTTTATTTTTAAAAAAGATATATATGTACCAACTAAACCAATATTCAGGAAATAACCAAAGTGCTGCAGGGGTCTTAAGAAAAGGCAGAACAATCACCCCTGGCATATATATTACATTTTACCTCTTGATTTATTCTGTTGAGAAGAAATTACTGAATTAAATTTTAAGTAGCTTCAAATCTACTTGTGAAAAATGGCTACAGATCAACAAGAATCTATCAGGAGGTCAGCAGCAATATGCCCTCAGTATTATATACAGACTAGCAGTAATTATCCCTGAGATTAATGCCACAAAAATATAATGTGCCCATGAATCCTCAGGAGGCGCAAAAGTTTGGCTAAATGAGAGAACTAATTACATGTAGCTAAATGGAGGAATCAGAATTTCAATTGTAAATTTGGCACAGCAATATTAAATAGTGATTTAAATTATATTTGCTTTTATGTAATGGCTGCAATCTAATTAGTCCCTAAATGAAGGCAAACTTGCTGCTGGTGAACAGGCTGTAGGGATTCTCCCCACACAACTCAGGAAATGTTTGTGGAAGAAAGGAGAAGGCTCTGCTGAGTATACAAAGTCCACCTTGTATAGTTATGAATATATATGAAGCTGCCTTATACTTGGCCTCGTCTGCTACCCGGTTATGGTGGGCAAATTTAAGCCTCTGCCTGCCGCTCTCCAGCTGATTGGTGGGAGGAGGTAGGCTGACCCAGAAGAGACAGTGTCAGGCCAGGGCCAATTCTCTAATACTTAGCAATAGAGCATGTGCACAGGGTACGTACTCCCCACCTCCTGCCTGTTGCCAAGGTGACCTGTCAACCCTATTTATATTGCTCTACCAAATTCAATAGTGTCATATTTGACTGGCAGTGGCTCTCCAGGCAGAGGTCTTCCATATCACATTTTAAACTGGAAAAGCCAGAGATTCAACCTGGGGCCTTCTGCATGCAAAGCAGATGCTCTGCCACTGCACCATCACCCCTCACCTCCTGAACAGCAGTCAATTAATCAAATCTAACAGTTCTTTGAGGGCATAGTTACCTTGGCCCCACCTGAGCTGTAGTGTGGCCAGCATTGACTATTTCCTCCCTTTCACCTCCCTCGACTCCCGTGCATGGCTGCAGGTGTGAGCTGTGTGAGTCGCCCTCTGGGAACTGTGTTTTTATATAAATATGATACTGATTTATTATGTTTTTAAAATGTATTGAAAATTGTTGTAACCCTCTCTGAGCCCGCTTTAGGGGAGGGCAGGCTAGAAGCCTAACAAACAAACAGACAGACAGACAGACTCTTGAGCACATGTGCACTATTGGGCTAGGGTGTAAACTTCAGAGGGGCAGTGGGGCCAGGCTGTCAAATTCATTCTGTAAGAGGCTGGGATATCTGAGAAGCCAGTATTTTCTCTGGATTCTGTTTCATGTGGAGATATATACAAAGTATGCAATATGTGAGTGGTGTAGTAGTTAGAGTGTTGGTCTAATATTGGGAAGATCAGAGTTCAGAGCTTCACTTAGCCATGAAGCTAACTATGTGACCTTGGGCCTAGGGTTGCCAGGTCCAGGTTGGGAAATTCCTGGAAAATTTGGGGATGGAACCTGGAGAGGGTAGGGTTTGGGGAGGGGTGGGGCCTCAGTGTGGTATAATACCATAAAGCTCACCCTTCACAGCAGCCATTTTATCTTGGGGAACTGATCTCTGTTGCCTGGAGATCTCCAGCTACCTCCTGGAAGCTGGCAACCCTACAGGCTTTGGCCAGTCACACACACTCAGCCTAACTCACCTCATAGGATAATTATAAGGAAAAAAAGAGAGGGGGATATGGATCCTAGTGCCCAATGGTGGTGGGCTGATTTGGCCCCCAATGGGCCAGTTCTGAAGGAATCAGGCCTGCACTCAGCATAACATCACTTCTGGAAGAACGTGCGTGCGAGGAACACATGTAGGGTGAGTACTTGGCCTCCTCCCTCCCTCCCTCCAGGAGGCCCTAGGGGCCTGGCAACACTTGCAGAGAGGGGGGAGAGAATTTCCTTTCATATGCAAAGGAAATATTTTCTGTACTTGTCTTAATGAAGGAGTTCATGACATCTTTCCTCTCATCTTAGAGCTGAACTACAAGTGACAAAAGGCACAGGTTGGACACTTGTCAGTTTCCCTCAAGTTTTGATGGGAAATGTAGGCATCCTAGTCTTGCACCTTGGCTCTCCGACTGCTGTCCAATGGACTTTTCAACTGTCACTTGTCCAACATTCTGCCAAGCCGCCTACATTTCCCATCAAAACTTGAGGGAAGCTGACAAGTGTCCAACCTGTGCCTTTTGTCACTTGTAGTTCCGCTCTGAGACTCCTCTTTGACATCATAGCAAACGAGTTCATCCAGGCAGCCCCAATGGAAAAAAAAATACATTAAGGTAAGAGTAAAAAATTTCTAGAAGTATACATGCTGAATGTATTTCTTCTCGTTAGCTCTCTCTGTAGTTAGCTGCTCTTCAGTGCTCCTTCTGGCTACTTATAATAATACATTTGTTTTAATGTAACAAATAGTTACTGATTTTTATTTTAAATCTTATTTGCTTCAGTTTACAGGGTGAAAAAAACTATTTTTAAAGCCACACAATTAACTGTTGGTGGCTGGTGGTTTTAGGAAATATAAATAATTTCATACTGAAATAATTTCATATAAATTACTCAGTGTGGGCCTGGGCCAGTTCAACCCTGTGTGCCCTCTCCCTGGAAACTGAGGAGTCTATGCCCCTACACTGAGGTGAACAGGAAGGACTACTTAGGAAGAAGTTGCATACAGCACCATGATATTAGAGGCTTGTAATCAGTTAAAATGAAATGAAAGCACTGTAAAAAATAAAATAAAATGAAAGCACTGTAAAAAAAAATGAAAGCACTGTAAAAAATAGTCACAGAAAAATGAATGAAAAATCAAGCCACATTTATTAGCCACTTTGTCAAGTTTACTTTGAAAAATTAATCCTGCAATCTGTATATGATTGGCAACACTTAAACATGCACTGTGGCAATGGCAACTTTATTGATAAAAGAAAATACATTTAGTTCAAAGCTATAATCCAGTGTAACAAACTGTCCTGCTTCAACCAAAAATGTGAGCTACACCAGCGATAAGTGATATCGTAGAATGTGCTTTGTACCATCATCATGCTCACATTTTTTAGCTTGTTCTGCATATCCAAATACCCTAATAAATATTTATTACTTAACCTGGCATGCACATTTTCTCAGTTAACATTATGTAAACTTGAACATGTTTAAACCTTTAAAATCTTTTTATCACACTACATAGGCACTAAACTACAACACATGGCATTTTCAGACATTCAATATAAATTTTCATGCATCATTTCTAAAAGAGTGCAAATGTAAAACTCTGTCTCACTTTTGTGCCACTCAACCAACCCCATCTTGGCAAAAGGTGAGGATCGTGCTCACAGCCTATCAGTAAAATTGCCTATGCTAGCTCCACAGGAATGAATTTAAGCGGCCTGCAAGCATAGCAATGCAAGCATAGCAACTCTTACTCATTTCTAAAGGGCTCGCACAAGAGATACACCAATGGGTTTTTCCTTGTTTACCAAATAATCAACCTGCAAATTAAAATGTTTTTACAATCTTCTAGAGAATACATTTATATGAACAGAGTTATAGGACTTGAATCCAAGGCCATTAAATTCAGTCAAGTGCTAGATTTTAGTTTGTACCTATCCTATAGAATTTGATGGGCAAAGCTGGGGATGAATCACAACACTACAAAAAAAAGCAGGCAATAATATTTTGTTGTATTTTGGCCTTGAACATTCATGTAAGGTATGGCTGGAATTCTGTACACACTTACCTGGGAGTTAGCCACACTTAATACATTAAGCATAAACACTATTGGACTGCAGAGCATACAGGCATGAATTATGAACATATTTGCCCATCTATTATCTACACAGGTAAATTCATAATGTCCAAAGTTTAAATGTGGTGTTCTACTGGATTAGAGAGCTGGATTCAGACTTTATTATCTGCTGATGAAAGTACCTTTGGCAGGAGGAGATGGGGGACCTCAGGAATATATTTGGCAGTGCATTTATTGTACGTCTACAGTTGGGGGTCTGCAGTAGGAAGGAAAAATGGGAGGAAATAACATGTCCTTTTGCTAGCTCAAAAATTTACCTAGATCCAACCTAGAGTGTTATAATCTTGCGCAAATAGGTCCTTTTGCAGGATTTGCATTTAAAATAGATGTTATTTTAAAAATCCTGATCCACAGCATTTGGCAACATAAGTAGAAGAAACTCTGATGTTTGTGCATCATTACAGAGTCTTGTTCCCCAAAGGGGCAGTTTCTGTTCCCTCAACATATGACCATCAGGATGTGGGTGTCAAAGAGAGTGTGTGTGTGTGTGTGGGGGGGGAATGGGAAGAAATGTCCAAATACCCAAGTCAATCTTGCACCAAGTAATTTGCATTCATTTAAAACAGGAATGGTAAGAGAACCAGATGAGCCTCATTATAAGAGAAACAAATTGTAAAACAGAAACACAAATCTGATGAAAATTCTAATTTGTTTCCTTTGTTTTCTCATGGCTTTGTGCTAGCAATGCAAAGCAACACAGGGATGTGTTTTGCATGGATGGGACACATTAGCTGAAAAAGCACACAAAACAGGGTCGAGCATAAACATCTTAGCACTCCACTGATCAAATGTTGAAACCTTCCTCCAGCCTGAGGAGCCTTCCTCTAACACAACAGCCACTTAAACTGGAGGAAACTTCCTTAGGCTAGAGGAAGGATTCTTGGAGGATGGTTGGATCCAACCCAACGTTTATGTGGGGTGGGAATGAGAATAGGGCAGCTAATAAGAATGGAAAGCTGCCTAAGCTATAGTAAACAAACATTTGAGCAACACCTCTAACAAAATAGCAGGCCAGGAAAAGACTGGGGAAATCTCTCCTTGCAATAAATAGGAACCCTACTTTTGTTCGCCTCTAAAATGGACACCCTTCACCACCACCACCAACCTAACACTTTGAAATCTGACATGTTTAATTACTTGAGAGAATAGAATGCCTGAAAATTTCATACCAATAGATGCAACATATTAAAGTTACACACAGGAGAAAGTTATTGGCTAGACCACCCCCCTCCTTGGAAAAATAGACCAGCCCCCTCCATGGAAAAATAGGAAACGAAAACAAACACTAATGAAAAATTAAATGGAAGGGGTCTTTAAAATTCAAACAGGGAAATGAAAGGCATTTTTATGCCCATCTCTATCATATCTGAACTTTACATATCTGAACTTTACATTACAACTTTACTTTTCGTTCCTGAATATAACAGAAATGCTTCTCCTTGCTGATAGAGGTTTAGCCCATAGTAACTATTACCGCTGAACAGATGCTTTTTTAAGGCACTTCCCAAGGTACACTTGATAGCTGTGTTAGTTGAAAGCTCTTAAGCTCCCATATGGGGGGGGGGGCACACAGGGCCAGTTTTGGCACCCACAACTAAATATACGTATCTGTCCTTTCAGATGCTCAGATGTTTGAATCTCTGAGCATAGAATCCAAAGGAAAATAACAGGTTTGGGGAAGAAGGAAGAAATTGCCCTTCCTTCAGTTACCATGGAGTGAAAGTAATTTGGGCTGCTCCTATGCACACAACCTTGCCTTCAGTTCCAAAGCAGAAGCCTTAGATTCTCAGCTAGCAGCTTGTCTTTGGCTGAAGTGTCAAATTTGAAAAGAAAAAAAAACCCTGATAAATTACCCTTTGGTTCCCCTGGTGGGATATTCCATTTCTCTTCAATAACAAATGCACAGCATGGAAAATAAAGCTGGCCTGTGCTCTGTCTTTGCTCAGTTTGTCCAGAAGCAGGTTTGAATCTGTCCAGTCCCTAGTGAGCAATGGTCTGCCCCTCTGAACCCTTGGTATGGAAGGGTGGGGGGTGGCCAATTTAGAGTATGAACAAGACTCATATCTCCAGCACATCAGCCGGCTGCTTCTTATTTTTAAACTAAGCTAGAGAAGGAGAATGAATAAGTTAGTTCTGGGGGGAGAGGGGGGTTAGATAAAGTTTTTGATTGGGAGGGAGAAGTAATTAAAAACTGATGGAGCTGGAGATTATTGAAATGTTGGTGCTGCTATTGAAGATATTCCTAACATTTATACCAGAATGGGGAGATGGCGGAAATTAACAAATTGAGCAACAAATGAATTGGTTGAAAAGGAGCAAACAAGAATAGAACCATGACACAAATATAATGTACACCTCCATTAAGCCAAGATGTTCTTAATGGAGGAAGAAAGATAGACCATTTGGATTTAGACACAAAACGGCACAATGGATAGCAATAACAGGTAAGTGGACAGAACTGGGGAAGGTCACCAGTTTAAAGTGCTGCTTTAAAGCACCACTTAATCTGTAAAACAAAGCAGCGGTCTGGCACATTGCTTGATGCCCACCATCCTGAGAGTGCTGGTTAGTCATCATTGCAAACAGTTTGCACTGGATCCTTAAGGGGCAGAATCAGAAATTACATACATGTTATGAGTCATCAGAAAAGGGTACTTGACCTCTTGACATTGATCCAACTGAAGTTTGGAGTAGGTACCTTTTCACCCCCTTTCCTTTAAACAAATGTTCTCAGGTCTCCACTTGCATATTTGTAGTGGTAGGCATACTGCAACTAAACACTTAAATGACAAACCAAGAAGCCCACAGTTCTACTTGTTTTGTCAAAAGTCCAGGGTTACGTTGCTAGACATACATCTGTGAGGACTTTAATCCACTTCTTGCAGGCCAAGTCCATCATAATGGTAGAACATTACCGTCTCAAGCAAATAATAATGGTTTCTGTCAAGCTTGTTGTAATCTTCAGTGTAGACCAAGATATGGTCAAGTGCTTCTTCACAGCAACAACAACAACGAGTCTCTTCTCAGTTTTTCTTCTGTGCTATATATAAAAGTTAACTTGGATGCTTTGGACCAAAACATTCTCTTACCAAATCTTATTTTCCAGTCACCACATGCACAGGGTTACTGTCGAAACTGTGATTGTTCAGCTGCTGAAGAAAGAAAGAAAAACAAACTAAGTTAGCGTTTGAACCTCCTAGCTTTGTTGAACGCCTTAAATGTCATGCTTTATCTGTCTGCAGTCAGTTGCTTATACAGTTAATTAGCAATAGATTGGAGGAAGCAATAAAACTGGGAGGTGGAAAAGTAAGAGTATTTTCATACTCCCAGTTCTTATTAACAGAATACTGTCATGAAGGTTTTGGACTGGATCCTGTATTCTTTTTTGTAGCTTTGGTATAGGTACGAAGAGCCAACTGTGATTGTTCAGCAAAAGGCTCTTACTCCCCAAAAAGTCACTGGAATATAGCACAGGATCCAGTTCTTTATCTCTAAGAGGTAAACTGGTCTAGGAAATCCTGATGTGTTAACAAGGTTGAAACAAAAAGTGTGTTCCATCAGTGCCTCAAATAGTTTCCCACTGGAAACCTCTAAGAGGAATAAGTTTCATAAGTGAAATTGGTTTGAGCATACTGCTTCTGAATACGCATAATGGCTCTTTTATTCAGGATCTATTATATTATGTATTGATTGGGCATCTATTATTATATTATGCATTGATTTGGGCAGCTATAGCCTAATAATCCAGTTAGAAATTAGGTGGGTACAAAAAGCACTCAAATGAAATTAGAGACTCTTTAGGAAACCATAAAGGAATAAAAGGGTAGCAAAATGAGAAAATGTTTGGAATGAAGGTCACATGAGGAAGAGCCAAGGCAACCAGACAAGTTTAGTTTAAAGAAAATTAATGGGGCTGTTTTCAAGCAGTTACTAGGTCACTTCATGGAAGAAAATAAATGTTTTTATGCCAGAACAAGAAGACTCAGCATAGCAGAAACCATAATGGGCACCTGTGTCCTCAAGTATATAATCTATACAAGAACTCTGTAAAGCAGGGCAGAGGGCTAGTAGGACAGGGTTCTGTACACAGCATTCAGAGGGCTGTTTGAAGGACCAAGGGACCCTATCAGGGGATCTCTCTATACTTTTTTGCTTATGTAGTAAGAATATTTTTATGGCAGCTGAGGTAGAGAAAGCTTTATCTCCCTTGCAAAATGTAGGGTGCCCCTTGAGTGGCTGTGGTAACAGAAGCAGCAGTGATAGCAGGTCAGAGCAAAGCAGATTTCACTTGGAGCTCCATAAATAATGCTTTGGTACCAGAACCAGTTGCCTCAAAGAGTTGCTGATTCTTAATAAGCCATGAATGTGAGAATAGGGACTTGGAAACTCTATGTGCACGCAAGCCAACTGGGGCGGTGGAGAGAAGTGAGCATTTGCCATTTTCTTACAAATTGACTGTATTTCTTTAAGTTGCTCATTATAGATAATTCAGTCTGAATTTTGTTATAGTGTTCAAGTGGAATAAATATTCTCTAGAGGGTCTAATTAAAAAAAGACAACCTTCCTTTGAACATTTGATATTATCTACCTTCTCAGCCTTGCTAAGCTCTCTCATCCGTTAGAGCAGTAATTTAAAAACATTAGGAGGGCCACAACATGTAGAATAGCCACAGCCCAGAAGCACACGAGCTCCAGGAAAAGATAAAAATAAATCTCTTCAAATTGTACTTGGGGGAAAAACTACAAGCACTTTTGCAGTTGCTGAGTAGAAATACCTTCCTTATACTGTGTTTCTGTTTCATGGTAAAATAAACTACCCATGTTACTTCATATCAAATACACTAAGCTCTGTGGAATAACAGTATGGTTTGCAAAACAATTCCAGATCCCCATAAAAATATTTAACAAGCTAAGATGTCATATGTTAACAAATGCACAGGAAAGCAAAGGATAGAACTTAATTTTGAAACAGGCTCTTTAATTAAACACTACAATTCACTTCTGCCTGTTTCAGATGGCTATTCTTATTTCAGTCCTATAGTTTCATGCATCTTTTTCCTATTCATTACAAACTGTATATTTGGCAGGAACTCTCATGAAAGACTCATTCAAATCAATCCAAACCACATATGAATATTAAGGCATACAGCATTTTTCAAAGCTTTCATTTAACAAGCTGTTATATCACTGTATTTATTTTTAACTTCTGCTCACACATGCATTTGTTTGGCTGATCTACATATTACATACGACAATCAAAAATTTACATTGCAATATCATTAGAGAACAGTGGAACTGAAGCCAATAGCACTGTATGCTCACCTGGAACAGAAATGGATAGTTTCTAAAATCTGTACACAACTTTGTTATTAGAAAGTATTGCCAAAACTTGGATTTACGGGCATGAAAGTGTCTTTGGAAATTCTACAATCCTTTCGATGTGTTCAGTATTTATTCTTACATTTAATCAGTAACTCGTGCATATAAAATGCTACTACCATTTATATTTAAGTTACAATTTAGAGGCTAGGGAGGTGGCTTTACTGATTTTCTTTTAAGGAAATCCCATGGCTCAGTTCCTAATTTCCCTCAATCCCCACAATATGGTGATGGCTTTATAAAGGGAATTTAGAAGCCAACAAAAGCAAGAAGAGAATTGGGTTGGCCCAAAACGAAGCTGCTGAATTTATGCACAAGTTGAGCGCAACTGCAAAATTAAGTTCTGTGCCATTTTGAATATAAGATACAATCCTATGCACACACTTTGGAATAAGTGCCACTGAAGTCAGAGATATTTGTGAGCAGATGTATATAGGATCATGTTGTGCAATTGCTAAGGCGAGTTATTCATATATCATACCTTATTAAAATAATTTGCTTTTATAAGCAAAACCAAGTATCTATTAGACTAACATCAAGAATGGATAAAAGTAGATTAACTCAAACTAAGCTTGCCTGTAAAGAGCAGATATGCAGATTGGAACATTCCGAATGCAAAGCCAACTGTTCTGCCCAAGCCCTTGTTCAAGAACCTGTTCATTCCCCTTCCTGAAGTACTGCAATGTCTGCAACATCCAGGGTAAATCTGGCATTGTGATTTCTGTGACATCTTTCCACACAAATGTGCATTAAACATTCATATACACTCCTGGAGCCATGTGCAGGTTAAAAGCATAAAATAAGCAGGTATAGAGCATACAAAGCATAAAACACACAAATATCAGGCCCAAGTAATTTTTTTAGATTTTATCCAATATTGCCTTTGAACTGACATTTCCTTTACCAAGCGGCTTCTTGTCTGTACCACTTCAGAATGCATACCTGCAGAATGCATATGCTCGTCCATAGGAAAAGAATGAAACAAAAATCTTTGCACATATAAAACTGGAAACTAGGGACACAGGTAGGTAAGAACTGTCCCTAGCATGCCAGTTTTCTACTGGCACTAAGTTATGTCAGCTCCCAATGCAGTCTGAAGAGGTACAGTCCAGCCACAGATTTACTATTTCACTATTTTGTTTGTGAACACTCATGCCAATTTCAACAGATCTCATAGCCTAGGCTGCCACCTTATGCAGCCTTTGGGGATGAGATCTATTGAAAACAGTATGATTTTCATGTAAATGTACATAGCAGCGGATTGTGCATGTGCTCGTTGACTAAAGCCTGTTGCTTCAAGCCTAGACACGTTAGGCATGATTTCACTAAAATTAAGCACATGTTAAAAATTATTGATTTCATTAGGGATTAAGCAATTATGAACTCCCACTGAAATTCATGGGACTTTTAGTTTCACATTCTATGTTCCTTTAAACAGAAATAAGCATTATGGAAGTGTCTGGAACTAACTTCTGAGTATGCAAACACAGGATTGGATTGCACAAGCACTTAAAACTTTGGCCGGATCATTTTCATTTCTCAGAAGTCAGACCCTCCGATTTCAAAGACTGTTCTATCTAAGCAAAGCACCGAGAAGTGAACCAGAGTGGCAGTTTAATAGACCATCATCTGCACCCTCGTGGCCTCTTTTAAAAACAGGATATGAAAAATGACATTGTATTATGAAAGAGATGGTCGTTTATGCAGAATTTAATAAACAAGTGCAAATTAGCATCACTTTGTATATTCCTCATCTCACCAAAGGTAAACTACATTGAAGAAGACACTTCCAAGCAAACATAAATTATTTTAACAATAAATGAAGGAGTCAGCATTTGCCATGTTTTGTATTGAGAAAATACGCTCACCATTGAAAGAACAATGTTTATCCTATATTGTGTTGCCCCCGAAACATTAAACAGCAAACTTCAGCTCAGTGAATGACTTGTAGGAACATTTATTGAATGATTTAACATTTCAAACTCAGCTCCATGTGCAGTTTATGTTGGATTTTTCCTTTAAAAAATCCTGTACCCTTTACAAACAACAACAGCCCTACTGAGGTTTTCAATTTTTCCCAAACTATGTGACATAATCAAATTTATGCATGCTCATTCTTTTATTTGCTTATATGTACAGAGAATGTTTTAAATTGAGTGTTCTAAGTATGCATATAGTCTATGGAATTCTTTACAATTCAGATGCATTTAAAAAAGTACCAGTGGACAAAACATTTCTCCCCCAAAAAGCTGAGGCAGCCTTTGTTGAATGGTGCTTGTTAAAAAATATACTCTCACAAGGAAAGCAAACAAACAAACCACAACGTTCCTTTTCTGTTTAGATGCTGAGAGATCTTGGCAAGCAAGGGCTCATAGTGAACTGAAAAGCAAAACAAGCAGCAGATAGCAGCAGGTTTCCTACATTCAGCCCAGTACCATGCACAATTGACTGGGGCAAGAAAAACAAAAAGCTGTGAACTCTGGATATATGGCATCATTCTCTGCTGGGCACAAATGAGTCTGTGAAGTCTCTATGGGTGTGTGCAAAAGGGCAGCAAGCATAGGGAGGGGAAAATATAGCTAAAGTCTACACTTCATGCATAGCTATTTGTGCGCTTGGCCTGCTTCCCCCACAGGGCTTCTTCAGACATCGGAATTGGAGCTGAGGTTTGTTAGCCTGGGATCGGCGTTGATCTCATACCTGTAGTGATATCCTTCCATGTGGTCTCTACAGGCATCCCTGATATTGTACATCCACTTTTTAATCCCTTTTCGGTTCAAGTACAAAACAAGCAGGAAAATAGCTCCAATGAGAGCCAACACTATCCCAAGGAAGACGTAAGAAGTCTGTAGCTGAGTTTGGTCACCTGCTGACACAGGACAGTCCAGGTCTGAGAAGCTGAGAGTCACTAAGGGCCTGCCCCACATCTCATTTGGATAAGAGCACTTGAGCGTTCCTTTGGCCACCACTAGGTTGCTTTCCTTAAGCCAGTTCACCAAGTCCTCAATCTGGCAGTCACAGACCCAAGTGTTGCGGCTGAGGTCGAGACTACTGAGTTGGGGAAGCCTACGGAGCTGGAAGATGGTGCTATTCCTCAGGCACTTGAGGGAGTTGTCACTGAGGTTGAGGCTCTGCAGCTGGCGGAGGTTCGAGAAGTCCACATTATACAAACCTACTAGGGAGGAGTTGTGCAGGTTCAGGTGCTGCAGGTTGGGCAGAGAGGAGAACATCTCTGCAGGCAGGAAATGCAGGTGATTGTCGGACAGATCCAGGCGCTTCAAGTTGGGAAACGTCCCCTGCTGGAGCAGCTCGGCAATGAGGGTCACATTGCTTGAGTTATAGAGGGAGTCGCTCAAGTTTAGCTCCTCTAAGGGGCTGCTGGCATTGCCAAAGGCCACACTGCTGAACGATGAAAGAAGATTGTGGCTGAGGTCCACCTGCTTCAAGCTGGGCAAGCCAGCTAAAGCGTCCTCTCCCACCCACTCCAGGCCATTGCCACTCAGGCTGAGATGACTGAGCTCCAGAGGGGGCTGGGAGAAGAACGTGTCCGGCTGGAGGCCGCTGATGCGGTTGCCTGTGAGGAGGAGATCCCGCACATAACGGGGCAAGTCCCGCGGCACTTCAGTCAGGTTCTGGTTGATGCATGTCACTGTTCTGGCTGTCTCGGAACAATTACAGGCTTCAGGACAATGGGCAAGCAGCTGAGCCGAGACCCAGCTGGGAAAGACTCCCACCAGCAGCAGCACTTCTAGCCACACAGCTCTCTTCCTCTCCCCAACAGGCGTGGGGGGTGCAGAGCCCCAAAAAGAGCACCCCAGCATCACCGCCTCTGCCAGGAGTTGCTCCTTTGTGGCACACACTCGCTGTTCGGTTGCCGCTGTGTGCCCCTTGCCTTTTAGACTCACTGCAACACTGGCACCTGTATCGAGCGGGGGGCAGAAGAGAAGCCCCGGCACAATCAACTCTCCTAGGTATAGGAAAACAACACAACCCCTGGCCTCAGTAGTACTCTTGCTAGTATGTCAACAGTACTGGAGTGTGGACGGGAACTCAGATCAAGTGCCAGAGATGCCCCTCTTGTACTTCTGGGGCTGGCTGCTCCTGAAGTCCTTGAGTTTCCTCCCTTCCGTGCACAGCCACCCTTGAAAGAAGAAGCAAAGAGAGAAGATGAAAACAACCAAACCCCCAAGGACACCATTTGCAGACCAAGAGACCACTCTTTTCCAAGATCGCCAACCACTCTCCCCATGTCACCGAGAGCAAAGTTACAAAAACAAGCCCATCTACTTAAAGTCACCAAGGATTCTGACTGTGCAAGGCAGTCCGGACGTGCCTTGCTTTCCCTACGTTTTGATACAGCAATATATATCAGCCTAAATGACATTTGACAAATCTGGTATTCAGGGAGAACTTCCTCTGTTGTTGTTTTTCAAAGAGCTTCCATGTACAGACTAGTCTATCCCTGAATTTCAGATACTGAGGATGAACAGAGAAGGCTCCATGAGTGAAGCAGCGGATATTGGAAATGGAAGGTTGGATTAGATGCCCGTATTTAGCTGAAAGGAAATGACCCTGAATGTAAGCCAATCCCACTGAAAAGGTGATACGGAAAAGGTTTTTATTATTACTGTACAAAAGTGTACAGTGTACAGAGGTTTGTATAATGTGGACTTCTCGAACCTCCGCCAGCTGCAGAGCCTCAAGTGCAAATTATCATGCCAGCTTATGTGGGCAGCCCCCTCTTTTCTTGACTGCCCCCGTGCAGCCCCCTCCTTGCTCTGACCCAGAGCTCAACACCCCTTCCCCACCAGGTCTCCCAGCTCCAAACTCTTCTGTCGCTAGTAGGTCCCCCAAGATCACTGACACAGGCGGCTTCCTCCTCCTCCAACCTTCATTCCCTTTAGTGGCATCACTCTGGAAACGGGATTCTGCTCACCATTCATCCCGGGAGCCCAGAGCCGCGACCAATCCTCTTCCCAGGTGAGGAGCGCGGCGCCCCCCGGCGCGGTCCTGTTGTGCGTCGACAAAGTTTCTTTCTCGAAAAGCTGCAACGCGTGAATCCTCGGCGCCACGGCTCTTCTTTCCCTCCCGCCCAACTTGCCACTCCTTCCTTTCTGCACCGGCCAAATCCCGCGCGGCTTACTCCCGAGGAAACATGCCCAGGGACCGGCCCGTGACCCAGTGCACATCGGGCGCTCGGGACCGGCCACACAGACTTGCACGGAGGCAGACCCCGCGGCCGCCCCACGTGCGGCCCGAAGCCGCGCCCGGCCTCTTCTCGGCGCGGGCGGGGACTCTTTCGGAAGGGGCGCGCAGCGCCAGCCCGAGCCCGAGCCCGGCCCCTCCTCCTTACCTGGTGGTGGTGCTGCGCCCGGGGCTGCCGCTCCAACTCCTCCGCCGAGTGCTAACTCCGCGGCGCGGGCAGCAACTTTCCCTGCCGCCGGCTCCCCGGCCCTGCCTAGCCCAGCCTCCGCGGCCAGGAGGGACCAATGGCAGCCGCAGCCCGGGGGGAGCTGCCCGCTCCTCGCGCCACGCCCTCCCGGCCAGCCGCAGCCCGCTCCCTTCCCTGGCGGGGGCTTTGTGGCGTCTCCTTCCAAGGAGGCGAGAGGAGCGGCTGCCTGGGCGGCCCGGCCCCTCGCTCCTGTTTGGGAAGCTGCGAAGAGTCTTGGCCGGTGGAGGGAAAAGGGGCTGGCAGGGGAGAGAGAGGGGGCGCGCCGGCTCCCTGCCTGCGCTCCGAGGTACGCGCTTCTTTATGGCTGGGACTGAGCCCTGCCTCGCGTTCCACCCTTCCGCGCTAACTGGACTGGAAACCCCGGCCGGCCGTCGCTCGGGCCTCGTTCATTGGAACTACAGCTCCAGTCAAGTTTGCTCCCGTTCGCTCGGGGCTCAGTGGGGACGGAGGCTTTCTCCCGCGCTTAGGCGCTGAATTGGCGTGGCCGAGCCGGGGCGGGGGGAGTGTCTCTCCGCGCAGTTTCTGCGCCTGTGAATGGTCTGGCGACTGGCGTACGACTGAGCCGTGCACGGAAATGCTACCGGTTGTGCCGCTTCCGTTCCTTGCCTGTTGGCCTCGCTACATTTAGGGTTTTAACCCGCTGCCCTCATGGGTTTTTATATTATATGCCGACTAAGAGGAAACATTCCGTTCATCTGATGGGCTGTAGCGGACAAAAGCATGTGTCAGAATAAATCTGTTACCATTAAGACTCCTACTTGTTTAAACTTTACAACGCGTTTCTTGGATCAACCCCTCTGCAGATCCGGAGAAGTGAGGTCTAACTCAGGGCAGCATATGCTGGAATAAATTTTGTTAGGTGCCGCTAGACTTCCATATTATTTAACCTTTATCCTAGTTCTCCTGTCAAGTAGTCCTGTGAGCCAAGGGGTCCAACAGTACAACCCTAAGCGTAGTTACACCCTTCTAGGTCCACTGAAGTCAATGGACTTAGAGGGGGTGCCTCTGCCTATAGTGGCACTGCAAGCCACTCTTCCAGTGTGTTCATACTGTTGCTTTTTCCTGCCTTTTAATATAAATGTACTGCCTGGAGAAAGTACATGGTAGGAGCACAAATCTTCTTGAGACTGGCATATGTTTAGAGCGATCAGATAGCACAGGTGGAACATGAGCCCCAGTGAGGAAGTGGGTAAAAATGATTCATGTACAAAACAGGAAAAACCTCAAAGAGATACGGTTTACAGGGACCTTCTGCGTTGATTGTGCAGTCATGATAACGTCCCTTCATCGAGGAAATAAGCTCTCAGCTCTAAGTTGTCAAGTAAAATGTGGCCACCCTCAGAACTCCATGACTGCTCCTTTCAGAACTTTATCAGCCGTAAAACTGTTCATGACCCGGTGACTGGTTTGCCAGAATCTTTGTACAGTTGAGAGCCACAACACATTCCATACTCCACAGCACTCTTTACACTCAAATTACAACCAGAGAGTTGAGGGGCATGCTGTGCTGCATTATGATTGCAAAGACAGCTGTCTATTCAAATCTTTGCTTGCTCATAAATTTCTTCAGTCCCTACCCAATTGGTTTGCTTATTGTCTATTGTGTAGTCTTCCTTGAATCACAGTGAGAAAGGCAGACTATAAATAAGTGGATAGATAAATAAAGTAGCTGTGCTAGTCTGCTGTAGCAAAATAAAACAAAATTCCATTGGCACCTTAAAGATAAACAACATTTATTTCAATATGAGCTTTCCTCAGTCACCTCTCACTTTTTCAGATAAGTATGGAAATCAAACTCACAATCCTCCTTATGAGGCAGGCTAGAAAGGGTGGGAGGAGGTAAGGCAGAGGGTTAATTCCAGGATGAGTCCTTCTCATATAAGGGTAGGTGCTTGCTAGCTAGAGAGCGTGTGGGAGGTAAGTATTTCTGCACTGCATACATGCCTCTGCCCCTTGGGCTTACCTTTAACTACTCATGCATGTTCGTTTTTCCTGCCTGGAAACTTCCTGGGAATGGCTTGGCCATATATTTATAGCAAAATGATTATGTTGTTTCTTAGCAGTGTCACAACATAGTGATGTCAAGAAAGTTCTGTTGTAATGCCTTGCAATTGGCAGTTTACTGAGAAAGAAAATGCTCCGAGGAGTCCAACAGGGACAGAAGATTGTATACTGACCTCTAATTTGGAGCTGCCCGCCTGTAATCACAGGCTGGATTCCCGGTTACACAAAAGCCCATTAGTGGTGTTCTGTCAGGATTCTGGCCCATTGAGAATACAGTGCCGTACTAAGGGCCTTTGTAGCTGATACAGAATTGACGCCAGAGAACATCTGCACTGGCAGATTGGGGGCATGGCCTTTGTGCACTATACCGTTCCCCTTGCAGGGCCCAAAGGAATAGAGAACAGCCTGATATAAGCTGCACAAGCACTCCTGAAAAGGGTGACCAGAGGCAATTTACAGCATAGAATATCTCTGGTTGTGCATAAGAGGAAGTTTTGCAACTTTTCTCTCCTGTGAGACTGCAACATGACAAAGCGCGCCTGTTAAAATGTCTTTTTCCACCCAGTTAATTCCTGAACACTAAGAATGGCCATTGCACCACAAAGGGGAAAAGTTTAAATTTCACTTCTTCTTTCAAAGATTGACTATTTGGAATACTATGACTACCGTTGCAATCCTCAACAGTTGAACGCTCCTAAAGCCATTGACTTCCATGGGGTTAGAAAGGTATATAATTCTGCCTAGGATTGCACTGTACATTGATCACTAGTATATGGATAAGAATAGAACGACAAACAGCAAACTGGAGTTTAGTTTTGGTGTATTAGAATGACAATATAGCATGCATATGCCTTAGTGTTTCCAAATCGTATCTCTTGGTGTAAACAAGTATGAAAGCCAAACAGAGCAAATCAATTCACAGTGGAAGATGGTTCATAATTTTACGGAGTTTGAACTAGTTTACACTTTTGATGACTCCCCATGTAAGCACATCTGGATCTGACAGCTGTGAACTCTTTCCTTTTTAAGGAGATCTTCTCACTCTGATAGATGTGTGTAGCAATCTCAGAACCGCTTGCCTGGCTTTCCAATATGTCTGCTGAGGCATTCTAAGTGAGGTGAAATTTTACTTAACCAAAATACTTTGGGTCTGCAAAGCTATACCTGTTAAAAGTGCATGTTTGAGACATAAAATTTAAACCACAGACAGAAGCATCTAGTTTCCATAATGGGGAATCTTGAGAAATGTCTAGCTTGAACACTGAAAGTATAATATGGCACAGTTGCAATCACTTTATGACTGGGTGTCAATGTTTATCATAGCTGTCAATCTGTTTTATATGTTTCTGTGTTGTATTATCTTTGCATATCTCTGTGTGGTCTCCCGCTGAATATATTTAGTTGTGTTCTGCAAACCGATTGCCTTGCAGATCTGTCTTCCTGGACAACTAATGAGCAAATGGAAAATTATTTAGTAGGTATCTGAAATAACTTAACAAATGTCAGCATATTCTGTTCAAATAAAAAACAGTTTACAAATACTTGACTAGGGCTTGCAGTATTCATTATGAATAACTTAATTTTGCTGTGCATAGTAAATAATACCTCTTTCCCCCCTCATTGCAGGAACGTGGATACCCTGGAGTACCAGGGACAGCTCATACAACCATCAGATTCTTTATACAATCTGAGTGAGTCAGAGTGTTTACTACCAGAAATGGTGCTGTATAAAAATAGATTTCAGACTTAATGTGAAAAGGGATCATCGGAATGCAGTGTAATTGTTCTGCGGGTTGCTCTGTCTTCTTCAGCCAAATTATGTAAAAGAGTTATAACTGGATCACATTTACTAGACTTGAAGCTCTAATCATGTGCTTAGTTTTAACAAAATAAAAGGCTGGTGTACTTAGTTTTCTATTTAATGTATCTGAAAGGATATGATGCTATCCAAGTAAAGCACTTGGGCGACAAACAGTGCAGTCCTAAACACTAGGCTTAGATTGGAGTAACTCTGCTTAGGATTGCACTGAAGGCAGTGCCCAGTCCACAAGTGCCTGGAAATCCTTTATTGCGTCTTATAAACACAGCACAGCGAGCAACTCCTAGATGATAGAACAGGTGCCTCACAGGGTTATTTTTTCACAGCAGTTATATCTCAGTTCTGGGCTTTTCTTATTCCAAACACAAAGCCTGTAAATAGGATTGATCTTATGGAAGAAATATCCTTGTGCCTGAAGAGAATAAAAAGATTTTTTTAAACTTGTAAAGCTCCTTGTAAAAGAGACAACAATATTGTTATACTAATGCTTTGCTAATCCTAGTCCTGTTCCATGTTGATAGTGAATTCCATAGTTCATGAACAGTGGACCTAGTTGTACCTGTCTCCTGCCACTGACATTATATATAACAAGTCATAAAACTGTCAAAGGTTTATCTTCCATCTCAGCAGGAGTAGAGAGAGGTCTGGTGAAAACCGGCAAGCTTTGTCACTTTTATTGGGCCCTTCAAGTTCCCTGAGAGGTAGGAGAAAAGCGTTGAATTTTACCAGTTCTTTATCTACTATAAGCTCCAGGACTGATTTACTTCCTTCCCACCTAGGCAGTGATATTAGACTTCCTGTGAAACTGACAGCTTCTCTGGACTAACTGCTGATGGAGGAGGGTTGGAGTGCCAGTTTTACCTCTGCTTTTAATTTTAATGACAGAGGCAGAGGAAAGCAGTGCTGCAGGTACAGGGCCTTGACACCTATGTCCTGTGATAGACTACTGGTTTAGAAGGGGAAATCATGATTAGGATTCCTTCTGTTCAAAGATCCTCATGCCCTTCATCCTTGGATCTCTCCACGATGTCTCTCTGCTGCTATTTGTCGGGCTGAGAAGGGCATCCTGGTTTTCAGCTCTTCATTGTTTTGCACTCATTTTTAATACTTCTTTTTGTTTCACCCAAAATAATGCTCATGAAAGCACAGACGCTTCTGTCATTTCAATGCAACTGAGCATGGGTCTTATTTCAGTTTGCAGTCTGAACAAAAGAATGCATAGGATTGCCAAGAAACTTCCTAATTGTTGTGTATATGTCCTCATAATTTGGGTCATGATGATTTTAGAATTACATGGCAAAGGTGTATATCACCTTGTAGGGAACAGAGCTAGTGGGTGTGGCTTATGAGGTTCAGTAGGAGGAGCAAAACTGGGTGTGAGGTTGTGTGGCTTGTAGATTTCATTGAGGCCCTTTCTCCTAATTTGAATACCAGAATTGAGCATAACACCACTACATTGGGATGGCACATAGCAAAATATCACTGATGACCTCTTTACTCACAATGAGATGAAAGTGCAACATTCCTACAAAATTTGGGCTGAAATTTGATGTGGAAATATTTAAAAATATTTACAAATCTGCAGTGGGAAAAAACAGAATGACAACAGAGAAAAGATGGAAATGCAGTGGTTTGGAATAAACTGGTGTCTGTACCAGAGAGAATAGCTAACAGTGAAGCATCCCAGAGCTCTTCTGTTGCAATTTGTTATGTGTTGTTTTGTCCTTTGTTGGTGTTCATTGATCCCTTCCTGTCATACGTTTTGACTATATCAAAGAGGCTGTGTTAAAGTGTCAAGATACTGGAGCCCATTCCTTTTCTGTGGTGACTTTCACCTTCCTGAGGAGGTGGGGAGCACCACTCTCAGACATTTTTAGAAGGTGCTCTAAGGCTGTTTTATTTGTGAGGGCTCTTAATGGAGTTTAAGTTGGAGGCATTTTGTGAGGGTGTGTGTGATGGAAATTAATACATTCATGAAGCACTTTAACCCCTTGGACTAAAGTGAGAAAGGCAGCATTAACTCCTGCATAGACACAAGAGATCTGAGAATTGTAGTGGGGCAAGGAAGTGAGTAGAAAGGAGTCCCCCTTCGGCACCAGGAACAGGGTTATAGCTTGGGCTTAACTATAACTCCTGCCCAGTATCTAAAAAAGGTGTTGGCTCAGTGGAGTACCCTAAGGTCTGCAGAAGAGGGAAGTCGTGCTGTCTGTGTGTTAAAAGTGGAGCACTTGAGAAGGAGTGCCAATCTCAGAAAGAACTCACTTTAACAACTTTAAGTATGATAACACCAACATCTCTCATACAAGCCAGCAAGAATCATACCAAGTGTTTTTTGCCTTACACCAGTTAAGTATTCTGTACAAAAACCCCTCTGTTACTTCAGTTTTAAACACCTGCCTACATGCCTTCTTATTTTACCTACTTGTAAATAAACCTGTTTCCAGGGCTCATTTCGAGGGGGAATGCACAGGAACACAGTTCCGGCAGTTCCCCAAAGAGGTCACATGTCAGGTGCCCCCACCCATCTGACTCTCGGCCATTTTGGGCCCGTTTTGGCCTGGATTGGGGCCGAAATGGCCTGGATCGGGCCTCTGACAGGTGGTGGTTCACTCTCCTGCTCATCAGCGGCCCAATCCTGACTGTTTTGGGCCCCTTTTCAGCCATTTTCAGCCCCCTTTTGCCATTTTGGGCCCAATTTCGGCTCTGAATGGCCAGGGTTGGGTCCAAAACAGCCAGAATAGGTGATGTCAGGGTGTGTGGCAAATGCAAATCAGCTATACTAATGACACACCTTCAGTAATGGCAAGAGGTATGGCATATGCTAATGAGTTATGCTAATGAACTATGCTAATGAGTTCCTCCAGCTCTTTTTCTATGAAATGACCCCTGCCTGTTTCATTGAATCTTCATAAGCCTTGTGTGCCGGTTTCTTTATAAGGGAAGCGCAAACTCCTGATCTTTCCCCTACTTGGACTTGGCTTGGGTAACTATACCACTTATATGTTCCTGAACGGTGGGACAAGAAAGAAAGTTGAAGCTAAATCTCAGCCATGCTACTAAAGGCTTCCCAGCCCAGTATTTAGCTTCATAGGCTCAGAGAGGAGAAGTTTTATCTCAGGGTAGAGGAAGGTCAGCCCAAGCCTTAGTTAGACGAGGGTTTGTGACAGTGTGTTAATGTGGGTTTACTGTATTTTGTATATATTTAAGTTTTTTGTTATCGTGAGCTACAAGGGGAAGGTGGGCTATATTTGAATAAATAAACCCATGCTGGGCTTTAAAACAGCATCCATTTTTTAAAAAAAACAACAACTACTGGAACATTTTATGTTCTTTTTCACTATTCAGTTGGGCAACTGCTCTTTTTTCTTACCTTATTAATTCCCAATTTCCAAAGTGTTACCTTTCTTGTTCACCTAAGTGAGCAGGCATTAACAGCTAGCAGACACCAGGCATCAAAAGCATTAAGCAAGCACCTAGAGCTAAGAGGAAGGAAAAAAGCAGAAGCCCTTGCCCAGAACTCCCACTTCCAATCTTGCTCACAGGTCTCCAAAAGTAGCCCATTCCTTTAAATGCCTGTTATTATAAATATAAGAGTACTGACAATCTAAAAATGATAGCAAAAACCTGAGAGAAAGCATATAAATTCCGTTTCTCTGATTTCACAGATCACATAGTTTGCAAAGTACATGTAATGCCCTACCTTAAAGGAACTGGGAAAAGGATTATTGAAAGCATAATGGAATGCTCTGTGTTGCAATGCATGAATATAATTTCCATGGACTGCAAGCTGGTCGAGCAGCAGGCAAAGTAAGTTGCAAAACGTTTCAAGAGCCAGGATATTTCAAGTAGCCCAGCAAAATAGTGAGCTACTATTTATTTCTGATTTTTAAAGGTAGAAAGTCTTCACAGATATTGTTAAAAATAGTGAAAGCAGTGAGAGCTCGGCATTTCCTAATAGTCTACCCAGCCTTCCTTTACAGAAAAAGTTAAATAAGTGAGCCTTTTATTCTCTTAACTGTTATAACACCTCCCTTTATTTTCCAGCTATCCTGCTTAAAATTACAAAATTGCTACTCATTAATATATTTTGTATAGCAACTGAAGACGTGTCTTACTAAAAATGAATTCATGGAGTACCAAACAATGTTACAGTTCAGGGAACATTTACAAACAGCCCTTTTGAACGTTGCATCTTTCACTTTATAGGATACCTTTGAGTGCTATCTGTTTTGTATTGTGCTAGCTGTGGAGGCACCTCTGACACTGGCTGTGCTGGTGAGGGAGCATGGAATGTTTGTTTGCTCAATGAATAACACATTTCACAGTCCAGGCTCTGTGATGGAAATGAAAGATGTCAGTTTGGCTGGGACTACACAAGGACTGGAAAGTGGTCTTGTGATGTGGAAAAGCGTAAAGTCAAGCTATACTTATTTAAGCATCCGGATTCTTTTCATGTTACCTTCCTAAAAAGCAACGGTGGGAAGCCACCAGAGATTTTGGAGCAGAAGTCTGTATTCATGTATGGATGGGAGTACTCAATATCCCTCCCAGCTATAATCTAGTTTTCTTGAAAAATACTAGTCATGTTTACCCTCAAAGAGAAAGTAATTGATTTATAAATTTTGATAACTGGATATCCAGGAAAAGTCTGACACTTCATCTAAGAATGGAAGGGAAGCCTCCGATAAAGGAATTTTTTTTAAAAAAAAACAGAGCAGGATTCAGTTTTGAGAAGGCTTTTCTCTCGAGCCAAAAACTGTTGATGCTTTAGTGACAAGAATCCCCCTTCTTCTTTATCAGCATACTGCTAGCCATCTTTTCAACCTTTGTCCTTCTTTAATAATGCTTTTGTCCTCTTCCTTATTCCCCCCCTCCCCATCTGTAGGACTCTTGAATAGGTAGCTATGAATTGCTTAGAACTTAGATGGTGTAGCTTTCTTTTATTTTTCAGTCACATGGGTTAGAGGTGATTAAGAGGGTAGCCTATGATATATCTTATTGCTATGTATAGCTACTTGCTATTTGTCTTTGTGATTTGTTTTCACCATCTGTCACATTTTTAATGTCTTTTATTTGTGTTTTTCTTTTATTTACTTCATGATGGCTTCATTTATTCATGGTTTTTATTTGCTGTGTCTGAAATGCCATTAGAAGTTTTGTTCATTCCATTCATTTATGTATCCTGTTCCCCCGTTGCCCCCTCCTTTTGCTTCAAGGGTTTATTAATACAAAGTAATAATTATCTGATGGCTTGCACATTGCACTTAATAGACCATTTCCACATATTTTCATCCAGCTTCTGGATGTCTGTATATTTCTTACTGGTTATGCTTCATCCATTGGGGCAGATTAGGATCTGTGTTTTCAACATTTATCTACATTAACACAGTGACTGCAGATGATCTCATAAAGCTGTTTGTATGTTCCCAGCAAGCCTAAGGTGCAGCCTCTGAAGTCAGCAGAGCATTTTGCACAGGAGCCAATGGAGAGGCCTTAAGAGTGGCTGATGACCATAACCTACCTTCCTTCCTTCCTTCCTTCCGTGTCTCTGTTTATGTCTGTCTCTCTCCCCTCCCCGCCTCCCTCCTTTTGTTTTTTAGCACATCCAGTCTGATCAAGTATTTGCAAGCTTGCAAACTGTTGTGTTATTTTTGCTGGTCTTAAGAGGTATCACACGACTTTTGGAAACCATATACTCTCTCTTCTCCCCCTTCTACTCCAGTGATGAAGCAGTTACCTCATTCTTGGCAAGGAAGTAAAAAAAGCAAAGAACCCCACAATGTTGGCATGGGAAGCACATGGAGTTTTATTGGAAAGACTCATGTGTTAAACTTAATTTGTCATAGTTAGATCTTGCCTTTCTGGCATCGTGGAACTCATACTGGTTTGGAAAAGGATCAAGATGGGTAGCCACGTTAGTCTGTCTGTAGCAGTAGAAAAGAGCAAGAGTTCAGTAGCACCTATAAGACTTACAAAATTTATGGCAAGGTATGAGTTTTTGTGAGCCACAGCTCACTTCTTCAGATACAGCTAGAATGTGAGTCCATCTGTCCTTATATCTTGTTCCAGGATATAAGGACAGATGGACTCCCATTCTAGCTGTATCTGAAGAAGTGAGCTGTTACTCACGAAAGCTACCACAAATTTTGTTAGTCTTATAGGTGCTGCTGGACTCTTGGTGGTTTGGAAAAATAAGTATTTTCATAAATTGTACATTTTGTGGAAACTCTCTGATATTAACCCAAACTAGAAGCAGCATATTTGCCCCTTTAGTTCTCCTTTTTAAAATGGAAGTTTTAATAAGGATTTTAAACAATTCTGCAAAATCACTTGTTCTTTTTAAATGGTATTGGAAATATCACCCACCTAGTAACCAACTTCTAAGCCCAGCTGAGAAGGAACTAAAAGTGTCTCAACAGTGTCATCTTGTGGCCAAAACTAGGCACTTTACTAAACGCACGCACTTGAACAATGTAAGATCATTTGTATTATTCCTTACATGGAAAAGCCTGGTTTATTTTATTAATTATTGATTTTCAACTATTATTTCTTAATATACATTTCCAAAAACTGCAATCCTATGTCTCAGTCTTAAGCCCACTTATACATTTAAGACCTCTTTCCTGGAATTAAAGCCCCACTTAATAGTCTTGAGTAGGATTTTGGATAGACTTCATGTTTGAAGAAGGGAGCTCTGACTCTCAAAAGCTTACGCTCTGGAAATCTTGTTGATCTCTAGGGTGCCACTGGACTCAAATCTTGTTGGGTAGACTTCCTTAGCATTTCACTCTAAATGGGTATCAGTGGAAAAGATCTGATCAATAATGATAGTAGTTGTTGAAGCCACTTCCCCTTGGCTGCTTTCTACACTTATTTGGCACCAATTAAACTGAAGCACCAAATGGGAGTGAGTCAGGATTGCATAAGGAAGCTGCCACAGCATAAGAGGGTTGGAGAGTTATATGTAGTGTTTGGGACATCTCCACAGAGTGGTATGAAATATGTCTATGTTACGCAGGAAAATAAGAGAGATGTTATATCATTTTCATTTATGAAAGAAAACTTAATACATAATACATACATAATCCCTGTGTTTTGTTATTTCTTGAGAAGCAAATCAGGAATGCATGAATTATTATGGGCATCGATGTGCACCTCATAATTTTGACTTAAAGAAAAAAATGCAAAACCACTGGGTTGTATCCTGCCTACACGGGTGTGGGGTGGGGCAATTGCTGATACTGCCCTCCTATAGCAGTGCTCCAATGACCTCTTTGCCAGTTATTCTTGTACAGGGGAGGCTGTAGTGATTCTGGTGCCTCGGACAAAAGTCGAGGGCAGAGTCCACACACCTTTATTTCTACCCAACCCACTGAACAAGTATACTGGGAATTACTTACCAAGTACCATGGCTGCCCAGGGGCAGAGCAGCCATCCTGCACAGCACAGCTGGCCTGCTCCCTTTGCCAGCTACTTTAGCCTGAAGAAAAGAGTGGGAGAGAGAGGCAACAGCAGGATCCGCACCCTCTCCCTCCTTTGTGCTTTGTGTGTGGGACTGCAGGCACTGGCAGCAGGTAAGGACAGCTGCACAGTGTGGCTCTCTTGCCCAGCTGCAAGAGCAAGGATAACTGAGTGAGCAGGCAGGCAGGTACAGCATCCTCTCTCCCTCCCTTGTGCTTGGCACATGGATCCGCCAGTGCTTGTCGGTGACAAGAGGGTAAGGGTGGCTGCGCAGCATGGCTGTCTTGCTCAGCTGCCTGGGGCAGAACTGGCTGAGTGGGACAGGCTGGTAAGTAGGAAGGCACAGCACCCCTCCAGAGCTCCCTCTCTCATGCTTGGCATTGGGTGGATTGTGAGAGGGAATGTGCCCAGCACAGCCTTGATATGGTGACCCACCCCAAATGTCCCCCTCAGCCTCTGTTTCTTGCTGCAGCATCTTGAGCTGTTGCTGCGGCTGTGGCAGAGAGGGCAGTGGCAGCCAGGACAGCTGCACAGCTATACCCTACCCCCAGCATGGAGCCCAGGGGGGCTGCCCTGGTTGCTCCATAACTAAGGTTGCAAGTGTTCTTGAGAGGTCCCCCAACCTCCAGGATCAGCATTTGGGAGGATATTTTGGTATGCTACAGGAGGAGGGGAGGCAGGGGAGTCTTGTTTCCATAGACAGAAATCCTCCTTTCTGTGGAAACTCTAGGCAGGATCCAAGCTACCGAAAGTATGTAGAACTGGCTTTTTCAACTAGCTGACAAAACAACTCTGGTGCAATGCTAAACGTAGATGTGTTTCCATTTTTTAAAAATCTATTTCCACCGTCTGTTTTTTTTCTCCACATAACAGTGCTAATTCTGACCTCAGGAGCATCCTCGTATACTAATTTTCTCTTCAGCTTTCAAAGCTTTTGTGGTGGCTGAACACTAAAAGCGAGAGGGTGTGGCTGTTGAGTGCCATTTTACTTTACAGATACAGATTACATTTTCCATGACTCGACTCTGCTGAAGGTCATCTTAACTATAATCATGTTAAAATCAGCAAGGAGTATTTTAAAATCAACAAAATTCCAAAACAGTATTAATGGAATTTCACCTGAAGTGAATCAAATGAGGTATCAAACCCCTAAGGTAACAGCATGTTGAAGTTTTTGAAACCTCTTTTTATTAGCTGAAAGAGTTGTGGCTACAGTTCATTAAAATTAATCCCCTGTAAGTATTAAATCAGATACAGAGATGCTATGGAATGCTTATGAACGTTTCAGCTGTTCAGAAATTTCAAACATTGTCATCAGTCAAGACTTAGGGATGGAGAGGTTGTGGGAAGGAGTTCAGATGAAAGAAGAGTAGGTAATGCTATTGGGATATTTATGGCTTATAGGCCATAAATAATGCCATAAATAATGCCAAGGCATGAGCAAACCATAGCTATTACAACAGTTCTCATTCAACAGGCACACACACATCATAGTCTGTTAAGTACAAAAGAAATTGCAGTATGTGAAGACAGAAGAGGTGCATGAGACCAATGGTTGCTTGTGTTATGTCAATCCATAGTTGAGTATTACATGTGAAACAAGCCTGTGTATATGACAGTATGTGAATACTACATGTTATCAGTGAGAATGATTGTATGCACACAGGGCAATGTATGAGAGAGTGAAGGAGAAACAGCATTAGCTCAACAGCAGACTTGGGAGCAGATTGGCATCTTGGGACTGCTAAAGTGTTCCTCTGTGTGGCCCAGTTAGCAATCTTCTCTGCAGGGCTATTGTAGGATGTAGAGTATTTTGTTACATGTAACAAAATAACAAAATACTCTACATCCTACAATAGCCCTGCAGAGATGATTAGCATATCAAGCACCAATCCATATGCAAAAGAACCTCTTCAGGATACAGTGAAGCCTCCCTCCATTAGCATTCCACACCCTGGGAAACACTTACAGGATGACTCAGCCTAAACCCACCTTCCTGAGTAGATATAAATTACCTGCCAACAACTTCTCCACACTGTGACACTGCGAGATCTCTGTCTTTTGGTACTACACCTCTGAAGATGCTGAAGAAGTCACAGCTGCTGGCGAAACGTCAGGAACTACAATGCCAAGACCGCGGCTATACAGCCCGGAAAATCCACAACAACCAAATCCATATATCTATCCTTTCCCATAAACTATAAATTTAAACTATAATCTAGGAGTACAGGGAGAATGTGATTTAGATTGAATATTGCGTTTGGACAAAGCACTGCCCAGCATATTTTACTTAATTTATATCCCACCTTTATCCCCACAGGACCCAAAGCAGCTTCTATCAGTCTCCTCTCCTCTAGTTTATCCTTACAGCAACCCTGTGAGGTAGGTTGAATGAGGGAGGGACCAAAGGTCACTCAGCAAGCTTCCATGGCAAAGCAGGTTTTCAAACCTGGGTCTCCCAGTCCCTATGCTGACACTCTAACCAGTACACAACACTACCTTTCAAAATAAAATATTTAACATATATTTTGTATATAATAAATATATATTTAAAATATATTACACTAGGCTTTGAGAGTCACTTAATAAAAATCTAATATAAAACAACATCATAGAATGAACTCAGTTTTTAATGGGCACACTTTAAGTATTTCAGTCTTTTGTAGCTTACAATTGGTCTTTTATTTTTGGTGTAATAATAATAATATGGCACGTGTGGTGTAGAACCCGCATAATTTTTTTTAAAAAGCTTTCCTGTGCCCAGAGTTACTGTCCTTTGTTGACCTCCCCTTTAAAATGTATGCGTGCACATGTGTTCCCTTGCTTGGGAATGCCTACCATGACAGTAAATCCAGAGCGATAGCTGTGTTATACCTGGGTGGCCCAGGCTCAAAACCCCAGCAGGAGTTGCCTGTGCCTTGAAGGCACTTCGCACAACTTAGCTGCTTTACTACAACGACATCCTAAAGGTCGTTCCAACCCACCGACCTTAAACGACCGTAGAAGGGTGTAACTCTTCCTCGAGCTGCGCCGTCAGTCTTTCGCCGCAGTAATAAACAGGCGTCTAGCGGGACGCTAAAACCCAAAAGATTTTCATTCCACCATATGCTTTTACAGACTAAGTCCGATTATAATGGGATAAAATGTTACGAGCATTGAAGACGCCACAAGACTTGGAATCCATTCCCACGACGCTCAGCGCGTCCGCTTCACGAACAGACAGACTTTCCCTTGCAGCCCGAGCCCAGCATAAGGTGCACCCGCGACCGGCTCGGCCCTTCTATGGGGGAACTTAGTCTTCGACCCCTCCCATGAGCCCCATTGCGCGTCAGCCGCTCTTGGCTCTGAGGCCAAGGCCCCTCGGGTGCTTCTTGCCAGCCAATAGGCGCTCGGGATACTCAGCGTTTTGGCCAACCCGCGACGCCGTTGCTTCCGTGTCCGGCTGCCAGTGTTTCGTCGCTCTCAGCGGCCTCGGGAGGGTTGCAGCCGTGGCGGTTTCTGCTGCCGCTCTCGCCTTCCCTCCGCTTCCCGTCCTGGCCGAGGCCGAAGCTCTTTGGCACCACTGAAGATGAGTCCCCCCGCAGCTCTGCGCGCTTCCTGCAGTGGCCGACCGAGCCCATTCATCTAGCGACTGGTGAGGGCGGGGAACCTGATGGGGTCTCCGGCAAGCGAGGGGCCGGAGGGTGGGCGCGGGGGAGGCGGGGAGGAAGGGAGGTTTTATTAAATGCCTCCTCCCCCCCCCTTTTTTTACTCTGACGGGGCTTTTGTGCGTTTACGAGCAGGCAGAAATCCAACAGGTGCAAATCTTCGCAGGAAGGTTACTGAGTATTCAGTCCCTGCAGCTGTCCCTTTACTGTAGCCGCAGGTTGTAATGCTTGTTGCCACGCCGTGAAAAGCTTCATCCGCCGATCTCTGCAAATCAGGCCCTTGTTAAAGGGGCAGGAATCGGCTGGGCTTCATGTGTTCGTTCTTCCAAGCACGGGTGATTATTCCACGAAGCTGCACTTGTTGCATTTGTGCTTGACGTGCAGTTGTCTCCGTGTGATTAGTAGGGGGAGAAAGGGTGTGGTGGGGAAGGAAGGGCAGAAGGGTCACCCCAAAGGTAGCAAAATGATCCTAATGTTGCAGGCTAAAAGGCTACGAGTTTAAAAGATGAGATGAGTTGGTGGGTAGGGCAGTGGAGCCTAATAATAGAAGTAGACCTCTGTTCAGATATAGAGTCCTGGAGAATGCGAAAATTGCTCACACCCAAGGTGCAGTGAATGGCAGGCAGATGGAATACATTTGCTAGGTGTTTAAAGATCTGAACTAACAGAACATTCAACCAAACTCTTTATGTCCAGTGGCACAATAATATTTTAATCATACAAGTTCCTTCCCTCCAGGATCTACCTACTCCACCCAGAAGCAAAATCCCTTTATACTGTATTAGTGCATTGATTCAAGGGCAGATTGTTGAGGTCTTGGGATAGCTTATTGCAAGATGACAGTGTTGTGTACACACTGTCCTTTGATTGTTTACAGTAGCTAGGTCAGGAGGCCTCGACCCTTCCTTGCTTTCATCCAGGATAAAATGACTGTGTACACATTAGCAGGATGGTTATCTTTAGTGAACATATTGTACAGAAGCACTGACCCAATATAGTGTATAAGAGATTTCGCCTGAGAATATTCTGCTATGCAGGCAGTGGACAACCTTTCACTCTTAAATTTGTAAATACATCTGACATGCTTCTAAGGCTCCATAAATCCACTAACGATTCTGAGGTTGCCTCATTTTAAGGGTGCTTCTATCTGTACCAGTTAAAAGTGCATTAGAACTTAATAGGGTTTTTAATGGATGTTTCAAAACTAGCAGAACAGGCCATTCACTTCTTCAGTGGCTCTTGGTTTTGATGTTTTATTGTGTTCCTAATAGCTCTGCTAATGGCTCATACCAGAGGGGTAGGTGCCTCTGGATGGCGCCATGTGTATTTTGTTGTCATATCTGTCTCCTGCGGCAGTGTTAGTTTCCTAATGCCTGTTGGAATCCTAACAGATCAATCTTTTTGGATGGCAAGGAAACCTATTCATCATAGTTGGGATGATAAATATGAAGACGACTGTTCTAAAGCATGATAAATTAGAAGCAATGTTTTAGTAGTTCACAAATGGGAGACCTGCAAGGACTTGCAGGGAGCATTTGATCTTCCCTTCCTTCACTGTTTTCTCTTTCCCTACCCTTAAAGCCTTCCAGCCGCTCTACCCCTTTCCTACTTTCTTTTTTGCTTCCCACCTACCAGCCAACCAATCTTATATCTCCCCACCCCCCATTTTCATCTTTACCTCTACATAGAAAAAGTATGGCCAAGTTGCATGGCAGCAGATGCCAGACTTGGCCTAATTGTGAGGTGGGGGACTCACAAGGACTTCGGGGGGGCATCTCATTTCCCCTTGTATCTTTCCTCTCCACCCTATTTCTTCTCCTCCTCTCCTGGCAACCACCATAGTCTCACCTTTCACTGCTTCCATCTCTCCTTCCCACCCCCCAACCAACATACCTTTTATCTGTCCCCCATCTTCAGGTATATTTATTAATTATTTACTTCATTTATACCCCAGCTTTCTCCACAATGGGGACCCAGAGCTGCTTACATCATTCTCCTCTGTTCCATTTTATCCTCACAAGAACCCATTGAGGCAAGTCAGGCTTACTGGCCCAAGGTCATATCTTTGGCACAGTAGTGATTTGATCTCCCAGATCCTAGTCTGTAAGCACTACACTGGATTTTGTGGGGTGGATCCTGTTGAACAGTAGCAAGCAGCCAGATCTGGAGTCATGAAGATTGGGTGGTAGCAAGCAAGTCATCGTTGCTGCTGGGCCTGGCCCCTGTGAATCCACCCTCAAAGGCCAAAACAGCCCTGAAAAGGTTCCTGCTCCTCACCCTGCCTTTTACTGCTAGAGATGAAGGCATGAAGATTGGCAATACTACTGTGATTGCCTAGCAACAGCCACTATGAGAACATTCAATTCTTAAAGCAATCTTTATTGCATATAGCTAGCATAATTTACACAGATGTCATAAAAAGCGTAATCTTATTTCCCATCTTATTCAACCTTTATGTAAAGCCTTTGGGAGAAATCATTCATAGGTTTTGAATTGGATGTCATCAATATGTGGATGACACCCAGCTTTATATCTTTCTATCCAGTCTTCTGGCAATGCAGTAGAGATTTTAAATTGCTACTTGACAGCTGTGGTCAGTTAGCTGAAAACAAACAAATTGAAACAACCCAGACAAGGTGGAAATGATGCTGGTTGGGCGGCAGAGATATTGAAGGATATCGTGCTCCCCATTTTTGATGGGGTACAGCTGACCCTTGGTTAAGAGCTTAGGGGTTATACTGGATCCAGCACAGCTGCTGAAAAAGCAAGAATGCTTTGTAAAAAATGCCTTTCATAAACTCAGTCTAGCCTGAAAGATGAGCCCCTACCTTGACACAATTGATCTGGCCACCTGGATCCAAGGCATGATAACATCAAGACTTGACTACTGTAATGCACTCTACATAGGTGTCCCTTCAAAGTCAACTCAGAGGCTCCAGTTGGTGCAGAATGCAGCAGCTCAACTGTTATCAGGAGCTAGGCAGAACATTCTGCAGTCACTCCATTAGCTGCCCATCAGTTACTGAGCTCAGTTAAGGATTTTGACTATCACGTATGAAGCCCATCATGGCCTTGGCTCCTCATATCTATGGGACTGCCTCTCTCATTATGTTCTGGTATGGCATCTTTGCTGATCTGAGCAGGGTCTTCTGCAGGTGCCACCCTGCAATGGGCAAAATCAATTGTTGCCCACACGTGCATTCTCTGTAGTGCCCCCCAACTTATGGAATGGACTGCCTGATGAGGTCAGGAAAGATCTCATTCTCCTGGCTTCCCACAAATTGTGCAAAGCCGAATTATTCAAGAGGATTTCCTTACACAGGTAATAGAGCTGCACTGTAAGGAAATAATTCAAAGAGATGGTTCGATACAAGGTTAGGGACTATATTACTGCTGTGCACTGGCTGTTACTGTCATTAATTATGTTATGTCGAATTGTTTATGTTTTGCTCACCATTGTTTCTGCTCTGTATGAGATTTCTGCTTGTTTTCAAATTTCTGCAATCTGTACTCTTATTGTTTATTAAATCCCCAGATGTTGATTGTATTGAATCACACGGTGTCATTTGCCTTGTCTCAGTGAGAAAGGCAGATTATAAATAATGTAAATAAATAAAGCTACATGTGCTGTTTATATTATTTGGTTTTTTAAAAACTCCCAATGTATTTTAAAAAGATTTTTCTGCAAACTCGGGGCTTTTCTCAGATTTGTAGAAAGATCTGGCTCCATCTGTAAAAAGGCCAGTTAAAAATCACCACAGTCTTTAGTCAATAATCAGCTTTTTATGATATCTATTTAAATTTTGCTAGCTATATGCAAATAAATATGTGAATCACCAGACATCTTCTGGCTCAAGGCTGGTTTCTGGAATGGCTTATAGCTGTAACAAATGGCATGGAATGTGGGAAAGAGGGGAAGGATAAGGTTGAGGTGGGGTAGCTGATACATGACATAATTGACTATTTCTTTTACATCTGTTATAGGCAGGTGGGAGGTGCATGGGGGTGGGTAGACGGGGAGGGAGGTGCAAGTGGGGGGGGGGGCTGATGATGTGCAGAGAGAGGAGGGAAGCTTCTGGGCATTCTGCCTGGAGCCACCCAAAACCTGGAACTGGCCTGAGCCCTTGCCACAAAGTTTATAGCAGTAGAAAAATGTAGGTAGCCAAGGATTTATTTAAAGTATTGAACTCTAGCCTACAATAGTCATTCCTTTTTGTCCTTTTTTTTACTTCCCAATGCCTCTCCTTATAACAATATTTGTGTATGTACAAACACATAGTGTGCTTTCTATGTATAGTAGTCAGGTGAATTATTAGCATAACAAAGGCTGTGTAAAACCTTCTTATTAGGATCAACCAAAATAACCGAAAATAGTGCAAGCTTTTGAGTTCTCCAGAAATGGATTCTCAGTAGAAAAGAGAGTTTTCTGCTTTCCCCATCACCCTCTCAAAAAAGCATCTTTCTCTACTGCCTTATAAAATAGCCTTACATTTAGTAGGAGTAGTTTTCAGAATGGATTTTTGAGAACCAAAGAGACTGTTAGTTTTGAAAGTCTGATTTTGAAAGTCTAATTTTGTTTTGTGTATATCCAGTCCGAAAAAACTCCCAGTACTTCTTTATTTGCTTCTAATCAGAAGCCTGTGCTTAGATAATCGAATAGGGATTGTATTCCAATAACCAAAGGTTATTGAGTTGGAGGAATCTAAAAGTTGTGTGGGAGAAAGGCTAGGCTAGGAAGTTTGAGGCTGTCTGGATGATATTGCATGTACCCATCTGACTGCATGCTGAACTCAGATACCAGTCGGAAAGCTAGCAGCATAGACACAAGCTGCACCCTTGGAAGTGCTTCGTCATACAAGATAGCAGGGTTTTCATATTTCCACAGAATTGATGGAAGCCACCCATCTTTCAACAGAAGATGCAGGCCGGGAAGATTGCATTTGCATCTACCACATGGTCACTTAGTAACATGTCAGCCCCGGAGCAGGTGGTCTATAAGTCCTAGCTATAAGTTGTTCTGAGGAAAGCAGCGACCATCTTGTGTTCTTGCTAGAATGCTGCAGAATTGGACTGTATATCGTTTTGCGATGGTTAACTGTAAGCTAATGCACTTTAATTAATTTAGCAGCTGTTATAATGGGACCCTGCGATAGGCTGTAGCATACAGGCTTGCACTGGTTCAAGCTATTTCGTATCCTTATCCTAGCTGGATTCCTATAGTCTCTAATAGCTTGGGTTTTGTTGAGAAGGCTTATTGTTTGCTATAATTTAAACAGTCCCCTTCTTGTTTGGAGTTATCTAGATGCTAGTGTGGTAGAGTTTGTGCGCTGATGCCTGCTGCTGTTTTATATATAGTCATTGTGCAATTTTCTAGGTACTCATCTGGAATCCACAGTGGCAGGGCTATAGGTTCAAGTGAGCAGCCTGTAAAAGTAAAGGATATTTGTGTTAAGTTATAATAGCATATATTATGTATCTAGATCTTAGTTAGTTTTTGTGGAGAGCAACATTAAGATAATTTAGTCAGGAGAAAGACAAGGGAAGTTGCTCTTAGGTGTCTTTAAATACACTCCAGAGTTTAACTGCTACTTAAAAAAGAACTAAGCCTTCCTGTTTTACCAGTTAAACCAAGGAGGACTAAGGTGAAAGCATTTGATGGCAGAGGAAAAACTTTTCAGGGAGTCACACAAACCCAAAAGGCAAGGTGTTCTTGAGGTTAAAGCCTGGGTAAAGTAGAGAACACCTGGAACTCTGTGTTTGTGACCAGAGCCCTCCAGAGGTATAAGTTTAAGATAATGTAAGGAGGAGATGAATTGAAAGTCCAAAGGCAAAGGTTATTTAAAAAACAAAAAACAGTAAATCATTACATATTCTTGGACTTAAAGTTGTTCAGATAAATTCTCCTGGGTAGGAAGAAGATAAGATTGTCACAGTAAGCAGTCTTATTACAGATTTCGACACCTGCTGGATAATTGATATTGGATGTTCAGTGCCAGGCGTTGATAATATTTGATAGTTGAATTCTTGTTTTTGATATTTTATGGTTTATAGTCAATGGCATTTGATATTTTGTGTAGATTATAACAAATGATATATGCTATAAATAAATAAAATTATAAAATGGTTTGTCAGATGTTGGGATGTGCAACTTTTTCATTGTTATATTTAATAACAGGGCTTTTTTTCAGGGGGAACGTGGGGGAACGGAGTTCCGGAACCTCTTGAAAATGGTCACATAGCTGGTGGCCCCGCCCCCTGATCTCTAGACAGAGGGGAGTTTAGATTGCCCTCCGTGCCGCTCAGCGGCACCAGCTATGTGACCATTTTCTCTGAGGGCAAACCCACTGAGTTCCACCACCTCTTTTCCCAGAAAAAAAGCCCTGTTTAATAATAAAGTTAGGCAAACTACTCAACTCATTTAGATATGAGATAAACATTACAGGGTTATTGTGGTATAGAAAAATGTTGGGGAAGTTTGAAAAATACAGCTTCTCTGAGTCCAGTGAGTCCCTGGGCATAGGTGCAGTGCCTGTACTTTGTAGAATCAAGTCTGTATTTCACTAGAAAAAAAAGCAGGGCAGTTATGTTTGACTGTCCTAGGTTAGAATGATGCATAGTGCAGGTTTGTCAACAAATCACTTGTTAATAGTATACTATCAATATACAGCCGCTTGTCAAATATGTGATCACAAACCAGAAATCATGCATATCACTCAAAACATTTTTTAAAAGCAAATGTGAGAGAATTTGAGCCAAAGTACATTTTGATTTTTTTTCTTTAAAAAAATAGGTCTAGTTTAAGCAATGATGTATGTGAGGTTCATGCAGGCAGTGTGTTTAAACCAGTTCAGTAGTTGTCTGTGCTTCCATAGCCTCTCTGGTCAGCAGCATGGAACGTACATTGTCATGTTTTTGATTTTGGGTTGCATGCTCTGTATTTAAACCAGGCATTAATGTGTCACAGAACACCAATGCCCTAGAAGATTTTCAGGCCTTCAGTTTTCTGGCCCTGTTTTGAGTTTTTCCTTTCATTGCTAAAGCTTCTCCTGCTATTCACGACAATAATGTTAATATTGTGGCCAGAGTTTGCACAGACTATAAAAATGCTGTCATAACAAACATAGTTATCTAGACAGTTTGTGTTAATATAATTGTTTCCCCTTCTTCTTTTACAGGTCTCTCTTGCAATTATGGAGATCTAAAAACTAGATCGTGCGGAGGGGGAAATCCCCCTTCCCCCTCCTTCATTTGCCTTCTGGATTCTCCCCTCCCCCTGGACAATAATATAATGTTTTGTAGATAAAGAAATGAAGACTTGAAATATAAATTTATATTGTTGAAAGTATTTATTTTTTTAAATGCCACGCCTTAACAGCACAATGATTCCCATGGCAGCTGTCTAAAATCAGATTACATACCTGGAAACCATGGACTATATGTGAAGCAGTAGCAGAAGCGGAGGACCCCCATAGTGTACGTACAGGGGCTTCTTTTATAGAGGCAGCAGCATAGGAAACAAGTAAGATGAATCCTTTGATGCCTGACTGCACTTTGAAATGTCGATCCTTGCAGCATGCTTTAGATATTATTTCTGTGGTGACACAAGGACGTGAAGGCCAGATCAAGGCCTTCCTCACTTCTCACTGTTACAATGCAGCAACGTGCAAGGATGTCTTTGGCCGGAATGCTCTCCATCTTGCCTCATCCTGTGGTAAGAAAGGAGTGCTGGAGTGGCTGGCAGAAACAAATGGAGTGGATCTGTTGGCAAAGGACAAGGAGTCGGGGTGGACTGCTTTGCATCGAGGCATCTTCTATGGGCATATAGATTGTGCATGGTCACTAATGAAGGTCAGTGGGAACAAAGATAACAGCTACTGAAAATTTTTATTGTCTCCAGTGTCTTGAGAAACCAAGCACTCAGACAAGATAAACTAAGAAACAGAAGTGTTATGTATATTTTGGTGGACAATTGCACCATATTTTCTCAACTACACAAACACTTTAAGTCTTTGATTGTGGTTAGTTATTGAGTTAGCACAACAGATACTCCTTTTGAAAAATGTTAGGGAGAAAATGTCAGCCTGGATAGACCAGGCTAGTCCAGTCTCATCAGCTCTGGGAAGGTAAGCAGGGTCAGTGCTGGCTAGTATTTGGATAGGCGCAGGGCTTTTTTTCAGCGGGAACGCGGTGGAACGGAGTTCTGGCACCTCTTGAAAATGGTCACATGGCTGGTGGGCCCGCCCCCTGATCTCCAGACAGAGAGGAGTTTAGATTGCCCTGCACGCCGCTCCCACCATCGACTCGCGAGGCATCGTGGCTCTGGGTAGGGCTCCAGCTCTTCCTCGCTCAGGGCCCAGCGCCACTTCCACCATCTCCTCACCTTGCCTGCAGCAGCCTGGAGGAGGCATCATAGCATTGCTGTAAAACCTCTTTTCTCCCCTCTGTCTGGAGATCTGGGGGCAGGGCCACTGGCCATGTGACCATTTTTGCTGAGGGTGATTTAAACTTTAAAAACTCCCCCCTTGTTGCAGCTGACCCAAAGTGACATCATTGTGCGGTCCTGAGTTCCACCACCTCTTTTCCCAGAAAAAAAGCCCTGGATAGGCGACCACCAAGGAAGACCAGGGTCTCTACACAGAAACAGGCAATGGCAAATCACCCCTGTTAGTCTCTTGCCATGAAACACTTATGGGGTTGGCATAAGTTGGCTATGGCTTGATATCACTTTACCCAGAGATTTTTCTATTGAAAACTGTTAGGGAGAAAACGTTGAGACTGTATTTAAAACCAATTATTCTCCATTTAAACCAAACAAGTTGGCAGGTAGGGGATGAGGAAGACCAGCTAAAGAGAGCTTCAGTCTTTTTCTGGGTTGTTTGCCGTGTTTGTCCATTAAAATCACTTTGAATGGAGAACATTAGTGTGCGTGAGCATTACAGAAAAGGCTTGCAGTAAAGTTACAGAAGAGGTTTAAAAAGAAATAGAACAATCAGTCTAAGTGTGAAGTACTCTTAAAAGTCCAAAGACTGTGTTAAAATGTTAAAGAGTTTGGTGAATGAAACCAAACACACACAAATGGTGATTTTTAAAAAATGGATCTGCCTTTGTGTGCTAGATTTGTTACTGCTGATGTATAGTGCCAGCAGCCTTTATGTCTTGTGCATTGGAAGACTGATGCTTCCTGTCTTCAACATTTTTGCCTGAATGCATAAATACTACCAAGTCTGACATTTGAAATGTATGCTTCGGGAGTATTCTCAGTATTAGCAGTATTGAGCTTTTTTCCTGTTGTAGCACATCATGGAATGTAACCTGGAATCAGCTAGCAATGTGCAGTTTTTGTCTCCATGAAATCATTAAACCTACTTGTTGAACCTGTATAGTCTAATGAAAATGAGTTTTTAAAAATGTCTGGCAGTATCATTTCCACTTTAAATGAAGGATGTATTTTGATTAATTATAAATGAATACTCTCATTTATGGAACTGACTTCCATCTGTAAATGGGAATAAGAGTGACCAATTTCTGTATTGCAAAAATGCTTGAGATAAGGAAAAAGCAGTGCCTGCTTTTGTTCTTTAAAAAACAGATTGTCAGTTTATGTGTCTCTTTCCTCTTCTCTCCTTTGGTGCCCCTCTCCTCACCACGGCAGCATGGTGTGAGCTTATACATACAGGATAAAGAAGGCTTATCTGCTTTGGATCTTGTAATGAAGGACAGACCCAGTTATGTTACTTTCAAGAATACTGGTATGGCATTATATATGTGGATCATTATTCTTTCATATACAAATTTGAACGGCACTACACTACTCTGTTCAACCTGCTGACCTTTTGGAATGTGTGTCTTTCATTAAATTGGGGGTGCTGGATTATACCTGGCACATTCTTCTGTGTGAAGTTGCAGATTCAGAAGGACTAATACTTGCAGTCAGCTGATGGAAGTGGCCATTACTTCTTCCACAGCTGTCTGTCTACTTTCAGTTTAAGATTTCCATCTGTTGAAGTAATAACTATTTTCTTCACTTGTTTTTCCCAAGTGGAAAGTAGACACACACAACCAAGGTGGGGTGGGGAAGGCTGCTTGGACTTCGGAGGCTGTCCTCCCCTTGGGCAATAGTGCATGACGAAAGGAAGCCTGGGAATACTGCTAAGCTCAGCAGATTTTGGGAAGGAGGCATGTGGAAGCCAGGTTTTTTTTCTCCCTGTTAGGATGTTAGAAATGATTGGCCAACCAGCTAATGACTGCCTCATAGCCTTACCTACCTGCTCTCTTGCAGCTGTTTCTTTGTTAGTGAAGGGATGAGAATTTATGTATAGTCCTAGTGACTTTTAAGCTACTGCAGGGATCCACAACCTTTTTAGCCTGAGGGCACCTTTAGAATTTTGAGAGGAGGCGGTGAGTGCCAGCCCCAAAAGGCTGCCACAGGAGGCAGAGCCAAATATGATAATGTCCTTCCCCACTTTGCAGAATAATTGCAGAAAGGGAATGAAAGCCTGTAGGTACAGAAGGGAAAGAGAGAAGCAGTAATAAAAAGAGGCAAAGTAGCGAAGGGAGAATAGAACCACAAGGCCAGATGTTTAGCAGTCCTCCTGATCTTACAGTGGCTAATGCTGCTGTTGCTATTGTTCGAAAACCCTTTCATTTGAATGAAGGTGGCCAATAACAAGCCCTGCCATATAAAAAGGTGCCACCCATTTTCTGTAAGGTGTCAGGGAAAGTGCTTGCGGGGGCCACAGTGTTCATGGCGAGCACATTGGTGAACCCTGAGCTAGTGTATATGTACAAAATATACAGTAGTTAGAAGGGTTTTGCTGTGCAGAGGTAGAGCCCATTTTAGTAGCCCTGTTTTTCAGCAAATTTATAATGTTTCTCTTCTAGATTTTTGGGTGTGCCTCTCACTGTGTGCAGATCTTTATGCATGTTTATACGTGGGGGTGGGTGGTTGGAGCAGTTCCAAATATGATGCGGATATTTTGAAGTAAACATGATAGGCATTGCAGCCTGAAATGTACTTCGAGCATGTTGGCAAATGGTTTTTCACATCTTTCTAATTTATTCCTAATTCATGCTGTATAAATATATTACATTTAGCCATAGGCATTCTCTGAAAACAGAACACTTTCTTCCGTAAGCAATGTACCATTCAGCATGACTGGAATTGTCAGCATTATCTTAGTTTCTTCTTTAAAATAAAGATACAGTTAAAACATTTTTGATGGATCAGCTGTACAGCATGTTGCAGTTGGAGGTTTTGAAAGGAGGGTACCTTGATTTATATTTTGCAAATGCTTAGGTACCTAGATCTGTGGCAGTAATAAACTGATGTGCTTTAATGTTCCAAGATGTAATTTTGTGGGATTGTCTGGAGTCTTTCAGCTGAAACCAGAGATGATAGTAAAATAATACATCTCATATACGTGTATAGAAAATGATACATACAGAATTAATCATTTTATCTTAGATCCTACAGATGTCTACACTTGGGGAAACAATATAAATTTTACTTTGGGGCATGGTGGTCAACAGAGCAAACATCATCCTGAGTTGGTGGATCACTTTCCTAGGAATAGTATTTATGTCAAACAGGTAATTCATTTTATATAAATGGGTTCTAGACTGTTTTTTGTTCAGCATAAACTTCTCTTTTTGCTATTTGTTCTGATATACTTTCCTTATACAAAACGTATAAGAATTGTGTCAGATAAGATTAAGGGTAGGCCTGCTTCAGTCTTCTGTGGTTAAATTTTAAACAATATGTTACAAAATTCTAGAGGTACATGATCACCACAAGGTGGATTCTGTGTTCAGTATATTTTTTTCACTTGGAAAATATGAATGGTCATAAATGATCATAAAATGCAGTTTTTTAAAATGCCAGTTATCTCTTTGTTTTGGGAGCTTTGTTTTTCCATTTGTCCTATACTCATGAGTCATGACTAGACATGGGCACGATCAGCAATATGAACTAAAAAAACCCATGAACTGCCTAATCTGCTGTTCGCGAACAAGCTGTTCATGAGGCTCCATTCTAAATGAACAGGTAGTCGTTGCAAGCCTCCTTCGTTGCTGTTCATCAAGCCAGACAGTCTGGCAACTGCAATCAATTCCCATGGCAACTCAGGCAGGGATTGTCTGAACTGTGTCTGAACTCCTGCTGTTGCCCTGGAAACCCCAATCTAAGCCCAATTTAGCTTGATAGGCAGGTCTTCCTTCCAAGTGTGGACTGGAGCTCCAAATTTGTTACAAGAAGAAAAGACCAGGGGGAGGGGGGCTCCCAGCTCTGGCTTTTAGGGAGAGACGGCTACTGTTAGAGAGACAGGGTGAGTGCATTGGAGCTTGAATTTTCTTTGTGTGTGGTGGGATAGGGATCTACCCCTTCAGGTTCCAGGGCTGCTGCCAGGTTCTGGGGCCAAGATATTATTTATTATTGGTACCTTTCCTGCTGCCTGCTCAGGTAGGGTTTCTGGGAGTGGTGCAGTAGGGATCTTGATGGCTGGAGGAGAGCCTGCTGGCCCCCACGAACAGCAAACATGTTCGTGAGAGGATCATGTTCGTCAGTGTTCATTGTTCGTTGTTCATGGGTGGCAACGAACAACGAACACCATGTTCGTTTTTTTTCTGTTCGTGCCCATGTCTAGTCATGACTAGGGGTGTGCAAGCCAAAAATTTTCGGCTATAGCCGAAAGTAGAAAGCCGAAAGAAAATTCTCTATCGTTAAAGCTGAAAGCCGAAACAAGAATCTCTTTCGGGATTCGGGATTCGGGATTCTTTCGGCATTCTTTCGGCATTCTTTCGGCTTTTTTCTATGGGAAAATGCCTCCGTCTTCCAGGACGCCTGGAGGAGGCATTTTCCCACCGAATAAGCCCAAAATTGGTGGGGACCTTCCTCTAACCCTTCTCTAACAACCACCCAAGTTTCAGACAGATTGGACTTTGGGGGGCCATGTTATGGCCCCCCAAAGCAGGTCCCCCCATCCTCCCATAAAGGAGCATCTTCTTCATTATTTCCTATGGGGAAAAAATGAAGAAGCAGGCTTCCTTTGCCAGGGGTGGCATTTTGCATGCAAAATGCCCCCTTACCCTCAGGGGCCCTTCTCCCACCCCTCCTCCCACCCCCCACCAAGGCTCAGCCTGCTCCCACTTGGGGGGGCCATTTCATGGCCTCCCCAAGTAGGTGCTCTAATCTCTACCACTGACAGCTGGGGGAGGCTTGTGTTGCCAGGGGTGGCATTTTGCATGCAAAATGCCCCCCAACCCTCTGGGGCCCTTCTCCCACCCCTCCTCCCACCCCCCACCAAGGCTCAGCCTGCTCCCACTTGGGGGGGCCATTTCATGGCCTCCCCAAGTAGGTGCTCTAATCTCTACCACTGACAGCTGGGGGAGGCTTGTGTTGCCAGGGGTGGCATTTTGCATGCAAAATGCCCCCCAGCCCTCTGGGGCCCTTCTCCCACCCTTCCTCCCACCCCACACCAAGGCTCAGACTGCTCCCACTTGGGGGGGCCATTTCATGGCCTCCCCAAGTAGGTCCTCTCAGCCCCTAAAGTCCACCCCTTACAGCCCCACACAAACCCAATTCCCCCCCAGCTGCCGCACACAGACCCAAATCCCCACATTAGCCCCTCACAGACCCAAATCCACCCCCACCTGCCCCACACCCATAACCCCAGGAACAGGCTGGCAAAGGCCAGCCCTCTCCCTTTGTTCCCTATGCTGGGAACTTCTAAACTCTCTTTCCCTGGGCAATTCTGCACAGCCCAGGGGTGCCACAATGGTGGGCACACTTCTGAGTGCCAGCTGGTCCCTGTGAAAGAACACCTGAACCACAGACACCCTCCCTCAAATTCCCCCACCACCTACAGAGATAGCTGGCCAGCCAGCCCCATTGTTCCCTATGATGGGAACCAACTGCACAACAAAGAATAAAACAAGAACAACACAAAATAAAGTTTTTAAAAAATTATTTTCTCCCTTCCAAAGTACAAGTAGGCAAAGCATTATGACACATTACACCAGCAGTCCCCCACACAGAAAAATAACACAACTCACTTAACATCAGAGAATCACAAAGCACGATTCCTGTCAAAAACACTTTATTTCTTGAACAGCTTTAGGTTACACAGCAGGGGGGAACACCAAAGGGCTTGGCAGCAGTATCTTACACAAAAATAACACAACTCACTTAACATCAGAGAATCACAAAAGCACAATTCCTGTCAAAAACACTTTATTTCTTGAACAGCTTTAGGCTACACAGCAGGGGGGGGACACCAAAGGGCATGGAAGCAGTATCTTACACAAAAATAACACAACTCACTTCACATTAAAGAATCACCCCAAAAAATTGCTGTCAAAAGCACTTTATTTCTGTAACTGCTTTAGGTTACACAGTAGGAAGGCACCACAGAGCAGGAAAGCAGTGTACTACACAAAAATAACACAACTCACTTCACATCAGAGAATCACACAAACACAATTGCTGTCAAAAACGGTGAAGTGGGTTGTATTATTTTTTGTAGTACATTGCTATCATGCCCTTTTGTGCCCTCCTACTGTGTAACCTAAAGCTGTTCAAGAAATAAAGTGTTTTTGCCAGGAATTGTGTTTTTGTGATTCTCTGATGTTAAGTGAGTTGTGTTATTTTTGTGTAAGATACTGCTTCCATGCCCTTTGGTGTTCCCCCCCTGCTGTGTAGCCTAAAGCTGTTCAAGAAATAAAGTGTTTTTGACAGGAATTGTGTTTTTGTGATTCTCTGATGTTAAGTGAGTTGTGTTATTTTTGTGTAAGATACTGCTTCCATGCCCTTTGGTGTTCCCCCCCTGCTGTGTAGCCTAAAGCTGTTCAAGAAATAAAGTGTTTTTGACAGGAATTGTGCTTTTGTGATTCTCTGATGTTAAGTGAGTTGTGTTATTTTTGTGTAAGATACTGCTGCCATGCCCTTTGGTGTTCCCCCCCTGCTGTGTAGCCTAAAGCTGTTCAAGAAATAAAGTGTTTTTGACAGGAATCGTGCTTTGTGATTCTCTGATGTTAAGTGAGTTGTGTTATTTTTCTGTGTGGGGGACTGCTGGTGTTATGTGTCATAATGCTTTGCCTACTTGTACTTTGGAAGGGAGAAAATAATTTTTAAAAAACTTTATTTTGTGTTGTTCTTGTTTTATTCTTTGTTGTGCAGTTGGTTCCCATCATAGGGAACAATGGGGCTGGCTGGCCAGCCATCTCTGTAGGTGGTGGGGGAATTTGAGGGAGGGTGTCTGTGGTTCAGGTGCTCTTTCACAGGGACCAGCTGGCACTCAGAAGTGTGCCCACCATTGTGGCACCCCTGGGCTGTGCAGAATTGCCCAGGGAAAGAGAGTTTAGAAGTTCCCAGCATAGGGAACAAAGGGAGAGGGCTGGCCTTTGCCAGCCTGTTCCTGGGGTTATGGGTGTGGGGCAGGTGGGGGTGGATTTGGGTCTGTGAGGGGCTAATGTGGGGATTTGGGTCTGTGTGTGGCAGCTGGGGGGAATTGGGTTTGTGTGGAGCTGTAAGGGGTGGAATTTAGGGGCTGAGAGGACCTACTTGGGGAGGCCATGAAATGGCCCCCCCAAGTGGGAGCAGGCTGAGCCTTGGTGGGGGGTGGGAGGAGGGATGGGAGAAGGGCCCCAGAGGGTTGGGGGGCATTTTGCATGCAAAATGCCACCCCTGGCAACACAAGCCTCCCCCAGCTGTCAGTGGTAGAGATTAGAGCACCTACTTGGGGAGGCCATGAAATGCCCCCCCCAAGTGGGAGCAGGCTGAGCCTTGGTGGGGGGTGGGAGGAGGGGTGGGAGAAGGGCCCCTGAGGGTAAGGGGGCATTTTGCATGCAAAATGCCACCCCTGGCAAAGGAAGCCTGCTTCTTCATTTTTTCCCCATAGGAAATAATGAAGAAGATGCTCCTTTATGGGAGGATGGGGGGACCTGCTTTGGGGGGCCATAACATGGCCCCCCAAAGTCCAATCTGTCTGAAACTTGGGTGGTTGTTAGAGAAGGGTTAGAGGAAGGTCCCCACCAATTTTGGGCTTATTCGGTGGGAAGATGCCTCCCCCAGACGTCCGGGAAGACGGAGGCATTTTCCCATTGAAAAGCCGAATGAAAGACGAAAGAATCCCGAAACGTTTCGGCTTTTTTCTTTCGGCTACCCGAAACGTTTCGGGATTCCCCGAAACGTTTCGGCATTCCCTGAAAGAAGCCGAAACACTTTTGTTTCGGCATTCTTTCGGCATTCTGAATGCCGAAACGCACATCCCTAGTCATGACAACAAGCTGTTTGCAGTTAGCATTAAGCTGCAATTAATATTAAACTTGATGTTGAGTCTCTTATTCATATCCTTATCAACAAATACATTTCTGATTTCTTTGAGCAGTATTGCACAACAGATACCACTGTAAAAGATAATTTGCAGAAAGTTTAGAATTGTCAAATGCGTTTTTTCCTTATTTCAGGTGGTGCTCTGTAAATTTCACTCTGTGTTCCTGTCCCAGAAAGGACACATTTATACCTGTGGACATGGTCAAGGAGGCCGCTTGGGTCATGGTGATGAACAGACTTGCTTGGTATTCTGAAACTAATATCTTACTCAAATAATTGGCTATCCGGTATGGCCTCTGAGGCATCTATGCATGCATTGGTCTTTTTATTTTAAAAAATGTAATATAATTCATCTGGTCAGAAATTGCTTTTAGTACACTGTCAGAAGCAGGACTTTGTCCTTTTTCTTTTAAACTGCTAACAGCATTCTTGCCCATGCAGATCTTGTCATATGCATTGAGACGAGGTGCAGCTCTGAAAGCCTCACCTCCTGTATGCCTTCTTCATTGTGCCATCTTTATTTCAGCTTGAAATACTTAGGGAGTAATACCTGACTTCAGTTTCTGAGGTCCAGTACAGACGTAACTTCCTTGATCCCTTGATTGAAGATGCCCTTGGTATTGAAGGTTAGGCTGTAGACTATAAATGTTAGTTCTAGAGATACCCATTAACATCTTTGGGTCCAAATTCAGTACACTTTCCACACCATTGGCTGTCAAAGATATTGTTAGTTACAGTGCTAGTAATTCTCTTGTCGTGAGAAGAATATCTGCTAGAAAATGTAACATGCTAATTTGGGCTGGCATTAATTGGTTGTAATTAGTCTGGTGAAAATTTAAAATGTACATTTAACATTTTTATCAAGCATGTGTATAAAATATACATTAGAATGGAACTCCCAGTCTGTTCACTACAAAAGAAAGCTGTTATTTTAAAACTGTAGTCTTTTGCATGATCCATTTGAACAGATTGGAATTTTTTTAAATGTAGCTCCCCCAACTACCTAAATGCAGCTGTGACTTGGTTGTCTTTTAACTTGCATTTGATTTTTATTTCCCTAAACTTTAGAGTTCAGCTCTATAGATTTTTTTTTTTTTGCTGCTTGGGAAGCTCAAGAGGTTTTGAAATTGTGCTGATGAATGTTTTAGCAAAGTATAAGTGACAAGCTACAGTAGCTTTCCATTGCAAGCCAGGAAATGCGTTGAAGCTGGCTTTTTCTACTTTCTTTGGCATAGTGTTCTCTTTCTTATTTGTGAAAGGAATAAAATGGTGGACTTCAGATCCCTGTAAGTTCAGTAGAAAACAATAAGAGAATAGAGCTGCTTTCCCAGTCAAGTGAATCCAAAAATGTATTACCTCATATTGCATCTCTTAGTCTGGTGCACACAATCTGCCCTATCCCAAAGGAAGAGGCAGGTAGTCTCTAGCCTTACATTGGTTTTTGGGAATATTCTGAAACAGGCAGCAGCAGCTGCATTATTTCTTGCATCATGGGACAATCAGGGTTAGTAGCAAATTGCATATTTTGAAAAAGCACTGCAAGCTGAAAAGATGTGTGTAAGTTATTGTTCAGCAGGAGGATCTTAAAACAGTGGAGAGGGTTCTGCGTGTATGAGAGAGAGAGAGAGAGATAAAAAATAGCATTTCATTTAAAAGCTTTTCTTTAATTTTGACAATAGTACTAAAGTTCCAAAGAAACAGACATGTATGTCAACTGCAATATTTCCATGGTCAATCTCTAGATCCCTAGACTGGTGGAAAGCCTAATGGTTCATCAGTGCTCTCAAGTGGCTGCTGCTAAAGATCATACTGTTGTGTTAACAGAAGATGGATGTGTGTACACCTTTGGCCTGAATACCTTTCATCAGCTGGGTATTCTTCCTCCTCCCCCTAATTGCAGTGTTCCCAGACAGGTAAACATCTTCTTTTGTAAATGGGATGGTTTCTGACATTCTTGTAGGGGCACTTGCACACATCCACTGTATGCTTGATCATGCCAGGCATGGACGGATGTCTCCATTATCTTTTTCCAGAAAAAAATATTTCAAACTCTTTAAATGTAGTATCTGTTTGTAAGGCACCTGGTATATCTGCGTTTTTTCTGTCCCAGTTTATAACCTTGCTTCCTACACATTTCTTCAGAGGAGGACTGTAAATTTTGAACACTGTTCAGCACCATTGCCTGGCACTTCGGAATAATAAGAGAAGAAGTTTCTTAAAAAATAATAATAAAGGGCTAGTTAGCTGAATCCTGGCAGTGACTTTAGTGGGATTGTGGCAAAACCAATGAATCTTCTCCAAAACAAAATTGGAACGTCCAGAGTCACTAGGCTATGGGAGAAAATAATTTGAATCGTGAAATATATTTACTGAGAAGAACTTCTTAATATGATATTTATTTTTTTGTTTTTGCTCTTAATGATTTAATTGTGAGAAGAGGACTTAATAACTGGGACTGGGACTTTGTGGTAGACATTACTGGAGTCCTTAGAATGGGGTGCACTATAATAAACGGAGCCTGTAAGACTTGAGGACTCTGTTTTTAATTCTATCTTGTAAAATAGCATTTAATGTGTTTTGCAGCATCTAATTCTTGATACCAGTGTTAAATGATAGGTTGCTAAGATAAATCATTCTGTAGTGTTAATTGCTGTTTTTAGTGCTGTTAGTAGCAGCAGTAATAGCATGAAAAACACATGGTTGTAAAAGTAGTCTAAAAGCGGGCTGTAGAAAGTAGAATAGTTGAAGCCCATTCAAAACAAATGAGGATCAATCTGTAAACCATCTAGAACTTTACAGCATGGTAGCTTTAACTGGGAACAGATTTCCAGAGTGCCACCATATATTTTTGTTCATTTAATGGATCAAAGTAATAATCCTTCTTTGCAAGTAGTTCTTGTCCTTTTATTATACTTGCTTTCTGTGTATTGGACTCAATGAACTATGTGCAAAGCTCTGGATCTTTTCCAGTTCCTTGGTTTCTGCAGGCTTTCGCATCACCTCAAAATCTGCTCCCAACAGTTGGGAGACTCCCAGGAAAAATGTTGGATGTTGTGGGTGGGGGGTCCATGGAAATCACAGACCCTTCTTCATGGTGTAAGTGGCTTCTGTTTGCGCAAGTTCTGTTTCAGATCCAACCCTCTCTTTTCAAATGTCATTATAATATCATAATATGCATTAATGTTCTTAATGATATGCATATATCCTGAATAGTCTAGTTTAATACACAACTCCTGGTATTTCTTTTGGATTTTGCACACAGGTTCAAGCAAAAAATCTCAAAGGAAGAATGGTGACTGGTGTAGCTGCAGGCAGGTTCCATACAGTGCTATGGACAAATGAAGCAGTGTATACAGTGGGACTGAATGGTGGACAGCTAGGTGAGGAAGAAAGCTTTAAAAATAAAAGTTTTTTGGAACAAAAATTTCTTGTATATTGCCATCTTTTTTTTAGAATTAGGCTAACCTGTTTAACATCTTCCAATAAGAGGCAGCAACAGTGCAGAAATGAAAGAAAGAAAGGTTTAACTGCTGCTGAGCTCTCAGAGAGACTGGTTAAGGTCTCTGCTAGAGATGGGCAGGAACCGAAATACGAACCAAAGTTCGGCACGAACCGGGCCAGTTCATGGTTCATGAACTGGCAGTTTGTTAGAGCCCATTTCTGATGAACTGCCATGAACTTTAGGCAGGTTCATTTTTTGATCACTGCAGGCAGCCTGGTGCCAGTCAATCAGTTTCTTAGGCAATGGGGGATGGGCTTTCTGCAGACCTCCTGCTGACCTGAAAGTGACCTTCTGCTGACCCAGAATTGGCGTTTTCACGAACCAAACAAACTGGTTTGTGAACCAGGGCAAGTTCGTGGTTCGTGAAATGCGATGAACCGCGAACTGCACAGTTCGTTTTTTCCTCGGTTCGTGCCCATCTCTAGTCTCTGGCACGGGTGCTTCTTCAACAATTTCCTTTTCATTCTGTCTCTTTTTCCTTCCTGGGTCTGCATACCTCCTATTCAAGTAGTTTTAAAAATTTACGCAGAAAAGGGAAGAATGCTAACAAAAAAAGAGAAAATGTACAGAAATAAGGCAAATAGAATTGTCAGTTGTTCCTTTCTGTAATGTGTTACACATTTTGGAAATCCCTGGTGTGAGTACACACAGTTCTGTAGCAAGGTAAAACATCCTCCGTGAACCTTGGCATGATTGTCATTAAGAGGAGCATAAGTCCCAGTTCAATCTTCAAAGCATTTCTTATGCTCCAAAGCATAAGTGACTTTGTTATTTAAAATACATAAATTCTTTAACAGCGGATCTGGGCTGGGAATCTTCATTGCACTGAGATACAGTTACAAGTAAACATGCTTGGGGCAGGAGTATAAGTGTGTTTTGTGTGTTTTGATGGTGTGGGGAAGTTTCTGGAGCACTCTGTTTGCTATAAAGGAGCTTCATATATTGGTTTAACTTTATGGATCACTTCTGTTCTGTGTGTGTGAATGTGTGATTTCCCCTTCCCCACCATTGAGTTCAGATGTATTGTGCTTAAATTCTTTATATTTATGGACTTGGAAAAGTTGAAATTTAGGTTGCTCTCTTATATTGTAGGACACTTGTTAGATCCTAATGGAGAAAAGTGCATTACTTCTCCTCGCCAAGTCTCTGCTCTGTATCATAAAGATATTACAGTATCCTTTGTTACTGCAAGTGATGGTGCCACAGTTTGCGTTACTGAAAGAGGAGATATCTATTTGCTCACTGACTATCAGTGCAAGAAGATAGCTTCCAAGTGAGTGCTTTCCTTCAAAACATCTATTCAATTTGGATTTTTAAGCAATATTTTATTGCCTATACTACATTCTTTTTGAACAGATCCGTCTTGATTTCATACCAGTTGGAAACCTCTTGGACTGTTACGATAAATACTGCTTGTTAAAGTTGCATAAGATTTTGTAAGCGCTGTCCATATAGTATTAACTGTGAAACACTCTGGCATGCAGAACTGGCTTTGTTTAGCATGCTTCATTTTCCTTGTGTGATGGGTATTATTCAGTAAATACAGGCTAAGGTAGAGGAAATTTCCTTATGTAAAAATAAATGTATTGGGTACTTGTGTATGCCTTGAATTTGTCTTTGGGACAAATCTTTAACAAGTTTGTGCAAGCACACCAGAAATTTCTCTGTGCTGGCTTATTACCAAATTGTCAAGACTCTTTTAAAATACTGTAATAATGTCGCCCCCACATCACAGAATGCTTTAATTGTAATAGCATTTAGTCTCTCTCTAGAGCTTTAGGGTGTCCATAATGTTTTAAGCATGTTACCCCAGTAATCCTTGCATCTTGTTTATTGTTTAGTTGCCTTCATTGATAGAAAACTGGTCAAGAGTGTTATGACCTGCTGAAGGCCGCCAACATAAGTTTATGGCAAAACAGAACTTTGAACTAGGAAATCCTAAGTTCACTTCTGAGTCCTGTAACCTGAGAAGCCTTTTAGTCCTGTAACCTCTCACTAGCATCATTAGAAATAATGATTTATCTTTAGTGTTGTTCATTTACTCTCCTTTCTGGGCCTGTGATGATTGCCAGTTGTGTCGAAACTTTAAATAACTATTTCTTTTTTTGAAAAATTGCATTACTGCTTAGATGATAACATTTTACAATTCAAAATATGATGCTTTTTAAAAATGTAAAAATAGCTTTATTTTGAACAGCATTCAAAGATTGTATGGTTGTATACAAATAGGTATATTGCACATATTGGCTGTGGGCATGAGGCTGAATGCTAATGAGAAGGTAGGGTACAAAGTAGAGGTGGGCACGATAAAAAAAAAATAACGGTCTAGCTGATCGTGGATCGGCGCAGGCGACGATCCCAAATTAACGATCCACACCGATCATCTCCCGTTCCCGATCTGTGGATTGTGGATCGTGGATACCAAAGCGGGGCGCGCTGCTATTCCCAGCTATGTGGGAAGGTGGGTGGTGGCGGCGGCCGGCGGGCATGGGTAGACGGCAACGAGCCGCCTCCCCTCAGGGGGCAGGGGGTCTGGCTGCTCGCCGGCGGCACCCCCCATGTGCCCGCCCGCCAGGCCGAAGAGGAGCGTGCTGGTATTCCAGGCGAGAAAAGAACGGTGGGTGGTGACGGTGGCATCTGTGTTTGTGTTTGGCCGTCTGTGTTTGGCTGTCAGAGCTGCCTATCAGGGTTTGCAGGGATGAGATTGGAGTGCCCATGGCTGCAGAACACCCCCTTCCCCCTCCCTCCCCTAGGTGTCTTCTCCCAACTGGTGACTGCTTTGCTGCTCCGTGGTTGGAAGGAAACCGTGCTGATCAAGGAAAGCTGGGCTTCCATTCGGGTTTCCAGGGCGACAGAAGAAGGGCAAACAGAGCTCAAACATTCCCCTGGCTCCGTTGCCAGGGGAATAGATTGCTGGCGCCTGAGTGTCTGGATCCCCGATCCGAGCCCGATTACCCCGATCCAGGCCCCTCCCAATCGCTGGATCATTGGCCGTGGACGATCACGATCTGCTGGGTCCTGATCGCACGATCGCCATTATCGTGGGTTTTTTTCAATCATAATGCGGATCGTGCCTATCTCTAGTAAAAAGTACTGGGTGTCTCACATGCTACTGACTGGAGCCCCTCCATTGGTTAGGAGGATTGTTGTATCAGATTGTCAGGATTTCTGCTCCAAGTTAGGGTTAAGACTCCATTATCAACTGTTTTAAATAGTTGCTTTTGTAATTTGGAAAGTTTCTACTAGGTATATTTCTTTTTCTGTTTCTGTGGTGGCATGTCCTTTATGTTTCTCTTTAGTGTGTGTATGTGTGTGCCTAAGCTTAACTTGATGTTTCATTGTTCAGGCAACTAAACCTAAAAAAGGTTCTTGTTAGTGGAGGATATTTGGAATACCGAGTTAATCCTCAACATCTTAAAGAAAATGAAGGTCAGCGGATCTGTATTCTTGCCTTGGATGAAGCTGGAAGAGTGAGTTTCCTGTGATACTTCAATTTTTTGAAAAAAGTGAAAAAATATTTTCATTAACCTGTAATGATATTATGGCATTGGGCATTATTTAAAACAAATGCATTTGCTTGCAGCAGTGTATTATAGAAAGTTCTTTTTTCAACCAATATATTCTTTATTGGCATAGGAACAGTTAAGATGGATCATAAGATACAAATTGCTTTGAGGTTACAGTTGGATGAATATCAATTTAACTCTTTATGTCTTATTACCACACAACTTTATGATGCATTGCAAAAGTATAGCCAACTTCTCAGTTATGTTCAGGGAGGAGTCATTCAATTTAAAATTAATCTTAATGGGATCAGGCAATCCCATCCTGTTTACCAAAATAGGATCTAAATATTTAGCATGAATTTTTACATAGAGAGGACAATAAAAAAGAATATGTGAAGTTGTTTCAATATTATAGAAAGTCTTCTTGAGCTATTCACAGTTTATTTAAAGATCTCTAATTATAAGAGAAACAGTTGTTTTCAGTGGGAACTTGCATAAAATGTGTTATAGAAGTACGAAGAAGTAAAACATGTGCCTGTGACAATGACATATCTTCTAACAGATTTATTTATGGAGTTTAAAACAAAATATAGTAATAAAAAAACCTGGAGCTTAAAACAGACATTAAAACTCTGAGAACAAACATACATTACAGATACATGTGCGAACTGAAATTAGTTATGACTCCCCAGTGCATGTGGATTCAGCATTTGCTGCTTCATAGTGTATCTAGTGATATCTATAAACAAGTGGTACAAATAACATTTATATGTGTGGAAAGAATATTAATAATGCAGTTTGTCTGAAAAGGTACAAGTGGCATAAGCTGAGTACAATAATCCTTGTATTCATAGAAATGTTCAAATACCCCCAATTGATTTAGAACTGACTCAGTAAACTGCACTGAAAAATTAATAGGTGGACAGGTCCCCCCCCCCGCCCCTTAGTTCATGGTGCTTCCATCCCTCAGTTTACTTGTGGTGAATAGTGGTATAACAGTGGAGAAAGTAAAGAGTTTCTCTTTCCTGACTTCTTCTTGTGGTTACTTGGTATCTTGGAGGCTGCATTTCAAAGAACACACCTGGTGCCTTGGATGTTGCCAGAACCGCCTTAGAGATGCTAGAAGAGCAGGGCAGGGATAGAGAGAGATGCTATATATCTGCAACCTGTCTGTTGTTGTAGTAACAGGAGCAGCCAGATATGTGGGGAGGATAAGAGGGGAGGGTATGCATTCAGAAACAACACAAAACATGGAATAATACTACTCACTGCCTTCTTAAGATGAGCATTAGGAGCCATGGAAGCTTGTTTTCCAAGCCATGGAATATGCCTTTGTCTGGCTGAAGCGTGTATATACACTCAGTGTCATGTTTTACTTCATGCTGAAAAGAGGGTGGATAGGTCCCTATCATGGCAGCAGGCCCTGCTCCCGAGGCACAGCCAGCTGTCCACATTTAAAATAAAGAGTTGCATAGGATTCCGCATAAATACCACCCTAAGGCAGTACTCTGTTGTAAGGTGATAGAAAGGCTAATGGCTATAGCTACAGCAAAATGGCTATTGCCATTGCAATTTTCATTTTTCTTTTGAATAAAATAAATATATATTTTGACTTCTTTGTATTAGTCTAATGAAACCTTTAACTTTAAAAAATGGTACCACAACTTTTGATTGCGGTAGGAGTTAATCTTCAGTGTTAAAAAATTTCCCTAAGAGCAGACTTACAGAGGTGAAAGAATGCAATTGGTATGGCTGTATAAAAGGCTATCACACACCAGTCTTGAAATAGCTGATAAATCTCTGTGTTAAATGCCTAGGTGGAGATTTAAGCATAATTTTTTTTTACATCTCTGGCCACTCGGTATTTAAAATAACTGTCCTGATTTTTTTAATACCTGATAGGTATTAATTTTGTTTTCTTTTAAATGCAAAAAAACTGAAGCCTTTTGAAGGAAAGGACAGTTCTGGTTAGAAATTATGGAAATTGGGAGAGAAAGTACATTTGGACAAAGACATAGATGAAGAGCGAGTTTCCAAATGCACTGTCAAAATAAGAATAGACATTAGCAACTTCTTAGCACAAGAATGATCCAGTTCAGAATATTAGAATATAATAGGAAATTGGGGTGTTGAAGAAATGTGGGCTCATAAACAGCTTTGATATTGTTACCTTTTTCGATAATTACTCTGATATTTTAGGTGTTTTGCTGGAAATCTGCCAACAGTCCTATGAAGCAATGCCGATGGGTCTACGGCCGCCAAGTCTGCATATCTGATATTTCTCTAAATAAGAATGAATTGATGTTTGTTACGCAGGATGGTGAAGCTTTCAAAGGAAAGTGGTTGGATGGGAATAAAAATTCACAAAAGAAAGGTCAGTTAATTTGACTCTTTAGAGGCTAACTTTTGCAGAAAAGCACCATTTGGGATGGAGAATATGCTCACCTTTGTAAATGTGGGCATGATTGCAGAATTACCCCTTTTAATGCCTTAGTGTACGTTGTGTGTCTGTGCATGCAAAACTTTTCAAGTAAAGCCAGTTACCTGACTTGTAATGTTCTATTCCACAAGGCAAGGTAGTATTATTTACCAGGTTCATCTGTCTTGCTCCTTTTCTTCACAGCAGTTTTGGGTAGTTGATCACTGAGTCCTTTGTTGAACACTTGTACTTTTTGTAATGGAATCAAAATATTTTTATTGCAGTGTTGAATTTGGAGTTTCTGGATGGTTATGTTTTAGAGCTCTTAACCTTTCCTTTCCCCTATAGAAGCTCCATGAGTTAATGTTTTTGAGCAGCAAAAATAATTATGACTTAAGGGATGAAAGGACTAAGAAAAATTTAGCTCTGATAGAGTAATTTTGGGTTTTCTGTCACAAAGTAAAAAGGACGGCACATCTAAAATTGAAAATTCAGAATGACAAGCTGAAAGAGGAGTAATAAAAAGAACTCTAAGATCCTCATACAGTGGGCACTCAAAAAGAATATGAAAAGAGTTATCAGTCTTACCTAAAGGGCATTGATAAAGGCGATCAGAATATGGTATATTCATAAATATGCCCTGATAAACTTGAGAAGGATTAGCCATGAATCTAGCCAGGCCGAAAGCCCTCACATATCGAAGGATAGTCAAATAATACTCAAAAGAAGAAAGATTTGGGAGGGGGGAACCAAAAAATTTGGAAGAGCAAACATGGCAAGCTCTTTACTTAGTCAAGGTTAGTAATGTGTTTCTTGATCAGAGCAAGAATCTCGTATTTCCCATGACTTTTCATCAAGGCTGATATCAATTTTTCATCTAAAAGTTTTCAGGATGATGTGCTAGAGTCCAGACTCAGTGCGTGCAGATACCCTTTCTCACTATAGACCACCTTGAGCCTCAAATTAAATGCAGAAAGCCAAGCCCTAGCTTCCGGTGAGTTTTGGCTGAATAACCCTCAGAGAGCAATGCCTGATACACAGTTGGGGACATTCACAAGCCTCCGAAAAAATTATAAGAGTGGACAATCCAAATTCTCAGTAACAGAGCTTATCCAAATAGAAGCCCAAAATAAGGGAAGAGGAATAACTTTAAAAGTAAAGGCCAAAATGACACCTGGTGTATACTTTCCACCTTTGGAATAAAAAGTACCAGTTTACATTGAGTGCTCCAAGAGAGATCCTGCAAACAGGATCATAGTTAAGAGCTCTGTGATCCTGTTAGCAGGCTAGTTCTTAATTTTTTTTAATGGCTCAAAGCCATAGTGCTTGTTCTTACACCGTTTGGGGTTTTTTTTATATTAACAGCTGTGAAAATGGCAAGCTGGTGCCATCTAGTGTCTTGAAAGTCACATACTAGCTTACATAAAATGGACAGATGAGGAAAATGTTGTTATTAAAAGGTTAAAATAGAAACTGGTGGCCCATAAAGAATCATGAGGAAGGAAGAAATAATGTTTGAGGAATTACACATATGCCAAAATTTCCCCGTCAGGATTTGATAAATTCTCAGAGGCTTCCGCAGACCAGTTTGCCCGTCTTTCTGTCATGTTTGTTTTTCACTAGACTCTCAGCCGTCTGGCTCCTGGATCAGGCTCAGTTCTCAGACTTTTTTTTGCTTTTGTTTTAACTGACAAATGCATACCTGGGAAATCCACTGCTGTTTTCATTATTGGTGCAGGGCCATCAGCATTCATTCTTAGATATAGTAAAATTCTTATTATGATAACATTGGTCATTTTCAATTTTTTTCCCTACTGAGCAGTTATCTGCCTGATTGTTTGCTCAGGCCATTACTGCAAAGCAGCCATATTGAAAATCTTTGAATTTATTTCAATAAGTTTACATTTACTTCATCAGTTATGGTCTAATGAATTTAAATGCTTCATTTTTAACAGAGATTGTGTCAAATCTTCAGAATTCCACCCATAATGTGGCCCCTAACGATACAAACAGCGCGTGTGAACGAATACAACTTGAGAAGCTCGCTTTTGTTCATAGAGCTGTCAGTATTACCACAGATCCAAATGGATGCAACTTTGCTGTTTTACAGTCAGATCCTAAAACAAGGTACATCTGAATTGTTTATGGGAATAACTTATTTTTTTAAATTAATTTATTTACTTTACTTGTAGTCCACCTTTCTCACTGAGACTCATGGCAGATTATACAGCGTAAGTCAGTATGATCAACAGCTGGGACATTCAGTAAACAATACAATAGAGTGTGGCTTGCAGAATTATTTAAAAAATCAGAAATCCGCTACAGAACTGAAACAATTCTGAAATGGAGCATAAGCAATTTAACATGATATATTAAATAATACAGAAACTACCCAGTAGGACTATACTTATGGTAAGAGACAGTACGCAGTAGCATAGTCTACAGTCCCTGTCCCTTTACCAAAGCTTCTCTCTGAACCATTTCCGTACAGTACAACTCCTATCTGTGTAAGAAAGCCCTACTGAATTAGCATTTTTGCATAGTTTTCAGGTAAAACATCAAGTGCTAAAATATGATGGCCCGAAGTCAGAGTTCTTCATTTTCCTATCTATCTGACAGATTGTTGGATTGACCACCTATTGAGGTGTGGGAGTCTAACACCATGCTTCATTCGTAGAAGGCAGTGGAAAAAATAGAGATACATAATCGTCCTTTTGATAGTTCATAGATATGCCCTGGTTAGCAATTTGGTAACCTGTGCTGTGCCCAAATTCATGGAACTCTCTTCTGAATGCAGGTGAAATAGTTTTCAGCACTAAAGTATATATTAATTAAAGCATACTCTTTTAGTTATCTGTTATAGATACATTATTTGTTGAAGTGCAGATTTTTACTTTGACCAGTTCCTTATTGTTGGAGAACCATTGGTCTGCATGCTTCTCATTTTTGGTCTAAAAATGCTAGTAGATTATTTTTGTTTGTTTTGGTGTTGAACATGTAAGAAGTGTAACATTCTCTAGTTATTGTACACTACTGCATGTCTGTTTTGGAAACAAATGTTCTGTCTCTGACTTTGTTCAGCTTGTCTTACAATGTATACGAAACATAAAATTATAACTATCCAAAAATAAAATGTACAATTATGAGAACAAAAGCTGATTAGTATAGAAAATGGTTTATAGTTTAGTTAAAGATACTTAGAGTCATAAGTTAAATAGCTGGAATAGTTACATTACATCTCTTATGCAGTTTCCAAAATCAGCATTCTCTTGTGGGTATGTATGTTCATGTATAACATGCCCCTTCTCACTGCCTAATTTGCACTTGAAATTCAGGATAATTATGTATTCCTTTAAGGTTAATTTTGGTCTTAAATTTGAAGAAGGAGAATGAAGAATTGTGCAATAGTATTTAGAACTTTTCCTCCTCTTATGTTGCTTTAACATTTTAATCATGAGAAATTATAAGGAATACATCAAAATAATTTCTTAAACTGTCTTCCAGTCTCTACGAAATTCCAAGTGTGTCACTGTCTAACTTTGCTGAGGATTTTGGCAAATTACTTGGGGAAGCAGAAGTTATGGACACTATCCATGATGTGACTTTTCAAGTTGGCACCAGGATTTTTCCTGTGCACAAGTATATTTTGGCGATGCGCTCTGATTTTTTTAGGAAGCTCTTTGTTTCAGACCACGATTGGCTAGATCCTCCCGATCTTTACCGTAAAGATGAAGATGATGTTGGTTGTGATCTGTTTGTGATAGAAAGACTTCACCCAGACTTGTTCATGTACCTTCTGCAGTACATTTACACAGACTCGTGTGATCTCTTGATTCATGGTTGCAAACCCAAAATGATATACAAGGAAAAAATGGAAGAACTTCAAGACAGCTTAATTTCAAACTTTAATAAAATAACCATTCGTGAAGATATTAATAAGAAGTCTGCATTTGAGGTTTACAGAAGTAATCAGGCACAGCTTGTAAATGAAACCCAGAAAAGCAAACTAAAATCAGCTTCTAAGAAATGCAAAGTTGCTGGAGAAGAAATGAATCTCATTAAAATGTTACAAGCTGCTGCAAAGAAGTTTGGACTGAGCAGCTTAAATTCAAGGTATGCCATGAATTTTGTGTGTCGCCTTACAGCTGATCTTCATGTCTTGTTGTTTTGTGCCCATGATGCCAAGTTGTTGGGAGAAGGATTTATAACTAGTTCTCTGCTTTCAGAAGGGATTTTTGATAGCATATTGTTTACCAGGTGCATGGAATTGAAGTAACTCTTCTTTGGTCGGAGGCCTCTTAAAAGCATTGGAGATGACACAGCTTGCCCTTACTGTTGGAACTAGGGGTGTGCACTGGAAAAAAATCCAGAATAACCGTAAACCCGAAGCAGCAAGCTGGTTCGGGTATTTAAGCTGCTTCGGTATGCTCTGTAAATATTCTGAACACATCGAAGATCAAAGCAGGCTTTTTCGTTGGATGGGAAGGGGGAAGAGTGAGTTCCCTCCTCCCATTGGATGAAAAATCCTGCCTGGGCTTTTGAAAGCTCCCACTGGGTGAAAAAGCCTGCTTGGAGTTTTAAAAGCTCAAAGCAGCCCTGAAAAGAGCAGTGTTGAGCTTTTAAAAGTCCCAGGCTGTTTTTTTTTTCATCTAATGGGAGGGAAGAAGTGGGAACTCCCTCTCCGCCCCCACCCCATCAGGTGAAAAAGATGTTGGGAACTTTGAAAGCAGCAGCAACACTTTTCTTGCATTTGCAAAGGCCAAGGAAAGTGCTGCTGCTCTACACAAAGCTTTCCAAAGTGTTCTGAAATGCTTTGGAAAGCTTTGCTTTGGGCTTCCCTTATCGACGCAGCAATGCTGGGGCCAATTCGGGAACTCCCGAATCTGTACAAATCAGGCCCTATTCGGGTTAAAAACCCGAATAGGAAATCCGAAGCGCACACCCCTAGTTGGAACCCTCCTAGTCAGCTATTATTCCTCATGCATTTTCTTCCCTGTCTTCTTTCATTGTCTTCTCACTAATTTCACAGTGGTAACATCAGTGTGGCTTTCCTTATGCAGATAAATGTGTTGAAAGTTATAAAGTAACAATTGAAGCATTGTGGTTTTTTCCCCTGCAGATTAGATGGAGTCAGAATAGAAAATGGGAAAATCAATGTTGTTAACAGAAAACATGGAAACAGACCAAAGCTGAACCAGAAAAAACTGTGAGTTTCAAAAGAATTTACCAGACAAATCACAGAATGGTTTGGTCAGATTTTTTTAATATGAGAAAACTGTTGTCTGGCCTGTAGATGGCCTCACTCTGCTACTCCCTTTTCCTTAAGTAGACATAATTCTCTTCCCCCACATCTGTCTAGTGGGTTGTGGCGCAAATCATGTTAAAGTGTGTAGCACATTGAAGAAGGTTATTTAGTGTCACCTTCTAGTTAGAAGTTTTTGTCTCATGCTTTAGATTTTTAACAACACATGCTTGGCTTCCAATTCTTACCTTGTAGATCTTGAACATTCTGTGCAACCAAAGAATTGTGATCTGCTGCTCTTTTCTTGCAATATGTTATCCTTAACTACTCCTTTTTCATTTCTAGTTGTAGTCCTTCTCTTTTTTTCCTTGCATGTCTTATTGCAACTTTTCCAGTTAGTGACTTTTTCATTGTTGTGTTTATAGTATTTACCAGGTTTTGGCCTTTAAATACACATAGGAGAGTAACAAATGGCTGTATAGCTTAGTTTGGTATAACTGTCTTGTTTAGCTTTTCTTTTGGATGTTCCAGTTTGGGTTGTCATTTTACAGCATCTAGATGAGAAAGTTGATAACTATTTCTAAATTAGGGCGAGTTTTCCCATCATTTGAATGTCTTTTTTTTTTCTTGATAAGATTCAGTTTTTGTGTTGCAAACAATAAGAAACCAACTGAATTTGATCTGCTGGTTTTTAACAATAAGCCTCAAAATATCTTTTAATTTTTTAGCTCATACCTCTGTGATGTGACCATGAAGTCTATAGATGGAAAGGAGTTCCCATGTCACAAATGCATACTCTGTGCAAGACTTGGTAAGTAGGATACAAGGTATTTCTGTTTCCTTGTTCACAATCAAGTCTTTTCAAGAATGCCAAGTAGCATAAAAAACTTTTCTTTTTTGCAGACTACTTCCATAGCATGCTTAGTAGCTCCTGGATTGAGGTAAGCTTACCAGTATAGCTTGCAGATTAATTGCATTCCTCTTTCATTTGCACAAAAAAGTTTATTTGGAGGCTGTTGAGAGGTGAAGTAATGGCTCACAAAACAGAAGGTTATGTCCAGGAAAGAATGTAGAGGGTTGGCTCCAATACCAGTTTACAGCCTGTGGAAGAAGGGCGCTTCTGAGGAAGATGGGGAGATTTTTTTGCCAATTCCTCACTCTCACTGCAGACCTTCCAGCTGTAAATCAAAATATGTCTTTTTTCTATCTTTGATTTCCTAGACAATAGTGACCACAAGGGGCCTTTTGCAGAAGCTGTATATTTGTGTGACACGAGTCATCATTATTTATATTGTGCTAATGGCAGTTGACAGCCATTTTCTCTTTCTCTCTTTTATAACAGTATAATGCTCATGAGGGTAGGGAGTGGGGAGTGGAAGCTCATGAATATGGCAGACAAGCCATGTTTATTCCCCTGGCGAGTGAGAGGCTTTGATATGATCTCTGAATGTGGTCATACTGAGATGGCTTTCTTGACCAATGAGACATTCTTCTTAAATGATCAAGATGCTTTTTGGCATATGAAGGCGAAGCATGCCTTCAGTTTTGGTTCGGGACAAAAGGTTAGCTTCCATTGTCTCAAGTTTGGAAAGACTCATGAGTGATCTTTTGGTGTGGTACTCTTTGAGTGCATCTGCTCTACTTCATGTCTTGACACTTTTTTTCAGGAATATTACCAAGATGTTCTGTAGAACTACCAACTGCAACAGCGTTAGCATATGACTTAATTATATTTGAATCATATGGAAGGAATAACATTTTTTCTCATTTTCATGAGAAGCAGGCTTTTTTATTGTTCATTTAGGCATCACGTTGTGCAGCGCTGGAAATGCCATTCCCTTCTGACATCCTGCAGGTCATCCTTGATTATATATATACTGATGAAGCTATTGCAGTAAAAGGTGAGGGGCCATTTACTTTTCTGGAATTCCTAGAACAGCAGTGACTAGCTTGCCTGGAAGTCTGGTGCAGTGAGGAAGGACTTTTTGGAGATGAATGATCAGTGAAGGGGTGGGGCTGGAGGAAAGTAATATTGATAATGAAGGACTGGGTATGTGGGACAAAATAATAGCATGCAAATCCACTGCATGTGATTTGTTTTTTAATACTGGCTTTTAATATGACTTGCATTTTTCTCAGCCAAGCCAAGATGGGGGAGGATGGAGTCAGGTGCTTCCAAGTTGTAATTTACCATATAAAGGATAACAGAAGACTGAACTGAGAAGACTGAACTATGTGTAATCCTGGCAGGCAGAGAGAGGCAATAAAGCACTTCTGCTGGAGAGCATGTTTGAAGTGACTGGTTTGGAATATGTGTCTATTTAGATGAGTGTATTGACTTCTTATACAGTAGAAGAAAATGAGTATCTTTGTTAAATAAAGGAGGATTGATATGTGGGGTTAAGTAGAACTCATAGATTGTGAGAGCAGTGATTTCCATTGAGTTCTAGAGTGAAGAATCCGTGCAAGGGTAATGGTTTTGTACACCATCCTCTTATTTCTCCTTCCTCTTCAGAGAGACAGTCTGATAGGCTCCCTGTTGCTTTCCTGTATTAGAAAGTGGTGGAGGCATAAGGTGGGCATTAAATATAAAAAAATTGGAAATTCATTAAGGATGCCAATTTCCAATCATTTCTAGATTCTCAGAATGTGGAATTTATCTGCAATGTCCTTGTGGTAGCAGACCAGCTCCTCATATTACGACTGAAAGAAATATGTGAAGTAGCCATTACAGAAAAACGTGAGTGGTGTCTTGTTTCAGAATGTCGTTTAACTTTTATTGTATTTATACACCTATTTGTTTTATAGCCCTGAAATAGCTTACATAAATGACCAAATAGTGGTTCTTCAGTGGGAAGGTCAGTGTGTTGGACAGTTTGTTTCCTACTACCCACCTTCCCTAAGTACAGTTCTAGGCTGTACTTATAATTCATGTGGAGCCCAGGGGACTTTGCTGAGACTTTGCCCAAGAGCAAGTAACTGGTTTGTCACTGTGAGAGACAGAATGCTGGACTAGATGGGACACTGGTCCGATCCAGCAGGGCTGTTCTTATGTCAACAAACCCCAGAATCTTTTGCAGTGCTGTAGGGTTTGGATGTTGGAATTTTCTCAAATGTGTGTGGGCAACCTGCTATTAAGAATAGTGGCTTATGGAAAAGTGTGCTTTTCTTTGTCCATTGTCCTTTCTGTGTCTTAAGTCAGTAATTCACCTTTTCTTCCCAATTTCAGTTACTTTAAAGAATGCTGCTGAGCTTCTGGAGTTTGCAGCAATGTGTAATGCTGAACAATTGAAACAGTCTTGCTTGCAGTTCATAGTGCTAAATATGGCAGCTGTACTTGAAACAAGGTAAGAAAAGCCATAAGGTGGTTCTTCTACAAGCACAATGGCTGTCTTAATTGAACGATGATCTGGAGGCGGTCTGGAAGAAGCATATGCTAATGCATCCTGTTGTCTGAGAGCTTCCTTCTTGGCAGCTGTCTTCACAGAATGCTCAACAGTTTCTTAAATTATCACTTGCCTCTCTTATTTTAAATAATGGTTTAGAAATTTGGCACTGTGTTCAAGCATTCATTCATATCCTATTATTCTCCCCAGTACTACCCAAAGCAGCGTATAGCATAATTTTCGTTTCCTTAGAACAATAACATGATGAAGTAGGTTGGGCTTGGGATGACAGTGTGTGAGTGGTGTAAAGTCACCCATAAGCTTCCGTGCTATAGTAGGGATTCAAGCCGGGGTTTTCCAGATGCTAATCCAGCCCTAGGCATGTGGCAGTGTTAACTGGATTCTCCAGTGGTCCAGGGTGGGGCAGTCAGAACTCATAGGTAGAAGCTTCAGCCTCGAGGCAGGCAGGCTTACTCTTGGTGGGAGCCGTTTCTCCCTCAATTTCCAGTTTTGGTCCTGTCTGGCTTGCAGACAGGCCGTTATTATACTGTGCTCATTAAAGAAAGCAGTAACTGTCTCCACAGTCTTTATGGTTGTCTCCTCTCTACTTAGTTTGATGGGCTTCTCAGTTGCTCTAGGAGCAGGGTTAGGGGTACCTTTCCGGGGGATGGAAATGGCCCTGGTCGCCCTCACAGGCGATCTTTGTAGACATCTGGATCGAGGGGGATCAGCGCTGCTGATGTTATTGGAACTTCCACCATAGTCACCATGGGCGACTGTGATCTGTTAACCTACCACCTTGCTGATGCGTGGATACAAGGGACAGCCTTGCAGTGGCTTGTCTCCTTTCTCCACGGTCAGAACAGAGGGTGGCGCTAGGGGAGGAGTTGTCACCACTATGTCTGTCGGTGTGCAGTTCCTTCAGAGGTCGATTCTCTCCCCGATGCTGTTTAACATTTACATGCGCCTCCTTGCCCAGCTAGTGCAAAGTTTCGGACTGGGTTGTCACCAGTATGTGGGTGACACCCAATTGTATCTGTTCATGGGCAGCCAGCTCGAATCTCCCTCAGATGTTTTAGCTAGAGCCTTGGAGATTGTGCCTTCACAGTCAACTGAAATTGAATCCCACAAAGACGGAGGTCCTGTATCTGAGTCTTGGATCGTTGGGTTCAGGGATCCAGCTCCTGACACTTGATGGGGCACCTCTTGCATCCGCTTTGACAGTTTGAGGGTGATATTGGATGTCTCTTATCAGTGGAAACTCAGATCACGTGGTTTCCAGGTCTGCCTTCTTCCATCTGCAGCAAGCCAGGCAGCTTGCTCTGTATCTTTCAACCCATGACCTAAAGACAGTGGTCCAAGCAACAGTCACCTCCAGATTAGACTACTGTAACTTGGTCTACGCAAGCCTTCCCTTGGGTCTGGTACGGAAATTACAGCAGGTCCAGAATGCAGCTGTGTGAGTCCTTGCAGGTACTCTGTATAGGATACATATAACTCCTGTCCTACAACAGCTGCACTGGCTCTCTGTGGAACTCCGAATCAGGTTCAGATTTTGGTTTTAACCTATAAAGCCCTTAGCGGACTGGGACCAGCATATCTACGGGACCACCTCTCTTCGTATATGCCCCGTAGGTGCTTTAATCAGCCAGAAAAAATTTACTGGTGGTTCCTGGCCCAGGGAGGCTCACCTGGCCTTGACCAGAGCCAGGGCCTGCTTGGTCCTGGCTCTGACCTGGTGGAACTCTGTGTCTGTGGAAACCTGGGCCCAACAAGACATACTATCCTTTTGTCAGGCCTGCAAGACGGAGTTGTTCCACTAGGCATATGGCTGGGGTTTAGGGGTGCCTTCCTGCCCGCCTCCTGTCCGGGGATGGTGGTGGTAGTGTGACCTCCGAGTTTTCCATCAGTAAGATCGTGTTCTTTCCATCTCCTGCCCTTTGAAATGTATTTGGGGCGGGGTATATTGGGGACCGTCATCTTGAGTTTTTATTTTTGCATGAACTGTATCTTATGTATATTTTAATGTAATTTTTTAACAGTTGTTACTCTGCTCTGAGCCCGTTCGCAGGGAGAGCGGACTAAAATCGAACAAATCAAATCACAGAATGTGTTAGCAGCTGATGTTTTTACCCAACTGCAGGGTGGTATCTGCAGAAGGCCCTGTTCAGATGAGCAGAGCTGCTGTGGTGGAACATAGGGAGAGAGGCAGTTGTGCAGATACGAGGGGCCAAGGCTATGAAGGGCTTTCACCTTGAATTGAGCCCATTGGCAGCCAATGAAGCGACTTCTGAATGAGAGTGATATGCACGCTCTGTCTAGCATCTAGAGTAAATGGGCTGCAGCATTCTGCACCAGCTGGAGTCTCCAAGTTAACTTTGAGGGGAGTTCTGTGTAGAGAACTTTACAATAGTCTTGCCTTGACATTACTGTGGCATGAATCCAGGTGGCTAGATCAGCTGTGTCAAGATAGGGGGCTATCTTCCAGGCTAATCTGATTTGGCCTTTTGCAGCTGCATTTACTTGCTTCTCTAGCAGTAATGCTGGGTCCAGTATAACCTCTAGGCTCTTGACTGAGTCATCCAGGGACAACTGAACCCCATCAAAGGTTGGAAGTCCTTCAAGATAATAATAATAATATTCGATTTATATACCGCCCTTCAGGACAACTTAATGCCCACTCAGAGATTTTTACAAAGTATGTTGTTATCCCCACAACAATAATCGCCCTGTGAGGTGGGTGGGACTGAGAGGGCTCCTAGAAGCTGTGACTGACCCAAGGTTACCCAGCCAGCTTCAAGTGGAGGAGTGGGGAATCAAATCTGGTTCTTTAGATTAGAGTCCCACGCTCTTAACCATCTCTGCTTTCCCAACCAACTTACTTACTAATGTGTGTGGTTTTTGTTTTAGGGCTTTGGATGTTTTAAGTGATGATGTTTTGAAGGACCTTTCTGTGTCTTATAGAAAAATGGTAAGCTCCACCATTAATTAGCTAATTATATAACACTGATGTCAGTTTCATGAACTGGTAGTGTAGCAAAATACCCTGTAGTTTTTTATTGATTTTTATGCATTGTGCAAGAGAATTAGGCAAAGTCTGTATGTGTGTCGGGGGAGGGTCATTCTTCAGTAATTTGTGTTTCTTTTAAAAATAGCTTATTTGTTTTGTCTTCCTTAGCCATAGAATTAAAATATTGTAACAAAAATATTATTAAAAATATAGATCTTTTAATATGGCTTTTGACCTGAGACCTTCTTTACCTCTCTAGTGGATGTCCTGTGTTGGACTAGGATAAGGAGAAATATTTCCCTGTTACTTCTATTGGACCACTCAGTGATTTTCAGTATTGGTGACCATCAGCAAGTGCCTTGCTGCTATGGGGTACTGTTTTGCAGTGGTCCTTCCTAGTCGTGAGACTCCAGGAGGTGGCCACAGGCAGACTGCTACTGTTTCATGGCCATTGGCCTGTGGGTGCCTCCGGTTCTATCTTGTCTCCTATGCTGTTCTAACAGCTACATGATACTCCTGGTGATCACTGCCTGGAGCATCATTGGTGTGCTGATGTCACCCAGCTCTGATTCTAGGGAGGTAGTGGAGATTCTGAATTTATGTCCGTTTTCAGTGATGGACTGGGTAGGGGTGAATACACTAAAAGTTAATCCACTCAAGGCAAAACAATCTGAGAATATGTCTGATCCAGGAATAGGTAACACTCCCCATAAGACAGGTATATTGTTTGAGGGTGCTCTTAGATGTATACCTAGTTGTAGATGTTGGAGTAGCAGTTGTGGCTGTGTGTGTGTGTGTGTGTGTGTGTTTTACCACTTGTACTGTTTTATGGAGAATTACCCAGTTGTAGTAATTCATACCCTATTTACATCCCAAGTGAAGTACTGTAACAGGTCTGTGTGGAGATGCAGCTGAGTCAGAATTTGTATGTACTTACCATATTTCTTGGCCACTGTTTTCATCAAAACTCAGGATAGACTGAGGAATGCAGGAACTGATAGATTGTTAACAGGAGCTTGCCACAGTTGTACACCATTTGCACTGGCTGCCAGCTGCTTCTTTAGATACTTAAAGGCCCACCCATACCCATATGATAAAATCTTCTTCCTTTGTCTTTCTCCATTAAAAGTACTGGGGTGGATTCTTTGAGGCCACGATATTTTCAAAAGTAATACTCTTGGCTCTTACCAAAGTCCAGCTACGCTGGATTAGACCACTGGTTGATACAGTAAAGAAGCACTTCCTTTTGTAGGTTCAGAATACACCGTCTGTCAATGTCCTTGAGTGTCTGTATGTTCTAGTCTTATGGAAACAGAAGAAAAATTTTCTCTCCCTGAGTATAATTTTCTGTCATCTCCTTGCCTTCCTAGTCTTTTGTCTAAACAAAAAGCCCAAAACTCTTCAGCCTTTCTTTGATCTTTGACATTTTTTTATCATTTTGATTACCCTTTTCTGCACAATCTTCAGCTCTGCAGTATTGGTTTTGAGATATGGCAACCAGAAACATATTTGTAGTATTTCAAATGCAGTTGCACCATTCAAGGACATTATGATATACTGACAGATTTGTTTTCCATTCTTTTTCTAATAATCCCTGGTATCAAGTTTGTCTTTTTCACTGCTGCAGCGCACTGAGATAACACTTTCTTTCAGCTATCAACTGTGATTCTAAGATCTCTTTTCTTGTCAAAGAATGTCAGCAGATCTTATTACCATACATGTGAAATGAGGTTTTTTTGCCCCTGTTGTGTATCACTTTACACTTAGAGTGAACCTCATTTGCCACTCTGTCACTTAGTTTAGAGAGAACCGTTTGGAGCTCTTTGCAATCTGCTTTGATTCTCAACATCTGATTATAATTATCATCTGCACACTCAACCACTTCACTGCTCACTCCCATTTCTAGATCATTTACTAACAAGCTCTAGTCCCAATACTGGTTGCTGAGGAACCTCACTGCTCCTTGCTTCCCTTAATTGAGAGAATTGTCCATATTTTCCTCCCCTTTGCTTTCTTTTGTTTAGCCAGTTTTTAACCAGCAAGAGGATGCATCCTCTTATCACCTGGCTGGGTAGGAAGACAAGATATAAATGTAAATAAATAAGTTTATTCAGGAACCTTTGGTGAGGGATGAGTGTCAGAGCTTTTTGTAAGTCCAAGTTTATCCTGTCTGCTGGGTCAGACTTGTCCACTTGTTTTTAATCCTGTCAAAGAACTCCCACAGCTTGATGACTTCCCTTTGCGGATTTTTCCTGAGTAGAGTTTGTTTCTCTTATCTGTTTAACAGTTCTGTCATCAGTAACAGTTTCCACCAATTTAGTCAGAACAAATTTTAGAACCACTAGCCTCCATGGGTCCCCTTTGAAAAAAAAACCATTGTATTTGCTACATTCTGATCATTTGGAAGAAAAGCCAGTCTTAATGAAGCTGCATGGTTTTGTTAACAGTTTCATTCTATCTGCTTATCTTGTATATGTTCTGGAATGTTCACACAACTTTTTACACAGGTATTCAAGTTACCATGTGATCGAAAGGCTCATCATAGACTCATCAGTCTACAGAATGACTCTCCCACGACTAATATCCCCTAATCGGGGGGGGTATCTTTGGTGTGAGAGGATTATCTATTTCCCAATCAAGGAATGGGCCTCTTCTGAGGATTATCCCCCACTCCTATTGCCTGATGCCCTCTTACCCCAAGACCCTAATATGCCCAGACAGAAGAAGGGGTGTCATCAAGGGAGCAGCTCCCTGAACATTTCATCTGCATGCTTTTGTACCTTTCTTAGCTTCTTTAAGTCAGCAGCCTTAGTCACAAACAGTACAAAATCATTCCCTAGGAGCCTGGAGTTCACTGAACCAAGCACATGCACAGCTGGTTCCAGGCAGTAGGTAGTCATACATGTGACGTATTGTGTTGTACGTGAGTTAGCTCCCATACTACCCTACCATCATGGCTGTTTTTAAGTATTTTAATGCCTTTTAAGCTAAGGGGTTTGGAGCTATGCACGTACCTAATAAAGAGAAGTTCAGAGCCTTGTGCACTTACCCAGTTCATTTCCTTTGTTTCATTTATGTCCTGCTTTTCAACCAAAGCCACTTATATTTTTATAATACCAATCTGAACTCCATCTCCTCCCCCACCCTGTCTCTTCGATAATTTTAGAGGAACCCTCAACCGTTCTTCATTTGGTGTCTGTGGGTTGGCATTTGCTGAGTGGTGTGATCTTTTTGCATTTTCACCCTTTTTCATAACTTTGGAGCTTGTTCACAAACTAGCAGTAAATATATAGCTATGGTAAAACCTTCCCTTGTAGCCAGTCATAGTAAGTGGGACCTAGATAATAAAACAGGGTGACTGTATGCCCAGCTGTTCCGCTGATTTTAGATAACAGGGGTTTGAAGGAGGGGATCAAAGGACTAGCAGTCTGCAGCCTTTCAGAACACAAGAGATCTACTTTGCCTTGAAATCTTTCTGGGCTGGCTTAAACCTAATGTGTAGCTTCCCAAGGGGCATTCACCTCATTCTTTCTCAGTTGGTGGTTTTGTGCCCTCAGAGGCAGAAATTTTAAGAAGAGCCTTTGATCATTGGATTTGTTGTGGTTTTTTAAAATGCTTTGGTGGTTCTGCTTGTGTTTGAATTTTAGTTGCTAATATTTATTTAATTTATTGTATAGCATGTTGGCGTTTGTACAAATCAAAAGAGAGAATATAAATATCTTTATTAATAACTAAGTTGAAAAATGTAGGTTAAAATGGCAAAAATACAATTGAAAAGCATTTTGACCATTTGATAAGTGAGGTTATACGTTAGAGCCTTAGAGTAGTGCCCAGTCATGTATTCTATACACTTTATGTAGATGTATCTAAAACTTTGACTTCTCATTAGACCAATTCACCATAAAGGGCTATTGTGCCTCCCTAAGCTTTGGAGTTTTCCAGTTGAGTTCAGGGCCTACTTGTCTTTCCTACTGTACAGCTTAAAGGAGTTTGTAATGTTGTAGATTCCAGCTATGGTCAGGAGAGTAATTACTCCATATCAAGATGGCCCAGATATCAGTTCATTGGAGCCTGAGGAAGGAGAAACCTTTGTGTTCCTAAAAGAAGAACTATGTACAGAGCAAGCTACTCAGTAAGGTTCAATTTTTTTTCCTTTCGATACAGATTTCTTATCTCTTTATAGCACACTTCATGTTTTCACAAGATCTTGAGTACCAGTTTTGCATCCAAATAGAGTGGCATGGCTTGGTGACAAATAATGACTGACAACTAAGACAACTTTTATTTTGCACTGTTTCTGTGTATTTCCAAGGCCTGGTGTGAATCCCACCTGCTCTATTTAAAAGTGAACAAGTACAGGTTTAAGCAGATACGTTGTAAAGCTCTGAAGGAAATCTTGCAGTGACAATAAATTTTCAATTCCTAACATAAAGTCTAATTAAGTTCGGATAAGATATGATCCTGATAAGATTTTTATCTGGGAGTGTGCAGTAAGAAAAGCTACAGTGTTGTGTGCTTGCCATAATCCTTAGCAAGTGAAATTTAAATGCATATGTTTGTGTGTTTAAATTAGGGAAGCTCTCCTCAAAAAGGCAAAAGCTAAAGCTAAAAAGAAGCCTCGAAAACGGTCAGACAGCTCCGGAGGATATAATTTATCGGATATAATTCAGAGTCCACCCTCCACAGGTTAGTGGTGAATGAGCTTCCTTCACAATGGTGATCTGAAGGTTACTTTTTTTTGATTAATTGTCAAGTAGGAGAAATCATTTGCATGTATGCACATGCCATGCAAATCCATTATGTATTAATTACTGCAAGCAGCTCTGAATATGGATGAGGCCTGTGTCTGCTCACTGTGTTTATCACATGGATCTATTCATTTTCATGGGGCAGGACCATTTGTGGAAGCATTTTCCTTCATATGATTCCATTATTGCCTTGAGTTAACTCTGGACTTTATATGCCCCTAACTCGATGGAATCAGTGCTAGTCATCTGATCCTAGTGAGTCAGTTGTCATTTGTTCTCTGTGCAATCCAGTATCTGGTGCCTTGCATGATGCTGTTTCTCCAGGCTAGAGGGTGATTTGCTGATAGTCGCTGTTGCTATTGAATTGTCACTTTCTGTTAGTCTTATATATGGTTGTGAACTAGATAATGTGCAACATTTTGCATTAATGCAGTATGTAAAAGTGACAGGCTGTGGAAGTGAAATTAGTAAGGCTTTCCCTCGCCTCTGGAGTCAGGCCTCTTTACTGTCGAAATTAAAAGTCCTGTCTAATCCCCCTCCCACTTTTTGTTGCCTTTGCACAGGATTTTGGAGCATATGCCAGATGTATATCCAACTGTTGCTCACTCCCCTCCCCAACCATTGTATGCCAGAGTTGGTGTGCATTAAGCTGCCAGGGGTTTTTTTTTCCTCATGAGGAACAAATTGGGGTTTTGAAACGGAACACTTTAGTAAGTTGGATTTATTGGTCAGCTGAAAACAAGGCATTAAAACATAATGCTACGTGTGGTGTACAACAGCAGTGAAACTTGATATGTGTCCATATTGGTATTCAACCACATAAGTTTCCACCAATTTTCTCCTGAGTTTTAAGTGTTCTTTGACATAATAAAGGGACTTGTCTGTGAAATAAGCATAATGCAGTGAAGTGAATGCAGGATTGCAGTTGCCACCGACACTGCCCCCAAGCAGCTGCAAAAGTTCAACAGGAAAAATCAGGCCCAAGAAATGTGTGGATAAGCCAACAGGCAAGAACATAGGAACATACCAAAATGAACATGGATCAACAGAAAAGAGAAGGAACAGAATCCTGTAGTGTGCAGAAAACATATCAGAGTAAAAATGTGTAGATGCTAACCATGTCAAAAAGATTCCCATAGTTCATTATTCATAATGGGTGTGACAGTGTCTTGTGTGTTTAATGATTAATGACAACCACTTATGGGAAGGCAGTTACATTCAGTCTGTGTGCATGTCATGGTTAGAATGGTTATTAAAGGACTGATCTTAATAGGATGGTTACTGGAAAGACATAGAATTCATCTTATAGTTTAATGTAATGAACCAAGAACCCATTAAAATAGATTGGAATTAGAATTAAACACATATAAGAGAGTTGATTTCATTGCAATCCTTCAGTCTCTCCTACTGAATTAAATGGGACTTGAAATGTTTATCTCAAGGGAGATCATAGAGGTTTTTTAAAAATGGATCTTCTAGGAGTGGGCAGAAGGTCACATGGGAGTAAACCATTTACTCTCTAAGCAACTAAAAGTAGCACTCTGCCTCAGCCCCAGTGCTGGGGTAGTCACTTTGTTACCGTTCTTGCTCAAGCCACCACAACAGCTTCTCTCCTCTTTCTCAAGAACGAGGAGGGGCAGCAATACACCCTCCCACACTTCTGCTCTGGGTAGGAAAGCAACAGTACCAGCAGCCTTTCCCGTCTACCTCCATATGTGCACGTATGTGCACATACGTGCTTGGAAGGGAAAGGTGTCTAGAAGGGTGTTTGCCTGTTCTAGGAAAAACATAACTGTATATATTTTTCTCTCTCTGGGGAAGCTACAGTTTGGGACGGTAGTAGTGATTTGCTGTGGGGGAAATAGCAGAGGGGAAGCCACCGTGCACTTGCTCTGTGAAGCCCTGCATGAGCTGCTATTTTGTGACTGGCTCTACTTGCTGAGCAACTGTTTTTTGACTGGTAGTACCCAGAAACAAAAATCTGCTCTCTTCAGTTCTATGTAACTAAAGGCTGTTGCTTTGGTTTTCAAATGTAAGTGAAAAAGTAGGATTAAAAAAAACCTATTTAAATGCTATCTCCGAGTTAGAAGCATCGTACTGCAATCCAAAACAGAGTTACATTCTACCAAGTCCATTGAATGCAGTGTGATTAGAATTGTGTAACTACATAGGATTGCACTATCTGCGCACAATAAATTGAATTATTTCAGATTTTTTAGAGTAATGTGAAAAAAGCATATTTAAATATTTCTCTCTCCCCCCCCCCCCAGCACTCAGTAATAGAAATAATGTTAATTACACACACACGTGCATGCACTCACACAGAGAGACATGTTTTATTGTAAATAAGTAACGATTTATTATGAACCACTTTGGTGAAGAAAAATGGTACAGAAATAAAGTATATATTTTAAAATCGCATATTTAGGGTTTTTTTAAAGTGGCTGATTGCTTCAAAGATGGTTCAGGAAAACTTTCTTCTACATTTGGAGCAGTCTCAGTGGATCTAAATGAAACTAAGCTTCAGTTTGTCACTGATATCTGCGGAGGAAATGGCCAGGATTATTTCTGTTAAACTTCTCAGATAATTTCTTTTGAATGTTTTTCTTATGTGCATATGAACAACTAGGCTCGTAGGACCCTGTGGCAGCTCTCCATTCTGATCTTCTTGGTGAGAAGTAAATAAATGCAGCCTGGCCAGCAAGGCGGTGTTTACCCAGAGGGCGGATCGTGCCCTGGAAAAGGGTCCAGGGTTGACCAAAGGGTGTCAGTGGCAAAGGAAGCTGTAGTGGCTGACTTAGCAGTAGCTGATACCAGCACTGATGGTGATACCAGTACTGATGCTGCACAGGCAGCAGTTCAGGGGCCAGTTCTTTTGTACAGCCCCATTGCTGTTACTGGTTGAGTGGCCTGTTAGGAGCTGGTCAGGTCAGGTTGTAAGCAGAAACAAGTGGGGCTGTACTTCCTACTTAGTCATTTTCAGAAAGTAGAGCTGCCAAGTGAATGAACTTCAGACTGATGTAAGGGTAGGTAGGAGGTACCAAACTGACAGACTTGGCCAGTGATGAGCAAAGCACCCTATCGGTAGTTGGGCTTGGAGACTGGTACCAGGCTAGAGCTGTGTCTACTAAAGCTGAGCAGGGTGTGGTGTGTGATAGTGTGGAACTTCATGCATCTTTTGAGTCTCTAGACTTTTTAAGTAGCCAGAACATTGTCATATCCCTAACTTCTTGCCATGTCAGTACATTGTAAATTAATTATGACTTTTTCCTTTTCTCATAAATGTAGGGCTTCTGAAACTGGATAAAACTAACTCTGTTGAATCCCTTCCTGAAATGCTGACCTCTGATTCTGAAAGTAGCTATGTGGGAGTGAATAGTCCCCGAGATTTGCAGTCTCCTGACTTCACAGTAGAATTCCATACAGATAAGGTGGAGGTCAGAGCTGTCTTGTTACCTTAATGCTTTCTATTTCAATAAAAAACAAATTTCTTTAGATAAGCCAAAAAGCTGGCTTAAGTTCAGTTTAAAAATGGTGATTATTTACACAGTCTTATGTTGAGAATTTTGTTGTTCATAAATTCCATTAATAGGCTTTATTTATAGGAATTTTATTCCTGAATAGCACAGTTGTTGATACCTCTCTGTTTTCATATGTTGCTTCCTGATCTTTGAAGTATATACTGCATGCTCCATCTTATTTGCTTAACACAAGTTTTAAATTACGGCAGCTGTGCTGTGGTGTTTGGATGATGTGTGCTAAATTCACTAATCTGAAGATGTCATAAACACATTCTCAGAATACTGTAGTGCTGCCAGATACGAGACCATTTTGTAATTATCTTTCAAAGGATTAAATCATGCATGTGATGGTACATTGTAGAATATGGAGCCACGCAGATCCAAGACTATCCCAAGCATCACATAGCCAGCAGGATTTTTGACTTTGTGAACCCCAAATTGCAGCCCTTTGTCATATAGTAAACCACTCACAAAATTCAGGAGTGTCAGTGTGACTTGTGGGGAGGGGGCCAGCTGTTCAAGGGGAGTTAGCGCTCTTAGGCATGCCTAAAGTAGCTGCGTAGATCCATTCATGGGCTTAAGTGCATTACTGAATTTTGTTCCTTGTCTGCTCTTGTACATGTTTGCCTCTTACCCAAATCAGTGATTTTTCTAAATATGTGAAGGAAAGTGTATAATTTTCAGTGTCTTGATTTCAGGTGAAAGAAAGGATATGTGTTTCCAGTGCAGTTGTTGCACATGCCAATAAAGAGGTAAAAGCCAGTGAAGAAACATTACTGCAAAAAAAATCACCACCACGCTGCATTCCTAATAACAGAAACACCTCTGCAGGCTCCTCCAATTGGGTTGTCAGCTCTTTTAGGTATATTTTTGTTCCTGTGTTTGTCAAGTGCTATGTGAGAGCTGCTGTAGCATAGTGGTAAAGTGGTTGAGTTGTGAATCAGCAGTCTGATGGTTCAAATCCCACTACTGCCATGAGCTCAGTAGGTGGTCTTGGGTAAGCCACGCCTCTCAGCCCTAGTTCCCCACTTGTATTGTGGAGATAATAATACTCTGACAGTGAAAGCTTAAGCAGAACAACTCTGCTTAGGATTTCACTGTGAATTTGTTTACTGCGCTGACTGGGGCACTAATCTGTCTAGAAAAGTGGTATATAAATGCAGTTGTTATTATTTTTTCACCTAATTCATATATAAATAAAGTTGTAGTCATTATTTCTTCTCCTAATTCATAATCCAGTTCATGCAGTGAGCCATGTATGCAAGAGGTTCTTCTCAATAGAAAAGCATTGCCTGTATACGACGGCCAGTAACTGTCACTTAGTTTTGAAGCTTCAGGTTATCAGGAAGCTGTGATCACTGTTTTAAAAGCAGTTACATGTCTCTGCCCTATAGCTTTCTTTCTAAAAGGAACTATTACAAGTCTGACTGTATGCAGATTGCATCCTGAACTTCCGATCTTAAAGGATCTGATTTGAAGTAGGGTTTGAAAGAAATGTAATCCATCTTCACATAAACTATGGGTTTTTAAACATTTTGTTTAGCATTGTCAAGAGACCTAAAAGTGTCCTTGGCGAGGTTTTTTCTTGAAAAGTACATATATGTATAAGATGGTTGTCTGAAAACATTCTATTTGAGGTTTGCCATAATTGAGGAAGTAGACATAAATTACACATCCGGTTACAATATGGATGCAAGATATAGAAGATGTGAATGATGTTTGGCAACTGGAATGCAAGTAAAAATATTCATCTTAAGAAGTAGTAACTTGTAATTTTTTTTCATTCAGTCCTGCCAGTCCTCCTGCTATGGATTTAAGAACTATTATGGAGATCGAAGAAAACATGCAAAAATGTGGAACCATGCCAAAGATGAATTCAGGGTTGGTAAAAAACCAGGGTTTGTCAAGGGATGTAATTCTTAGGATTGATAATAAAATAAACAATATTATGAAACTGGTTAGGATTTAAAGGAAGAGTCCTAAACTTTGTGAAACATTTTTAAAACTTTTATTTTTGAAAAATATTTTGTAGTTCAAAATCTTGTTTGCACATAATGCTACAATACTTCATTTCCTTCTTAAATACTGTTCATTTGTAACATATTGAACAAATCAAATTTTACAAGAATTTATAGTCACAGATCAGGCATTGGAATACTTAGTAAACTTTTTTGCTGCTGTTATTACCCACTAACGTGGATTTAAAAGACAAGCGAATAAAAAGGTCCTTGCTGTAATTTCTCATATGCTTGTTCTGTTTAGAGTTTGTTTTTCCAGAAAGTGATGGTAAGCTTATCTTTTAATTTTTAGCCGACCTGCTTCACATGGGAATAAGCTTTCTCAGAAGCAAAGGAAGTTGATTGCCATGGCTGCTAAGGATGGCAGCCCAGAGATCATGCCAGATGCAGCCTTGTTACCTACACCTCGAAAAGCTACAAAGCCAGGGAATGTGTGGTATGTTTTTATTAATGCATTTATGTTGGGGCATGGTGAACTTAAATGCACAGTATCTTTTAAAAATGTTTTGGTCTAGTCTAGAGAATTCGCACTTGAATATGGCAGTGGTTTAGAAATACGATTGCATCTTTGAGATCTTGGTCTTGCTTTACAATTTTTGTTTGTTCTTATCTCTTGCTGGTGTGTTCAGATAAGCTAGAGCCTGGTGATACCCCGTTCTAGCAACTGCTATGAACTTTGGTTTTGAAATTATATCAAGTAGTACCTTGAACTATGTTTGGCAACCCCAGAAAAATACTATGGGTACAATTGTTTTCACTTAGTACAAGCAAAGTGCAGAGTAATTTTAATGCTTCTTCCTATGCAAGGACTCTTAAACTTGCAGAAATCTGAAATCCACCCCTATTTATATTTGTAGATATGTATTACACCTTCTGTTACCTATGATCTAGACATAAGAATTTTTCTTGTCCCATCCAGCTGAGTACTGTCTGGTCCTTTTGGTAGTACCTTGCTAAGGACTGGGCAAAGGTCTTTCCCAGCCTTGGTACTTAAATACTTTTTAGTAAATAGAAGCCAGAGATGGAAACTGGGATCTGCTTAAAAGTATATTATTTTCTAGCCATCTTAATCAAAGGAATCACTTGCCATTGCTTTATCATACTTGCACCTTGCCTTTCCTCCCATGGGATTTTCCTATTGTAGTCTCCTGACAACCTTGTGAGGTGAGTTAGATTGACAGACAGATGGTGGCCCAAGATCACCCAGTAATCTTCATGACTGAGCAGGGATTTTAACATGATGTGTAAATCTAGCACCCCATTCACTGTCCTATTCTGGCTTAGACTGCTGGTAGTTGAGCTGCACAGTGAATTCCTTTTTTTTTTTTTTTTTTGAAAAATTTTTATTGGGTTAGAATCCATTATTTCCACATTTACATTCAATTTTCCCCAATTTTTTCATCTCTAACCCCCTCCCTTTCCCCCCCCTTTTTGTTGACTTCCAACAGCTTTCCAACCCTTTGTCCCCTTTCCCTTACTTTTATTAGCTTCCTCTATCTAAAACAAATATATATTCTCCATTATTCTAAGCAGTACATCCTTAACTATTTTTAACATTATATGCCCAAACTGTCTTTGTTTCCATCTTAGATAAACAATTTATCCCAATTTTTCAATTTCAGATATTTCTATATATCATAAACCATATAGATCATAAATTCGTTTATATCAAACAATTTGACTTATTCTCTCTATATATTACTCATTCTATCTTTTTATAATAGTTCTATATATCTCTCCTCACGTAGTCAATCAATTTGGCCCATCTATATCTTCAGACATTCAGTTTGGTACAAAACTTGTCAGAAAAAAAAGAAAATATTGTTAGTTAATCGCTCCTTATATTTAGTCCTTATAATTAATTATTTTCTCTATGTTCTGTTTGTTAACCTATATATATCTATATATATGTCAATCTATTAATCTGACTGCTTATTAATTCACATTTATCTCTTCTCCCCCCGGTAAAGTCTCCCCCCTCTACTTCAATACTTCAGTAGTTCTCAAACTGCCACAGTTTTCCTCCCACCTCCCATTTCTTCTCCAGGTATTGTTTCAGCTTCTCCCAGTCTGTGTTGAACTGCCCTGAGTCCAAATCTCTCAGTTTTCTTGTCATCTTGTCCATTTCAGCCATATACAGCAATTTGTAAGTCCAATCTTCAATAGTTGGCACTTCTTGTACTTTCCATTTTTGCGCATACAAAAGTCTAGCTGCTGCTGTCATATAAAATATCAACGTCCTGTGTTGGGCTGGAATTCCCTCCATTCCCAAGTTCAGTAGCAGGAGTTCTGGGTTCTTATTAATTTGAAATTGTAAAATTTCACTCATTTCTCTTATTATTTCCCCCCAGTACTGCCTGGCTACCTCACACGACCACCACATATGATAGAGGGAGCCCTCATGCTTCTTACATTTCCAGCATTTATTAGAAGTATTCAAATTCCCTAGCGCAATCTTCTTTGGTGTCATGTACCAACGATAGATCATTTTGTAAATGTTCTCTTTGATATTAATACATGTCGTTGTCTTCATTGTAGTTTTCCACAAGTATTCCCATGCCTCCATTGTTATTTCTTTATTAAAGTTTATAGCCCATTTCACCATTTGTGTTTTAACTA